>NC_080540.1:135855044-136494002 GCF_028640845.1 Ahaetulla prasina
ACATTATAATTGGCATAAGTGTGAGGACTGGCTATTTGTCACTGTTTTCAGTGCCTTTGAACAGTCACTAAACAAATGGTTGTAAGTTGAGGACTATCTGTACCTGATCAGAAATGTAAAATTTTGATAATTAAAGTGGAACACTAAGCTTTGAAAAACAAATACTCTACCAGGCTCATGCTAGCAAAATTTCATTAACGTACTTATTGGATTTATTAGTCAATAGTCTAAAGTCCCTCACAATATAGCAGTAAGTCATAAGAAACAAAACATTTGCAGTAAAAATGTAAGAGCAATTTTAAAGACTATTCCCCAAACCAGAGTACATTCCCACATCCTAGGCATCATTGCTTCACCAAAAACCCTCCAGAATGACTCCACTTTCAATTGTTTCCAAGAGGTCAGAACTTTATGGGCCAACCCCAGTTCAAGTAAGAAGCCATCTGAGAAAAGCAGCATTTACATGACTCCATAGTACAGCGGTGTCAAACTCGTAGCCCGCGAGCCAGATTCGTCATGCACTGGCCACGCCCACCCGTTTAGCAAAGGGGGGGGAGTTGTGATATATCACATGATGACGCAAGTTTGACATCCCTGCCATAGTATGTACCTCATGGAAACAGGCAACTTTCAGCCATTTATCCTGGGGCAAAATGAGTCAGGCAGGTTGATTCTAGTTAGGGAAGGCAGTCCTGAAAACCTTAATAACAGTGATGGGTTGCTACCGATTCGCCCCAGACTGGGTGAACCGGTAGCAGCAGCAGCGGGAGGCTCTGCCCACCCGCCCAGACACTTCTGCACATGCGCAGAAGCATTGCATGCATACATGAGCACATGCACAGAAGTGTCACGCGCACATGTGAGCGCATGTGCGCCCATGAGCAAACTGATAGCAAGGGGTTTTGAAACCCACACCTGCTTAATAAGGTATCTTCAATAAGCAAACTAGTGGTAGCAATTAAGCAGAAACCAGGGGCAGTCAAGACTGCTAAATATAAACTTTCTATAACATGCAATTGTACATATGCTTATTTATTTACAATTTGCTTTTGTGGTTCATCAGAAAGCAACAAGGATCAAAAAAAGGCTGTGTAGGTCAATGGAAATCCTGTCTTTCCCCTGCTGGAAATCCCGCTGAGCCCTACCTGTGGCTTCCAAGTTCCCACCAGGCATTGCCTACTCGCCTTTTCAAACTTATCTTTCCAGACATGAAAGCCCGGAAGAACTTTCTAAAAATGAAAGCTGTATTCTCAGAAGAATGCTGCCTGTGCATGGACAAAGATATTTGGTATATGGACTTAGCATCCTGAGAATAAGGGTACAATACAGTTTGTTCTGCTTCTATTTCTAAAAGGTCCTTCTTTGTAAAACCCATTTGGAACAGGAACAATTACACCAAGAACATTAATGCATCTGCGGACATTCACAAGATTCTAACTTCCACTGGAAGAGAGCGCCGGACAAAAAGCAGAAAGAAAAATAAATGCCATAAATACAACAAAAAGACCAATTGTAACAGAATTACACTGATCTACCTTTGTTCATATTCTGCAGGTGGGAAGATGCAAAAGGCAAAAACTACCAGGTGCAGAAAATTATTTGTCAAGCTGATTACCAATGCATTTCAGGCATACCAGGGCGCCTTCCTCTGCCAATTATCACCTCTTTTTCTCCTATGTATCAATCTGCAACAAGGGAGTTTAAATTTTCTCCAGTAGAATTATCTGTGTTCTGCATTTGGAAAACTCTGACTGTGCTTGTCAGAATAAAATACTTAAGTAGGACACCTTTTCCATAGAAATTCCAAAATATTCTCCATTTTAGAAGACGATATATAGGTTTGGCAAATATGGTGCACAACAAACATCAGAAGACAGACTTTTGTCAGAGGGGATTAATTTAGGCAACATGGTAGAAATAATTTTTCCTTTCCAGAAAAGATATCTGTGAGAAATTTGATCTCCAATTATGTGCACAAATTGTGTTTGTGTGTACAGTTTGCACCTCTGTTGTATTTTTTCATATTGTGACTTCTTAAACAATACAATTGTTTAAATGTGTGCAGATATATACCAAACAGTACAATTATTTTATGAAAAATTAAAGTGGATGAATGTTCATACCATAAACAATAGGGTTGTGCAGCATTTTAGATTCTATTACAAAAAGATACTTAAAAGCATGTGGAAATGTGATCTTAAAGAGTAAGAGAAGAGAGGGCAAGGGTGAGAATCCATTAAGATTCTAATGGAAGCTGGCATGTCTGTCATTTTATCACAAATTAAAAATGTGCTTGTAGGTCAATTGAGTAAGTTTCAACAACAAAATTAAAGATTTAGCATAATTAAATTGATCCTACACAAACAACATTGTTTAGGAGTAAAATTGGATTCCTGTAAGACTGATATTAACAATAAAGGTCAGAGACAAGGAAGATGGAGGTTAGATTGCCATCATTAGAAACAGAACTGCATAAAAATAATTTAAAGGTAATAGAATTACCTGAAGATTTTGGAAGAGAGGAGTTAGAAAGAGAAAGAGAAAATTTACTCAAAGAATAACTTGGCTAAATCAGAAGGAATGATTAGAAATTCAGAGACAGTATGAAGGAACTTATTTTATAAGACTCTTTTGCCTAGTTTTCACATTTATCCTCCCAAATTCACATTCTTTAAGACAATGGACACAATATTAGAATGATAAAAGAAAGGACATGATATTCCTTTAAAACTTCAGATTTTACCAGATGTTCTGATGGACATTGGAAAGAGATCTGAGATTTCGGAGATTTATTCTATAAGAAAGGAAAGTCATATAGAGATAGACTACTCCATTTTTTTCTGGAGGTCTTTATGGATGGAAGTACAGACTATCCTCATTTAGTGACTGCCTCCTTTAGTAACAGTTCACAATTATAAGTGATGCAAAAGTAACTTTATGACTAATCCTCATGTTTACAACCGTTGCAAGTCTACAAAAAAAGGAAAGCAGAAGTCAGATCTTAAGCACAGATCTTAAGCAGTGTCATTCAGCATCTGTTCACTTAACAACTGAGTTGTCAGTCCCAATTATGGTCGCTAAACAAGAACTACTTGTAAAGTCTTTGTAAATTCAATAGAGAATTTTAACAACAGTTGAGTTATTAGCTGTTGCAGGACTGGTTTTTTTTTAAAAAAGATCAGAACAAGCAGAAATTCAAAAACTGTATCAAACAGCATTTTTTCTTCATAAATTAACCTGCTATCTGGCACAATGGGTCAAGTTAAAATATTTTCAACCAACATTAATTGACTGAATAATCCACTTTTTTTAAAAAATGATCTTTTTGATCCTAAAAAGAAAAAGAGGAAAAAAATGGAAAAAATCCTACCTGAGTATCAGGTAGATAAAAAAAAAAGTAATATGTTAGAAATTCATTGTGGAATCTGGAGAAACCTCAGGATGAAAAATGGGCATTTATACTATTATGATTTCAGACAAAAACACGGAAAATAATAATTGCTTCAATTTATGTTCCAAATGAATGCAACATTTTTTGATTTTTTTCCCAATCATTTTTTGAAATTGCAGAGGGAAATGTTTAAATTCTTAGAGATATAAACTGGATTCTTTCCCTAAACCTTGATCAATCTGCACCATCTAAAAGGAATTCTACTTTCAATTTTTAAAGCAGGGATATGATGGCAGGAAAAAGATACTGTTTCTTCAAGGAGTTGAGGGCAGGTGCTCTGTTCATCCTCCCACACATTCTGAAGCATTTGGCAACAACTGGTTCAAGTGATGCTTGTTATGTTGGTAAATCATAAATGGACTGTGCTAGATAGAAATGATGTCCATGCAGGCTGATGGTGGGAGATGGAGTCACAGATAGTTGATGCTGTAGTTAAACATGTCTAGAAACTCTAGACCAGGGAAATTTAATAGTAGCTTCAGGCAAAGATCCAAAGGAAACAAGGTGAAAGCTTTGCTTAGCCTGCTTTAAGTGTTTTCAAAACTGCAGCATAGCAATTTAAAAACCAATTTGAAAGGACAAGGCTTAAATGCCTAGATAACATCTCTGCTTTGAACCATCTTTCTGGGACCAAATCTGAAACATTGCAGATCCCTAATGAACCACTTACCTTCTTTCAAATATGTTTTAATTTCTCTGGTGGAAATAAAAGTACAATGAAATAAAACCAAATTCTCACCCGTCACTTGTCACCAGCCTAAAAGGACAAGGAGTTATAAGAAATGTAGTGACCTAGAATACAAAATCCTTTTCTTCACTTAACTGACTCCTAAATAAGATATTTTTTCATGCCACTACACAGAGGGCAAAAGTGCCATTTTGGTATAGTGATTAAGGCACCCAGGTAGAAACCAGGATACTGTGAGTTCTAGTTCTGCCTTAGGCATGAAGCCAACTGGATGACCTTGGTGACTCTCACCCACCTCTAGGAAGAAGGCAGGAAAGCCATTTCCAAAAATACTAGCCAAGAAACTACAGGGATTTATTCTGGCAGTTGGCAGGTGTCAAGACTGACTTGAAGACACAAATATATACCCACCCAAACACAAAATTACAGGTCTTATTCTCTTTAAATAAAAGATAAAATATCTTGCATTGTTATCTTGCAAATTCTAGCTTCTGGACTAAAAAGTACAATTTCTATTTACATTTTAATTTGTCAAAGTAGTTTTAATACTTGTTCTTTACATAATCAAGGTAGTTGGGTTCAGTGGGGTGGGGGGGGGGAAGCAAAGAAAATACTTCTAAAGCCCAGAAATAAAACCTCAAATATTTCTTTAGCACAGAACAACTATATAGCGAAGTCTGTCATGCCACCAACCTTTCTATTTGCTAATAATTCACAATACATCTTAAAACAAACCCATAATTTATGTACATTGTTCTAAACATTTGCAGGTCTGGGATGCTTTTATTGCATTGTGCTCCGTGTTCACAAGTCTGGAGCTTGCAGATAACTGTCATTGCTCAGTTGAAGCATGTCAGTAATTAAGTAATGTGTTCACTAGCGGTTTGCAAATCTTGACTCCTCATAAATTTAAAATATCCTATCAAGCAAATGGAATATTCTGCTTTGGAAAAAGTTATTCCTGAATGTAAAACTTTTCATAACAGGAGCATGGCAAAGGGGTAGGAGAAGAGAGAAATAAAATCAGGCTAGTTAATTGAGCAATTTCTACAACCCTTTGACAGAGTCCTGAATAGGCATACATGTACCCCAAAATAATTGTCTTTGTATCTGAACTCTCTCCACACCATTCCACTTTCTCTTTTCTTTCTCCCCATCCATAAACAAATATGTTCATATACTATATAAAATTTTCCTTCCTCAGGACCATATTCCTTACATCTGATTAAAAGGATTGTAATCAATCAAACTGTAAGTAGCAATTACATTTTGAAATCAGAATTCTCACTTATAATAAGTATGCAATGAGGATCATATATGTTTCTTCGTAGAAACACCTTATTCTGATCAAATTTTCTCCCCCAAAATCTACATTACTTAACTAAGATTAAGTTGCTATTGAAGACTGAAAGAGGTTTGGAGTTGAGCAGAGATCCTAGACCTACAATATCCATCACTCTCCTCACTAGTGCATTGTAAAATACCAAGTATCCAGATGTTTTAAATATGCACCAAGGTATTCAGATAGATATGATGATGTTGGACAAATTCCGGGCTATTGGAAACTTCCATTATCATTAATATCGTTTCCTTTGCAACAATTACTGGACTTGGGTGACACAAAGATTCGCCTTGAAAATAATGGCATTTGCATGGCACTCCAAAAATGTGGTCAGGCATAAATCATGGCTAGGAGTGTCACCTGGCAAGAAAAGGAAAAAAGTGTCCCGCTGGACTTGTTCATTCCAATCCATTCTTCTGAAATTCAGGGTCTTTCAATGACCTTGAATCTCAATTGCAAGATGCTCAGTAGAACAAAGAGGCAATATAGGGCTACATATTGGGGGCAGAGAGGAATGATGACACATCCCACAGCAAATGTTTCCATGTTAATAAGCTGAACACAACAGAGCAGAGCTGGGATGCAATCCAATGTGCATATGTTACAAAGCAGAAGGTGCATAAAGAGTGACATCTTGAACCAAGTTAGGCTTTTCCCCAGAAACCATTGGTCTGGGGACTGCAGCTATTTCAGGCACACTGGAGGCCCTGGCTATGATGTGGTGGCTGAGAGCACATTAGTAAAATCTGACCATTGCTGACCTTGTGGGAGGTTTTTTTTAAAAAAAATTATCATTTCCATGCAACAAAGGGGAAAGTGCACTGAGAAAGAAAAGTACAGGAAATGCTGAAAAGAATCCAGATCATTTTGGAGAGAAGCCCAGCCTCCCTCTGCCATTTTCATTCTCAGTTAAGCTACCTTCCCTTCAATCTTCAGCATTTTTCTCCTTCCCACACTTTGGACAGATAATCAGTATTTTTCCTACAATCAAGGAATGGGTAGCCCACAGCCTACATGGGGCCCAACACTCAATTTCATCTCTTATGTCTCTTCCTACAGATGAAGGAATAATATAGGAAAGGTGGCATGGCCACGTTCAGCCGTTTCCTGCTCTTCATATGACTAGTAACAAAATGTATTTCAAATTCATCAAACCAGGGCCATCTCTCACCCATCCAGTTATAGCAAAGCTGTATTAAAGAAAACGCAGTTGAAAAACACTCCCATAGAGGCATAGCATTCCCTTACTATATTTAAAATATTGTTATAGAGGTGTATCCCCCAATTCACAAAATTTCAACTCTCATCTTCAACAGCCAATGAGATGTTTCAGTTGGGGATGATGAGAGTTCCCAGAGACTACCAGTTTTAACTGACTCCTCAGGGTGCCGTCGGCCAAACAGTGCCGGCTGGCGACACCCAGGGGAAGGGCCTTCTCTGTGGGGGCTCCCACCCTCTGGAACGAGCTTCCCCCAGGACTTCGCCAACTTCCTGACCTCCGAACCTTTCGCCGCGAGCTTAAGACACATCTATTTATTTGCGCAGGACTGGACTAGATTTTAAATTCGAATTGGTTTTAATGGGGATTTTATTATTTTATTATCATCATTTTAATTATTCGGCCAATTATAATAAGTTTTTTAATGGATGTTTTTATTTGTATTTATATGTATATTTTTATCTGGTTGTTAACCGCCCTGAGTCCCTAGGGAGATAGGGCGGTATAAAAATACGAAAAATAAATAAATAAATAAAATAAATAACAGGTCTAGCACACTCACTTCATTGTATTTCTTTGCCTCATCTTATGTCAGGGGCAAACAACCAGATCAACACATGAAGTATTTAATTAGTTGTTTAATTGTTTAAGCCTGTACACAGGAATTTTCTCAGACTGAAGGTTTTCACCTAGGTTGAATTGGATGAAGTTCAATGGCTTTGAGGGGTGGGTGGTGGGTATTTTTTTTCAGACTTAGGACTTTTGTGCCCACTTAGGAATTCTAGACTAATTTCCCTTTTGACTCCTCCCAGTTTCTCTCTAACATCCTATTATTGCTATGAAAATTTTTCTGCTTAGTTCTATTTATTCTTTTCTCCTTTATTCTTAAAAAAATTACTCAGGATGTTTTACAAATAAAAAGCAACAGTATATCACAATGAAATATAATTACAACAGATAGGCATAAATTCAGATAAAAGACTAGATGATTATATAATTTGAAAACCTGTAAAAAAAGTTTTATATTATAAATTCCAAAGAACAAAAAAAAAGTCCATTAAATTAAACACACAATTGCCTCTATTTTGAATACCATGAAAAAAGGTTATTCCCACAGAGTTCTGGCAAGAGAAAATTTCATGCTATCTGGAAGCTAATACTTTGTGCGCGTGTGATGCTAGTCTAAATGTTATTTCTTTTCATCCATCAAGTAATCATCACACAGTTTGTTTCACTGTAAAGGAGAAATTCTTTGATGAAAATGAAACGGCTCTTGTCCTTGGCTTTGAGTCTATGGCATCTGACAGAAATCAGAGACAGCTATCAAAATAACCTGCTATTTACTCAGAATCAGGATTATCATGTTCTTTCAGGAACACTGATAACAAATGAATCTGCCCTACTGGATATCACTTTGGTGTGTGGCAAGTCAATTATTACACACCGGTGATGCCACCAAAGACTAGAAATGGAATGAAATAAATTCTCCATTAAGACTTTTCTGGTGCATCAGGGGAAGGAAAATGTATTAACTGTTATGGAAATATAGAGTCAGCAGATATATCATTGACTACCAATTAAATACTGTGTTTCCCCAAAACTAAGACCCTATCTTATATTTTTTGAACCCCAAAATAAGCACTTAGCCTTATTTTTGGGGATGTCTTATCATTTTGGGGCACGTGGAACAAGATGGGGCTCGTCTTACTGTCTTACCTGATTTCCAGCTCTGTCTCCCTAGCCCTAAGCAGAGGAAATGGCGGGGACCGGCTGTGCATGTGTTTAAATATTTTCGGGGAGGGCTTATTTTTAGGGGAGCTTATTTTAGCACATGCACTCAAAAGCCCGACTGGGGTGATTATCAGGGTATGTCTTATTTTTGGGGAAACAGGGTAGAAGATGTTTCGTTTTGTGCAGCCTGGGGATGTGGTTAGGATTCTGGAAGATTAAGGACAACTATGTGTCTACTTATCCCATATTAACAAAACTGGCCCAATCAGAGGTGGGAATGGTATGTCCGCCTCTGTCAGACTTCATCCCATTTGAAAAAAAGTTCTTCTTACCAGGCTCAGCAGACTAAGTCTGTCTGTTATTAAACACAGCAGCTTGCAATTACTGCAGGCTCGAGTCCCACCAGGCCCAAGGTTGACTCAGCCTTCCATCCTTTATAAGGTAGGTAAAATGAGGACCCAGATTGTTGGAGGCAATAAAAAGTTGACTTTGTATATAAATATACAAATAGAATGAAGACTATTGCTTGACATAGTGTAAGCCGCCCTGAGTCTTCGGAGAAGGGCGGGATATAAATGCAAATTGAAAAAAATATGAAACCATTACTGACAAACATGCTTTTTAAATGTTGCATTATTAAACAAGGTTTCAACCTGGTTAGACCTTCTACGTGTACTCTGTTTTTGTGTATAGGATCTGAACGGGGGATCTGCATCACTGTGTGTTCTATTATACAGCACTTGCCTCTACTAATTACCACAAGGAAACAATAAACTGGGAGCCCAGCATTGCAGTGGATCAGTACTGTATGTCCCACTTATTCCCACTATTTACGGAAGACCAAGAATTATAAATAATGAAGAAGTGATCATATCCAGATCTGACTACTTCATTGTACTGTATATGAGGTTGCTTGGAAGATCATTTGGCTATAACAACTACTTTTAGAACATAACCATTCAAATATTCTTTGGGTCTACACAGTCAGAAATATGGAATTAATATTCTGAAACTTGCATTACTTACTGTTCTGTTTTATTTATGGCTTTTTAGCTTAGAAGGTGTATAGAAGATTTTGTGTACAGAAGTGAGATAGGGAAAACATATTTCTCATAATTTAAAACCTCATGTGAACCAATAAACCTAATGGTGCAAGATTCAGGAGAGACAAAATGAAATACATATTTTATATTGTGCACAAAACACATAATTTATTACTATAATATGGTCATTCCTAGGCAGCAGTGCAGAAACTTTATAAAGGAATTAAACAAGAAGTACCTTATCAACAGTTCCTATTCATGATGGCTAAACATCCAGTATCAATATTCACCTACAGTGGTTGAACGGGAAAATGCTACTGTCTTCAATTCTTCCTATCAAGTTACCATAAACATCTGTTTAGCCACTGCAGGAACAGAATACTGGATCAGAAAGGACTCCGATCTGATCCAAATGGCTCCTTTTCAATTCTTACACATTCCCAGGCATCATCTCAAAGAACTTGGCTTTTACTTTTAAAGGTTTAAATGTTTGAGGGCAATGTTATCTGCAAAGGGAATATGTTTATATAAACCTCCCAGGCCATGAAATCGTAGCCATGTATAGCTTGCCTGTAGCCTATTAAGGTATCCAGTATACCAGATAAAACATAAGAGATGGTATTATAAAATGAAGAAAAAAAGACTAAATCTTTTCTTCTTTTCCTACCAGCTGGTAAATATAGAAAGAGGAAACATAAAGTACTCAAATGAAAAATCTTAAAAGTTCATGACCCTCATTGCTTATACTCTAATGCTTAGAATATGGGGAATATGATGAATTTCAGCTCTTAGTACAAAAGATAAATATGACATAATAGATATAGAAAACAATTAGTGTGCTGAATCCCAGGACTAGAATATAGTAACTGAAATATAGTTTAATCAAGAGGAAAAATAGCAATAGAGATGAAGGGGAAGTTGAACTATTTGTTAAAAATATCCAAATGAATTAACTTGGCTATATTATAGAGAGCATCTATAAGCAGCAAATAAAAGCAATATCACCACCCAACTAAGCCAAAGATGTAGATGACACCTTACAATAGCAACCTGATGCCGGGAGATGTCAGTTATGCCAATAACTACAAATAGTTATGCCATTTGTATCTACTGAGAAACAAATTCTGCCAAGCACTATCCTTCCAGGAAATTATTGGCATTTCCTCTTTAGAAAATGCAGGAGGGCAGAAAAGAATCACCAGTCCTTGACTGGACACTAATGAATAGAGAAGACTTCACTGGAGAAATGGAAATAGTAGAAACATGGAAATAATAGAAATGATGATGTAATACATGCACACAAAAACAAATAATAATTTTAAAGCTTTATGGTTTGACTTCAAGTGAAAGAAGAGCAGAACAAGTGTTTTCAGTACAAAAATATCTTATTTCTCTGTTTTAAGGGAAACTAAAATTCAACACATTAAGACACATATCTTAGGCTTAAAAAAACCCCACAGATTTTAATAAACTCAAACCAATAATAAATAGGGCAGGTGAATCTGATAAGAGGAGCTCCTACAGAAGAAGATACTAAGATCACTATTTCAAAAAATTACAATAAATTAAAATAAAAATTAGACTATAGCCAAAGAAGATAATATAACTACACAAAAGGTTTGCTGAAGAGTTTTCATCAGAAAAAGATACATACAGAGAGACCACAATCTTGGAGTCCTAGTGGACAACCATTTGGATATGAGCCAGCACTGTGCAGCAGCTGCCAAAAAAGCCAACACAGTTCTGGGCTGCATAAATAGAGGGATAGAATCAAGATCACGTGAAGTGTTAATATCACTTTATAATGCCTTGGTAAGGCCACACTTGGAATATTGCATTCAGTTTTGGTCACCACAATGTAAAAAAGATGTTGAGACTCTAGAAGGAGTGCAGAGAAGAGCAACAAAGATGATTAGGGGACTGGAGACTAAAACATATGAAGAACGGTTGCAGGAACTGGGTATGTCTAGTTTAATGAAAAGAAGGACTAGGGGAGACATGATAGCAGTGTTCCAATATCTCAGGGGCTGCCACAAAGAAGAGGGAGTCGGGCTGTTCTCCAAAGCACCTGAAGGCAGGACAAGAAGCAATGGGTGGAAACTAATCAAGGAGAGAAGCAACTTAGAACTAAGGAGAAATTTCCTGACAGTTAGAGCAATCAATAAGTGGAACAACTTGCCTTCAGAAGTTGTGAATGCTCCAACACTGGAAATTTTTAAGAAAATGTTGGATAGCCATTTGTTTGAAATGGTGTAGGGTTTCCTGCCTGGGCAGGGGGTTGGACTAGAAGACCTCCAAGGTCCCTTCCAACTCTGTTATTATGTTATGTTAATTAAACTCAAAATTTCCATTGATAAGCAAGACAGATGATTGAGTTGTGCCTCATTTTATGACTTTTGCCAGTTGTTAAGCAAATTACTGCAGTTGTTAAGTGAACAATGTGGTTGTTAAGGGAATCTGGCTTCCTCCATTGACTTGTCAGAAGCCAGCTGTGAAGGTTACAAATGGTGATTTGTGACTTTGGGATACTGTAAAGGTCTTAAATACATGCCAGTTGCCAAGCACCCGAATTTTGATCACGTGGGAATGCTGCAATGGTTGTAAGTGTGAAAACGTACAACTTCGTAAGTCACTTCTTTCTGCATTGTTGTAACTTTGAACGGTCATTAAATGAGTGGTTTTAAATTGAGGACTACCTGTACAGGAAATTTTAAAAGGGCCAGGTCATAAAGGAAGAGTGCAGATGGCTAAGAACCATAGCATTGATTCCATGGAAGCAAAAGTTTAGAGTGAACTGAGATCGATGAATTTTTTTTTTTTAAAAAAAGGAATACATATATTAGCTGCTCTGTAAAGATGGCAAAATGAAACTACTGAATTCCTATTTTAATTCAATCTGCTCCCGCCAAAAAACACATCTTCCATCTGGAAATTGTGAAGAGCTGGGTGAAGGGGCAGGCTTGAAGCTTCATTGAAGATTAATAGAAACATGATCAGGGAATACATTTTTACTCTGAATGAATTTAAATATCTAGGGCCAAATTAATTGCATCTTATGGAAATGAAGGAGCAAGCTGCTTGTTTGGCCCAACCTTTATTTCATGTATCTTCCAATTCTGAGAAAATCTGGCACACTGGTGCCAAATGCCTGCAGGAGAGAAAATATTGTTTCTTTCTTCAAAAAGAGAGGAAAAGGAAGAATACCAGGAACTAGTCAATCTGAGATCAATCCCTGGGAAGCAGAGCAGTTCAGCAGTAGTCCATAAGCTACTTGAGCTATAAGCATCTAGCAACAATGCAGTAATTACCAGAAGTTGGCATGGATTTTTTAAAAAATAGATCTTGTCAAAATAAGCCACTAATTTCTAATTAGACAAATTCCTTAATAAATTCTGACCCAGCTGTAGACATAATATATCTTTGATTTCATCAAAACATTTTACCAAATATCCCATAATAACCTGATTAGGAAGATAATCAAGTGTGACCTAGAGGCTATGTTGATTAAATAGTTACATAGTTGACATGAAAATCAATGGTACCTCATTCAGTTGGAGAAAAGTATCAAATGGGATGCCTCAAGTATCACTATCCTTAATCATTACTTTGATGAAGAAGGGGGGGGGGATTATTTTCAAGTGTGCTGATGTCACCAAATGGGTGGGATAGATAATATATTACAAGACCAAAAATAAAATTCAGAATTATTATGCTTGGTTAGAGAACTAAGCTGAAAATTAACAGCATGAAATTTAACACCATTTGTACGTTATTCACATAGGAAACAAAAATTAAATGCACAGGTATATTATGATGACAATATCTGAATTGCTACTAATAGTTCTCAAAATGACCTTAAAATAGTAATTAACTGCAAAGTGAATATGAGCCAGGAGTGCAACATGGCTGTAAAGAAGACAAATACTATTTTAAGCAGCATCCGTGCAAGTATAATTCCCAAGTCATGGAAATGGGCGTTGGTCCTGAATGGACCTGAACAACATTTCTAGTAGAGCTAGAAGAGAGCATCCAGAGTGGGTAGTAGCTCTATGTTCTGCATACAGACTGAACACATGATCTTCATTTGCATTCCTGGTCACTCCTCCCTCGCCTGGTGCTTCCCCAGTTCGGCGAAGGTCAAGCGGTGCATAGACTCGTGTCCTGTAAAAGAGCAGCTCCTCCCAGACTGTGGACCAGACAATAGTAAAGGTGGGGCTGAATGCTCTCTTCCAGCTCTACTAGAAATGGCGTTCAAGTAGGACCAATGCCCATTCTCCCTAGAGCTGGATCGACAGCATCCAGAGTGGGACATACCAAAGCCAGCCTGTCCCTTTAATGGGTGGGTAATATCTGGTCCTAAGTCCCCCCGGCATTATGAACCCTCTGAAGGACCCTTCACCCAAAGGCCACTTCTGCCAAAGCAAAGGTGTCCAACTTATAATGCGGAATGGTGAGGGGGAGGACCAAGTGGCCACTCAACCCACCTCCTCAACGGAGGCCTGTGTCACCCATGCCACTGTGGTAGCCGCACTCCTGGTGGAATGAGCCGTTATGCAGCTGGGAGTTGGGAGGGCCTGTACTTCATACAGCTTAGCTGTGCAGGCTCTCAGCCACCGACCCACTGTTGAAGGAATGACCTGTTGCCTAATGTTGATGGTTGGAATGAAACAAATAATGATTCTGTACATCGGAATGAAGCGTACGTTTGATATAAGTACGGAGGGCCCTTCTGACATCCAATGTATGCCACTTGTGTTCAAGGACACGTTGTGGCT
Organism: Ahaetulla prasina; assembly: GCF_028640845.1. Taxonomy (NCBI): domain Eukaryota; kingdom Metazoa; phylum Chordata; class Lepidosauria; order Squamata; family Colubridae; genus Ahaetulla; species Ahaetulla prasina. The sequence goes on from NC_080540.1 coordinate 135,869,294, forward strand.
CTGGGCAGAAATTTGGTAAGATCAACTCCTGTGCCCTGTGAAAACACGTGTTAATCTTGGGAATGAAAAAAGGGTCCAGCCGCAGTACAACCCTGTCCTGGTGAAATATGCATAAGTCTTGTCTTATTGACAAGTTCTGAGATCCTATGAGCTAAAGTGATGGCAATGAGGAACGCCACCTTGAGCGTTAGAAAACGCAGTGCGGCTGACCGTAAAGGTTCAAAGGGGATGCCAGTGAGGGCTTGCAGAACCTTAGTCAGGTCCCAGGTGAGATACCTGTGGATGACTGGAGGGCACAAATTAGTGCCCCCCCCAAGGAATCTGCATACCATGGGATGTCTAGAAAGTGATTCCCGTGTTCCTAGGGATAAAAAGGAAGACAACACTGCAACCTGTCTTTCGATAGTGTTGGGCGTCAATCCCTTATCTAACCCCTCCTGGAGGAACTTCAGGACCTGGCCCACCGAGGCTCTTGATGGAGCTATCTGTAGCCTGGAGCACCATGTGCAGAAAGACCACCAGCTTGCATTGTAAATTCTAGATGTGGACTGTCATCTAGATGCCTGAATGGTGTATATAACCCTGGGAGAGAAACGTTTGCTCAGGGTCCGCCACTCAACCGCCAGGCAGTCAGTTGTAGCCACTGGGGCTGTGGGTGGATCAAAGCCCCCTGACTGAAGTGGATTCTGTTGTCTGGAATTCTCCAAGGCCGTTCTACCAATAGACTCATCAGGTCAGTGAACCAGGGCCTCCTGGGCCAATGAGGAGCCAAGAAGATCACCTCCGCCTTTTCCTCCAACAGCTTCCTGATGAATGCTGGAATCAGGGGAAGAAGAAGAGAGGCATATAGAAGACCAGGGGAGTGGAGGGCATCTATCCCTTCTGCTCCCCATGTCTGGTATCTGCTAAAGAAGCGAGGGAGCTGGGAATTCTCCGGGGATGCAAACAGATCCATATTGATCCAATAGTTGCTGGAAGAGCGAGGGATGTAATTGCCACTCCGCTTGATCCACCGTTGCCCTGCTGAGACTGTCTGCCTGTACATTCAGAACCCCTGAAATGTGCTCAGCCTTCAGCGACAGAAGGTGCCACTCTGCCCAGCAACCCAGCTGTCCTGCCTCTGCCACGAGGGACCTGGAATGTGTCCTCCCTTGATGGTTGATGTGTGCTTTGGCCGTCACATTGTCTGTTAGAACTAACACGTGGCAACCAGAGATTGAGCTCTTGAGAGCCAGATGAACCGCTCTGAGCTCCAGCCAATTGATCCTGTGGGTCAGGTCCCCTTGGGTCCACCTGCCCTGGGCTAGCATCTGCTGGCCGTGTGCTCCCCAACCAAAAAGGCTAGAGTCGGTTGTGATGGTGACTTGGAAGGGTTCCTTGAACAGGCAACCCTTGCAGAGTGCTGTTGATGTCCACTACTGTAAGAAATGCCGCACGTTTGACAGGAGTCTTACCTTGTCCTGAGAGTTGCTCTTGTCCAATCTTTGAAATGGCAGTAGGAGCCATTGCAGCGTCCTGTTGTGTAGTCGTACCCATGGAACTATGGCGATGCATGACATCATTTTGCCAAGGAGCTGCAACAGTAAAGGTTCTCGGTGCTGATGATAGGCCGAAGAGCATGGCTCTGTACTTATAATGTCTGTCCAAATAGGCAAAATGAAGGAACTGTCTGTGTGCTGGTTTGATCAGAACATGAAGGTATGCTTCTGTTAAGTCTATCGAGGTGAGGAAGTGGCCCTCACGCATGCTGTCTAGTATTGATTTGAGAGACTGCATTTTGAATTGTTTGAACTCCAGACACTGGTTCAGGTGCTTTAAATCTAAAATTGCCCTCCATCCACCCAAATTCTTTTGGATCACAAATAGGATCAAATAGAATCCCTGTCTGTGCTGTTCTTGAGAAACTGGCTCAATCACCTGGATTTCCAGCAAATGTTGGATTGCTGTCTCCATCAGGCACCACCTGGAAGTGTCCCTGGATACAGGGCAACTGAGAAAGAAGGTTGTGGGGGGGAGAGAAATTCCAGCACCAACCCTGATCTTATCGTGTTGAGAACCCATTATGTCTGAAGTTGTGGCCTCCCACTCTTGGAAATGGAGGCTGAGCCACCCACCTATGGGTGGTGCGGTCCTGCAATCACTTTGCATGGGAGTAAGGACGACTTCCTGCCCCTTGAAAGGGCCACTTGTCCTGAGGTTAATTCCAGTTCCTGAACTCTGACCTGTCAGGGTGTCTCTCCTGTTGGTTAGAGTACGTCGTTGAAAGTTTGATAGTCATGGCCAGGTTCAGGGGCCTGAAAGAGCTGTTTCCTATAATAAGGAGACAGCCGGTGTTCTCCCCATCGATAAATGGAAGGCATGGCTTTACCCTTGCCTCTGGTTTCCACTAGTATGGGATCCAGACTTTCTCCAAATAATTTGTCACCCAAAAAGGGAGCTGAGACTAATTTCCATTTGTTTCTATTGTCGGCCTGCCAGTGCTTAAGCCAGAACAGTCAACGAGTGGTAATTGATGATGCTACGGACCTTGAAGCGAACTTAGCCGCATTCAATGTTGCATCAGCTGAGAACTCAGCAGCAGCAATTAATTTATTTATATCTTGGTGTACCCGCAGATCTTCTGGTGGAATGCATTCCTGCATCTGGCGAAGCCAGAGCAGGAAGGCACGATTAAAGAATGAAGCCGAAGTGGCAGCCTTCACTGCCCAGGCAGCCGCCTGATAGGACTTAGGTAACAATGCCTCAGCTTTCTTGTCATCAGGTCTCGGACAGTCCACTGCATCCACTGTAATCAGAGCAACCGATGTCAGTGCTGCCACTGGCTTATCCACCATGCATTTTGGTGGATAAAATGTCTGCAAAATGTCAGCCAAATCTGAAGCTACATTGTATAGCTTTTGTTCAGTTCTGGAAAAGGGTAATCCTGCCCCCGGATTATGCCATTGCTGTTTAACTATGTCTAAAAATAGTTTGGGCAATGATACCACCTCAGCCTCAATTGCAGGCTCTGTACAGAGCAAATGACCAGGACATCCCAGGTTGAGATCAGGTTCTGTGACTGTCTCAAATTCCATCTTTGTAATGGATTTGGTCTTGCGAAGCAAGGGCTTGAAAAGATCTGGCTTGAAAAGGCCTGTAAAAGGAGAAGGTTCTGCACCTCTCCTTTCATCCTCAGAAAGGGCCATCAGGTCCTCCTCCTCAGCCGAGAAGTCTCACTTCTAACTGAATGGGCCACAGATGGAATACTTTGAGGCATCATCCAATCCAGGTTGCAAGCCTGTAGGCTGATGGAGTGGAACCCCTGGAGAAGGTTGGTTCCTTTGTTGTAAACCAAAGGCTATTCACTGAGTAATAGCCTGAGCAATCAGTTGTTACAACTGTGTAGGCATTGCTGACATAGTTTCCTCCTGTGGGCAGATTCCCGCTACAATTGGAGTAAAGGAAGCCCTGGGGCCTGAAGTAGATGACTGTGGAAACATCGTTGCAGGCAAATTGGGATTTGCAAATGCAAAGGCCTCTGACCTATCCAAAACCTCTCCTAAAGTGGGAGACGAGGGCTCCCTGGTGCCCTCTGGCGACCAGGCCTCATGGGAGGCAGGCTGCAAAGGAGATGGATCATTTGTGGGATCCACTGGCTCCTTTCCTGAGGATGGGAAAATTCCGTCCCTCTTCTGGGGTTTTCATTTCGCTCCTGGCTTTCTTTAGCCTTCTGGAGCTTAGCCAGCTCTTTTTTTAGGGCCTTTTGATGCCTGTCTGTGACTTTTTCGGCCAATTTGGAGCCCTTCTTGCCACTTGAACTGGCTACCTGGCTCATGGTAGTTGCTCCTTTGGCTGCAGTTCTCTGGCTGCAAGCCTCTTGATTCTGGCCTGGGGAGGAAATAGGACACACCCTCTTCTCCCCTTTCTGGGCCTGCTGGCTGGTAGAAGGCATGCGCTACGCCATTACCCCATTTAATAAAGGCAAGCCGCTCACAAAGAGCTGAGGTTGCTGCCATTGTAATTAGTGCTCCCACACGCTCCCATCGCTTCAGTGTGTCCAGGCAATCTGGGCAGGGACTGATTCCCCCTCTGCCGTCTAGTGGGAATGCCTGCCCCCCGCCCCCCCGGCTGTGATCAACCACCTCGCAGTGGTGGGGACTTTGGCTTTGAAGCCAGAATGGGACCTTTAGCTAGCAGACCAGCTAGCGGTCTGATCGCTGAAGCAATCCTCCAAACAAAATTAATTGTGAATCTCACACTTAGAAGATCACAGATAGAAAGGCAAAGCCGCTCTTCGATTATGTCTGCTTGCAATGCAGACTGAGCCAAACTGAGAAGCACCAAGCAAGGGAGGAGTGACCAGGAATGTAAATGAAGATCACATGCTCAGTCTACATGTAGAACATAGAGCTACTACCTACTCTGCATGCTCTCGATTCAGCTCTAGGGAGAAGTAATCATTCCCATGTATTCTTTTTTGACCTCTCTAAACCTAGATACTGTGTCCAGTTGTGGGCACCAACCTTACATTAAAAAAGATTTAGAGAAACTGGAACAAGTTCAGACAAACAAGGAAAATTAGAGAGCAAAATTGTATGAAGAGAGAGAAAGGAAGGTAGATATATTTAAACTTGAGACAAGACAACTGAGGTAAGTTAAAACAGCATCTTCAAATATTTGAAAGGATGTCACAATGAAGATCAGAAACGGTTCTTTCTCATTCCAGAATGCAGGACTCAGAATAATTTATTGAAATTACAGGAAGATAGAGATTCCTATTTTGAGGGGAAAGAAACTTAACAGTAAGAGCACTGGAGGGGATAAGGAATGACCTTGAATGACAGGAGGAAGAACCGCTTCCAAGGCAATGCTTAGGTAAGACAGACATGAGCCTGGGCCAAGAAAACAATGTGAGAAAACATATAATTCCTGTGAATTTCTGCTTGTGAAAACTCTTAACCCTTGGACTGGCTGACTAACATGATTTAGCTCTCTGAACTGGGACTGGATTTTGACTATTTTTCTGTGTGCTCCTGTTTGAAAGTGAGATCACCTGAGCAAGTTTCCTTTTTTCAGATACTTTGTTTTGGTTTACATTCTTTTCTTTGTTTGCTGTCATCTGTTCAGCCTTAAATAGATTCTACCTAGCAACTATGTGTGAGTTTGAAACTTGAAAAAAGACAGAGGGAGAAACATTCAAGTTTGTACAATTCTGTTATTTTCCCAAGGGGCCATGTGAGAAACTGGCATTGTTGGAGAGCTGAACCAATGTACTCTGATTTAATGTCCTCAAATTCCATCACCTCAGTTCCTCAGGTTTCTCCAGGTGAGCGTTGAGCACTGTGTAGATGCAAAAAAACCCACTTTTTCTCCTCTCCCTCCTGTAGCCAACAGCTGACTGAAGAAGCACATGCTGACTGTGTGGGCCTGACTAGGCTTCTTCTCCTATCCCGTGTGGCATACTTATTTACCTCTGATTTTTAATTTCTGATTGACCTCAAGCAGGCCAGACAGGGGCAAGCAAAGGGCTGGATGTGGCTCAAGGGCTGTAAAATGCCCAAGTCTACTATAGCTGCTATAATAAAAGCAGTTTTGACTTATACAGCATTGGTTTCTTAGTTTGGTCTACCTTGTTGGGCTGACAAGTAGTTTGATAGTAGATAGTCAGAAAAGTGATAGGGTTCCACATCTAACTCTGGGTGTGTTTAGGATGCTTAAAGCATTTTGGATGCTGAGGTGCTTTTTTTTTAATTTGCATTTATATCCCGCCCTTCTCCGAAGACTCAGGGCGGCTTACACTATGTCAAGCAATAGTCTTCATCCTTTTTTTTTGTTTGTTTGTTTACATTTATACCCCGCCCTTTTCCGAAGACTCAGGGCGGCTTACAATGTATAAGGCAATAGTCTCATTCTATTTGTATATTATATACAAAGTCAACTTATTGCCCCCAACAATCTGGGTCCTCATTTTACCTACCTTATAAAGGATGGAAGGCTGAGTCAACCTTGGGCCTGGTGGGACTTGAACCTGCAGTAATTGCAAGCAGCTGCTGTTAATAACAGACTGTCTTAGCAGTCTGAGCCACCAGAGGCTTTAATTTGGATCCCTACATTGTATCTGATGGTTCACATGGCTCCTCCCAATTCTATGATTCTATTAAATCTAGGAACAAGGGTGATGTAAGAGCAAGCAAGACTGTACCTAGGGAGCTGGCCTTGGAAAGCATCTTGCTTAAGTCTACAGAACCATGAAATCATCACTAAGGCTGAACTGAAGTTTCATATTCAACTGTATCGTTTCCTTAATGATGTAGGGCTATTAAGTAAGTTAGATTGCAATCGCTGAAAGGTTTATTTTTTTTAAAAATGTTAAATTGCTGACTGTTTCTTTGCAATCTTTCCCTTCTTGGTATATTAAAATCTGACACAGAATAAGAAAAAAAAGTCTTTAATATCCTCATCATATGTTAGATATTATTGAAAATATATTCTATGGTTTTCTAAAACATACTTGCCTTTCAAATTCAGAGAAATGAGTACAGAAAATCTTCACATCTTTTCACTGAATGACTTATTACTAGCACCAACCCAAATTAAATTTACTTAAGCGAGGTCATAAATGTAACTTTCGCTAAACTGTAAGGCCTCCTGAGTGAATTCTGGTGTTCTAAGAACCGACAATGAATATATTTCTGTTTTACAGCTCACAAAGTACTTTTCTGTATGTTTTCTGAGTTTGATGGAATGGTACAGAATTGCAACCTTAGCTGCAAATCCCATCTATATGCTTCTTAGGAACAAGGCTCACTGTCTGAACTGCATTAGCAGAATTACTGCCATTTTGGGGGAAATTAATCTATTTAAATGTAGGTACTGAAAAGGAAGTGGAGAGGAAAAAATGTACAAGTACAACTTAACAATGATTTTAGTGTTTTAGACCTCCAACATGAGGTATAGTGACATTTTAGAGTTAAAAACATGCTCTTCTTCATAGCACAGCACTTAATGCAGTCATTTATAGGGTTTTGTTTCCTTAATGAAGTAGGCCTACTTGCAGACAAATAAGCAACCTCCCCCAAAGGACAGGAATCTCCTCCCAGTCCTGCTTTAATTCTCAGTTTTGTGCTGTGTGAGCACTCCCTCCCTTGTAGCTGCAATGGGTTCTAGAAAGCAAACAGCACTTTTACCATTCACAAAGAAACAAACAAAAACTATTTTCTGAATGGATCTCAGAGTGAAGCTCTCAGAAACATTTTCTGTAGAAAGCATATAAAATGGCCTTGAAGGACAGGAGGAAGAGCTGCTACCAAGGCAACGCTCAGATAAGTGGGGCTGGAGACTATTCAAAGGAACCAGTTTGAATAAATGTTTCAGGGAGGCCCCTCCCAAGTTCACACTAAGTCAAAGGGAGGGAGGAGGGCGCACAATCGTATATGCAAGATTCAGTTAGTGTAGCTGCTACACTAAAAGTGGTCCTAGCCTATATGGAATTGGCTTCTTAAGCCTGGATCAGATTTTTGCATTACTGCACGTCAAAGAAGCCATACATCTGTCATTCGGAGATGGTTGCATAACTGTTGCACTTATAATTAAATTCTCTAGCTGCTCCATTTTGTCCTTTGTGCCTTGCCTTCTGCCCATCTACCAACAGGAAGTCAGATCACCAATCAGCATGCAGGATGCGCATCTCCACACAAAGTGTCATTGACATTTGCACGTTGGCCCATCTGCAACCTACGCTTACCCTTCAACCTCTTTTGCAGCATAGCTATGCGTTGATGTCTATGTGCAGTTGCAGACAGGTCTAAATCAAGCTCTGGTCTGTCTTATAGGGCTGATACTTTCTGATTGAATCCTCATCCCTCTACAGATAAAAGCTAAGCCAATCAGCCTTGATATTTAGACAGCTTATTCAAATGTATGTTCCCTAGAACTGAATTTATCATCTGCCTGGACTAATATTCTTGCAGCTACTTTTTTGACTAGGCTGTTGCTTTCAAAATTAATATCGCATATATTTTACACATAGTAAAACTCCCCTTATCCAAATAATACATGAGGAACAGGCAGAGAGAAATATTTGTGGATAATATATTAATTCAAAGTTCAAAGAAATATAATGATTTACCTCAGCATGGTTCACGCATATTGAATTAGAGTAACGATGGTTTAGACAGCCCAATTTTCTTATTAGAATAATGAAGCCCTTTTTTATTTTTTAAGTAAAGAAATTCAGTTTTGAGACGGCTGGGAAAGCCATTTAGACTTTGCAACAGAAAGCTAAATATAATGATTTATGTCTAAGTGTATTTATAGAACGTCTGAGTATGCCACGCCAAATTAAACCTTGAACAAGAGACACAATAATTTTCGTCATCTTTGTGGCCAGAATGCTAGGTACAATACAAGTCAAGTACAGCACAACAGTTCAAGGCATGGTCATAATTCTTTTTATTTATTAACTGGTTTACTAAAAATGGATACCATTCCAACTGAATAGCTAAAAGAAAGAAGACCCATTGCAAGAATGTACTAGTTTGGGGAAAGTGTGATGCAACTTCAAAGAGCAATTCCTAGTTATTGTGTAGATAATCAGGCTGAACCCGAGGTAGGGGTCAAACATGTCATCAGTCTTGAGTCCCTTCATGCCCACAAGACAGCTAAGTCCAGCCCATCTTGAATTCCATTGACTCTTATCTATGGCCATTTTGCTTTAACTGTTAATAGTTCAGATTCTTGTAGAGAACATTAGCATTCAATAAACCTGCAATCATTTGAACCACCTTGCTTCCTGGTTTCCAAGTCTGACACTATGATAGAACACATCATAGTTTATACATTATGAATATCCCAGTTTGTATAACAGGTTTTCATATTCAAAGAGTTGGATGAGGTAAGAACCACTGCCACAATAACAGGGATAAATACATGACATTTTCTACATAGAGCAGGGGTATCAAACTCGATTTCATTGAGGCCCATATCAGGGTTGTGTTTGACCTTGGGGGGCCGGGGTGGGCATGGCCAACAGTCATAAAAGAATCTGTCTTGCTTTATATTACTAAAATTCAATATTAAGATGATGAGGCAGAGAGATGTTCAGTAATCCTAGTGCCAAAACAAAAAGCTGTTTGCATAATGGCAAGCATGCAAGTTGCTCCAGAATACTTTTCTTAATGTCAACAAAAGTCACATTGATTCAGTAAAGAAGCAAAATCAGTGTTGGGCTGCTGCCAGTTCGGACCGGTTTGATCGACCGGTAGTTCCAACAATCAGCTGGCCCCAATCACCCGCACCCACACCTGCCCTATCCTGTCCTATATTTCCTGCTTTCTGGCTCAGCTGATTCGCGCGGTACAGCTAATTTCTGCGCCTCTGCTGTTCTACTTACCAGGGCTGCCTTAGAAGGTAAACAGCTGAGCTTCAAATTGCTGTATTTTGAACACTGCACGCAAGCAGGTTAGGAGCATGTGTGTGCGAAGTCTGCGCTCACAGAACCGGTTGTTAAATTGGTTGTAGCCCACCATTGAGCTAAATATACATATAGAAATCTCCATATTTCTAGAAATATGAATAAAATCCCCATATATATCAATACCTTATTCTTATATTCTGCACCTCTGAGATGGATGGCTCCTGGTACCCTACTTTGTCAGAATCTGAATCTAATCAAATGCAGGGTTATTTTAGCTTTTTTCTCTCTCTCCTGCTTTCTTCTTTCCTAGAACTGAATAATCTTCTCTGAACCTCTTTCTCCCTTTATGGTTCATTCATCCCTTCTCCATGCCTTGCACCAGATTTATATTCCATCCCAACAATTGACGATTTACTGTTTCTGCTTTTTTCTTTGAGCCTTAGTTTCCCAGCTGTATGGTAACTAATATCAATTTTTCTCTTATCACAGTCACAACAGTAAAAAATGAGAAGTAAAAGTGGCTACAAATATGATTAATAGTGAGCAGAACGTTACCTTGATTATTTCCATTGCTCACTTCAGTGTATATTACAGTACTAAGACAATGGTTATTTCTGCTGCTTTCATCTATAATCATAAGTAGAACCAAACTGCATTTAGTGGGGATTTTGATCGGATTCTCAAACTAAGAATGCTATCCTTCAGCTTAATGCCATCCATTTCAAATGATCTAAATTATTGACTAGGAGAGAATCAAGGACTCTGATGAATTCCATCACCCTGCTGCTGGCCTGCAGATATTCTAGAGAAAGAAATGCTTAAATCCATGTCATCACCTATTGAGTCAGTAGGTAGCAGCATTTGCACAACCTTTTCTGGATTTAGAAGCTAAGTGGGTTGGGTTTGATTAGTACTAGGATGGGAGACCACCAGTGAATACTCACGCTGTCAGCTAAATTGGAAAGTTTAAACCTAACAAAGGAAGCGATGGCAAAGCATTTCCATATTATTCTCAAGAAAACTATGTAGATATAGATGTACTGTATGCAGGAACTGAACTTGACTCCAAAGAGACTTTATTACATTTACATCATCCTTTGCTGAGAGTACAAGCTCTTGTTACCTTGCTATAATTCCATAAGGTAGAATTTATTCTGTATACTTAGGACAATAGGACATTTATTTTCAGCTTGCTACAGAAGTCTTCATCCTATAGTAGCAAACCATAATTATTTCCTGTTACAACTGGAATCATAAAAGATTCGGTCCGTTTACAATTTTATGCAGTAAAATTGGTAAGAACTACTTCTCATGCAAAATAAACAATCAGACTTTCCCTTAAAAGGTTTCCTAACTAAAATCACACAAACAAGCCTCCTAGGCTGCTTTTATACCCGCTAAGGTTTTCAGAGGAAAAATAATTAAAATGCAAAATGGGTCAAGAAATTCCTTTCATTTATCCCTTTCTCTTCTCTCCACTTTTCTCTTCGCTTCTTTCTCTCTCTCTCAAAAAGTAAATAAACCAGACATTACATTTAACTTGCAATCTTGCATATAAAGAGAGCTTCTTATTTTTCATGTGAAGGTATAGATTTTTAGAACCCAAATCTCCTCAAACATCACTGAGCTTCACCTGGAATATCATCTCCAGCACTAGCAGATCCTCTGACAAAATCTGCCTTACAGTACGGACTATATTTATAAGTAATATAATTGGTTAATTCGTACCAAGATACTGTAATTCCAGATTCTGGAGAGATAACCAACATTGTGATTATTATTTTAGTTACAAAAAAATGTTTATTTTCTCACATCAGATTCAATTTCACTTGTCTTAATTTGGAAATTTGCACCTCCAATTTGACTTGGTAATCTTGCTACCTGTGGTTTGCACAGATTATGATGAATCCTTCCCAAATACCTTCAGACTTTAATAACCACTGCTCAGAGCTTGAAAACAGCTGGGTAAATTAATAGTAGGTTCCCTGACAGTCTTAAGGGTGAGACTATGTTAAATAACCCCGTTTGCTCATTTTGCTTATGCTGCAATCCCCACTCTGACAGATTAGGGGGTTAACATAAATGGTTGTCTGAAAAGGGGAGACTGAAGGGGTAATCTATTCCCAGAGAAAATAATGAAAAAATAAATAGAAAAAGATAATTGAAAATATATTGTGAGTGAAGCTGTTCATTAAGAGGGATTTTTAAACCCTCTCCTGCAGGGGAGAAGTAGTACAAAACTGTGCTGTCTCTAAATAACATGTAAATGTATTTAAAAGTAAAAACTATCCACTGTGTAATATTAAGGTTGAGCTTTGTCTTAAAACATCACTTGCAGAATGGAAAAAGTCAATTAACTGCAGGCCAGCTTAGCATTGGCCAGCTAACAATTCTGGATGAAAAAATACAGTTCAGATATCTCTGCTTTGCTTTTATTTCCACTGTATTTTAATTTTAAACCAAAACTTTTCTCCTTTAGTTTAGCCTGCGCATGCATTTTCATTTCAGTCTTTCAATGAGTCTTTGCTGAGAATGTATAATTCCCTCCTGACTTCAATCCTGCTAAGATTGCTTTTTTTAAAGACTGTTAGGCTTTAATTCTAATAAGCTATCTTTTTTATTATTGAACCAGTCCACATTGACTTGATGCAGCAAGAAAAAGAAGGGGAGAATCCTTCGTTAGAAAGAGGAAGGAAAAGATGAAAAACAAAAGTGAAGAATAGAAAAAATGGGAAGAAGCCCGAAGACATATATTTTACCCAATTTTAAAAACCTGAGGAGGGTTGAAAAGCATGGACAATAAAAATAACTGTAACTAACATAATAACAAAATGTTAATTTTCAAAGTTCAATTTTTCTTCTCTCTTTCATTTACTTAATATAAAAAACAGGATTGATGAAAAAATGAAAGTGCAGTAAGCTACCTTAATGTATTCTTATTTTGCACTGCATAAACTACCTCAGTGTAATCCATTAGTTTAATGGATGGTGCACGTCCACCATCCAAGCATACATATAAACTCCTCCAAGCAAGGAATATAGTTACTTCAGAAAAGCAATACATTCTGCTCTGCAACCAGTTTAACAACAGTCCTAACACAGTTGTGGAGGGCTGCATTGTTACTGAACTCCAGCAGTGAAGCATAAACTCAAAAAAAAGTTTGCAAAAAAGCCCACTGGTTTGAGGAGGAGGAGGAGCTTCAGTAGCATCAGTGCCAAAGTAGCATAGTAGTAAAACACTCAAAGTTAGGAGAACTTTAGTGTTAGTCATTTGTCTAATTAAAATCAATATGTAACTTATTAATCATTGGTGGAAGCCAAAACAAAGTTGTAGCAAAAAAGAACTTGGAGGACATTCCTTTAGAAACAACAACCAGGAGCTAAATTCCATGGAGGAAAATCTTTCTACAGCTGATGATGATGCTTCCAGCTCTGCTTTATTACTAGATTGTAGTACTGTATTGTATTTTGAAGTTATCATTTATTTATTTATTTATTTATTTCAATTTTTATACCGCCCTTCTCCCGAAGGACTCATAGATTGATCTGTAGCTATTGTGTGTGTAGACAAGCATAAACGGTTCAAATGGGAGACGGTTCCCTTGTGAAATGGATAATACAATGGCACTCAAGAGGAAAAGTACTAAGGGTTGGGAGAAAAGTACCACATTGTCTGACCAAGCCTTGTTGGAAGTTATGAAAATGAATGAAAATGGTACTTCAGAACCATCAGACAGACTGAATATAATGGGTTTCCCACCCAAGTCCTTCAAGAATCTGAATCTAATGTAACTAGCAAGACTTAGAGTTGGGTAGCTATGAGTAGGTTTGTATATATGTATAAGAATATAAAATTTCTAAAAAACTAGAATTTAAAACTTTTCATTTACAACATGAATAATACAAGTGGTAAAGCTGCATTCACTACACAAAAAGCTTAGAAGTGTTATAAAGCCTCTTTTATGATCTCTCTGTGCAACAACTTTGGTGTTAAAAATTGAGTACAGTACTGTAGTTACAGAATACCTCAATCTTTACTTAAGACTAAATCCAAATTGGGAAAAAGGCTAAAACATAGAGCATACCCAAGTGAAAGTTTGTATTCAAAGTAGAAGCGGAGATTGAGGTTTCAATAGTTAATCTCTAAATACAGCTCACTAACTAGGTATTACATATTGTTCATTTAGTCAATTTTCATCTCCATTTGAAAAACAGCTTGAAAAATCAAACTATATGTATGGGAATTTCACATTCAGCCACACTCTTGTTGTTTCAGAGTGGCCCCAAATTATATTCTTTTCTTCATTCCCCTTTCTACTGTCAATTTCCTTTTTAAAAATCCCTGGTTTTAGGATTAAGAAAGCAATAGCAATAGCACTTAAGACTTATATACTGATAAGTGGTTTACAGAGTCAGCATATTGCCCCCAACAATTTGGGTCCTCATTTTACCCACTTCAGAAGGATGGAAGGCTGAGTGAACCTTGAGCCTGGTGAGATTCAAACTGCCAAATTACAGACAGCAGGCAATCATCAGAAGTAGCCTGCAGTACTGCACTCTAACCACTATGCCACCATAGCTCATGGTGATTACCCATTTCCTGAGGCTTGATATGCATTTGTCACAAAATTCTATACCAGCCTAACTCATTATGACTCAAGGCAGTTTACAAAGTTAATGATATTTTAACAAGACCTTCTAATTTAATTGATTATAACATTTGTGGAGAACTAGCCAGGACTATAAAAGTAAGACATAACTAAGAGGGGAAACTGTTCTATGAGCATCAAGACTTCATTGTCAATCTCTTCCCAGCAGCTCACAATTCAGAAACCAGGATTCTTACCAATTCGAAGAAAGTAAGTTTATTGAGTGAGAAAGGTGGTAAGTTACTGAACATTGAAAACTGAACTTGGTGCTTAGAATACTTAAAATAGTACCCTTTGGAGACTACTGCTTTATTTATTATATTTATATTCTGGATCAACCCAAATGGAGATGGCTTTGCCAACAAGGGGATCTGGTCATAGAATAACTCTAGGAAGAAGATTCTATTGCAATAAAAATACTCTTTTAGGTGGGGCCTTCTTGCTGCTTTTAATCTTTATCACTGAATCTTGGTTTAACGAGGATATCTTAACTGTTCTTGTTCTGTAGAATTCTGGAAAAGTCTATTTTGACTCCGAAGGTCAGAGAATTCTGCCACAGACTCCTACGGCACTGTCTCAGGTCCTGGAACAGCGCATGAAGCTAAGCACATTTGTGAAAGTTAAAGCGTTAACCCTCTGAGAATAAAGACTTTTTACCTTGCTTTTAATAGGAAGTAACTTAGTCTTTTCAAGCAAACCCATTAGCCGTTTTAAAATACACTTATGAAGGTAGATTGCTTTGAGTATTGCAAATATAGTATATATGCACCTGCTAGCGTAACAGTGCATTTATGCAGAGCGCAATAAGCGTTTTGCTTTTAGAAAACCCATTCACACATTCCTTCGAGGGTTGTTTGGAAAAGCTGAAAAGGGCAAAGAAATGGGTGGGCCAGGCTTTAGAGTGAAATAGTGTGTCCAACTCCCTAGAGGGGCACCTTCTTTGCGATAAAGAAGCATGAACATCTCAGGAAAGGAAGATATCATGCTGAGGGAAAAAAAGAAATGTTCCCTGTTTTGAGCTGCCTCTGAAAATATATGAGCCTTGATGGGCTTGTGGTGGTGGATGATTTCATTATTACAAAAGGGTTTCAATGACAAACATAGCTGTGAGATCCTGAAGTCAATTTTGCATGGAACCTAGAAGGATTTTTATTTTTAATGTGAAATGAGAGAGAGGGACAGATAGATATCTTTCTACAAGACAATCTAACTAGGCCACCTGTCAAGTCATACAGTTACCCTTCTGGGTTCAAGAAAAAGTCGTATTTTTTTCTCTTGAGCATTTTAGGATTTTGTTCCAGGATCTTTGTAACAAGCCTGGCCCTAACTGACCTACCATGTTTAAATTTCCAAATTAGTTAACTGGGCAGCTGTTCCATTTCCCAGCCAACTTTGCTTTGCAAAAGCACAAAAATGCCTGGCAAAAGATTTGCCACTTCCTTGCCCATTTTCACTAATTAGGCAAAATAATGGAATTAAGTGTCCCACTGATGGTTCTTCTCTTGCCTATCTGCATTAATATTATTATACCTGTTAGCCATGAGAAAAGCATCCCATCAAATTTGTTACCTCTACAACCTGATAATGGGACCCTTTCTTTAATACCCCACTAAGAAGTGACTAGTTTAGATTAAATTTTCAGTAAAAAATTCGTTCAATTGGTATGTGCTTTCTAAATTTAATTTTTCCTTCTTTTATGTAACCCACCCAGAGAACACTTATTATCTGGAGGACTAAAAATACATTAAATAAATATTCTGCGTATATAGCTAACAAACAAAACTGAGGAGTCTTAATGCACGACTGCAGACAGGAGCAATTTACATTAGTGAAGCACCAAGAACCATTTAGCGCTAACTAAGACTTATACAAAAGGGGCAAGCATCCCAGGATGAGAATGAAAGGAGCCTGCTGGTATTTAAAATCAAAATGGTGCCAGAATTACTTTTAATCTGAACCTTGAGGAAAAAAGCTTGAAAAAGCTGTGGGATATCCTTTGGAGATGAAACATCCTCAGCAAAGCTGAAGAGTCAAAAAGAAAAATACTATTTTTAAGAACTTAATTGGAGAAGAATGCAGTATACAAGTACTTCTGTTGACATGGAATAAAACTAAACCTGAGTTGAATGGAGTGTGGGAAACTTACATTATAAAAGGCTAGTTGAATTTTCCACAAGACTAATTATAGAACGTTTTGACTTAGGGAAATTTATGAATTTGGGTTTGGCTTAGTATCTTGTATGAATCTAGCCAACTGAGGTCACAATAGAAATATGGCTGAATAAACTAGAAAGAATCTGGTATCGCCTTTTACGACTGGCAAAGTTTATTAAAAGGCATAAGCTTTTGTGAGTTCTAGATCACTTCACCAAATGTGTAGAGTAGCTAAACTAATAATGCAGGATTTAAATTGCTCCCATAAACTCTCTTGCTACAATGGCTGAATAAACGAGTCCATCAGTTAAATTATCTTTGGAAACAAACCAGGAAGGAGTTATCAGATATAATATTTCTATGTATGTCAAAGAGGGCAATGTTAAACAAGCTAGAAACCTCAGTGAGGGAGAAACTCTCAAAAGAATAATTGTGAGTGACAACATCATATCCCAAAATAATGTATTAGCTTCTAACCAGAATGCTTAGGGCAATCTTGAGATACATAATAAAATCAGAGAGGAATGCAAAGGAGAGACGAATTGTAACAACGACTAACTTCATTTGTGTGAGAGTTTATGTCTGTATACAGATGGAAACCCCGTTCTCTGTATTTTGTGGGATGAGTGTATTTTTTGTAATGAGTGTGGGATTTGCTCCGTTCATATATTGGACTTTTCACGTTATGTAATCCATGCTTACCACGTGAATATGTGGGCTGTATGTTTCTTTTAACCTTATTGCTTTTTTATGATACAAAACAAAGCTTGGTATATTTTTACATTTGCAGAATGAGGCATTTATTTGATGGAAGGGATTTAATATTGAATAATCGCAAAACTGAGAGCCAGTTTATTCTGATGCAATGTTTCTCAACCATGGCAACTTTAAGATATATGTGAACTTCAACTCCCAGAATTCTCTAGCCAGCACTGAATTCTGGGAATTAAAGTCCACACTTCTTAAAGTGTCTTTGTTTGACAAACACTGCTCTAGTATTAAAACACTTGACTAGGTAGGGAAATCTGAGTAGTAGTCCTGCTTTATGCACGTAAGCCAATAGATGACCTTGGGTCAGTTATTTTATCTCTTCTCTTAGAAGAAAGCAATATAGGTAGTCTTTGAGTTATGACTGTAATGGGCAGACTCCCACCTGATCAATTCCCACCACTGCTCTTCCTGATGCAGCAGTTAAACGATAGGGCAGGTTGTTAAGTGGAACATGGTGTGCCTCGGGGTGGTGGAAGCCCTGGGGGCCCAGGACAAGCAAAGGACCTCTGCCCCAGACCTCCTGTGGCCTCTCTTACCTCTGGAGGCACCCCATGCTCTTCTTCCCACCCCTCAGTGTCCCTGCAGTCCTTGGGTCTTCTTCCTTTCCCCACTGGATCCTCAAGACTTGGGCCTGCTTTCTCCCCCACTCCTCGGTCCCCACAGGCCTTGGGCTTGCTTTCCCACACAACTACTGGTAGGTTCATGCAAGACTTGGGTGTGCTCCCAATTCCCTCCTGAACCCTTGGGCTCAGAGGCTACCAGCATGCAAACAAGCTATTGCAGCTTCCAGGAAGAAGCCTGCCCCTCAGCCAGCTCTAGGGTCCAGCAGAAGCTTTCTGTTTTTCTGCAGCTTCTGACTGAAGCGCCCAACCAATACAAGGCTCAGCTTTCCTACCTATGGCAGGCTCTTGCCATTCTGTGAGCAGGTGCCGTTCTCAACTATTCTGCAATCCTTTGGAATGCTCGGTTTTGAAGGAGGCTCTGTTTTTAAGAGGACTTGGCAGGGGGAGAGGGAAGGGGAGGAAGCCCCAGGGGTGGGGATGACGACTACAAAGCAGCATCCCTGCAGCCAGTCATATGGGCAAATGTCTGTGGTAGTCCTGCAGTGGCCATAACTTTGATTTTTGGGGGAAAGTTCCATCATAACTTTAAATGGTCACTAAGCAACTGATCATACATCATGGACTACCTGTAGCCAACCTCTTCCAAAAAAAATAAAGAAAACTGCGTGTGCTTGCCTATGCACCTGCGAAGAGCAGACTCATACCCTCCCGCCCTTTTTTCCTCAAACTAAAATAAACTGGTTATTGATCTTTTTCTCTTAAATTTCCAGTAAAGCAAGTATTTATTTAAATATTATTTATTATAAGTCCCTTCGATGCAAGTTGATAAAGGTAGAATTTTATCTCTTTTATTCAAAGCACAAGGAAATTTCTTCTTGCAAGGGAAATGAAGATTCTATCAACAATTCTGTCTTCAGTGGCGTTGTAATAACCTATAATTTGTTTCATGCAACATCAGGTATAAAAGATACTTCCAACCATTTCAACAGAGAGACATATAATTTACATACATGTATTTGCATATTAACAGAGAAATGTGCTACTTCCCCCATGGTCTTAAATCTTTTTTTCTACATATAGGGGAAAGAGTATAAATTAATTAATGGGACATTTCTCCATTAGGCAATCTGGGAAACCTATCTCTAAAATTTCAGTCGTAGTTTCACAGCAAGGAAACATAGAGGTCACAAATGTAAAAGAGGAATCCCTAACTCTCATAGCTTGAGAAGAGTGAATAGAATAAGAGCACTTGATCCGCACCCAAATTTTCAGAAGCTGAATCCCTTAAAAAATTTATTTCAAAAACTGAATGAGGAGAAGGATTGCAAGAAAAAGTGATGCCTCAAACTCTAGTTGGCAATAACATTTCTTAGCAGACAATACTGTACTGTTTTGAACGGACATATGGTCTAGTTCTGAATTAGATACCATATTTATGAGAAATGAACCTGGGAAGGAAAGCGGAATAGTCTAAAGGGAAGCAATATGGCACTCATTGCTCAAAAAACATAAGAGGCTAAAAGAACACATGAGCCACATACTGTAGAGCAGTGCATCAAATCTATTGCTGAACTGACAAGAATGCTAAGGAAGCTAAGTACCTCTGGAAGGAGGAGAGAAACATTTTCTCCGCATTTTATTCTATTTTTCTTTTATACTGCCTGTAATTATTCTAGCATGGGAGATGGAGACGTTTTGTTATTCCAACAGTCCCAAGAGGTCTGCGTTAAAACATTCCCTGTTCTGTGGTTCCTCCGAACTGCCATAGCTGCAGCTTCTCTTTTGGTGAGGAACATAAACAGGATTTATGGCTGGCTGACATTAGGGATGTTCCCTTTGTTGATGTTTTAATTCTTGGTGGCAGCACAGCTGCATTTAAGGTAAGAGAGAGGCAAAGAAGCCACCAAGTATGGGGGTAACCATGGTAACTTCATGGAAGTTAAATAAAAAAAACTTCTTTTAAAAAATAAAGATAATGAGGTCCCTGAATCAAGCTTCATGAGCCTTGTTGTTTCAAAGATAGAGATAGAGCTACCTCAGGACTCCTAATTACCTTTGCAACAGAATAGTATAGCAAGACAGATTATACACAGAAACATTCACCTCTTTCTGCAAACACAAAACCCAGCATGCAATTTAAACTGCATCCAATACACAGAGACAAAAGAGGCACAAAATAAAGGAGTTAATGTCCCTTTGCTAAAGGCAGAGCAACCTATAAAAGTAGGAGTCAGTACAACAATCTGCAGTGAGAAGGCCAAGGAAGCCCAGCGACTTAACTATGGTGGACACTAAGGAGAGAAATGGTTTCCTTTATGTATTATAGATAGAGACTGTTGACAACACAATAGGGATCGGTCTGTGTGTTTTCTTCCTGCTATATTGCTGCTTTAACTCACTGCAGCAGACAGTGTACTTTAATGCAGATTACCTGCAGAGCCTTTCAGCATAGAACAGCACGCTCCATCCACATCTGCCTTCCAGACAGGTATACAATATGACAAGACAATACAACCCAAACACATAAGCACACAATATGTCCAACTTGGTTTTGTTTTTTAAAGATAGATAGATAGATAGATAGATAGATAGATAGATAGATAGATAGAGAGATAGAGAGATAGATAAAGAGATAGATAGAGAGATAGATAGAGAGATAGATAGACAGACAATTAGATTTTTACATTATTAACTGTGCATATTTTATACTTTTTAGCTTTTAAAATTATTAATGGTTTGTATTTCACTCTTCCTATGATAGTCTATGACCATAATAACAATTTGACTGAATGTGAAATGTCCAGTTATCTACCAGCTAATACCAACTTGGTTTTTCACAACAGTGCTATATCCTAAACTTCAGCTAATGGGACTATAACCCTTGACCAACTGGCAAATAAATCTTTGGGCATCTTCAGCCTATGTGAAATGTCATCATCTATTCCATTATCAAATTGGAACAGTATTCTGGGCTCTATCTTTTTATAATCATTCTTTCAAAAACATTTAATATACAATGAAAGAGACTGAATTTGATTGTCTGAATAGCTTGGTGAAATCAATTTTGTAAATTTAAAAAAGCCAGACTCCCCCTGTCCCAAAAATATTTGGGAATAAGGCAGGATTAATCCTAGTATAAAGCAGACAAATGGCAAAAGAAAAATACGTGTAATTATTCTATGTTCATTAGATAGCATATAATTGACAGTCTCTCATTATGAATACAATAGATATATGTATTTGAGGAACAAATGATCGCCAAAAAGCTACTTCACTTTTTTGTCTCTCCCAAATCATAAAAAGTGCTAAAATAAAGTGGGTAAATTCTTCAATGCAGTGTGAGAAGTATACCCCTGTAAGAAAGTTAACACCCACCCATCTCCTAGAAGAATGAAATATTCTAGGAATTATTAAAAAGGCAGAATATTATATTTCCCTGGATGAGAAAAGCAGAAACATGTTTTTAAAGACAAAGCAGCTTCCTGCAGCTTCCTGCCTCCCACTTCAGCTCCAGGGCGATGGGATGAAGACCTTCACCCTCAGGACTTGATAGGATTAGCTTCATCACCCAGCAAGATTCAACCAAGTTTGGGACTCACGACAATCTACAAAGTTATCCCTGCATGGCCCCATGGGAGTTTGACAACTAATCAGGATACTTGCCTTTACACCGGAACAGGAAGTTCCAAGGCAGGGCCCAAGAGAGGGTATAAATCTATCTCTCTCTCTCTCTCTCACCCATGTGCTCATTTTGCCCAGGACTCAAAAAACCCGTGTGGTAATGTCCATCATTAAACCATCTTTCCAAACAGTGTCCATGTTTCCAGTGTCTTTCTCCCCACTTGGAACTGAACCCAGATGGACATTTCTCCCAACACCCGAAAAGGACAGTGCCAGAAACCCCACAGCATCAGAAAACAGTGCCAAGAGACTCAAGCCAGCCCTCCCCCTTTTAAGAAAACCCCAGGCAAAAGCATTAGCTGAAAGGAACACTTAAGTAGAGCTATTAAGATAAGGGAAATCAGGCTATTTTATTTATTTATTTATTTATTTTATTTTATTAGATTTTTATACCGCCCTTCTCCCGAAGGACTCAGGGCGGTGTACAGCCGAAATAAAATACAAAGTATATACAATTAAAAGAAATTAAAAGAAACTATTAATAAATGGCCGATAATTTAAAAATTTACAAATATTTAAAATCTCTAAAACCCCAATTTAAAATCAACTATTTATGCCAGTCCTGCTTGAGTGAATAAGTATGTTTTTAGCTCATGACGAAAGGTCCGAAGATCAGGCACTTGACGAAGCCAGGGGAGTTCGTTCCAGGCGTGGTGCTCCCACAGAGAAGGCCCTACCCTGGGAGCCGCCAGCCGACATTGTTTGGCGGACGGCACCTGAGAAGGCCCTCTGTGAGAGCGCACGGGTCGATGGGAGGCATACGGTAACAGCAGGCGGTCCCGTAAGTACCGGGTCCTAAGCCATGGAGCGCTTTAAAGGTGGTAACCAGGATCTTGAAGCGCACCGAAGACCACAGGAAGCCAGTGCAAACTACGGAGCGGTGGTGTTACGTGGGAGCCTCGAACGGCTCCGTTACCACTCGCGCAGCTGCATTCTGACTAACTGCAGCCTCCGGTGCACCTCAAGGGCAGCCCCATGTAGAGAGCATTGCAATAATCCAGCCGAGACGTAACCAGAGCGTGAGTGACCGTGCATAAGGCATCCCGGTCAAGGAAGGGACGCAACTGGCGAACCAAGCGGACTTGGTAAAAAGCCCTCCTGGTGACGGCCGCCAGATGTTCCTCAAAGGACAGCCGGCCATCCAGGAGGATGCCCAAGTTGCGAACCACCTCCTTTGGGGCCACTAACTCGCCCCCAACAGTCAGCTGCGGGTGCAGCTGACTGTACCGGGGTGCCGGAATCCACAGCCACTCCGTCTTGGAGGGATTGAGCTTGAGTCTGTTTCTCCCCATCCAGACCCGTAAACTGTCCAAGGTAAACCAAAACTCACCTTTTCCTGCCTCCTTGACAGGATTAACTCCTAGAATAGGAAAAACAAAAGACCTGGGACCAAGATTAACCCAGGAAAACAAAACCCAGAAACACATCAAAACCCATCAAGCTGCAGGAGCTTCAAAGGGGAATTAAGCATAAAAGGCTCAGAGTCACACTTCCAAGTTTGCTTGCAAGCCAGGAACCCTCGAGCTGTGTCACTACTTTTCTTGCCTTCCTGAATTAAAGGGTCCCTTTTCTGGCAGCTGCTTCCATGTCTATTTCTTCTGAGCATCGATGACTGCTTCCCAGCTGGGAACAAACCAGGGAAATTTCTTCCAACAGCAGTTTCAATTCATTGCATCTCCATACTCCATACTCCATACTCCATACTCCACATCTCCGACGTGGACAGGCTGTTGGGGAGGCTTCACGCCACAACATGTTTACTGGACCCGTGCCCTTCCTGGATGGTACTGGCCACTCAGGAGGTGACATGAGGCTGGCTCCAGAGGATTATCAACGCTTCTCTGTTGGAAGGGGTTTTCCCTGCCGCCTTGAAAGAGGCGGTGGTGAGACCCCTCCTCAAGAAGCCCTCCCTGGACCCAGCTATTTTGGGTAATTATCGTCCAGTCTCCAACCTTCGCTTTGTTGCGAAGGTTGTAGAGAGTGCTGTGGCGCGACAGCTACCCCAATACCTGGATGAAGATGTCTATCTAGACCCGTTCCAGTCCGGCTTCCGACCCGGATACAGCACGGAGACAGCTTTGGTCGCATTGGTGGATGATCTCTGGAGGGCCAGGGACAGGGGTTACTCCTCTGCCCTGGTCCTATTAGACCTCTCAGCGGCTTTTGATACCATCGATCATGGTATCTTGCTGCGCCGGTTGGGGGGATTGGGAGTGGGAGGCACCGTGGTGGTTCTCCTCCTATCTCTCCGACCGGTCGCAGACGGTGTTGACAGGGGGGCAGAGGTCGACCGCGAGGTGCCTCACTTGTGGGGTACCGCAGGGGTCGATTCTCTCGCCCCTGCTGTTCAACATCTACATGAAGCCGTTGGGTGAGATCATCAGTGGCTTCGGGGTGAGATACCAGCAGTACGCTGATGACACTCAGCTGTACTTTTCCACCCCAATGAAGTTGTTGAAGTGCTGTCCCGGTGTTTGGAAGCCGTACGGGTCTGGATGGGGAGAAACAGGCTCAAGCTTAATCCCTCCAAGACGGAGTGGCTGTGGATGCCGGCATCCCGATTCAGTCAGCTGCAGCCGCGGCTGACTGTTGGAGGCGAGTTACTGGCCCCAAAGGATAGGGTGCGCAACTTAGGTGTCCTCCTGGATGATCGGCTGTCGTTTGAAGATCATTTGACGGCCGTCTCCAGGAGGGCCTTCCACCAGGTTCGCCTGGTTCGCAGTTGCGCCTTTCTTGATCGGGATGCCTTGTGCACAGTCACTCATGCGCCGTTACCTCTCGCTTGGATTATTGTAATGCTCTCTACATGGGGCTCCTTGAAGTGCACTCGAGGCTTCAGCTAGTCCAGAATGCAGCTGCGCTGGTGATAGAGGAGCTACGTGTAGCTCCCACGTAACACCGCCTCCTGCGCAGACTGCACTGGCTACCTGTGGCCTTCGAGTGCACTTTAAGGTGTTGGTTATGACCTTTAAAGCGCTCCATGGCTTAGGGCCTGGGTACTTACGGGACCGCCTGCTGTTACCACATGCCTCCCACCGACCGCACGCTCTCACAGAGAGGGACTTCTCAGGTGCCGTCCGCCAAACAATGTCGGCTGGCGGCCCCAGAAGGTCCTTCTGTGGGGCTCCCACACTCTGGAACGAGCTTCCCCCGGGTTTACGCCAAATACCTGACCTTCGGACATTCCGTCGCGAACTGAAGACACATCTTTTCATTCGCGCGGGGCTGGCTTGAACTGAATTTTATTAATTTTAAATTTTTATTAATTAATTTTAAATGGGGTTTTTAGTCTAGTATATTTTAACCTATCAGGCTAATTTTAAAATAAGTTTTTTAATCTGCATTTTAAATTGTATATTGTATTATCTGTTTTATTTTTGCCTGTACACCGCCCTGAGTCCTTCGGGAGAAGGGCGGTATAAAAATCAAATGAATAAATAAAATAAATAAAAAATACTGAATGCCTTCTTAAACAGCCATCATATTTTTTAAGGATCCAAGGTATAGGGAAAGTAGAACAATTTATTCATTGTTAAAATACATGGTTTGGAATAACGAGATTTAAAAAGTTACACTAATGACTTTGGCTTCCAAATGGCAACATTTAGTGAACGCTTGTATCATACTATTCATACCTTCTGCTTGAGTAAAAGATGAAGTCTGAGGCCAGGAGGACCTTCACACAATTACATATTGTGCGTCATTTGCAGCTATTTCTGCAACATAAAGTTTCGTTCTTGGTTATTTGAGCCTAGCAACTGGACTACTGCAATTGTCATCATATGGGGCTGCTCTTAAAATCTTTTTTAAAGCTTCAGCTGGTTCACCTATGTAATACACTAATGTGGGAGCTAACAAAACTGGCTATTGGGGTATGCAATTCAAGGTGCTCATTTTTCACTTTAAAGATCAATGTGGCCAGTGGCGGGCCTAACACGCTTGTGTGCAGCATTCAGAACACAATAATTTGAAGCTCAGCTGCTTACCTTCTAAGGCAGCCCCGATCAGTAGAATAGCAGAGGCACAAAAATCAGTTGTGCCATGCTAATCAGCTGAGCCAGAAATAAAATATAGGACAGGATAGGGTGGGGGCAGGTGACGGGGGGGGCAGCTGTTGGTCAGAACTACCGGTTCGCTAGAACTAGTCTGAACCAGCAGCAGCCCACCACTGAATGTGGCTCAGGGCTTTTATATCTCCAAGATCACCTTCTTTGAATTGATTCTACTCACCCAGGGAAATTTAACAAAGTTGCTTGTTCAGAATCCCAAACCTGAAGGAATGTCATGCTCAGATCTTCCCAGCAATGGTCCCTACCTTTACAGGGTCACTCACACACACACACACACACACACACACACACACACACACACTCATGCCAACCCCATTCCACTTTCAGACAACCATTAAAAACATGGCTTTTCAGAGATGTATTTGGGGCCACTTAAAACATTTTACTGTTTCAATAGTAACACATCAGGGCTTTGTTACTTGTTTAGCTTATTGCCTTTTTATACTTCAAAATCTCAAGCTAATTGGAGATTTTGAAAATGGAGCAGCAAAATGAATGTTGCAGATGTTCTGAAATTGTAATAAATTGTTGAGTAATGGAGAGTCATGAATTACATCTAACTGCATTTATGCCACCTTCATCATGCTAGCTTGAAAGGCTTAGACCTCACCATCACTCTCTAATACGACACTCCAGAAATATTCTCTGCATGTTTTAATACATTCCAGTAGAGAGAACTACTGTAAAACACTTCATTGATTAAATTATTGCTATTTAAACTATTAGTTGAAAAGTAAGAATAGAAAGAAATAGTCTTTGAACTTGCTTGATGTTAGTTGATTATGTTTGTTTTATTACATTTTATTTTATCTGTCTGGCTGTCCATCTCACTTCAAGGTCTCAGAGCAGCTCACAACAGATGAATTTGATGGAATGGGAAAATAATTATGATGCAAAAACTGCCTTATAAGAGGAGGGAGCATTGTGAGGGCTGGAAAGGTGATATGAGATCAGGACAGAGATTATTTATTTTTTACATTTATACCCCGCCCTTCTCCGAAGACTCAGGGCGGCTTACAATGTATAAGGCAATAGTCTCATTCTATTTGTATATTTTTTTACAAAGTCAACTTATTGCCCCCCCAACAATCTGGGTCCTCATTTTACCTACCTTATAAAGGGTGGAAGGCTGAGTCAACCTTGGGCCGGGCTCGAACCTGCAGTAATTGCAGGCTCTGTGTTCTAATAACAGGCTTCTCTACTGCCTGATCTACTGCCTGATTCTATTTCAGAACATATCCATAGATATTTTCTGGGCACCCGGAAAGCAAAAAGGAATTGCCAAATTCCTTTTTCATATTCTTCTCATTCTCTTCATATTCTACCTATAGTTTCCAGATAATTCACTTTTGCTTCATATGCCTTTATTTATTTATTTATTTATTTATTTATTTGATTTTTATACCGCCCTTCTCCCAAAGGACTCAGGGCGGTTTACAGCCAACATAAAAAACAATTGTATAAATAGAATTAAAAACATTTTAAAAATCTAATTCAATTTGGCTAACCCCATTTAAAACTATTAATAGAAAAATGATAAAAACCCCAATTAAAAACCATAATGCATTAGGCCAACCCTGCGCGGTAAAGCAGAAAGGTCTTGAGTTCACGTCGGAAGGTCCGCAGGTCGGGGAGTAATCGTAACCCCAGAGGCAGCTCATTCCATAGGGCAGGTGCTCCCACAGAGAAGGCTCTCCCCCTGGGGGTCGCCAGCCGACATTGTTTGGCTGACGGCACCCTGAGGAGACCCTCCCTGTGTGAGCGCACAGGTCGGTGGGAGGCTATCGGTGGCAGCAGGTGGTCCCGTAAATAGCCCAGTCCTATGCCATGGAGCGCTTTAAAGGTGGTAACCAACACCTTGAATTGCACCCGGAAGTCCACCGGCAACCAGTGCAGCTTGCGCAGGAGAGGTGTTATATGGGAGCCACGAGTAGCTCCCTCTATTACCCGCGCAGCCGCATTCTGGACCAGTTGGAGCCTCCGGGTGCTCTTCAAGGGAAGCCCCATGTAGAGAGCGTTACAGTAGTCCAGGCGGGAAATGACGAGGGCATGAGTGACCGTGCAAAGGGAATCCCAGTCTATGAAGGGGCGCAACTAGCGTATCAGGTGCACCTGATAAAAAGCTCCCCTGGCGACAGCCGTCATATGTTCTTCTAACGACAGCCAAGCATCCAGGAGAACGCTCAAGTCGTAAACCCTCTCCATAGGGGCCAATGACTTGGCTCCAACAGTCAGCGATGGAACCAGCGGCATCCACTGCGACTCAGTCTTGGAGGGATTGAGTCGAAGCCCGTTCCTCCCCATCCATTTATCACGTTTTTACATTTAAAATTCACTCATTACCAGTTTTAATGTTCTTTTTTTCCTTCCTAGCATTTTCCCCCCCCCCCACTGCAAGTGCAAGGTCTGTTTCCCCCAACCCCACCCCAACCCTGATCAACTAAGTGTTGATCTGTTGATTGTGACAGGAATCGACTGACTGGCTTATTGCCTGAGCCTGAGCCTGACGTTATAGATTGAGAGAGAGAGTGATTGGCACAAAGTCACCCAACTGGCTTTCATGCTTAAGGCAGGACTAGAACTCAGTGTCCTGGTTTCTAGCCTGGTGTCTTTACCACGATTATCAGGCAAAATAAAATTGGTGTTGTCTGTATTCTAGGTTTTGTGCTGCTATCTACAAAGATAATGGCATCCATATCTGTCGTGTCCCACTCCTCCGCTGACGGCTGGGTCCGGGAAATCCGAATCAGGCGTGCCTCTGCAGCTCTGTCCAAAGTCCTAGCAAAGTCCTCAGAGCAGGCAGGAGACCAGTAAGTGACTTCAGCAAGATAAGTTTGACTTTTTGCCTGACTCAGAGACTGCCAGAAAGTAGCTCCTTTATATAGGCCATGGGGTGTGGCACCATGACTCAGCACTCATTAAGGCCTGCCCCTCCCTTCCCTCTGTAGCCTCCGCCTCTCCAATCTTCTGATGCGAGGGTCACACCAATCAGCTGTTCTTGGGAGTAAACCCTCCTCAGGCTCACCTGCTGTGGAGGAGGGGGAGGGGTCTAGCTGCTCCGTTTGCCTGGGCATGGAGTCAGGGCTGGGGCAGGGAGATTCTCCTTCTGCAGTTTGTGTGGGCATGGAGCCAGGACTGGGACCGGGAGGCATACATTCCTCAGTGTGCGGGAGCAGGTAAGAAGGCCCCGGCTGCTCTGAGGGCGGGCAAGACACAACAATATCCTAGAACAGGGGTCCCCAACCTTTCGGACTTCAGGGACCACTAAATTCATAATTTTAAATCCCGTGGACCACTAATATGATCTGCCTAAAGACTGGGTGGGCGTGGCTAGGTGTGCATGGCCAACTCGATGTCACTCATGTCGAGGAGTGCCTCGTGGGCCTTTACTCGCCCCTCCCCTCCCAGCCACTCCTTGCCTGCCCACCCGGGCTCTTTAGGGTCCCAACAGGAAGCAATTCTTGGAGCTAAGCAGCCACAAGAAAAGAGTTGCCAAAACAGCTGGCTCAGTTCAGATTGGATCTGACTGAGAAGGAGGCTCAGCAGAAGCACCTCACTGAGGACTAGGAGCATAGGCTTTCCAAGCAGAGGGAAGACCTGCAGGAAGGCAAAGCCAGGTACTGGCACCTGGAGGCTCAGCAGGATGAGATGGTCAGCCAGTTCCAAGCCATGAGGCAGTCCCACCAGCGGCACTTCCCTCCAGCCTTCGCCCAAAGCCCCGTACCGGGAGACTGAAGCAGATCCCAAGTTGGAATTTCTGCTCCACTCCGACTCGCATAAGAAGACCCCAAAGGGGGAGACTCTCTGCAGCAACACAAATGTTCATTGCACATATCCATTCCAGGGGCCATAGTTTGAGGACTCCTAATTTAGTGCAATATAAAAAATGCAAATAATTTTTCTGCAGACCACCAAATTTTTTCGCGGACCACCACTGGTCCATGGACCGCCAGTTGGTGACCGCTGTCCTGGAAAAACATCTGGAAAGCTAGTTGAGCCAGAAGATGACAAATGACAGTCTCCATGAATTACTAGCATCAAAAGACTGATGCTTCCCCAATATCCTTCAAGGGAAAGGTATACATGGTTGTATGCAAAGCTACTACTTTTGCTTAGGGCTTGTCACTTTCCTGCCCACAACCCCCTTTCAGAAAAACAAAGAGCTCAATACTTGTAGAATTTTTCATTCATTCATTCATTTCATTCAACTTAGATATCAAATATAAGTTGCAAAACTAAATGGTAGCAAACTTTATAGCTTTCTGCAGCTATTTGCTAACATCTAAATGTCTGTCTGGATTTTTGCATTTCGAATCCAATAGTCCTAAAAAGACTCTTATAAATTTAATTAAACTCTTTATACCTGTTCTGATGATCTGACCTCTGGCAAAATGAAACAGAATCAAGTCATTCTGAAACTCGATGAGGAAAAAATCGCTCAAAATGGGTTTCATACGAAGTCTTTGGGTACCGTAAATTAGTAGTACTCAAACACAGTCCAGCAGGAAATTTCCAGGTATCCTATTGATGGGTTTTAGGGATTTTCCTTTTTTGCAGTTCTTTAATTGTTTATCACATGAACAAGAACACTATAACTATTACGTGGTGAGGTTGCAACCAAAGTTTCTCAGTGATTCAGAAGAATGGATGGAATTTTCTTTTCCTCTGGAATAACTGCGAAGAATGCTGCATAGACAAGATTTATCAATGCAGCAGGAAAACGCCAGAGATCTGCAGTGCTCCTGCTAAAAGATATTGCATTCTGATTTGCCATCACAGTCTCAGCAGGAATTTAACAAAGAAACGAGGGGGCAGGATATAGTCATCCATGGCACAAATAAATTAATACACTGAAAAGCTACGCCCTTAGCACATTCCAAGTTTTAGAAATATATTTCTACAGAACTATAACCAATCTGAGGCGTATTCATATAGTCCAGCAGTTTAAAATATATCTCCATCCTTTGTTAATATACTGGTAGTGGATTGTACACAAATCACACAAGGACACATCAGACAATTCTACATGGACTATAAACCCATCAACTGCTCCAACCATTGTCTTATTGATCCATCTAGCTCTATGGGCTAGCAATCTGACTCAGAATAGCTGTGGCCAAGAAATACAATTACTTTTGTTGCTCTTAATAACAAAAAAAACACATATTCCTTGTTCGCATACATCATGCTAAGACATAATCCAGTTTGTTTGGCTCATTATTTTGTGTGATTGTGATCATCGTTACTGTGATTTGTAAGTCATATTTATGTTGTGTAAACTGAGTAATTGTAGTAGATTCAACAAGCGGTAGCTAAACCATAGCTTAATGCAGGAGGAGCAGTATTTTCAAACAGTGGATGCCACTATGAAATTTTAAATGATGCTGCAGTTCTCAACAAGCAAGGCAAGGAAGTATATTTGGAAATATGGGTAAATGTGTATAAAAACATAAGTTAAAATGACTAAAATCTTATCAGATACCATGCAGGAATATAGATCTTATAAGACTGGGGTAGTATTGTTTTGAAAAATGGAAAGCAGATTCTATAGGACAATTGTGGGTATTGGGATATTTTAGTTTAAGCTGTAAACCCCATTTGTTGAATTTCTAAACTTCAGTAGTCTTACAAAATTCACAGAGCCAAAAGAAATAGGGGAAAAAATAAAAATACATTTTGCCAGAAATTTTTCTGCAAGCAAATAGAGGTACCTCCTGGTGTGTGTAAATGTACGTGCAGATACACACACATATAATATATGCTAATTAATGTGTAGTACTTGATTTTTTATGATCATAGTGAAAAAGAGTAGAAGGAACACTTTAGAAGGAAAAAGGATATTTCATTTCACACCAACATTGTCCCAGACAACTGTTAAAAGCACTCTGAATGCAAAATAATGGCATTATTTCTCATACAAGATTCGTGTTTTGTTACTTTTACAATTTAAAACATGTTTTAAATTTTTAAGCAGTTATTACTAATTCCCAGTTGCTAAAATAAATCTGGTAATTTCATAAATGAGTCAGTTGAATTGCTTAAGAAGTCTTGTTCAGTATGCAAATAGTTCTATCAATACTGAATGTTATCTGCTTAAAAATAGAAATTTGGGGAAAGTGATATTTTGAATTTCAATTTTAAAAAACCTGGCAGAGGTTCAAAGTACTTAGGAAAAGTTCATGTCTTCAAATTTCAAGTAGTTATCATACAGCAACCTCAATTAGGACCAGCAACTTGGTTGTTAAACAAAGCAGTTGCTAAGTGAACAATCACATAACTGTGGCTAAGTTCATAATCTTACTTCAGCTTTCCCTTGCTTTACAGACCTGTGAAGGTCATAAATAGTTGCAAAGTTAGTTTTTCATCACCATTGTAACTGCAAATGATCAGTGTCTGAGGGAATAGCTAACCCAAGACTACCTATATAAGCTTACTCATTCTTGACATAAACAGGCCATTTTCCAAGCTGGCTGGAGAGAATGGAAATGACTTATATGAAGACAAAATGAAGGAAAATATATTCCATCATCAGTTCTGAATACTCAGATGTGCATTTTGAGCAATGCTTCGTGATTGAGTTTTTGACTGCCAAAGGAACCATTCAAATTGAAATTTATCTCCAAATGCTGGTTATTTATAATTATGACTATGTTGACAAAAGTATTGTGTGTCCCTGGCCAACAAATGTACAAATGGTGAACCAGTAAGAGCTGATCTGTGTAATCAAGAATGAAGTGGATGAGCTGTGACAGCAACTAATGAGTTTCACATGAGAAAGTCTGATGAGCCAATTAAGGACAATCTTAGGATCTTCAAAGGGAAATTGTTATCAAGCTTAATATTTCACAGGAATTTGTAGGTCACATTGGTGATGTTTTTTAATAACTGAAGATTTGTGCAAGATGGTCCTGTTATGCTGATGGCAGAGATGAAAGCTTCAAGAGTTGAAATTTGCCAAAAGATGTTCTTTGCCTATAAGAATGAAGGTGAGGAATTTCTTCATAGAACCCTGACATAGAAACATGGGTTCATCATTGTGACTTAGAAATGAAGTCTATGGAAAACCTTCATAAAACTTCACCTCTGGGGAAAGAAAATTCAAAACTAGATTTGAATGCAGTTACTTTTTTTTTTTAGTATACTGAAGATATTATTCATGTGGATTTCCTTGAACCTGACACCATTATTAATTCACAATACCATACTGTAGCGGACAAAATCTTGAAACAAGAAACACAAGAAGAAACTTTTTCTATAAGATATCAGCAGTTGGCCTCACACCTAATGAGCCACCCAGGGGACAAATGTGAAATTGGATCTCTTTGGCTGAAGAGTGAAGTTTTCATGATGGCTTTAAGAAGCTTCTCTGTTGGTTGGCAAAATTGTGTAGTGAATTGTGATTACGTGGAGAGGTAAATATAGGTAACCAAAGAACTTATTTCAAAAGCCATTTTTCTGTTTCATTTATTAAAATATCCCTATTTAAAATTATGGAAGTGGAAGCATTAACTTTCATTCAACCTCTTATTTGCTCCCAGTTTCTACAATATCAAATAATAGCCATTTTTCTGTTTTAGTTTCAGCTGTGTTTGAGCGGATTATTCTGGTTTAAGCCCCCCAAATTTAAGAAGCTAGTTTCAGACATAATGAGCCAACTGGAATTTGGATTCACATGAAAAGCAGACATAGCATCTGTTTTATTAAGATGCTGCTATGCATATAATTTAAGATAGGCAATTTCATTATTAGATTGGGTCCTAACCTGAATGGTTAAATATAAAAGGAAACATAGGAACTACAAGTTAAAATTACATAAGAAATGAACATAAACATCTTGTGCTATTATTTGATATTGAAACCTGCTTGATATAGAACAATGTAGAAAATAAACAGTACCTTTGTTTATATATTTAACAATTTTTCTACCATACCTAACCTAGGTAGAACATTACAAGATAAGTGCAGAATTTACCATCAAATATACAACCAGTATAATCTATACAGTGGTGGGATTCAAATAATTTAACAACCGGTTCTCTGCCCTAATGATTTCTTCCAACAACCAGTTCAGCAAACTGCTCAGAAAGTTAACAACCGGTTCACTCGAAGTGGTGCGAACTGGCTGAATCCCACCACTGCATCTATAGGAAGGACAGGAACACCCATTTTCCATGACCATAGACTGCTGATAAAAATAAGAATCTACAATACAGCTACGGTAATCCTCAATTTACAACAGTTTGTTTAGGGACCGTTCCAAGGTTACAATGGCACTGAAAAAAGTAACTTAGGACTGTTTTTTACACTTGAAACTATTGCAGCATCCCCATGGCCACGTGATCAAAATTCCGACACTTGGCAACTGGCATATATTTATGATGGTTGCCGTGTCCCGGGGTCATGTGATCCTCTATTGCAACCTCCTGACCAGCAAAGTGAAGAAGGAAGTAAGATTCATTTCACAAGCATGTTATAATGCTTATGATGTACAGACATTCACTTAACAACTGTGGCAAGAAAGGTTGTAAAATGGGGCAAAATTTACTTAACAATGTCTCACTTAACAACAGAAATGTTGGCCTCAATCGTGGCCATAAATCAAGAATTACCTGTATCTAGTTCTACAGACATGACAGCCGTGTCATGTGACTTAAAGGACAGAATTTTTTTTGGACCAGAGTTGAGGTCTACCCCTTCTTACAATGAGGAAGCTGTTTCAGGCAATACATAAAAGGCAAGCAATGGGAAATACTGAGTCATGTGGCTTGCCCTCCATTCCCTAAAATACTGCCAGTGGGGCAATTCTGCCATTTTGAGGCAGAAGCTCTTGCCTGTTTCTGTCTCATCACCAACACTAAAGCAAATTTGCTATTTTTCTTCAAATGGGTGTAGAAAAATGGTATCTTATCACTTAACTATCTTGGGTTGGCCTGGATTTCGGCAGCATTGTGAGCAGTCTGTTTTTCTCAAAGCTGGTAATTTTTAGCTAGGATAAAAGAAGAATTAAGAGGGATGTGGTAGCATTATTCAAATACGTGAGAAGACTGTTACATAGAAGAAAACCAAGACTCTTCTCTCTTGCTCCAAAGTACAAGAACAGAATAATGGACTGAAGCCATCAGAAGGTAGCATCCAGTTAAATGTTAGGGGGAAAAAACATTCCTTACAGGAAGAACATTTCAAAACCGGATCTAATTGATATGAGAACTAGTGGATTCACATTGACTGGATGTATTTAAGCAGGGGTGTCAAACTCAAGGCTTGTGGGCCAGATCCGGCCCACGGGCTGCTTAAATCTGGCCTGTGAGGCCGGCCTGGAAATAGCAAAGGACTGGCCCGCAGTGCCTCTGGCAGCTAAAACTGGGATGGGGGGATATGTGGCCCCCCGCGCCCCATTTTTTACCTGGATAGCCTCCTGTAGCACTTCACCGGCCAAAACGGGGCACGGAAGCCAGGGGTAAAATCTAATTTATTTATTTTTGCTACTGGTTCTGTGGTCGTGGCTTGGTGAGCGTGGCTTGGTGGTCATATGATCGGGTGGGTGTGGCCAACTTGTAAAATGAGGTTAAACTCACTTAACAATGCTCTTGCTTAGCAACCAAAATCTGGGGCACAATTGAGGTCATAAGCTTTCTTTCTTTCTTTCTTTCTTTCTCTTGTCTCTGTCTCTCTCTCCCTTCCTCTTTCTTTCTCTTTCTCTCTTTCTCTCTCTCTCACACTCTCTCTCACACGCGCAAACACACACACCCCTAGTCTGGGCACATAGACAGAGCCCTTCCCAGGGAATTTTCCTGCCCGGACGCTCCTGGCAGCAGCAACTGTGGCGGCGGCGGCAGCAGCAGAGCTTGCCTGGGCTCCCCCACCATCCCGAAACTGTGCTGCGCTGGGGAGTTTTGCCACGTGGATGATCCCGGCAGCAGTGGCGGCAGCGGCAGAACTTGCCTGGGCTCCCCCGCCATCCCAGAAATGCACTGAGCCAGGGAGTTTTCCCACGTGGACGATTCCGGCAGCAGCGGTGGTGGCGGCAGAGCTTGCCTGGGCTCCCCCGCCATCCCAGAATTGCACTGTGCCGGGGAGTTTTCCCATGTGGATGATTCCAGCAGCAGCAGTGGCGGCAGCAGAGCTTGCCTGGGTTCCCCCGCCATCCCAGAACTGCACTGCGCTGGGGAGTTTTCCTGTGCGGCCATGGTGCCAACAGCTGCAGTTGCAGCAGCGCACACCCTGCCCTTCAGGGACTCGAAGGTGGGTGGCCCGGCCCAGAAGCGATGCGTTCCCCATCATGGGCTGGATGCGGGGGGGAAGGCAAGCAGGCGGCAGTCAGCCAAAGGCCCCGCGGAAGCCAAGCGCAAAAGCCGAGCACACCATGCCCAAAAGGCGAGTGAGACCTTGCCAGGTCCCCCTGCGGCCGAGCACAGTAGGTCTCCCTCCCC
This sequence comes from Ahaetulla prasina, assembly GCF_028640845.1. Classification (NCBI taxonomy): domain Eukaryota; kingdom Metazoa; phylum Chordata; class Lepidosauria; order Squamata; family Colubridae; genus Ahaetulla; species Ahaetulla prasina. The sequence goes on from NC_080540.1 coordinate 135,905,006, forward strand.
CCCACCTCACTGTCAGTATTGGCTTACTTTCTAGATCCTCTCCCTGCAGCCCTGCCATGCTTTCCTCAGTTTCCTGCCTTTCACGTGGCCATCCGCTTGCCTGCCTTCACATATGGCTGTGGGCCACAGACTGGTTCGGGGGCATGGCCAGCCAGCGATTGCTACCAGTGCTCCGAACCAGCCCCAATCTCCGCTACCTACTCGCCCGATCTGGTCCGATCCGGTAGCATTTCACCCCTGACAGGGGCCGATATGGCCCCCCTGCACCCCGCTTTGGCCAGCAGGGTGCTGCAGGAGGCGTCCATCCTGTCTCTCCACCCACCCCTGGCCAGCCAGCAGAGGAGAACTACAATGCTTATCCAGCCCTTGAAAAATCCAGTTTGACAGCCCTGTATTAAAGTGAAAGCCAGGCAACCATTTCATCAGGAATGTTTTAATTTGGGTTTCTGCTGTGAGAAAAAGGTTGGACTAAATGGCCCCATCCAACTCATGAAACTATGAAATCAAAACAGTTATTACCATACAACCATGGTTAGAATTATTGTGAAATGTATCATTTTCCAAAATGGTTCTATGCTATCTCCTAAGCACTACAACTGTTGTTGTTAGTTGCGAAGTCGTGCCCGACCCATCGCGACCCCATGGACAACATTCCTCCAGGCCTTCCTGTCCTCTAGCATCCTCTGGAGTCCATTTAAACTCATGCCTACTGCTTCAGTGACTCCATCCAGCCACCTCGTTCTCTATCGTCCCATTCTTCTTTTGCCCTCAATCTTTCCCAGCATTAGGCTCTTCTCCAGTGAGTCCTTCTTTCTCATTAGGTGGCCAAAGTATTTCAGTTTCATCTTCAGGATCTGATCTTCTAAAGAGCAGTCAGGGTTGATCTCCTCTAGAACTGACTTGTTTGTTCGCCTTGCAGCCCAAGGGACTCAATATCAAGCACTACAACTAGCAGCAGCTTTTTTTATAAACAATAGAAAGAATGGTGCCTTTACAAAAGGGTGGCTTCTCCCCGAAATAATTTTGCGCATACTCTTTTTTTAAATTTTTTTATTTGCATTTATATCCCGCCCTTCTCCGAAGACTCAGGGCGGCTTACACTATGTTAGCAATAGTCTTCATCCTATTTTTATATTTATATACAAAGTCAGCTTATTGCCTCCAACAATCTGGGTCCTCATTTTACCTACCTTATAAAGGATGGAAGGCTGAGTCAACCTTGGGCCTGGTGGGACTAGAACCTGCAGTAATTGCAAGCAGCTATGTTAATAACAGACTGTCTTAGCAGTCTGAGCCACCAGAGGCCCTACTCTCTTTTGCAGGAGGTCAAATACACACAACATAGACTGAAAAGAAGGATTGGGTGCATGATATTTGCGAATTATTGTGTGTGTGGAATGGGTACAGGAGGGTTTTTGTTACTCCAGAGACTGTGCTGTAAACAACTGGAAAAAGAATTGATGGCGTTCCTCACTTGTTCTTAGAACTTCGAGGCCGGGAGAAAATTGTTGAGTTTCTAAGTACTGGGGAGAGGGGTAGAAATATAGTTAATGATGTGCCATGATGCTATGGGGTTTTTTCCCCAGTGTCTGGGACTGAAGATGGTGACTTGGAAAACATGCAAATTCAGAGCATCTGCTCATTCTTTCCAAGCAAGTAACTGCTTGTCAAAGAATTGGTACTGTCAGGAGTAAGGAACCAGAACAACTCTGTGAGTAGGCTCAAGTAGTTTCTTTACTGTTATTCCTATGCTTACAAAAATCTTGCCAGACTAACTGCATTTTCTTGGGAACAGATGTCTTTGAAAGTATGGCCTCTGTTGATTCCTTCCACAAGCTAGACCAGGTGTCAAACTCGATTTTATTGAGGGCCGCATTATTGTTGTGTTTGACCTTGGAGGGCTGGAGGAGGGCGTGACACGGGACCTGTGGTGGCCAAATGCTGAGGCAGGACTTCCCTGAGACCCTCCCTCACTCTCATTATAATCTCCTTCCTTCCTTCCTTCCTTCCTTCCTTCCTTCCTTCCTTCCTTCCCTTCTTCTTTTTCCTTCCCTCTTCATTCTCCTTTCTTCTTCCCTCCCCTTCCCTTATTTTTCCTTCCTTGCTCTCTTCCCATCTTCCTTTCTTTTTCTTCATCTTTCCTTTTTCCCTTTCTCCTTTCCTGTCCCTTCTTGCATACTCAAATGTAAAAGAGGAAACATTTCTCCTTTTGTTTCATTTTTGTTTTGCTAGCCCTCTGCCAGTGAAATCAGAGCTTGCACACACACCCTCCCCAGCTCCATTTTAGCTGGCAGAGACACCGTGGGCTGGTCCTTTGCTGTTTCCAGGCAGTCCCCATGGGCAAGATCTAAGCACCCCGCAGGCCAGATTCAGCCTGCAGGCCTTGAGTTTCACACCCCTGAGCTACACCATCTTTTTACTCCCCCTCAGCTCTAGATGGAGATTCCACCACAGGTATCAAGAGAATGTAGTCCACCTACCAATTTTTTTTTTATTGGCCAAGTGTGATTGGACACACAAGGAATTTGCCTTGGTGCATATGCTCTCAGTGTACATAAAAGAAAAGATACCTTCATCAAGGTACAACACTTACAACACATTCAGAAATCAGTTGGGTCCTAAAAATGAAAGTATTCAGTTTCTGTAACTTAATTCCTTTTCTCTTGTAATAAATCTGGGTAGAGACCCTTCTGTAACAATCTTGTTCTTTACTGTGCTCACATATGACACATATGAGAGAACCATTCCAGTTTTAGGTCCTCATTCCACCTTCTGTTTCCTGGTTCTTTATGATGAAAGATTACAGAATTATGTCAACACCAAAGCATAAAATGATTCTTGCCAATTAACTGTTTTATGCAGCCATGGTTTATTTAATGGGGACATATACCAATATATAATTTTTGCTAGTTTATAATGTGGAAAGGGTAAATATTGGCACTGATTACGTTAGGAATGGAATTTACAAACATATGGGGGTTATCAGTATGAGATCAGAGCTGAAGAAACTTCTTGGATGAGAAGTGAAATATCTTCAAAGAAAAACCAGAAAGTCCAGTTGCCTCTTGAAAAAGCACTTTTGGGACAACCATGACCTGGGTGACTCAGAATCTCCATAGATATTTATGAGATCAAAAGAAATTATTCTTGACAGCAGCAGCAGCAACAGCTGAAGTAACTAGCACCTATGATTGGTAAAGGAATTATTTCAAGGAGGCATTTGAGACTGGTGAATATATTGAAAGAACCAGGACAGCCAAGAAAACAGAACAGTGAGTCTGGGGCTTGTCTAAAACCAGTGATGGATTGTATATAAATTGATGAATTGAATTCTAATCAAGGAAGACTTTTGAGTCAGTAGGAAAGCTAATCTAGGCTTAGAAATATAGCCAGTACTGGCTTTCTATGAATCACATCTATATTTGTGAAAGATTTGGACCTGACTTTGTCCCCATTTATTATTTATTAACAAGATTTATAAGGCTGCTCAATTCAAAAAGTGTGACTTGGGGCAGCATACAGCACAAAAAAACAATAAATCAACCTCTACCCAAAACCTTATAATACTAAACATATACAATTAATTAAATTTTAAAAAAATGGTCATTTGACCAAAAGGATACTTTCATTCAAGTAGAATTCACCTAGAATTAGAGCCTGTCATATTTCAAGGGGGGTGGGGAGATCAATCCATAAATTATAATAAATTATTTTGGTTGCAGTGATTTCTACTAATTGTTTTTCATAATGTATTATTACACCCATTTTTATTCATTTGTATTCGTGTTAATGGATTACTAAACAACTCAACCCAGAGTTCTCACTTGAGGCACAAATAATCAGGCTCAAATTATCAAATTTGAGCCTGGACACATTGCCTGAAGATCCAGTTCTCTGGAAAAGTCTCTAAGCTAACAGTAGGAAAGGTGGAAGGAAGGAGAAGAAGAGGACAACCACAGCAAAGTAGATGGACTCAGTTTTTACTGAGTGCCCCCTCGGGAGATTTGAAAGAGCAGGCTGGGGATAGATTGTCATGGAGAAAAATCTATCTATATGGTTCCTAGGAGTCAAAAAAATGACTTGATGGCACATAATCAATCAACTAGTTTCTAGTTTGTTCCTGGAAACCACTCCAAGTGCTGCTTTATAATAAACATAATAAAGTCCTAGACATTTGGGATCACATTATTTAGAGCTATTTCTTCCCACGCTGTTTTTTATTATTTAGTATCTTTATCTTTTTAACAATCTTAAAGACAGTGTTTTTTAAAAAGTGCAAACTAAAGAAAAATACTAAGGAGGAAAAGAAGAAAAAATTACCAATGAATTTACTTCTACAATATGAACAATATAATACTACAAGATATCATAGGCTATCTGCCATAGTAACTGCATTCTTTAGATTAGTCGAAAATATTGCTTTTTGTAAAACATATCACAAATTTATCTTTCCACATTTTAATCAACAACCAGAGCTTCACATTATATTCTACTGTCTCCAAACTAAGTTACACTTCTCAGTTCCAGCACATTGTTTCGCAAACAAAATATTTTAATTGGCCCGTGCTCTATCATTTCAGTAATATGTTTATTGCCTTGCTGTAAAAATATTTTAGATTTTTTGAAATAGTTGATTAAGAAATAATATTTTAGTTTTGCTTTTATTTCGTTAACTTTATTCTAGAATTGCATATTTTAATTTGGAAGCTAAGATACCAATTTGGTTAAGGCACAAGGCCAGAAACCAGCAGACTGTGACTTCTAGTTCTGCTTTAGGTATGAAGGCAGATACGTGACCTTGGTGACTCTCACCCACACCTAAGGAAGAAGGATAAGGAAGAAGGCAATGGAAAACCGATTCTGAAAACTTTCCAAGAAAACTTTAGGGACTGATCGAGGTGGCCACCAGAAGAGATTGATTTAAAGGTGCTCGCACATGTATACCATTGTGAAAATGAGGACTATGCTGTATTGTATATCAAACCAAATGAAGTGGGAAAGAGGAAAAAAAACTGTTTTAATGTTTCCAAACGAGTTGAAGTGATACTGTCAATGATGAATCTTAATTAAGTGTGTATGCTTTTCCAACCTTCTCTATACCCAGGGATTATCCCAGTTTGGCTACAATCCAGTTGCATACCCCATTATAATTTCAATAATCATGAAATAGCCTGCTGGCTCCCCTCCTGTTCTCATTTTTTCTTTAAATCAATTACATATGTTTAACAAGAACAAATGTGTGCACTAGCCATACAAATATGCTCTAAAAGCATACCAACAAATTAAGGACTTCCTTGCTTGCTCTTTATGATCTTAAGTAACCTTCAAAAGGCATTTATCTGCCATCAGCTGTTCTCTCTTTAAAAACTGTGATGACAAACTGATTTAGCAAATGCATACACTTAAAATCTGTGTTTACAGAATGAACAAGTAAATTCATCCCATAGGGTTTGATAAACTATCTTGAAAGCAAACACACAAGCACACTCACCATCTTTAGATAACAGTACTTACAATACATACAGTAATTATAAATGATAGATCAGTGTTGGCAAACCTTTTCGGCGTGGAAATGTTGAGGCTCGTTAGGGCTACACTCCGGAAAAGCCAAACTTCCAGGTTCTAGAGTGCTGGCGCGCCCAACAATCAGCTGGCCAATGCACATGCACAGGCTGGTTTCTGGCACTGCTGCGTGTGTGAATGGATTGTACTCCGGAAAAGCCAAACTTTGAATGGATTGCGCTCTGGAAAAGCCAAACTTCTAGCGCACATGCGCACCCGACAATCAGCTGGCTGGCACGCATGTGCATACTGGTTTTCAGCACTACTGCGCACATGAAGGACGCTGACTGTTATTTGTGCCAGAAACCCAGAAGACAAACAGGCAAAGCCGCGCATGCCGGGAGACATGACTTTGTGTGCCATTTTGGGCATGCATGCCATAGGTTCGCCATCACGGTGCTAGATGAAGTTATTCGGTCTTATTGTTCCAAACACACCTTGCCTCAGTATGGTTCAGGACACACAACTGAAGCTCATCTGGCATCTTTTTGTTACTAGCATTTTTTCACAAATGCTTTTCATATTTTTATGAAAATTTCCTCAAAATTCCTATAATGTGTGATAACAGTAGAGCATCAGAATGATGAATCCTCCTCCATATACTAACCTATCTCTCCGAGTTACTCTTAGTTCAAGTTGAAGCAACAGTATTTTCAACAGTTTGCAAATGCATACAATCTACCTAGATTCCCTCAGGATGCAATTATACTATGCCGATAGACATAAATAATTAAACTGATTCCTGATGGAAACAAAGAATAGCAAACTAATTGTATAGAATTTTCTGTGCCAACAATTACCTATCTCTGGACAGAAGGAGCAACTTTTTCTTCACCACTACATTGAGAGCCTAATGGTAATGTAGCCTGATACAGCGAACTTCAACAAACAGGCTGTGTCCTGTTTAAGAGGGTTCAAGCAAAAACAAAAATCACTCATAAATCAAGAATAGGAGCATGTGACAATACAGTAAGTACTAGAAGTCCTTGACTTACAACCATTGATTTAGTGACTGTTCAAAATTACAATGGCACTGAAAAAGTGATTTATGACTCAACCTCACACTTATGCACACTGAGAGCTTATGTTTGTATGTACACTGTATGTTTGTATATATACTGAGAGTTTATGCACCAGAGACAAATTCCTCATTTGTCCAATCACACTTGGCCAATATTCAATTCTGTTCTATTCTGTTCCGTTCCATTCCATTCCATTCCATTCTATTCCCATTCCATTCCTTGCACTTATGATCTGTGTAGTATCCCCATTGTCAAATGATCAAAATTTGGTGCTTGGCAACCAACCATGTATTTCTGGCGGTTGCAACAACCTGGGGTAATGTATTTGCCATTTGTGACTTTCCCAGCCTGCTTCTGATAAACAAAGTCAATGGGGGCAGATGAAGTCATTTAACAACTGCAGTGAGTGGCTTAACAACCATAGCAAAAAAGGCCACAACACCAGGCATGACTCATTTAATAACCACCTTACTTAGCAACAAAATTCTAATCCCAGTTGGGGTTGTAAAATTTATGCTGTAAGATCCGCGTAAAATATACTGAAAGAACTCAGAAATCCAAATGAATGAGATTAAGACATCTTGGGCACACGACTACAAGTTATTATACAAGGAATGTTTCAACAGTAGATTTTTTTTTCACATATAGTGCTTTTGTAACAGAATCCTCAAGTCCCACTGTAATTCAGTCAACATGCATTAGCCTTGCTCAGAAAACAGAGTACTGTACTTTTTGGAATATAAGACGCACTCCCCCCCCCCAAAAGAGGATGAAAATTTGGGTGCATCTTATACACCCCACCCACTCACCATTTTGGGCTTCCACACACTGTTTTACACTTGTTCCACGCTGCGGGGATCAACACAGCACATCACCGCCTCTGTGCCTTCATTTTCAGCTTCCGCACATTATCACAGCCTGATCTAGCATGAGCAGCTGATTGGCGGGTGGATCGGCCTTCAGGAATACCCCTAGTCAGCTGCTCTAGGCTGCAGGGATTGCCAGAGACCATCGCCGCCTCCGTGCCTCGCATTTTTGGCCTCCGCGTATCATGTTTTAGAGCCCAAAAACGCAATGAGCAGAGGCCAAAAATGGGGTGTGCGGAGGCCAAAAATGTGACGCGCGTGGGCAGCAATCAGTGGCGATGTGCTGCGGCGATCCCCACAGCCTGGAACACGTCTAAAATGGAGTGTTCTGAGGCCAAAAACACATGGCACAGAGGCCAAAAACGCAAGGCATGGAGGTGGCGATGGTCTGTAGCAATCCCTACAGCCTGGAACAGCTGATTGAGGGTATTCCTGGAGGCTGATCCAATTGCCAATCAGCCGTTCGTGCTAAATCAGGCTGCAACAATGTGCTGAAGCTTGCCAGGCTGTTTGCTGCAAGGACACTAGCTAGATGAATACCGATGGATGCTGGTAGGCAGAGGCAGATTTTTTTTTCTTATTTTCCTCCCCAAAAATTAATGTGCATCTTATACTCCAAAAAATACAGTAATTTGAAAACAATAGCAACTCTTGAATACAGTAGACCATTACTCCCTTCCCTGCCATTTGGTAGTTCTGTGGCTTGTAGATATTTTATATTGTGCTCTGCATACTTCATGGCCTTGGAGCTTGTGCCAAAGAATCTAAACTTGAGTCTGAGGCTCTGGGCTTCGGGAATTTCTTTGATCCCCATGCTGTGGTCTGCATGGTGGCTTCCAAAGCTACTCACTTCCTTCCTCAAAACAAATGAGCCAACAAACGAGATCATGGCAGGAAGCTGAATCTGGTCCAAGCTATATAGACTTTAGACATATGGGTAGTCCTCAAGTTATGATCACAATTGAGCCCAAAATTGCGTTGCTATATGAAACATTTGTTAAGTGAGTTTGCCCCATTTTACAACTTTTCTTGCTGCGGTTGTTAAGTGAATCATTGCATTTGTTAAGTTAGTAACACGGTGGTTAAGTGAATCTGGCTTCCCCGTTTAGTTTTGCTTGTCAGAAGGTTGCAAGAGGGGATCACGTGACCCAGGGACACTGCAACTGTCATAGATATGAGCCAGTTGCCAAGTGTCTGCATTTTGATTATGTGACCATGTGGATGCTGCAACAGTCGTGTGAAAAACGGTCATAACTCACATTTTTCAATGCCATTGAACGGTCACTAAATGAACTGTTGTAAGTTGCGGACTACCTGTACCAACCTATCAAACTGGACAAGTTATTTCCTGCCATGCTTTTCCACTCAGAAAAAAGAAAGCCTTGTAAAGAAGACACTGGTTATAGGGAGACTCATGCAAAAGGAGAAAGGAACTACCTTCTTCTATGTCTAAGGGAAGAGTCCTATACAGGTAGCCCTCCATCTATAACTATTTGTTTTATGACTATTCAACGTTACGATAGCAGTGGAACAAGTTGCTTGTGACTGTTTTCATGACAATTGCAGAATCCCTGTGTTCATGTGATCAAAATTCAGATGCTTGGCAACTGGTTCATATTTATGATGATTGCAGTCTTCCACATTCATGTGATCACATTTCACAACCTTCTGAGTCAAAGGGGAACCCACATTAAGATAAGATAACTTTATTGTCTTTTTTTTTTTACTGTGAGCACACTGGCCGAAATTAAAAATGAAATTCTGTTGCCTGCTCTCAAGAGAAACCCAAACACATACATAACACATATACACATGTTCTCTCTCTCTCTCTCTCTCTCTCTCTCTCTCTCTCTATATATATATATATATATATATATATATATATATATATATATATATATATATATATATATATATATATATACACACATATACATATAGGTCTTTGGTTATTCGGGTTTCTCCCGTGTAAAATTAGAAATGTCTTGCCGACGTTTCGACGAAGTCTCATTCGTCATCTTCAGGCTTCAGCTTCGTGCTTCTGGGAGCAATGTGTGATTGCAGCTGTTTCTTCCTTTTTAACCCCCACTAGCAGTTAAAAAGGAAGAAACAGCTGCAATCACACATTGCTCCCAGAAGCACGAAGCTGAAGCCTGAAGATGACGAATGAGACTTCGTCGAAAAATGCTTTTAAAAGTAAAAAACGTTAGCCACGCCCACAGAATCGGTAGTAAGAAATTTTACATTTCACTCCTGACCTGCACCCATACTTATACATACATATATACATATACATACATACACATATATATATACTACATACATACATACATACATAAATATATACCTGCACCAGGGGTGAAATGCTCCCGGTTCGGACCGGATCACTCGATCCGGTAGCGATGGCAGCTTGTGGTTCGGAGAACTGGTAGCAAAAATCCCTGCCCCCCTTCCCCCACATGCCCAGCTGAGTCGCGCGATCATCAGAGGCTTTTTTTTTTTACTTTTAAAAGCATTTTTTCTTCGGCCGAAAAAATGCTTTTAAAAGTAAAAAAAAAGCCTCTGATGATCGCGCGGCTCAGCTGGGATTGTCAGAACCCTTTCAAAGTATTTTTTCTACAACCTCTTCGGCCGAAGAGGCTGTAAAAAAAAAAGCTTTTAAAGAGTTCTGGCGATCAGGCAACTCAGCTGGGATCGTCAGAACCCTTTCAAAGCATTTTTTCTACAAGCTCTTCAGCCGAAGAGGTTGTAGAAAAAATGTTTTTAAAAGTAAAAAAAAACGTTAGCCACGTCCACCCAGTTACATTACCCCCACCACCACCAAGCCACGCCCACAGAATCGGTAGTAAGAAATTTTACATTTCACTCCTGACCTGCACCCATACTTATACATACATACATACATACATACCGTGTTTCCCCAAAAATAAGACCCTGTGTTATATTTTTTTGAACCCTGAAATAAGCGCTTGGCTTTATTGCCATGCGCTCAAAAGCCCGATTGAGCTTATTATCAGGGGATGTCTTATTTTGGGGGAAACAGGGTACATACATTAATCACTGTCCATTTTGAATACTTAGTGGAAAAAGGAAACTTGAGAGTTCACAAGGTTGATGCTATATGGAACAAAACTGATTAAATTTAGATGTTCTGCTTCAGATATCACGAAGCCTCCTCCTGGAAGGTAACAAGGAAAACAAGTCATGAAGCAGATGTGTAGCGTCCCAGACAATCCTGCAGACTCTGCTCAAGCCTCACTTATATGCTTCTATCCCGGATAGAAGGAAGGGAACTACCAATGATCTTTTCTGCCCTCCTTACCTCTCTTTGCACCGCCTTCCTGTCTGAAGCAGTAATGCTTCCAAACCGGACAGTAATGCAATACGACAGGATGCTCTCAATCGTCTCTCTATAGAAAGTGGTAAGGACAGGGGAAGGCAGATGAACTTTTCTCATGCGACACAGAAAATGCAGACGCTGCTGTGCCTACTTCACCAGTGTCTCACTGTTGAGTGACCAAGCTAGCTTACTCATTAGCTGCACACCCAGAAACTTGATGCTGGTAACCAGCTCCACAGGTGAATCATTAATACGCAGAGGTGTGTGGCTGTGCCTGCCTTTTCTGAAATGACAATTATCTCTTTAGTTTTTTTTACATTTAAAATAAGGCTTTTCTTTGTTACACCAGTTCACTAAACCCTTTACCTCACTTAACAAGCATGTTACTAATTTAAAAAACTGCAATGATTCACTTAACAACTGTGACAAAAAAGGTCATACAATGGAACAAAACTCACTTAACAACTGTCTCACTTAGCAACAGAAATTTTGGACTCTCAATTGTGGTTGTAAGTCAAGGACTACTTGTTATCTCTATTTTCCTAACTCCAATATTTTTCTGTGCAAATTCAGAGGGATGAAACTGACGCTCGACTTCATTGCAAGCAACTTCTAGACTAGTGAACTTCTCTACCAAATAAATAGTACTTCTGCCATTTAAAAGAAGCAACTGAATTAGTAACACAGCGAAATGTGGTTCTTTTTTCATTATTAATAGAACTCCTTAAAAATATTTAAATCGAAATCTGAAGATAAGAACTACTTTAAGTTGAGACTGATTATATGTGGATTTTCCATAGCTTTCTTTTTTAAAAAAATCAGGGTTTTTTTTGAGCTGTAGAATCTCCCATCTAACCACTGACTAGCTCTTACCCTATTTCAGGGGTGTCAAACTCGCGTCATCATGGCATCATCGTATGATGTATCACAACTTTTTCCCCCTTCACTAAACTGGGCACGGGCGTGGCCAATGCATGCCACATCCGGCCCGCGGGCCATGAGTTTGAAAGCCCTGCCCTATTTAATTGGGGGGCTGGATAAGCCAATTATAACTGAGCACTGCTGCTTGCTGTAGTAAAACAAAATCTACTTTGCTAACCAGGAGCATAAAGAGGAAGCAATAGAACTGTGCTATTACAGATATTAAATAAGCAATGGAAAGCCCCATTGTACAAATTTATCGCAAAAATATAGCTTATACTTCAGAGAGGTTGTTTTTAGGAATAAAAGTAAGATTTGATGCAGGGGTGATTGATTATGCAAGCAATCCTGTTTGAATTGCTATTGGCTGGATTGATTCAACTCATAGCAGAATCCCCATCTTTTCTCTCTCTGCTTACAAGGACCACAACAAATTATGAGGAAAGGCTAGAGCCATGATGGCGAACTATGGCACGCATGCCACAGGTGGCACGCAGAGCCCTCTCTGCAGGCACGCAAGCCGTCGCCCCAGCTTAGCTCTGCCACACATGAGCATATGCCTCCCGCCGGCCATCTGGTTTTCAGGTCTCTGCCATGCATGCATGGGGCAGGGCACATGCAGCGGACGCACACACATGCGCATGGGCGCACATGTGGGGGTCACACACACATGCGGGGGTCACATGCGGAGGGGGGTCACATGTGCATTACATTATGGGTGTACGCACGCACATTCATCTGCACACGCGTGCTTTGGGCACGGTGCTGAAAAGGTTAGCCATCACTGGGCTAGAGCGTCACAGCTATTGGGAGAGGCCTGACCTGGGGAGAAATTGTACTCTGCAGGCAAGAATCCTTAGAACAGTGGTCTCCAACCTTGGCAACTTTACAACTTGTGGACTTCAACTCCCAGAATTCCTCAGCTAGCATGCACTGGCTGAGGAATTCTGGGAGTTGAAGTCCACAAGTCGTAAAGTTGCCAAGGTTGGAGACCACTGCCTTAGAGTACCATTTTCCATCAGAAGAGAGGCTTGGTTCTGATGCTTGTTATAATTTGCCCTATCCTCCTTATCCAAAATTATTTTTCCTTCTGTTCATTTTTTTTTCTTTTTGCTGAAGATCATGGAACAGTAGGCAAGGTTGGTTTGGCACTTCATATTTCGAACATGAAAATTGGTGTTTCACTACCTCTTGCCAATCTCTGTTACCAAAATGTCTTAAGTGTTGTATCCAAGCACTATGGCAGGATGGTCACGAACATAAATATATGCAATACTGTTACACAAAGCTCCAGGCTATCAATTTTGCGAAATAAGTATCTGTATTCAATTTTTTTTCTGTAGCCAGGAAGATGGAAGAGTCAAGTCTCTTTCATCTTTAGTTTATATGTTGGTTTTGAAACAGAAGCTAAAAGAAGTTGAGAAAGTTAGCCCAATCAGCTGCTCTGGATTTCATTTTTTCATCCTAGTTAATGCTCTAATAAAGAACACTGATTTTGAGATATAGATGTATGTTCAATACAGAGTTCTTTTTGAAAATAAATGAGCTGAGAATAACTCAAAACAGGAAGCAAAATTAGAAAGAGGGTGATATGGCTGGACTCCCATGGAATCCCTTTTTCATGCAGACAGGCTGTCTCAAATAGCTTCTAAATCAATAATATTGTAAACAAGCCTCCATTTAGGAACAGTTCTAGTTTTCATCTCATCATTTGAATAAAAGATGCAACTGAGAACAACAGCAATTAAAACACTAGAAATGTTTCTCATGGAACTGGAAGAATTCATTATTGTTGCCCAATTCGAAGGTTTTAAAAACCTTCAAAGATACTCCAAGTTATTTTGCTATTATAAACAATACACAAAACATAATTTTATCTCCATTCATCACTGTCTTCTGCTTTTTCTGTTATTCTTCCTGCTCCATTGAATGAACTAGAGACAATAAGGCATTATGGAGATCATACCCCATTCTATGCAAAATTAGCTAAGAATTTTGTTCAGCTATAAAAACAAATAGCCTGAGAGCAGGTCTAGAAAGTAGCAAAGAAAACATTACGGAAAGAAAAAGGAACATTGAATATCCCTTTCCTTGCTTTTCACTTCTTCACAGCAATTTCTGATTCTACAGAGATGACCATTATTGGCTTTAGAATGCAAGAAGGCCTCCTAAGACCTATAAATGTAAAAAGTCTTTCCTTTTTTTGTCCCTTTGAGTCAGTGACTGCTTGGACAAGTCCCTGCGGTCTTCTTGGCAAGGTTTTTCAGAAGTGGTTTCCCTTGCCTCCTTTCTAGGTCTGAGAGTGACTGGCCCAAGATGACCCAGGTGACTTTGTGCCTAAAGCAGGACTCATGGTCTCCCAGTTTCTACTTTGATGCCTAGAGTAACAAAAAAAAGTATCGTAACTTAGACAAGAGGAAATCTAATATATTATTATATATAATATACAAAAGGAAGCCATTTCCTCTATTGGACCTTTATTGTCATAAACTCTTATTATAAGTTTTATAGCATCCAACAGCCAACAGAAATCATGTAGAAATTATAAACAACTATCTCCAATAGTTGACAGACTGTTTCTTTTGGGGCTTACATCAAAGATTCAATTGATTGAACCAAGAATATACAATCTACAGCAAGGGAAGTAATGCCAACAGCTTCAGATATTCATGGCAGAGTTTTGTTCTTGAATGCTCTTTGAATCTCTGGTAAGACCACCACATACTACCGTGTTTCCCGAAAAATAAGACCCTGTGTTATATTTTTTTGAACCTGAAATAAGCGCTTGGCCTTATTGCCATGTGCTTAAAAGCCCGATTGGGCTTATTATCAGGGGAGGTCTTATTTTGGGGGAAATATGGTAGTAAGTGCCAGATAAAATGTGCACTGGGTATGTATGTATGTATATATGTAAGTATGTACGTATATATGTATAAATGTGAGAAGTAAACACAAGAAGACAGTTTGCAAAAAATGCTCTGGGGATATCAGCTTTCTATAGGAGACTACCTTAATATATCTCTCTTGAAGTGGAAAAGGTGCTCTTCTCTGTCTAATGCTGGGCATTTCCAGCTTCCTTCCAATGGTCATGAGGATTAAAAGAAAGAAAAAAAGAGGCACTCACTAGGCTTGTAAATATTTGACAATTATTGCAATACAAGAATAAGACCTAAACTTTTATTCACCTCTCAATCCTTTATTTACTTAGGCATTAAGACTTTTATTTCAGAAGTACTTGCTTCTGAGTAAAGATGCTTTAATCTGTAGAACTGAATTTCTTTTCCCTACTATAAAGTATAATTCACACAAAATTTTTATTTAATTCTTCTTTCAGGGATTATAGTCTTAAATAACTACATCCTGAGTCAAATACCTATCATATGAAATGGTGTTGCTCTTAGAGAGATCCCATAATTTTCTCTCAGCTATTATCTTCTTTTGCTTAGAACATCTGGGGGTTTTATTTATTTTATTTATTTATTTATTGAATTTATATTGCCATCTATTCAGCCATGGCGACTCAAGGCGGCTTACAGAATATAAAACCACATTTAAAACAATAAAAACTAACCAAAAAAATCAAATAAATTAATGTAGTACAATATAACAAAATCATCCCCCACCTCCCCCACCCACCCTCACCCAGGCGACAGCAGATCACATGAGCCATTTAATGGGCTCCATCCTGCTCTGGGTTTCCCAGGCCCTCTGGCAGAACCAGCTCTTCAGCGCCTTCTGGAAGAGTACTAGAATGGGGGGCATTCTAATCTCTGGGGGAATGATGTTCCAGAGAGAGGGAGCCACCACAGTGAAGGCCCTTCTTCTGAGTCCGACCAGGTATATCTCCCTCAAGGATGGGACCTGCAATATTCCCTGCCTTCCCACTCTGATGGGTCGGGTCGATGTGACCGGCAAGAGACGGTCCCTCAGATAACCTGGTCCCAAGCCATGAAGGGCTTTAAAGGTGACAATCAGCACCTTGAATTGCACCCAGAAGCAAATCGGTAACCAATGCAGCTTCCACAGGAGAGATGATGCATGTGCACACCAGGCTCTGCACAAAACCATGCAGGTGGCTACATTTTGCACCAACTGGAGCTTCCGGATGCTCTTCAAGGGCAACCCCATGTAGAGCACGTTGCAATAGTCAAGACGGGAAGTGACTAGTGCATGAGTGACTGTGAGTAGGGACTGCTGGTCCAGGAAAGGGCGTAACTGGCACACAACCCGCAGTTGCGCAAAGACCCTCCTGGCCATGACTGCCACCTGCTCTTTGAGCAGGAGTCGTGAGTCCAGGAAAACCGCTAGATTATGCACAGGGTCTGCTTGGGGTAGTGCCATCCCATCTAAAACCAAAGTTGGCAATTCTCCCTGAGCCAACAAACCCCAAACCCAAAGCCACTCGGTCTTGCAAGGATTTAGTTTCAACCCGTTGCTCCCCATCCAGCCCCTAACAGCCTCTAGGCACTGCAAGCAGGAGGACACAACATCACTTAACTCACCATGGGCCAAGACACACAGCTGAGTATCATATGCATGTTGGTGATACCTCAGTCCATGGTGACGGATGATCTCACCCAACGGCTTCATATAAATGTTGAACAGGACCAGAGAGAGTACCGAACCCTGTGGAACTCCGTAAAGCAGTGGGCGAGGGCTGGATCTCTCCCCTCCTATCAACACTGACTGAGAGTGGCCGCAGAGGAAGGAAGTGAACCAGGATAGCACAAGGCCTCCCACTCCCATCCCCCAAAGCCACCCCAGGAGAATACCATGGTTGATGGTATCAAAAGCCGCTGAGAGGTCAAGTAGAGCAAGGATGGATGCACTACCCCCATCCCTCTCCCGCCAGAGATCATCCAAAAGTGCGACCAATGCCATTTCTGTCCCAAATTCAGGCCTGAATCCTGATTGGGAGGGATCAAGATAATCCGTTTCATCCAGAAACCTCTGGAGCTGCTGCGCGACCACCTTCTCAACAACCTTCCCCAAAAAGGGAAGACTGGAGACAGATCGGAAATTATCCAACCAGGTGGAGTCCAGCGATGGCTTCTTTAGAGAAGGGTGGACCACAGCTTCCTTAAAGTGCCATGGCACTGCCCCCTCCTGTAAGGAAGCATTAATCACTGCCAGAATCCACCCACCTGTCACTTCCTGGGAAGCTTTCACAAGCCAGGAGGAACTTGGGTCTAAAACACAGGTGCTTGCTCCCTAGAATCCTGTCCACTTCCTCAGGAACAACAGGGTCAAACTGTTCCCAGATAACAGGGTGAGAACCTACCTCGGGCTTCCACCAGACCAGCAACCACCCCAGCATCTAACTGGGAACGAAGTCGAGCGATTTTGTCTTCCAGAATGCATCTTCCAGACTGTATTTAATAGTACAGTCCATAATATGATATATTTATATTTATTTGATTTTTATCCTGCCTTTTTACTCTATAAGTAACTCAAAGTAGCAAGCATACATAATACTCCTTCCTCCTATTTCCCCCCACAGCAACAGCCTTGTGAGGTGGGTTGGATTGAGAGAGAGTGACAGACTGGCCTAAAGTCACCCAGCCAGCTTCCTATATACCAAGAAGCCGAATTTCCCTTTACTGGAATTCTTCTGAGATTTACTATGCAATATAGGTATAATTAAGAACTTGACTTTCCAGATAAAATCTCAATTTAGCAATGCCAATTCCCTTACACAATTGGTATTATGGATTACTAAGGATTATAAAGGGGAAGGGGCTCTATTCAATCATGTCTGATTCTCAGAAACCGTCTGCTTGGCAAGGTTTTTCAGAAGTGGTTTGCCCTTGCCTTCTTCCTAGGACTGAGAGAAAGTGACTAGCTCAAGGTCATGCCCAAGGCAGGTCATGCCCTAGGCGGGATTAGAACTCACAGTCTCCTGGCTTGTCCCTTGATGCCTTAATCACTACTCTCTTAACCTTAACCACAGCTCTCAAGGATTTTGGTATTCAAATAATCATTATAATAATAGCAATATTCTCTTTAGCCCCAATATTCTCTTTAGCCCCAAAATGTTTGTGGAAAACTGGTTTCATTTTTCTTAGCACACTAAAGCCGATCTAACTATGAAAGTACCAGTGTAACACACGTACAAATAAATTTCCTTTTAATCTTTACCGACAATGCTGAGCCCCACAAACAATGGCACTGCTTTGGTCTCCTGAATAAGGATTTCTGTATGTGTTTCAGTCATGACTGGTAAGCAATAAATATACAGCTCCCCATCCATTCATCCCCAAGGTACAAAGAAGTACAGACATCACTGTCCCCCAAAGAATCAAAGGTCTGCTGATCTCCCACTACAAATTTTCCTATGGTTGTTTGTGTTCTTTAAAAAATGCCTCTCCGTATTTTCTGCCTTGGGCTAAACAAAACACAGGACAGATTGAAAGCCACTTGTAAATATTGAAAAGTACATTGGGGATTTTTTTTTTCTTTAGTTAGTCTCTCCTCCATTATAGCCTAAAGCCCAGTTGTTCTCCAAGATAAATGGTGTTTCCTGTCACCTCCTCCTCAAATGTAACAAGATTTCAGTTGCAATTTTTTATTCCTCTGGCATGCAACATCTCAGCCTGAAAGTTACCTGGAAACATAAAATCTGTGAACAAAAATACAATACATATACATTTTAAACCCAAGCCTGGTAATATTTTTATTAAGGCCAACGCAAAATCAGGATGATTACAACTGTTTCCTAAAAGTTAAGCAACGAAAAGCTATATTTTCTTAACTTTCTTATACTTAATACGATATCTGTTCAATTTCCTTTTTGTCATTCTTCATCCAAAGGCCCATTTCCAGAAGTAACAAAATCCATTCAATCATCGCTATTTACCAATTAGCAAAATTATGGATCAAGAAATTAATAAGGCAATAAATAAACATGGATTTGAATTTAAGGAGAATAGAGTTTTTCTTGGGATGCAGAAAACCACATGAAACCCAAGAGGCTAAACAGATATGCCACTCTGAAATCCCAAGTCCCAGGTTAGGATGGGATCAATTCCCAAACAGATGAGAATCTTTTGCCAACTGCCTACTTGAAACATAGAGAAAGAAGATGCTAAATTTCAAAGATGAATCCACTTTGCTCCTAGAATGCACTCTCGCTCAAATTACATAAAAGAAAAATTCAAATCACCCCAAGTATGCCATCACACAATACCTAGGACTACAGAAGTATGCTTGCTGTTTACATATTCACTAAAATACAGATAGATAGATAGATAGATAGATAGATAGATAGATAGATAGATAGATAGATAGATAGATAGATAGATAGATAGATAGATAGATAGATAGATAGATATTAATGCAGAGGGTATTTCTTTCCCTTTCTTAAACAAAATGCAGTGAATGTCGTAGCTTGGAATACCTTTTTTGATGAAGACACAAAGGTTTAGATTACTTTCAATCTCCAATTTAACCTTTGTCCCTAATAACCTTTTACAGATATTGTCTTTTCTTCTTACTTTTGCACCCTAAGTAAAATCAAAAAAATGAAAGTGGGGGGGAGGATTATTCATACCCAAAATGTTAGTTTAAACAATCATTTGAAAATAAATCACATCAATCTGTGGGACTTATACCGGACTCTTAATCTAGTTCAGACTGGATACTCTTTTCCTCCCTTTTAATCAACCAGCACTCCATGCAACTCTTTTCTTTGCAATTTACATTCACCTAGAGGGGCTCATTTTAATTAGTGTTAACGGGAATATTACAATAGTGCCTAATTAAGATCTCTATTAAGAATCCAAAAATGCAAACTTAATTGGGAGGTGGTTGTAGAGAAAAAATGATGAAAGTTTTACATTTTAATAGATGTAATTATTAATGGATATATTCAATTAAAATCAGCCATTCCGATATTTTTGAAAACAAAAAAGGAGGGAAAGTGCAAATCTTCAAAGTGGCACATTCTTGTAAGAACTGCCTGCTGTTTAGGATGAATATTAGCAGAAGATAAATGCATCAGTTGCCTTTATTTACCCAATAATTTATTTAGTCATCCGCAGTACTAATACATACATACATACATACACATATATTCCTGCCCTCATTTAAATGTTTGAAAGTGCATGCTATCTGTATTTGAAGAGTTTTCAGTGGCTCTGAAACAATTTGTTCTGCCTCTTATCTAAAACTGCATTTACACACACACATAAACACACCCATTGTCTGCTTTTCTATTCGAAGAAGGTATCATACCCTTAAGAATTACAGTCCCCACACACATTTAATATGTATGTTTTTGCTCTTGCATTTGATTTCTTTTCTCCAAATCCCAGAAAGAAAAACCCACTATTATTCCTAATAGTCCCATCCTCAGTTTTCCATGACAATCAAAGTATGATGTTTTTTGAGATTCAGAACGCTACATTTCCGTCTCCAACTGATCACTGAAAAGAATTGGTTTTAAATCCAGCACGTTTCCTGGTTATCTTCAGTCCTAAAGTCCAAAGGAAAAGACAGCTGCTTTTCAAGTCATACCTTTTGTTCTGGTTCTGTGCAAAAGGACTAGTCTGGAATTACAGGCACCTACTTCAAACACATTATGCCAAGACCCAGCTCTCTGGAAAAGGTTCCAGTGCTTGAAAAGGTGGAAGAAAAGAGAGGAAGAGGATGATTAACTAATAGCCAAGTGGATGCATTCAGGTGCCATGGTAATGAGTGCACGATTGGGAGACTTGAAAGAGCAGGTTAGGGATAGATCATCAAGGAGAAAATCTATCTATATGGTCACTAGGATCGAAAATGATTTGATGGCACACCATCAATCAACCAACATATGGTATCACTTTAATCCCTGCTTTACTTAAGATAAAGCAGTTTAAGGCTGAGTTGAAAGTTGAATCCACGTCTCATCTGAGCTATCACTCTGAATTCTGAGGCAGAGTGCACAATACACATACAGAAGACCAAGGTTCAATCCTTGGCATCTCCAGATAAAGCAGAAAAACTCTGCTTGAAACCTTGGCGCTGTCAGTTCATAAATATGTCAGTGATCTAACTCAATAGAAAGCCTCTGATGTCCCGATGCCCACATCCAAGCTAATTGTCTACCTGCAGTCTCTCTTTTATGTTGTATCAACCCGTTCAAAGCGTCTTGATTTGCTGATTTATATGAATGAGAGTTCCCCTTTCCCACATCCCATTAAAGAAAAAGAAATGCAACACCTAAATCCTTTCCCATTTAGCACTTACAAACTGTATCTAACAAAACCGAAAGAACAGAGCCTGCTAACTCCTGTATTAATATCAAACTGATAAAAGGCGGAGGTGATGGGGAAAGGAAGGGAGAGAAGGGAAAACAAAAGCTAAGGTATGAATTTGCACAATACAGTAACCTTCAAGCCCCGCTCTTATTTGCTTTTGTGGGTTGGCACTTTCTCAAGTTATCTCTTATTTCCTTAGGAGCTACTTTGCTTCAGACTGATTCTATAATTCTAAGGGAAGCTCTTACTGCGAGCTCCCTGCTGAGGTGTAATAATGTATGTGTGATAACATAAGAGGAAGGGGGAGGGAAGCACCGTTGGGTAATAAATCCCCTCTCCCCTTCCAGTCTCTGGCAATTCAGCTTGGGATGGTGAGGCTGATCTCGCTCGGAGAGATTAGCTCTGTATTGTTATTCTGCACAGCAACCCAACTTCTCTGGGAAGGCTGCAGAAGAAACAATAAAGAGAAGGAAGGATTTGGCTAGCGCTGCTCCCACCCTCCACTCTTTGGAGCCCGTAAAAGAGCAAGAGGGTAGAAGACGGAGTGACACCGCCATCCTCTTTGCTATCTTGATAGTTTCTACCCAGAGGTTTTAATTAAGAAAGTGTCGGTCCTGAGAACTCAAACGCAGGTTTTCGCCTTCAGTAGCATCCCGACCTCCCGCTACCTTAGAGACCGTCGAATGAAATAAACCCAGAACCTCTATATTCTCTCCCCCAATCTGGGCAGGATCGAAAAGTTCCCTGGGCGGTCCTAAACCTGGGCCAGATAGATTGCTCAGGAGCCAGCCCTTCTCCAGAGTTCAATGACACGCGTTTCCAAGACCGCCGCGCCGCGCGGCCACCCTAGTTTCCAAGAGGACTGCAGGGGCAGGAGGTCAAATGTCGCGTCCTCCGGCATCCGGAACGCTCCACGTCGCTCCGAAACCACCCCACCCCCACCCCTTGCCCGTCTCTTGCCTTTGAAGGGGAGGAGAAAGAGGGCACCCGCTGGGGGGGGGTGTGTGAGATGGTAGGACAAGCTGCGGGGCTCATCTCCCCGCCGCACAAGGATCGGAGGGTTCGCCTCGGAGCCCGCCTCTCGGAGCGCGCGCGCTTGCTCGCTCGCTCGTCATAGTTGGGGGGCGGCGAGGGGGGGGGGTTAAGCCAAGCGTCTGAACGCCTCCCCCGCAAGAAATGAATCATCTCCCCGAGCCAGGCTCCGGAGCAGCCTCGCACACCAGAAGCATTGAGGAGGGGCAGCAGCGGCTAGCGTTGGCAGAGCCCCCTGCCTCCGCCCGCCCTCGCGCGCCAGGATTTTCCTTGTGGCGCGCAGATGCCGCTCTTCCCAGCCCGAATCGTGCGCGCGCGCCTCCCACCCCCACCCCCGCTGCACCTGAGGAGAGGGGGGAAAGCCAAGAAGAGCCCCCTCCCCTCCTTCCCACGCAAAGCCCCTTAAAGCAGAGAACAAGCCCGGCCGGCCGGCCCCTTTGCTGGAAGCTCCCGGGCAGCCCTCGAGGGTGACTCACGCGGTCTCAGTAGTCCCTGCGATGGGGGCAGGCAAGCGCAGGAGCTCCAAGTCCCTTTGCACTGAGCGACATCCCAGGGGCTGCCCAGCGTCAGAAGGAGGAGGCGGTGGCTACGGCGAAAGAGCGCGTGGAGCGAGGCCGGGAAAGACTGGGAAGACGAGCCTCTTCTGCGCTCGGCTCCGGCTTGGCAGGCTGGCAGAACATGCGGCTGCGCCCGAGCCGCCTATAGCCCGGAGCGAGCGAGCGAGCAAACGAGAGGAAGGAACGCGCGAACCCGCCCCCGTCGCGGGGGAGGGGGAGCCCCGAAGAGGCCACGTGCGGCAGCACCTGCGGCCGCCTCCCAGCCCGTCCCCCGCCACAAACTTGCGCAGCGAAGGCTAAGGCTCCCCGAGCAACCTCTCGCCCTACTTTGGATGTATCAATTTGGGGGCCCTTCCACCTCCCTATCGACGCCCAGAGGCAAATATGCTTCCTGCAAAGTGAGAATTCCGCTTGGGTCTCCCAAATCCCCTATTCCACCGGTATCTGAGGTGGTAAGTACTTAAGACGCTGGGAAACCCTAATCCGAGTTGCTTCTCTGAGCGGGCCGCAGCTTTACAGTCACAGGATGGTTCTCAGAATTGTAGCAAGTATGGGTCTTGGCAGAAATTCCGTTATACATGCTGCATGAATCCAAGCCCTGGTCTTTCCATCCCAAAGTGGTTCACTTGCCAGCCATTCGGTTTCCTGTATTCCTAAGTATCTCCCATCACACCAGAATTCCTATGTATCTCCCATCATCCTCACTTGAACATGCACCTGCTCTATTCTGCCTTCCCAAAAAACTGCTCCAGCAAAAACTAATCAACAAATATTCTATTTGCAACACACCAATCTAAAGCTGAATTTCCCAAATCGTAGAAGTTAATATTGTACATTTCCTTCCAAAAAAGCAGAGTAAAAGTTTAGCAATCTTCTTATTACTACTGCTACACTATACACCCATACATACACGCTGCCATTCTCACGAACAGGAATTTGGCACCTACCAGCTTAAATATTCTCAAGTCTATATAAGATAACCATCTCTTTCAAGAAACTGTCCCCAGCAGTGCCTAAGTTTTTCACTCCTGCATAGTTCTGAATACTCATTAAAGACAGTTACTTCTTTCTGAAGAAATATGTTGTTCATTGTCTGTACTAGCCAGGTTTCATGTCTTCTTAGTAAAGGGCATGCATTCTTTTCCTTTTAAATCTTGTTCAAACACTTTCTTTCTCATCAATTCTATCTGAAAATATATTAATTCTTTTTTCAGCAGGTTTCCAAGGATTCCTTCACCTTTCCTAGTGACAATTTTCTTAGCCTCGGGGCTTTCAACTACCTGAAGGAGTAATAGCTGCTTTATCATCCTACACTCTGAGATCATCAGCTAAAGGCTCCTGTCTTTGTTCACCCCTTCTCAGAAATGAACAAACAAAGGGGTTTATGTCACCCTAATTTACAGAATGCTTCTTCAGCACTGCTTCCTTTTCAGAAACAATATTATTTTTATTTACTTCGCCTTTTAAAGGATTGAGATTAGATAGCCACCTCCCATGCTAGCATAGTGTCTGGTTATCTGAGAGACAGCTAACTCCAATTGTTTTTGCCCACTCCAGATCCCTTCAATTAAATGTTGCCATCTTGTGGGATCAAGGAAACATGCCTTCTTTGTCATGGATTCTGCCCTCTGGAACAGTATCTCCCCAGATTCCAGAAATCTAGACAAGCACCTATTTTCCTGGGGTTCCAGAAGGCCTTTAAGACCAGGCTCTATTCCCAGGACTGGGGTTCATAATTTTTAGGACAGATGACAAGCTTTTAATTTTCCCAAACATTTTAAGCAGAATTTTGGTGTTTTCAAATTTTCAAATATTCGGCTTTATAGTGATTTAATTTTTTTTATTTTTAATTGCTTTATATATATAGTCATTTTGTATCTAATAATAACAAAGTGGTTATACAAATAACAAAGTAAAATAGTTCAAATGCAATAGTAATATTGAGTAGAATACAGTGTAGTTACAGTGTAACTAGACACAAGAACAGTTTTTCCCCGAAGGCTATCACTCTGCTAAACAAATAATTCCCACAACATTGTCAAACTATTTACTAAGTCTGCACTACTATTAATCTTCTCATCGTTCCCATCACCAATCTCTTTCCACTTATGACTGTATGACTGTAACTTTGTTGCTAGTAATCCTTATGATTTATATTGATATATTGACCATCATTTGTGTTGTAAATGTTGTACCTTGATGAACCTATCTTTTCTTTTATGTACACTGAGAGCATATGCACCAAGACAAATTCCTTGTGTGTCCAATCACACTTGGCCAATAAAAAATTCTATACTATTCTATTCTATTCTAGTTGCCTCCACAAAGAAGTCCACAGTACTTGGTATTGATTACCAGTATTATTTAAACATCATTAAACCACAGGAAATCCACAATGAATGATCATAAGGAATGTATTTTGGAGTGGGTGCTTGCAAGGTCTGGGCACTCCTCGCAAAAAACTACTGACTTATGGACATAATGACCACTACATGGCAAAAAGAGTTGGTCTCTCTTAACTACAAGGCTGTGGTTGCTTGGAATTGTATATAGTCCAAATGCAGCTGCTGCATGAGTGCTCTTCAAGGCAGATTTTTAAAAGGGGGGTATTGATGTTTGAGAAAGATATTCAGCCATATGGTGCTCCCAGGCACATCTACATAATTTATCCAAAATGGTTATTGACCTTTTCAACTAACAACAAAGAATAAATTTTTGTCTCTCTTACCTGCCATCTAGTGGTTGTCTGAACTTGTGCAGCTATTACTGAAGAGCTGAGATTTGACAAATCACTTTCCTGATTCTTATGTCGAATCACACAGCAAATAGGCAGATCTCATCATCCAATAGGGTAGGAGAGAGGGAAAAATAGAGCTATATGTTAAAATGTTGTATCCGTAGCAGATTGCACTCTACAATAGACATGGTAACAGGAAAGACACATTAGCACCTTTTCCAACTAACAAATTTCCAACAAACGAAAGACTCATAATTTTTAATCTATAGAGTGAGGAACTTTCTGTGCAGAGGAAACTGGGGAGCCCACAGGTTACATAAAACACCATGCCATTTTGTAATGTTCTGAGAGGGGAGTTTCTTTTAATTTCTACCAAAATATACACAGAAGTATATTTTGTGATTACAGATTTCTGTTTTGCGACACATCAGATTTTGAATGACATCCCAAAGAAGATGTGATTGGTGCTGATTCTTTTGGCACCCAATCAAAGCCTTTTGGTCAGCATATTAGCAGATGAGTCAGGCCCCCATGTTTTGGGGGGCGAAGTCTGTTGACAGGAGAATGTTTGGATGATGACCACTAAATGGCCAGTTCTACTACTCTATGAGTTAAAGAAGATTGGTCTGTCTGGTCTAGACCAGTGACTCCCACTTTAATTCATATGAAAGTTGCAGAGGAGGCTGGACTTTTGTTTTTATTTTTCTCTTTTTTATCTTGCATGTTTTTGCCCATTCTCTCCTTTAGTCAGAGCAGTTTGACTGGAAGAGTTTCACATCAATCTTTCAATCTCAGTTTCCTGTGTAAATTATCAGCACAAGAAGCTTTAAATCAGGAACAGGATATTGCAGTTTGTCAATAATAATAATGTGCTGGTTGAGCAAAATGGTGGAGAAAACCTGAAGTGTGTGTCTTGAGTTGCCAATAATTTCTCTAGCTATTCCATACTAATTTTTGTAATATATCATCATTCTTATTAGAATGTGAATATATATCTGTATTCGAGGCTATTTTTCTTAAAGTGTGCCATTTTCCAAATGCTCTTAAGATATGTGTTAACATTTTGGAGTTATGATGTCTCAAGAGGATTAATAAGGTACCAGATACCTATTATCAATTGCTATGGCACTATCTACTATACAGGATCATATATTTATATCATGACCTTGATTAAGAATTCCAATCAACTATCCAATGAATATTTAGTGTTTGAAGCTCAGTAAGTTATAACCATGTCACCACAAGGAAGGTGGCTAAGAAAACACAATGAGTAGTCATTAATACTCAATCATTGACCTCTCTTTTGAAGGTTATGTTGCTATGTAGCCATGATTATCTGGAGGTGAGTCCTATTTAATTAAAAATAATATTTGTTGTTTTCAAAACACATGAAAGATGTAGGTGATCTATTCAAATTACCATATATACGTGCAGATAAGCTGAGAACTTTACATCCAAAATACACCCCCAAAATTGAGTTTGGCTTATCCTGAGATGAGCCTATCCATGAGTATATATGGTATATGTATCAGATATCAAGCCATCTCACTCTTTCTGCCAATCCTTTGAGGCAGCCCACACTAGGAAACCAAAGACATGAATGCCAATACTGTTGGGTTCAGGCCCAGAGATGATATAGTGAAGTCTAATTGAGTTCAGTACTTGTAGTGCTTACACCTAATGGACAGAATCTTGCCAAAGTACAGCTACAACCTTCTAACCTACTAGATATATCCTGAGGAATTCTCAGGTATGGCTACCCTGAACCTCTTCTTCCCTCCAGTTCAGGACTATACACTCTCTCAATCTGGGCCTGTCTCTGGAAATAGTATATGTTGCCAAAAACTCTCTCACATACTTTTCCATCATAATTACTGCTTTTATTACAAGGTTAGAGTAGGAGAATCTTGCAAAGTCTGAATGCATCTCCTCTTTCCTCCCCTTATCTAGAAGAAAACTGAGGAGGGTCAACCTGAGATGCTTTCTCAAATTATATTTCTCCTTTAGACTCAAATTTCTTTTCTCTAACCAATGTCTTAGTTGTGGCTCTTCCTCCTGCCCCCCAAGGTGATTCTGTAAGATTGTGTCATGCCAGACTTCTGGTTCTACAGTTAGCCGCACACAATATACAGTATTTCCAATAGCAATTGCTTTCCAAGATTTCCTGAAAAGAAAGAGGAAGTCCAGAAATGCATATAAATAAGTTTAATATTTTGTCTGTGTTCTTGATTTTGAGCTGCTGAATGCTCTTCAACTGTAGAGTTGTCACTCAACATGATTCTGTTCTTTCTCCAGCCACCTTGAAAATATTAAGACAATTAGAGAAGTTTCAGGGTTTTCTGGAGAATATTTAAAATTCTGTTGTACGTACTTTGAGACATGACAAAAATCTCTTGTTCAAATTCATACCCTTTGTCTTCTCTAGCTTTGGGGAAGCCATTTTTCCTAGTTATGCTATTTGAAAACCTTTCCATTGAAGAAGACTTTGTGCGTGTATGTTTTGTAAGATAATACGGGAGGAAGAAAGGAGAAGAAAATATTTTAAGACTGTTATGAATGTAAAGTACATGACCAACCTGATGTGGCCTTTTTAAAACAAAAGGGCAAATTTGGTAGAAGAACATGGGAAGAAATTGGTAAAAAAAGGGGCTTCCCATCTCCCCAACAGTCTCTGATTAACAAATTGGAATCTCCAAGAATTCAAAATAATTAATTGTAGCAGAGAAACGTTTGCTCTGGGAAACTTCTATTTCTTAGAAATAGGAAAAACATAGGGTCAGGAATTTGTACTGTTTTTTCCCCTTATTAAATTTCAGTTTGCTGTATTATACCTCATATTCTTTATGGCTCTGTAACACTTATGGAAATGTTTAATGTCAGCTTTCCATCAAATATCAGGCTATGTTCATGATTTTTTTTTTTTAATTTAGAAACATTCTGTGCTCTCTTACAATATTTGTAACCTTTCTTCCAGGAGAGGAGATTTGGAACCTCTAGGCTTCCACCCTGCAGGACTCAGCAATTAACTAAAAAGACATATGATGAAGCGTGAAAAGGATCAGACTACAAAAATCTGAGTAAACATTTAGCAGGAATAAAAAAAAAGGACAAGAGTGTTTATCTACAAGGCTAAAGCATTCCAAATATAAGGCACCATATCTAACCAATAAGATAAAACTATTGGCCTTGAAATTTGAAATATCATTATATGTGCATTCAGACTTATAAACAAAAATGAATAAATACAGTAAGAATAAGAAACCACAATAAAAGTAACCCAATACTGGTGAGTTAAGAAATAAAACAAGAACAGAAAAACATAAGGTTAGTAGGAAAAGATCAAACTGAATGATTTTTCAATGAGAAATGGGGACGCTAGAAAAGGAGAGAACAATCTGGTCTGGCAATAACAACAACAACAACAACAACAACAACAACAATAATAATAATAAACCCAAGCAAGAACTTCATTACTAAGAAAGAAAGAAAGAAACCTATGTTTAAAGAATGGCATAACAGCATGTTTTGCCAAAAGATTTGGCAAATGTATGTAGTTAACCAGACATAATGGCTTATATGTAATAATAAATCGTAATGGGTGGGTTTATATATTATACTAAGACAGAAACAAGCATTTAATTGACATTTTATTTTATTTATTTATTATATTAATGCCACCCATCTCCCGTTTAAGGTGACTTTGGATCGGTACGAGTAAATTCATGAAGTGCATTTTTCTGGATTCTGCCCTCATTCCAGTTTAAGATTTAACTATTCAAATATTTTCCCAGTCATACTGAAAACAATTATGTCAGCTATCTCTCCTGTCAGAAGTCCTAAAGTCACCTAATCCGGTGTAAAACTGCTACTTAGCAACATGATCACTTATGAGAAGGTCACCATTGTAGGACAGCAATGAGCATCTATAACACAAAAGAGTTTTAAATTCCCTAGAAAGAGGGAATAGAGTCTAGAACATAGCAACCACCAGCATTTCAAGCTGCTGCCCAACTGCTTCAATTCATTGGGGCAATTTCTCAGTTCATAACTGGATTCAGCCAATTTTTGGTACTAAGATATTTCTTTTATAAGCTTCTCTCACATCAAACCACATCCCACTTTGTTCTGGTTTAGGGAAATTCTTCTGGTGGCTGAAATATCTCGAGTTCTTGATATAATTTCTTCCTAACAATTGAAACACATTTATTTATCATATTTATACAATACTGGATCGCAATACTGAATTAATTATGTTATCATATTCACACACATTTGCCTATTAAGCAGACACTCTTCATGTTTTTCATCTCATGGAAATGATTCTATGCAGAATACCTGCCAATTCCTGAAGGTTGAACCTTTTGCTTCTTTTATACTTTGACTGAAGTCATATATACATAGACTGATAAATATATTATTATTCTTTGTTTATGTGATAGTGAAGCTGAGTCAAGACATAAGGGTTAGCTAAAATAGAAAGAACATAGCAAAAGTAGTCAAAGGCAGAAGCAAAAGTTGAATTGATATTAATAATAATAATAATAATAATAATAATAATAATAATAATAATAATAATAATAATAATAATAATTTAATTTTTATACCGCCCTTCTCCCGAAGGACTCAGGGTGGTGAACAGGCAAATAAAATAATACAATACATTTCAATAAAAACACTATTTAAAAAACTTATTCCAATAGCCTAAATTTAAAATACAATACAAAATATAAAATAAACCCCAATAAAATCCATGTTTAAAAACCCTATTAAGCCAGTCCTGCTCGGAAGAATAGATATGTTTTAAGCTCGCGGCGAAAGGTCCGGAGGTCAGGAAGTTGTCGAAGTCTTGGGGGAAGCTCATTCCAGAGGGTAGGTGCCCCCACAGAGAAGGCTCTCCCCCTGGGGGTCGCCAGCCTACACTGTTTGGCTGACGGCACCCTGAGGAGGCCCTCTCTATGGGAGCGTACCGGCCGGTGGGAGGCATGTGGTAACAGAAGGCGGTCCCGAAGATATCCCGGTCCTATGCCATGGAGCGCCATGGAGCGCTTTAAAGGTGGTAACCAACACTATGGTATTCCTGTACCATAGCTTTCTATCATAACTTGTTTTGCCATATATCATGATATATGATATCATATACACTTACTGAATTAATTATAAAAGTGCCATCTTAAAAATGTATTGCTGACCTCCAATCTGGCATCTTTTATCACTGGTCAAGGCCAGCTGGGGCTGCTGGAAGATTTTGACCCTCAAATGTGCTAAGCTACATATTACTTGTTCTGTTAAATATTACTATGTTCAATTGCACAATAGCAATATTTAATGATCAGACTTGTATTATTGTTTAACACATGTAAATAACTTGCATGGCAACCTTGATTCTTGGTGATTAAAATGTTACTTGAATTATTTAAATTGTTTTCATGCTAATAAATACAATATTTTAGGCGAAGAACAACTATAAATATTGGATGAGAAAAAAGATAGTCCAGAGAATGCTTAGGAAAACAACCTGAAAGTTGAATCCTAGAGACATTAAATTTTAAAATATGATGATATATGTGAGATGGGGGAGAGAAGAGTTGGCAAGAGAAATGGTCTTCAGATTTCAATCTTTGATTGATAAAATAAGAGCAATGTTTGTTTTTCTGTTCCATGTGGGATTTTTTAATTCAAACAAACGAAGTGAGCAAATACTGTGGCAAGCCAGTTCGATAATTGTTTCTTATTTGAGGGCTAAATAATTGCACCAAATAATAAATACACAATTTTTATACTAATGTTATTTTCTTTCTTAAAGTAGCTCTCTTCCTGATAGTATAGTAACTTAGGTGAAGGGGAGGTTATATTTTCCTCCCGTTGGCCAATTGTTTTTAAGCATTTAAAGCTTTATGTAGCAATATTGTATGAGCCAAAAGGTTCTTTCCTTTTCCTTTCTTTACTCTCTTTTTATTTTGTCCACAATCTTTCCCCTCTCTTGTCTTCCTAATGAATGCCCAGTTAATCCTTTGCTTACTTCAAGAGAATACAAGTGTTGTACCATTTCATCACATCCAGAATTTGAGAGGCTGCCACAAAGATGAGGAGGTCACCTTATTTTCCAAAGCACCAGAGTGCAGGACAAGAAACAATGGATGGAAACTAATCAAGGAGAGAAGTCACCTGGAATTAAGAAGAAACTTCCTAACAGTGAGGACAATTAACCAGTGGAACAGCTTGCCTGCTGAATTTGTGGCTGTCCATCACTATCTGAAATGGTATAGCAGGGGTGTCAAACTCACCAGATACATCATGTGCTGGCCATTCTCACTCCCATTTTAGCAAAGGGAGGAAAAGTCACGATACATCACGTAACGACAAGGTGACACCGCGAGTTTGACACCCCTGTGGTATAAGGTCTGATTGAGCAGAGGACTGGACTAGAAGACTTCCAAAATGCCTTCCAGCTCTATTCTGATTGAAGGTAGAATGCTATATGAAGCCTACATCCATATCTATACAAGAAGAGAAAGAATTATTACTTCTATTATTGGAACTTTATGTTCATTCTTTCCTCTTTTCAGGTTACTTGCTTATTTCTATAAATGTTGACCTAAGGCAATCCTCCCACTGACTTGAATTCTAAGAGGCCTTTTTGTTGAAGGGTATGTTACCCTGAGAAGTAAAATTATGGGGCACTTAGAAAATGTTGGACAATTTTTTTAAAAAATTCCTGCAGAAGACAGATGGAACCATGATGGGACAGCTGCAGATGTGTCTATATGCATGTCTGTCTTTTGTAAAAAAAAAAAAAAAAAAGTCAAGCCAACAGAGAGGAGCTGTATAGTGTGACATACTTTTGTGAGCAAAATGCACCTGCTGTCTTTGTGCAAAACATACAAGTTTCTAGGGCAAATATCTTAGGTTCTTCCCTACTGCCTTATGCCTAATGATACCAGCTTTTATTATCCAATTTAGTGCCTGTTCTCACACTAAATTCCCCATGTCTCCTGTAGCCACACATAGAGGCTGCCCTATTGCTCCTTATCAAATATCACCCTTCTAACTTGTCTTTGCCGATCTAAATCCTGACTGTGGTCCAGCAGTTGGTGAAGGAAAAGTACTGCTTATACCGCAGGTGATTAGTATCTTTCACTTGTTTCTTTGAGCACTGCAAGAGCCCACCTGCTGTCTCTTGTCATATCAGATTCACATCACTGGTAAAGTTTTGCAAACTATAATCCAGCCACCAACTGTGTAGCCAGTCAGTTAACCCTTTGTGTTTCAGAAAGAACAATACAGCAGCACTGCTGGTATCATTACTATAATTAGAGATTTGACTTTGTCCCTGGGGTCCAAGAGAATTTAATAGCATTTAATATTTATTTATTTCATTTATTACAATGATCTGCATGCTGCCTACATATTGGACTCTAGATGGTTTAAATTATTAAAACAATAAAAAATATAATGCATTATAGTAAAACCACAGACAAAAACAAATCTTCCCTCAGCTACTGAGGATCCCTCATCCCAAAGGACTCTTTCGACCTTCCTATTTCTATCCACCCCACTTTCTAAATACCAGAAAGGGCGGGGGGGACATTCAAACTCCGAGGGAAAGATAATTCCATACTGAGGTGGCTCCTATTCAGAAAGCCATCTTATAGGCTCCTGTTCCTTTGGCTTCTCAGCAGGTGAATTCTTACAGCACCTCTTCCCAGTTAGAATGTGCTGTTCATCCAGATTCCAGTTGAAACAGGAAGCCCTGAAGGTAAGAAGGGCCCAAGCTACAAAGAGTTTTATGGATAAATACCATAACCATGAATGAGGTCCCAAACACCACTGGCAACAGTGCAGCTCCCACTATGAAGGTGTCATTCTATAGACAAGCACCTGCCTTTTTTGCCACTTGTAGCTTCCAGGCCATCTGTCGTGTCCCACTCCTCCGCTGACGGCCGGGTCAGGGAAATCTGAATCAGGCTTGCCTCTGCAGCTCTGCCCAAAGTCCTAGCAAAGTCCTCAGAGCAGGCAGGAGACCAGTAAGTGACTTCAGCAAGATAAGTTCGACTTTGCCTGACTCAGAGACTGCCAGAAAGCAGATCCTTTATATAGGCCATGGGGTGTGGCTCCATGACTCAGCACTCATTAAGGCCTGCCCCTCCCTTCCTTCTGTTGCCTCCGCCTATCCAATCTTCTGATGCGAGGGTCACTCCAATCAGCTGTTGGAAGTAAACTTTCCTCAGGCTCACATGCTGTGGAGGAGGGGGAGGGGTCTAGCTGCTCCGTTTGCCTGGGCATGGAGCCAGGGCTGGGGCCGGGGGATGCTCCCTCCTCTGCAGCTTGTCTGGGCATGGAGCCAGGACTGGGGCCGGGAGGCATACATTCCTCCGTGTTCGGGAGCAGATAAGCAGACCCCGGCTGCGGTGAGAGCGGACAAGACACAACACCATCTTCAATGGCATCCTCATGTAGACCAAGGTACAGTACAGAAAATCCTTGACTTAAGACCACAATTGGGACTAAAACTTCCATCACTAAGCAGCACAGTTAAATGTGTCATCATATAACTCAGGGGTAGTCAACCTTTTTATACCTACCGCCCGCTTTTGTATCTCAGTAGTAAACTTTTCTAACCGCCCACCGGTTCCACAGTAATGCACGTGTATTGTCGTCTGTGCATGCCTCTCGCGCATCGTGGATTGGGTTGGGGGAGGCGCTGGCTACCAGCTCTGCTTGTGTTACAGCTGGGTGGTGTGGGGGAGATGTGTGAGCTATTCTGGGACAAGGCTCTTTTGTTTGCAGTCGCACTATAGTGCCATTTAGTTTCACTTACGTAATGTGAACTAAACTTATGCGCGGGTGATACAAATAGTATATTTTCAGAAATTTAAATTGTCATGGGGAATTTTATGAAAACCTAATGAAAATGTTTTTAAATAATGCTATGAATTTTTTTTAAAAAGTCAGTTAAATAAAAAAAAAGGAAAGTGCTTCAGTATCGGACAAAACCCCTACCGCCCACCATGAAAGCTGGAATGCCCACTAATTGGCAGTAGGAACCAGGTTGACTACCACTGATATAACTGCTCAATTTTGCAACTTTTCTGCCACAGTCTTTAAGCGAACCCAGCTTTTTTTAATTTTATTTGAATTTATATCCTGCCCTTCTCCAAAGACTCAGGGCGGCTTACATTGTGTTAAGCAATAGTCTTCATCCATTTGTATATTATATACAAAGTCAACTTTTATTGCCCCCAACAATCTGGGTCCTCATTTTACCTACCTTATAAAGGATGGAAGGCTGAGTCAACCTTGGGCCTGGTGGGACTTGAACTTGCAGTAATTGCAAGCAGCTGTGTTAATAACAGACTGCTTTGTCTGTAGAGCCACCAGAGGCCCTTCCCCCATTGACCTTGTTTTCCAGAAACGGGTTGTAAATACATGCCTGCTGCCGAACCACCAAATTGTAATCATTGGTCAGAGCCATATTTAAAGGGGTTAAAATATGGCTGTGTGGCTTTGTGTGGGGAGTCCAAGGGATCAGGCAGTTGTAAGGTTGGTTTCTGCCATAAGAGCCCTCCCTTTCCCTTTGTCAACTAGTTTGTAACACGGTTTATTTCTTGTCTCCTAAAAGTCTTCAAAATTTTAAAAACTTTTAATTCTAAACTTTTAATTTTTTTTATTTGATTTTTTTTGTACATCACTCAGAGTCTCTCTTTGAGGGAGATGGGCAGTTCAGAAATGTGAAAAATGAATGGATGGATGGAGAGAGAGAGAGAGAAGGAAGGAAGGAAGATGTGAGTGTGATGACTGGTTATAAGTCACTTACTTTAGCACTGCTGTAACTTCAAAAGGTCATTAAATGTATGGTCATAAGTCAAGAACTGCCTGTAATCTGAGATGACAAAAGTATGAAGCACTATCTTCAGTGCCTCCTGGCCCAAGGAAAGTTGCAACTGGTAGGTCAGCTAGAGTTGGTGAAAAGAATCTCCTAGCAATGGTTTTGCCATTCTGCCATACCAAGAATTGTGAATCCAGGAAAACACTCAGATTGCAACCGCCTGCAACCCTTCAAGAACATGAAACATCCATGGATTCAGAAAGCCTCTGCACCATCAGCAACCCTGTCTTGCTGGGATTAAGTCCCTTTCACTCCATCCACTTATAGCCTCTAGAAATTCAGCAAAAATTTACACATCATCTCTTGCTTGGCCTGTCATGCAGACGTAAAGCTGGGTATCATCTGCGTATTAATGACAACTAAACCAAACTGACAGATGACCTCACCCAGCAACTTCATGTAAATATTGAAAAGGGTGGGAAGGAAGGCCAAGATCTGCACTGACATACCCACTCCCCTATAATACCCATTGTAAAACAATGCCCCTTGTCAACAAAACTTGTGACTGACCAAAAAGGATATCACGATTGATGATACTGAATGCCAGTGAGAGAGCCAGGAGGGGTGCAACACTCCTCTTGTCAGCCCTGCAAGGTAGACCATGTCAGAAACACACCACAGGAATTCTAGGAAAGCTATGCTACTGTTATAGGCTATAATGACAGAATCGTGAAACCCCATCTGAGTTTCTGTCATCTTATACCAAACAGAGTCAAGGTGGCGTTACTTTCCCCCATGTTTCCTACTTTCCCTGGACTGAGTTTTTATTTTTCCTTTGTTAACAGATCATGCATTTGTTCATCAACATATCTACCTTCTTTTTCACCATCTTCTCTCTCACCATCTATAAGTCTTCTCTTCCATGTGTGGGAAGACCCAGGCAAATCACTATAGGAAATTTCCACAGATTTCTTTTCTCCTGCCCTCATTTGCAGATGCTCCTGGCAACTTCCCAAGCTGTGTCTGACCACAAAGAGTCAGTTCCCCCTTGCTTCTTGTTGCACAGCAACTGGCACTGGTGAGTGTAACCTGGCAGGAAACAACGAGTCTCCTTCATTTTGAGGTTTATTGTTTATTGATAGTGGTGGCAAATGACAAGAATGTAGCTTTGTGCAGAATTTCAGGTGGAGCTGGTGTACAAGGTATGAAACATAGAAGTTATTTTTTTTTCTCCCATAATCTCTCCAATTACTGAATAGCCCTTCCAATAAATAAGCCATTCCAGACGTCTCCTTCTGTGTTTAGAATCCAGAATATGTTCTATGTCAGTGATGGCTAACCTTTTTGCCGTCACATGCCAAAAGCGTGGGGAGCGTGGGGGGTCGTGCATGTGCATGCCCACACCTATAATTCAATGCCCCCCGGTACCCTGCACCTCCCACCCTGCATGTGCGTACAACTCCCTGTGCTCTTCCCACATAATAATAATAATAATAATAATAATAATAATAATAATAATAATAATAATAATAATAATAATAATAATAATAATAATAATAATAATAATAAAAAATTTTAATTAGTA
Source organism: Ahaetulla prasina (assembly GCF_028640845.1). NCBI lineage: Eukaryota > Metazoa > Chordata > Lepidosauria > Squamata > Colubridae > Ahaetulla > Ahaetulla prasina. Next base: position 135,941,693 of record NC_080540.1, read on the forward strand.
TACCGCCCTTCTCCCGAAGGACTCAGGGCAGTTAACAGCCAAATAAAACAACAATCAAGACACATGCAATACAATTAAGACACATACAATACAAGTTAAAAAACAATGATTAAAAAACTTATTTAAATTTGGCCCAACTAATTAAAATACATTTCAAGACCCTAAAAAACTTATAAAAATTAAAAACCCATAAAATGATCTAAAAATTTTAAAACTTTAGGCCAGTCCTGCGCAAGAAAATAGATGTGTCTTAAGTTCGCGGCGAAAGGTCCGAAGGTCAAGAAGCTGTTGGAGTCCAGGGGAAAGCTCGTTCCATAGGGTGGGAGCCCCCACAAAGAAGGCCCTTCCCCTGGGGGCCACCAGCCGGCATTGCTTGGCTGACAGCACCCTAAGGAGTCCCTATCTATGAGAGCGCACGGGTCGGTGGGAGGCGCCCAGTGGCAGTAGGCAGTCCCGTAAGTAACTCGGTCCTAAGCCATGGAGCGCTTTAAAGGTGGTAACCAATACCTTGAAGCGCACCCGGAAGACCACAGACCGCAGTGCAGCCTGCGCAGGATAGGTGTTATGTGGGAGCTTCAAACAGCTCCCTTTATCACCCGCGCAGCTGCATTCTGGACTAACTGGAGCCTCCGGGTGCTCTTCAAGGGGAGCCCCATGTAGAGAGCATTGCAATAGTCCAGGCGAGAGGTAACAAGAGCATGAGTGACTGTGCATAAAGAATCCCGGTCCAGAAGGGGGCGCAACTGGCGAATCAGGCGTACCTGATAAAAAGTTCTCCTGGAGACAGTCGTCAGATGTTCCTCAAATGACAACCGCCCATCCAGGAGAACGCCTAAGTTGCGCACCCTCTCCATCGGGGCCAATGACTCGCCCGCAACAGTCAGCCGCGGTTGCAGCTGACTGTACCGGGATGCCGGCATCCACAGCCACTCCGTCTTGGCAGGGTTGAGCTGGAGCCTGTTTCTCCCCATCCAGACCCGTACGGCTTCCAAACACTGAGACAGCACTTCAACAGCTTCGTTGGGGTGGCCTGGGGTGGAAAAGTACAGCTGCGTATTGTCAGTGTACAGTTGGTAACTCACCCCAAAGCCACTGATGATCTCACCCAGCGGCTTCATATAGATGTTTTTTTTAAATTTATTTACATTTATATCCCGCCCTTCTCCAAAGACTCAGGGCGGCTTACAGTGTATAAGGCAATAGTCTCATTCTATTTGTATATTTACAAAGTCAACTTATTGCCCCCCCCAACAATCTGGGTCCTCATTTTACCTACCTTATAAAGGATGGAAGGCTGAGTCAACCTTGGGCCGGGCTTGAACCTGCAGTAATTGCAAGCTGCTGTGTTCTAATAACAGGCTTCTTACCAGCCTGAGCTAGTTGAACAGGAAAGGCGAGAGAATCGACCCCTGCAGCACCCTTTTTGGCACGCAACATCACAAAGGTTACCGGGGGCCTGGCAGGCTCATTTTTTGACCTCCCCAGGTTCCAGAGGCTTTCTTGGAGCCTGGAAAGGGCAAAAATGGCCTCCACCACCATCCCGAGGCCTTCTGGAGGCCGGAAATGGCCTGTTTCCCAACTTCCAGTGGGGGCCCAGATGGCCTGAAAATCAGCTGGCCAAGCACGCACATGCGTGCTGGAGCTGAGCTAGGACAACACTCACTTGCCCACAGATATAGCTCCACATGCCACCTGTGCCATATGCCAGATGCCACGTGTGCCATAGGTTCGCCATCATGGTTCTATGTCATATTACTCTTCACACCAAAATCAAGGTTGGTGACGAGGTAAGCAGAGGGTTTGAATACAATGTGTAGGGTGGTTCTTCACCAAAATAGATGCAACTAATGGAAACCTGGAAGAATCTTCACTGAAGCAAGCAATTGCAAATGAAAAGCCACTGGTTGTGTAACTGGGAAGGGGACAGTACACATGAAATCCTGTTTTTGTGACATTATGTGGGAATGATCTTGGGAGACGAGAAGGAGAGCTGCAAGTTGGGTAACCAGAATGCAAAATATATCTCAGCACACAGAAGGAGCACAGAAACATTTCAGAAGGGACCCTTCCTAGTTTTCCAGAGAGTAAAAGGGGCAGGTGAAATATTTTCAGACTTTGAAGATTGTATTAATGTAGTCTTACAATAAAAATAGAGCCAGTACTGCTGGTTTTGGTTCTTGGCTGGACTACCTTGCCGGGCTAACACTATCCAACTCAGTAGGTCTTTCACCAACCCGGACTCCTTAAGCTTCTATTCTTCCAAGGCTCCTGAACCTTTGCTCTCCATATTCTTCTATTCCAGAGCACTTTGATTCCATATTTCTCTCTGCCTCCTATGCAGAGGAAGAGCTATTTACCTAAGCCACAGGTTCCCTTTTTCTTTGTCTAATGTTGGTCCCCCAAACTTTGAACTTCAGTCATCTCTAGATAAACAGAGCCATTCTTTTCTTGATGTTAGTTCTGTTACTTCTCATTGTATTAGCAGGCATAGTTCTCCCATTTTGACACTCAACAGAACAGATCTTTTCAAAGATGACAATCTCTCCCCATTTCCAGCTTGCTCACTATCATCAGTTTCTCCTCCAGTCATGCCACTAACCACTAGCTCCTGTCCTATTTTGTTCTAATTTCCCTCCCAGCCAGTCATTTCCCATCTACCTTCCTTCCCAACACCCAACTTTCAGTCTTCTACATATCAGCTCTTCCATATTCCTGTCACCATTTCCAGTTCTTAATCTCTCTCCTTTATTATCTTGCTATGACAATTTCCAGCTTTCTCTCAAACTGGCCTAATCCACTTACCCATTCTTTTGTTTCCATAGTTTTCTTCTGTAACCTCTCCCAACAACCATTTTCCAAATAATCCTTCTCTGTTCTGCTTTGGCAAGCTCCTTTATCTCCCACAATTCACAGCACCTGGGAATCATGGCCAGCCTGTCAAATTCTCCAAGTTATATCTTTATCTGTACTTCAATTTCATTAGTATCAGACAGATAAGATAGATAGATAGATAGACAGACAGACAGACAGACAGACAGACAGACAGACAGACAGACAGACAGACAGACAGACAGACAGATGGCACACACATACATACACACACACATACACACTCGCTTATAGTATATATGGTTTCAGAGTTTTAAAAACATACAATATATTCAGAAAGAGTAGCTGAGAATTAAGAAGTGTAGAAATCCTTCCAGCAAATTCAAAACTGAAATGTATTTTGTATCTCAGTAAGCAATCAATTATTTCATGTCCGTTGTACATACAACTATTTTACAGCCATAACTTTATTATCCAAAGAACTCAAGGTATATTGCCTTACTCACCCCATTTTATTTTCACAACAACCTTGTGAAATAAATTGAAAGGCAGCGGTACAGTATGACCCTATGAGCTTTATAGTAGAGTGAAGATTAGGATGGGGTCTAGTTAATTACACTTCAGGGCTAGAGAACCTGTGGCACTGAAGATGCTGTTGACTTATATTTCCAGCATCCCTCATCACTGCCAGAACTGACTGGGGAACAACATCTGGAGAACCACCGATTCCAACCCACTCCTAATCCATTAGCAAGTACTGTTGACAAACTGTAGCTGGCGATACTTCTTTTCTCTGAATATTTTTTATGAGAAAATTAACCAAGCAAGTATAATTTGTTTTGTAAGTTGCGCTGATTCCTTCTCAAATCATCGAGAGTTCATTTCTTATAGCCCAGAGAATGGAAAGAGGCACAGTATCAAAATACTGAGTTCCTTAAGTAGCCAACAAGATCCTACCTGAAATCTATTTGTGCAAATGCAAAACAGAATGTCATTTTGCAGCTCCATATTACAAATCAAGAAGTACCTCACTGTTAACCAGAGCATAGTGCAGGAAAAGCTTCCAGTCACTATGAAGAGATCGTAAAAGATTGCTAGGCAACCCCATGCTACCATGTGGAAAAAAAGTCCTACCCTGAACTGATGCCAACATTTTCATATTATGTTTTATTATTATTTTTCCAGAGAAAATGTTACCATACTTGGGACTGTTCAAATGTCATGTTTCAAACAAATAAGAAAGTGTTTAGAAGAAAATAACAACCAGTTTGAACAATGGATCTATAATGCTTTCTCCAAAGGAGCTGACTTTTGCGTATCCTGTGCATATATATGCACATGTGCGTACGCGCAGACACACATCTTTATACATTTCTGTGGGAATGACTTAACCATCTGAGACCTTTAGGAAAAATATGAATATGGAAAAATAACCAAAACTAGACAGCTTTTGTGCAGAATTAAGGCTCTACAAAGGGATGATCAGTTGGAATCATAATATTAAAATTCCATATTTTGCAGATTTATCCTTAATTTAGAGGAAGAATTATTTGCAATGAAAATGGGGATGGGGAGGGAGGGATTTCCAGAATGTGTAAAAGAGAAACACCTCCCACTGAGTTTCTAAAGTTGAGTCTGTACCCTTGGTTGCCACAGTTCTGAAAAAAGCTGGAAGTGGGAGAATAATCACAAGGTACGCTATGCTTCTAAAGGAGGAACAGCCTGGTGTGGGATGATTTAGTACTGATAATAATTTGGAGCTCAGATTCTAGCAAAAATGAAATTCAGATCTTGCAACATAAAAACATAATGTCAGCTCACACAGGAATCACAGGCCCGGTTATGTCTCCAGCCCACAACATTTCCAGGTAAATACAGTGAAATCAGTTTTCTCAGTTAAAAATCTGAGAAAGCAACAACAGATTAATGATTAAGCACTATTATATATTCATATGCTCACCAGATCTTTAAAATGCTAATCGTTCTTCCTCCGCTGGTTGCAAAACCCAACAGCTTAAAAATTAGTTTGAAAGGATAACCCTGGCCTGCAACAAGGAAGAAGTGATTTACAACCTTAGCAAAATGTTACGGCTGTTGCTTTGGTGTGTAAAGCTTTCCCTTTTCTGAAAGGCAAAAAGAGAAATTTTTGAACTCTACCTCAAGTATAAGGAAATACCACTTTGTTAACAGAGATATTAGAGGGATGGCACCATATGAAAGAAGACATTTGCAGGTGGCTGTGACCTTTGTCTGGGTGGAGAATGAAACAGAAAAATCTCTAGTTTCCTCCTATGTGTGAATGCTCCATTCTGATCCAAGGCTAGGAGCAGTTGCTATAATTACTGCAGTTTCACAATGCCACACGCCATGTAATACTGGGATGCTTACTCAAATCAGTTCATCTCTGGCCTTTTGCCTCTGCCATAAGCTGACACAGCTCCCCTTCGACTTTTTTTACAGCTGCACCACTGGGGCTCAGGCTGAACATTAATCGTACCCATCTTTTTAGCATTTCAGAAAACACAGGGCCCATCCCTCCCTCCCTCTTTCTCTTTCTCTAAAGGCAGAGGTACTTTCCCATTTGCTCCAGAAGAAAAGGTAAAAGTGGAGGACACTCAGCATTCTATTCATCTATGAATTTACTCACTGATACAAATAAAAGAACGTATTTGTTTTGATATGCAGATTACATAAAGTAAGGCAATAGGAATTTTGGCAATTACGTTCAACACATGAACAGTCTATAGATCTGTATGGAGATTGTTAATTCATGTCAGTGTGTCTATCGGTGTGTGTTTATACACACACACACACAAGTTTTTGACCTGTGGCAACTCCTTGAACTAGTCCTTGCAGTTTTCTTGGCAAGGTTTTTTCAGAAATGGCTTGCCATTGCCTCTTCCTGAGGCTGAGAGAGAGTCACTGGCCCAAGATCACTCAAATGATTTTGTTCATAAGGCAGGACTAGAAGTCATGGTCTCCCTGGTTCTAGCCTGAAGCTTTAACTGCTACAGTACACTTCCCTTGGCACTTCTCTTTGTTTCTTTCCTGGGCTTTTTTAAAATGTTCCTTTTAATACGTTCAGTATTAAAATAAAGCATCAACTTCTCTTATCAATTTTCCCATATAAGCTTCATATGTCTTTTTTTAAAAAATAAAGGCAGGGGATGGCTACAGCCAAGCATTTCATTTGGAAGTACAACCACAAGCACAAAGAAACAAAGATAAGCAGCAGTGACAGGCAATTTTCTGGAGGAGTAGACAGAGGAGCTACCTTCCCTCTTTATATTCTGATAAATGGGATGGTGTTTTGTGACTGGCCATATCCACTGTGGCTGGAAAAACGCCTTTGACAGGCTCTCAAATTTCCAAATTTGTCCACTAATCCAAAAAGCTTTCCTATTCCTTTCCTCAGTGTTATCATTTGTAGCTTCAAGCTACATCAGAAGCATACAGGGCAGGGATACTAAGCTCCTCCTTTATTCTTGCCATTTTCTTCTTTCTCCTGCCTCATTTACAATTTTAGGAAATCTCCAAAGTTCTGTATCAGAGATGATACAGAGTTGGTCATGTTTGACTCCTGGTGATTCTATGGGCCAGGTCTCTCCACATCTTCTGATCTTGCACTGCTTCTTTGAGTTTTTCTATGCTTTGGCTGGTGTCAGCTTTGATGGTGTCCAGCCATCGTGTTCTTTGGCAGCCACATTTCCTTTTACTGCTAACTCTTCCCACCATGATTGCTTTTTCAGTGAATACCAGACAAAAAGGGGAAAATTGTGTGGGAAAAGTTTAAAGTATGATTGGTGCCTAATTTCACAAGCTCTTTTAAAGTCAGACATCTATGCCTTTAATACTCTGCATGAATGGGGAGAATACAAGAATGGAGGTCTCATCACAAGAAGCTTGGTCTTAAATTCTGGCATTTTTAAAAAGTAATTTAGGTAGAATTACATATATAATTACCAGGAAATCTTATTAAACATTGCAATGGCTTAGAAAGCCAAAATATCTAGGTAAGCTACCATTCACCTATAACAAGATTATATGTTTTAATACCCACACACATTTTTAAAATATGTTAAAAAATGTTTCATTATAGGATCTTTTGATTTTTTTTTGTAGAACTTTGTTGGTTATTCATTCATTCTTGTGAAGAGTTCAATATATTTGTCTTCTATATTTTTTGTTCTCAGGTGTATGGACATCGACCTACAAGCATTTTGATTTGTGCAATGAAAATGCACAGTTCTCAGGTGAGATGTAGGCCTTGGTTTGCAACAGGTTGAAGAAAGAAATATGCCAGAGCCAAATTATCCCATCCTGCTGGGTAAGAGATTGCAACCTCAGGCCATAGATGGTTTAGAATCACAAATCTTGCAACATAGCTGCACATCTAAGACAAGCATGACTAATAAGATGCTTATGTTACAAACTAAAACAATTAAACATAGTCACATTGGCCAATAAAAATGTCTACAATTGGAAAAATATGTTGCAGATAAGCGTACTTTACCTAGCATTTTGGAATAGGATAGAAGATGACAGATGTAACTTTAATCTTTCATCTGTTATGGATTTTATTCATGGCTACCTGGCCTGACAGAGAGAAGAAGCTAATAAAAAAAAAGCATGATGGTTTTTATATTAGCAAATGTGGAGATTAAATTTGGATGAGCAAGGAGAAAAGGCCAATTAAAGCCAAATGGCGTATTCCACTTAAATGTTGGCAGGAAAGGAGACATGTGATTTCAAATAAAACATGTGATTCCAGGTACTACAATGCTGCCTGCCTTCTTTTTTTTAGATTTTTTTTAATCACACCATTATTATTTTTATAAATCACAAGGCGCCAAATATACCTAATACTCAGGGATGAAATCCAGCAGGTTCTGACAGGTTCTGGAGAACCAGTAGAGGAAATTTTGAGTAGTTTGGAGAACCGGCAAATACCACCTCTGGCTGGCCCCAGAGTGGGGTGGGAATGGAGATTTTGCAATACCCTTCCCCTCCAAGCCATGCCCACCAAGCCACACCACGACCACAGTAGTAAAACAAATTTGGATCTCACCTCTGCTAATACTCCTTCTTTCTTCTATTTTCCCCACAACAACAACAACCCTGTGAGGAAAATTGGGCTCAGAGGGAGTGACTGGCCCAAAGTCACCCAGCCAGCTTTCGTACCTAAGTCAGGACTAGATTTTACAATCTCCTGTTTCTAGTCTGGTGCCTTACCCACTAGACCAGGGATGTCAAACACAAGACCTGCGGGCTGGATCTGGCCTGTGATGTGGTCAGATCCTGCCCACAGGGCCATCCCGGAAAATGTAAGGGACCGGTCCGCGTCGCTTCAGCCCGGTCTACCTAATGCAAAGAGGAAACATCGGGCCAGCGTGGCTTTGGCCCGGTCTACCCAATGCAAAGAGGAAACATGCCAGCAGTTTGGGGAGTGGTGTCAAGCTGGTCACACCCACCCAGTTGGCCACACTCATCCAGTCAACCACACCCAGTGAGTGGCGGCAAGCTGGCCATGCCCACCCAGTTGGCCATACCCATCTAGTCACCACGCCCCCCCGCCCCCCTGAGATCAACCACAACCCTGATACGGCCCTCAGTGAAATTGAGTTTGACACCCCTCTACTAGACCAAACTGGCTTTTGCAGATGTGCAATTAAAATACAAAATGCGAAACAGCCATTGAGTAGTTTCTAGGAATCTTAAATAACCAGCTCATCAAAGCGTATAAATGATATTGCTCTATGGTTCATTCTCTTCTCCAGCCTGATTTTACCCCCATGATTTCTTAGGGTTCTAGGGGCCGCTCCTATTTTTTTAAGGGGGTTTAACTCAAACCTGCTTTGGCTAATACAGAGTTTTCTCAGACTTTCTGTGGGATTGCCACTAGATCAACATTCAGAAAATGCAAGAACCACCCTCCTTGCCCTTTACTTTTTTCCCTGAAGAGTCTAGAGACCCACATTTTGAGAGGAGTAATGTAATTATTATACCTGCAGTTATACATGCCTTTCCATTTCATCCTTCCCTTAAAAAGGCATTTTTAAAAACTGCATGTTGTACCAACATTTTAAATTCAGTTGAAATGTATATTCATCCAAAATTAACCTTTGAATTGTTGTCTGCCCTCCGTACTATAAAAACAACTGTGAGCATGAATTGCTACTCATGAATATTCTTCAGTAGAAATCTTTGAATAGTAAAGAGTTAAAGGTTTTGCTCAATGATGAAAGTCTCTCTCCTGTACAAGTTTCTGGAAATGAGTATAATCTCTATTAGTTTTAAGAAGCCAGATTTAAAAAAACAACAAAAACAACAACCCTCAATAGGATTTTTACTGGTTCATCATAAAATGAAACACTTGAAAATGTTTTAAATATAAGGAAAGCACGCATCACCATCATCAACTTTTTGGAACAATCTAAATCTACAGAAAATAATTTTTTATTTTTTATTTTTTTTTTGTTTACATTTATATCCCGCCCTTCTCCGAAGACTCAGGGCGGCTTACAGTGTGTAAGGCAAGTGTGTAATTTGTGTTTGACCCACAGGACCAGGCTATTTACGGGACCGCCTGCTGCCACCGATAGCCTCCCATCGACCTGTGCGCTCCCACAGAGAGGGTCTCCTCAGGGTGCCATCAGCCAAACAATGTCGGCTGGCGACCCCCAGGGGGAGAGCCTTCTCTGTGGGGGCAACCACCCTCTGGAATAGGCTTCCTCTGAGGTTACAATTACTCCCCGACCTCCAGACCTTCCGACGAGAGCTCAAGACTTTTTTATTTCACCGAGCAGGGTTGGCCTAGGATACTATTGTTTTAAGTGGGGTTTTATCATGGTTTTCTGAATAATTTTAATTGGTATTTTTAATTGGTATTAGCCAAATTGAATTAGATTTTTATATTGTCTTTTAATTCTGTTTGTATTATTGTTTTTATGTTGGCTGTAAACCGCCCTGAGTCCTTCGGGAGGAGGGCGGTATAGAAATTTAATAAATACACTAAATACTAAATACTAAATACATCAATGGGCAATTAAATTTAATCAATGTTCAGGCAAACCAGGGCAAGAGGGCCCTAAATTGCAGTATGTTTTTCAGAAGCATTTTCATGGCAAGACGAGAAGTCTAAGTATAGAGCTGTCAGTTGCTCATTTCTGTCATGGACGGGTGGATGGATGCTGTAGATGGATGGATAGATGGATGGATGGATGGATGGATGGATGGATGGATGGATGGATGGATGGATGGATGGATGGACGGACAGACAGGCAGGCAGGCAGCAGAGAGACAGACAGACAGGCAGACAGACAGACAATGAGAGAGAGGGAGAGAAAGAGAATCCACTTAACTTTTTGTTACATAAAGGTAACTGAAAAATAGCTTACCTTTGGGTAAGGTAAGTCTTAAACTATGTACAAACATAACTGGAAGGATGAGGAAAAAGCGTTCCCCAAGAATTCATAAGATGAGAGAAGAATAATTTCTGAAAAAGTGCATGCTACAAGTATAATTTATAATGAGTTGCTAAATTATGCAAGGTAAGGGAGAAATCTAAAATACAGTTATTGCAATGTGTTCATACTGAGATCTTGAATCTTCATTAAACAAACTAATGTATTTAATTCATGAACCTCCTACTGCATCAGCAAGTACTGCAACAGTACAAGGATCACTGTGGTATGTATGTACTCAAAGCTGACCAAAGCAATTACTACTTATAATAAAATATAATAATAATTATATTTATAATATAAATATATAAATAAATAAAATAATATAAAATATTAAGAATGTTTTTGATTATAAATACTGTATGATAGAAAATAGCACTGCTTGGATAGGAGGTTGCCAAAATTCCTTTAACATGTACAGGATGCTTTTCCTAGGAAATTTACGTTTGCATAAATGAACTTATCCATGTATCCCATTTCTGCCTGAAATCATCATCTCACACAGACCTACCTCAGTAAAGATATTTCCCACTGCAACCTCCACCACGTCAATGTATAAGTTTGTCTTTCTAGAAATGATAGCAGCATAGCATTCTAAGCACTAAACTCATTTCAGAGACTTCAGCTGAGCAGTAATGCATATATTAAAACACTATTGTAGATGGCTATAATGAGAGAAAAATCCTTCAACATTCTAAGTATTAAATTTCCCCCTCCATTTTTACAGAAAAATTCTTTACATAACTCGCACATTTCAGTTCACTGATTCTACACAACTCTAATTGCACAAACTAATGATTAGAAAACTTGTGTGTGCGTTTATGTAGGTATGTGCATGCTTACATAGCAACTGACGCACAGTAAGAATTATAAAAATGGAGGAGCTGCTCAATTTACTCTGATAAAAGTGTTTGGTAAGATGTTACAAACTGCAAACCACTTCTATCCATGCCATCTCTTCTCTTTCATTTCCCTCTCTTCCCTCAGATTAAATTTTAAATTGATTTGCTGATACCAGACCATTCATGGCTTTCAATATGTCATCACAGGTAATGAACCATGCCACAGATACATTTATAAAGCTCGATTAGCTTCCTCCAACAGGAAAAGAATGGGTTGCTTCTTGATTCATTTTGAAAACTTCTTCTGAAGTTGTAAACTTCAAAAGAAGGGTAAAACATAAGGGCTGACCCCCAAAATGTCTTTTAGTATAAAAACAAAACTTGTGGGTTTCTTGGTGCTCTGTGAGCCTGGCTGCTTTCTGAAAGACCATCAAGAGTTTGATCCCAAGCTACATATGTTCTCTTCTAAAAAGAGAAGTTACTGGCTGAATTAAAGGCCAGTATGGACAGTAAAGAATCATGATGCCACAGAGCGAAATTAAAGTTCTACTCCTGTAGAAGCTGATGTAATAATAATAATAATAATAATAATAATAATAATAATAATAATAATAATAATAATAATAATAATAATAATAATAATATCAGAGTTAGAAGGGACCTTGGAGGTCTTCTAGTTCAACCCCCTGCCCAGGCAGGAAACCCTACACCATTTCAGACAAATGGCTATCCAACATTTTCTTAAAAATTTCCAGTGTTGGAGCATTTACAACTTCTGCAGGCAAGTTGTTCCACTGATTAATTGTTCTAACTGTCAGGAAATTTCTCCTTAATTCTAAGTTGCTTCTCTCCTTGATTAGTTTCCACCCATTGCTTCTTGTTCTACCCTCAGGTGCTTTGGAGAATACTTTGACTCCCTCTTCTTTGTGGCAACCCCTGAGATATTGGAACACTATCATGTCTCCGCTAGTCCGTCTTCTCATTAAACTAGGCATACTGAGTTCCTGCAACCATTCTTCATATGTTTTAGCCTCCAGTCCCCTAATCATCTTTGTTGCTCTTCTCTGCACTCTTTCTAGAGTCTCAGCATCCTTTTTATATCATGGCAACCAAAACTGAATGCAATATTCCAAGTGTGGCCTTACCAAGGCATTTTAAAGTGGTATTAACACTTCACGTGATCTTGATTCTATCCCTCTGTTTATGCAGCCCAGAACTGTGTTGGCTTTTTTGGCAGCTGCTGCACACTGCTGGCTCATATCTAAATGGTTGTCCACTAGGACTCCAAGATCCCTCTCACAGTTACTACTATTGAGCAAGGTACCACATATTCGGTACCTTTGCATTTTGTTTTTTTTGGCCTAAATGTAGAACCTTACTTTTTTCACTGTTGAATTTCATTTTGTTAGATTGTGCCCAATGTTCAAGTCTGTCAAGATCTTTCTGTATCTTGAGCCTATCTTCTGGAGTGTTGGCTATTCCTGCCAGCTTGGTGTCATCTGCAAATTTGATGAGATCCGCATCTATCCCGTCCAAGTCATTGATGAAGATGTTGAAGAGTACTGGGCCTAAAACAGAGCCTTGTGGTACTCCACTGCATACTTCCATCCATGTGGATGTAATTCCATTGAGGACTACACGTTGAGTGCGGTTGGTCATCCAGTTATGAATCCATCTGGTGGTGGCACATTTTTTTACTTTATCTAGTAGTAGGTTATGGTCTACTTTATCAAATGCTTTATTGAAGTCCAAGTAAATTATATCGACAGCATTCCTCTGGTCCACTAATTTTGTCACTTTGTCAAAGAATGCAATAAGATTAGTCTGGCATGATCTGTTTTTGACAAACCCATGTTGGCTTTTGGTTATTATTTTGTTTGCTTCTAGGTGTTTGGTGATTCGTTCCTTGATTATCTTTTCCAGAATCTTCCTTGGTATTGAGGTTAGGCTGATAGGTCTGTAGTTTCCTGGATCTGTTTTTTTTCCTTTTTTGAAGATGGGAACTACATCAGCTCTTTTCCAGTCCTCTGGCAGTTCCCCTGTGCTCCAGGATCTTTGAAAGATATAGTTCAGTAGTTCTGAGATTTCGTCTGCCAGTTCCTTCAGAACCCTGGGGTGTAATCCATCCGGTCCTGGTGATTTGAACTCGTCTAGGGTAGACAGATGTTCACTTACCATTTTTTTCCCTATTTTAACTTGTGTTCCTAATTGTTTTTTGTGCTACTGATTTTGATAAGTTGGATTGTTTTTTCCTTTTGTGTAAAGACAGATGCAAAAAATGAGTTAAGTAGATCTGCTTTCTCCCTGTTGCTTGTCACCTTCTTGTCACTTTCTCCCAGCAATGGTCCAATTGTTTCCTTGACTTTTTTCTTGTTTTTAACATGTAAGAAGCTTTTTTTGTTATTTTTTACTTTTGTCGCTAGCCTTTGTTCATTGTGAGCCTTAGCTTTCCTCACTTCATCTTTACAGGCTCGGGCTATTTGCTGATATAATGATAAAGTTTCTGATCTAACTTCACAGACATTTTCTCCATTTAGCAATTTGGGTCATACTTTGCACAAACACATCGTCGTTTTAGGCTTAACACATTACATGAATCCAATAAATGCAGTTTGTAAACCATGGATTAGCAACTTCATCTGAACCCAGCCAACTGTGGTTTACTCAACAAATCACAGTGAAACCATGGCTTGGAGAAAGATGTTAGTTTGATTAATGTCATAGTATTAGTAGGGTACATTTTTCAGTTGTGATATTTCAGGTGCTAATGTACTCTTTCCCAGATTGTATTAATATTACTCTCCAATTGTTTTGGACTTCAGCTCTGGGTTGCATATCAGTTGTCCAGAATCCAGTGAGGTGGGTAAAAGCTAAATTGTGGAATATTTTCTTGGATTCTTTGAACTTATTGTAGTTGAGGAAATTGATAGCTTCTCTGCAGCACTATCGTATATAATCATGGATACGCTGAACATTTAGGTGCTCCTCCCCCAAAAAGCAAGTTTTGCTTATTTGTGAACGGACTTATCCATGAGTATATATTCAATAGTTCTTCTACCTTGGTTCATCTGGGTAGTTAGACAGGATGTGTGAATTGCTGGATCAGGAAAGTTATCCATGTCTCTCTGTGGGAGAAATAATGCCACCTACTTATATAAGGTGATTGACCACTACCTCTTGAAAAAAATCTTGCTAAAATCCAACCAGTTCTTGATAACTTCTACCCTGTCTCCAGCGTGCTCCTTCTGGAGAAAGTTGTTGAAAAAATAGTGGTGATTCAATTTCAGGAACATACAGTATTACTTGTATTCGTGCCAGTCAGGTTTTGGACCTAGTCTTGGAATGGAAACAGCATAGCTTGCTCTGATCCAGCACATCTGTCAGCACCTTGATTTCTCCTCCTTTATCCGAAGTTGAGATAATATGGATAAAGCAACACAGGCCTTCTCTGTGGTGGCCCCACACTTCCAAACCCCCATAGGTTCATAAAGCTCCCTCCGTCATGGCATTTAGAAGATTATTGAAGACAGTTGATTTCACTGAGATGTCAACCTTATAGTTCAGTATCCATGCGGTTCCTCTTAGGGGAAGGATGATTTATTCTTATAGGTTTTAATGTGTTGTAACTCATCTTTTGATTTGGGTGGATTATAAAGCAGCATTAAATGTAAAGTTGCAGACAAAAAGATACATCTGCCCTGTCTGGACACGCATTTAAAAGATGCCTGTATAAGAGAACTTCAGCACAAAGTATAAAATCTTTGTCTCACATTTGTTGATCTATCTACAGCCAGTCTCTTGATAAGTCAGATCCAGATGACTGGTTAATGTTATCCCCATTTTCAAACCCGGAGAAATAAGGCGCCAATGAATTCAGATCAGTCAGTCTAAAATTAATACCCGGGGGGATTCCAATGCCATAAAGTAAGATTCTTGTTCCTAGAAATCAGCAGAGATTTGTCAAAAACTTGTCAGACTACTCTTATTTCATGTTTTCCATCAGATAACTTATTCCATAAACTTTGGGAATTCTGCAATCATTATATATCTTGACTTCAACAAAAACCTCTTAGAGTCAATAAATGTAATTATGTTTTCATCCTATTTAACAAAGATAAATGCAAATTTTACTTAGGAAAAAAAATCAAATGCATAGGCATAAGGTGAGAAATCAAATGCACAGGAATAAGGTGGGAGATAACTGGCTGCTAACAGCATGCGTGAGAAGAATCTTAGATCTTACTTGATCACAAGCTGAACATGAGTCAGCAGTATGACATAGCTGCTAAAAAGACAAATGCAATTTTAGGCTACATTATTAGAAGCATAGTTTGCAAATGATGAAAAATAGACTTGATAGGATGATTTTTTTTTAAAGAATGTAAAGGGAAAGAGATCAGGGATTTAAGCTGCTTCCAAGAATTTTGTCCAACATATTAATCTCTCTAACTAAGAAAGAAACCACCCATGGACATGCACAAAGTAATGTTCCTTCAAATTCATTACACCTTCAGCATAGAAAAGATTAACTAGTTAAGGTTTCAAGAGATAAGTACAATGTTAAATTATATTCCAAAAATGTGGAATTTGTCTGTGCATGAGGATCTTTGGGTATAACATGTCATTTAAGGTTTGGTTTAATGATATATGACAATCTTCTGTCTTCTGCCTATTCATTACCTATGGTCTAGTTTTAATTCATCAAATAGCATGTTGATTAATTGTTTATATGACATCAAATTGTTTTCAACTCCTAGTGACAACATAGATTTTCCCCCCATGACGATCTGTCCCTAATTTGGTCTTTCAGCTTTCTAGCAATGCACTCATTGCCAGTGGGAGTCCATTCACCTTTCTTCTAGTCATATTCTTCTCCTCTTTCCTTCTACCTTTCCCAGCATTTGAGTCTCTTCCAGAGAGCTAGATCTGTGCATAATGTGTCTTTGTGTTAGATACTGACAGCCTGAAGGTTTTCTATCAGGTCCAGTGTTTGAGCGGCAAGAACACTCAAAGGTGATTGGTTGAACTCCCTGACAGCTCCCTATATGAGGGCAAGTTGTCAGAGAGGCGAGCTGCTGGATTGTAGGTAGTTATGGAATAAAGAGCTGTTGTCTGAAGCCTGTTTCCAGTCTCTTCACTCACCCAACTTAACAATTTGAGCTTGATCATTTGTGCCTCGAGGGAGAACTCTGGGGATGGTTTGTTTGATGATTCATTGATTTGTTTCCTTGGCTGTCCACAGTATTCTCAGGAGTCTTCTTCCATGCCAACATTCATAAGGGTCACTACTCCCCTCTCCTGCTTCTTCAAAGTCCAACTTTCACTTCCATAGAGTGTTACAGGGAATACCTTATACAGATAGTTTGTTGTTAACAGTGGTGATTGGGACCAGAATTTTTGTCACCAAGTGATGCAGTCATAAAATGAACATATTGCTTAGCAATGGCAATTCTGGCAGTCTTTGCTGCCATTGTTAAGTGTGGTTTGTAGGTATTTTTTTATTTATTTATTTATTTATTTTGTCGAATACATATTAAATAATATATATATAAGTATAAGCATGAACTGAATACATAAAATGAATACAATTAAAGGGAACATTAGGACAGGGATGGTAGGCACACTGGTGCTCTTATGCATGCATCTCACATCCAGTCTAGTTAGAGTCTGGCTAGTAGAGAAAAGAAGGACCAGGGTTGACAGGATAGCAGTATTCCAGTATTTGAGAGGCTGCCACAAAGAGGAGGAGGTGAACTTATTTTCCAAAGCACCAGAGAGCAGGACAAGAAACAGTGGATGGAAACTAATCAAGGAGGGAAGCCACCTGGAATTAAGGAGAAACTTCCTAACAGTGAGGACAATTAACCAGTGGAGCAGTTTGCCTTCAGAAGTTGTGGGTGCTCCATCACTGGAGATTTTTTAAGAAGACACTGAACAGCCACTTTCTGAAATGGTATAGGGTCTCCTTCTTGAGCAGGGAGTTGGATTAGAAGACCTCCAAGGTGCCCTTCAGCTCTATTTTGATTACATGATTACATGCCTGCTGGCTTCCAACAACCAAAATAAATGGGAAGCTGGCAGGAAGTTGCAAGTCCTCGTCAGCTTGCAAGTAAGCCGGCAGGCAGATAAGTGGTTGCTGCCAAGTGAGGGGAGGATGGACGGAGGTGTGGAAAGAGCTGATGTTTGCAGGCTGAGTGATCTGGGGCTTAGGATGGCTGCTGCTGAATGGCGGGGGCATATGAGGGTGCCTGAGGGGCTGGTATGGCACAAGTGTGTTGGGGTGGGGGTGGTTGAAGCAGGCTGCAGAAGGGCACATGAGAGGCTAGTGTGGCACAATGCAAGTGCAACAGGGCTTGGAATAGCTGATGCTGGGTGAGGTAGGGCACACAAAGATGCATAAGGGGCCAGTGTGGCACCAATGCATTGGGTGGGGATGGCTGCTGCAGAAGTCTTACCAGAGCCACTTGTAACCTTCCCCGTCAGCTTCTCCATTGACTTTGCATGTGAGAAACAGGCAGGAAAGATTGCAAATGACATTCATGTGACTGGAATGCTGCAACGATCATAAATGTGAGCGGGTTGCCCAGTGCCCAGATCATGATTATGTGACCACAGGGGTGCTGGGTGGGCCGAATTTCGAGGATGGATAAAAGTACCATTCATTCAGTGCCATCATAATTTTGAACAGTCACTGAGTGAGTGATTCTAAATAGAACTATTTGCATTAGCCTTATTTTGAAACAATATAAAAAGAGTTTCTTTTCCTTCCCCCTTTATCTTTGCTTTTTTCTGTTCCTTTTACTGTTTATTTAAGTTTTGTTTCATACTTTTTATATTTTGAATGAAATAAAATTCCCTTTGAAATATTACAACTGAAAATGTTGCTGAAACCCCCACCCCAAATTTAAAAAAAAGATTTAGGCTTGCTCTCTATTATTTCAGACTGCGAACTAATCATATTAAGTTGTAGGAAGGCAGATTCAGATTGAATAGAGCCATGATGGTGAACCTATAGCATGTGTGCCAGAGATGGCATGCAACACCCTCTCTATGGGCAGGCAAGCCGCTGCCCAAGTTCAGCTCTGCCGCACATGCGCACACGCCTTCCACTAACCAGCTGGTCTTCGGATCTCTGCCGCACGTGTGGGGGCGGGGCACATACGGGGGGAATGTGCAGGGGGGCTGCATGTGTATACGTGGGGCAGGGCGCATGCAGGAAGGCCGCACGCGTATGCGTGGGGGCAGAGTGTTGCAGGGGGGCTTTGTGTGCATGCATGTGCAGTGCACACATGTGCGGGGCATGCGCACATGCATGGGGGTGTTGTGAGGGTGTGCGTATGTGCAGGGTGCATGCATGGGAAATGGTCGCATGCGTGGGGGGGTGGGGCATTTTGGGGATTTGGGCATGTGTACACGCATTCGGTTCAGAAAACGTTAGCCATCACTGGAATAGAGGGAAACCTTTTTAACAGTGAAAGTATTTCAGCATGAGTGGGAATGGACAGGAGCGATGGATGGATTCCCTTCACTGGGTGAATGGAAGTAGAGGACGAATAGTTTTCTGTGAGGGAATCCCAATTCTTCCATTGGGATTCCAACCTTGAGCGCAGATATGAATTAATGGCCTAAACTGCCTCTTCAACATCTTTAAATCTATTGCAGAGGTTGGATTGCAGGTATTCCTCAACATATGATTGAAATGGAGCCTACCATTAAGATCATATGCTATTAATGTCAACTGCAGGAAATCAGAAGTCCAGGCAATTCAGATGAATATAGATAGATAGATAGATAGATAGATAGATAGATAGATAGATAGATAGATAGATAGATAGATAGATAGATAGATAGATAGATAAGATAAGATAGATATAGATAGATAGATAGATAGATAGATAGATAGATAGATAGATAGATAGATAGATAGATAGATAGATAGATAGATAGATAGATAGATAGATATTCGGGTCTTCTCCCGTGTAAGGTTGAGAGTATCTTGGCAACGTTTCGACGAGGTCTCACTCATCATCTTCAGGCTGGTGCTTTCGGCTTCGTGCTTCTGTGAGCAAAGTGTGGTCGGTGCTGCTGTCTCTCTATAAATACTAGTCGGGAGGTGGGGACTGTTGCTGTGAGCGGGTTGGTTGGCTGTGTGGTTGCATCTTGATTGGTAGATGGAGTGGGTTCGGCTGTTTCATAGCATCCTGTGTGGGTGTGGTCCTACACTTTTGTTCCTGAGCTTTGGTGTTGTGGCCTCTGGAGTTCTGTGATGTGATGTCTTGAGCAGATGGCTGTGATGCAGCATCCCAGGTTTTGGTTTGGCTCCAAGTCTGAGGTCTTCTCATGTGTTCCTGGCGTGTGTCAGCTTGCTTTGTGTGGGGATCGGAGGGGAGCGCAGCAGCCAGTGGTGCCAGCATGGTCTGGCTTCTGGATGGTGGTTGTGTTTTGTCCCAGAAGCACGAAGCTGAAGAAGCACGAAGCTGAAGCAAGAAGCATTGTTCCCAGAAGCACGAAGCTGAAGCCTGAAGATGACGAATGAGACTTCATCGAAATGTCGCCAAGACACTTCCAAAGACCTGCATACAAATACCTGCAAAAACCTCAGAAAACGTGTGTGTGTGTGTGTGTGTGTGTGTGTGTGTGTGTGTGTGTGTGTGTGTAGGTCTTTGGTTATTCGGGTTTTCTCCCGCGTAAAATTGAAATGTTTCTCCTAGAAGCACGAAGCTATAAACACCTAGCCTGAAGATGACAAATGGGATTTCGTCGAAACGTCGCCAAGACACTTCCAACTTTACGCGGGAGAAAACCTGAATAACCAAAGACCTACATACAAACACCCACGAAAACCTCAGAATATATATATATATATTTTACGCGGGAGAAAACCCGAATAACCAAAGATCTACATACAAACACCCACGAAAACCTCAGAAAACAAATATATATATATATATATATATATATATATATATATATATATATATATATATATGTTTATTGCATGTTAATATTCTCTACAAGAATCTGAACTACTAACAGTCAAAGCAAATTGGCAATAAATAAAAGTTGATGGAATTCAAGGTGGGCTTGAATTAATTTTTACTCTGTCTCAAAATTAGTAAATAGATTTCACATGTAGTTCTGCAACCTAGAGTAGCCATATTGACTGAAACTCACTTCAAATTGTCCCAGCACAAATCCTCCTGGTGCATTTTCACCCAACACATGGCTAATATGTAGTGAAGCTCAGTTTATAGGGAAGATAATTGTGGTGTCTCATCTACCCCTTCTAACTATCATTACATGTTACAGAAAACATGTTGTACAGTTTATCATCAAAAGCATCCATCAGAATTGAGCCCCTGTGTATCCTACTTGACTCTTGCCCATTCTCCAAGTTGCTGAGGGAGGGAGGAAGGGAGGGAGTGTGTGTATGTGTGTGTGTGTGTAAGTGACTCAAAAGGATTATTCTCCTATTTTATTTTAACAATCAGCAAGGAACAAAGGAGAGGATGGGAGTGAATGAGCTGCCCAACATTCATAGAGGAACAAATGCCCATTGGCACTAGTTAAGCCATGCATCAGGTGGATCATTCAGTGGTAGAGAACATATTGAAAATATCCTAGAATTTCAAGTCTGTGATGCAATCCGTAGCATCTACTGGTATTTTTCTGCCAGAAACCTGCCACTCCATGACAATATTTCTCAGCCAAATGAACCAGTGATATGATTCAGTTTAAAGCAGCTTTTCTTTCTCCCAACACAAACGAAAATAAAATACACTGATCATCCAAACTGCTTTTTTAAAATTAAAGAAGCTCTTTAGGTACTATAGAAGTTCTATAACAGGAAACAAGTAAAGCATAGAATCGCTGCAAAGAAGAATTAAAACCTCCAGGGCTGCAGACAGGATGCCTTGAAAAGTGTCGCATGGGAGATTCATTGCCTGTAAGACCTGTGATGAGAATAAAAGCCCCATTTGCAAAACTCTTTGTGAGACACCTATTTTGTAGACCACACGGGCAAACCAATATCATTTCCTGGAATGTAGCTCCTGAAGACAAGGAGGATTTTTTTTTTTTACAAGCTAAGACATAAAATTATACCGAAGGCCACTAGTCATATAATTGGGTCTCATAGAGATGCATTGCTTGATAAAGAGAATACTGTTTCATGCATATCTACTTTTGCTGTCCCCTTAGCAACATAAATTATTCAGGGAATTTTCCCAGAGAAAGCAGATAATCTATTTATTTTTAAACTGCCTTTCTCTCTAAGAAATATCCTGAAATAGTACATTTATTATTTTTTTATAAACTGTCTGAGCCATCTAATCCTAAATGAAAATAATTACTAGTATTTGAACAATGTCTCCATCACACATCTCTTACATGTTACTTTTGTGTGTTACTTCCATACTGATCTTTGTCTCCTGTATCTACATTTTTCCCTTTCTTTTCAGCTTCTGGCTTGTAATTGGCCTCAGTCCTTTGGCTTCATGACCTATCTTGTAATTTGTGAAAGTATTAATTAAGTACAGGTATTCCTCACTTAATGACCACCCTGTTTAGCAACCATTCAAAGTTACAACAGTGTTGTCAACCCTCCCAGGTGTACCAGACACAACACCAGATTAGATGAACTAATTCTACTTTATTGTAAGGCAACATTAGCAAAATCTTACAGGTCTGAAAGAACAAACTTCCTGTCACCACTTGTAATTGCCTAATCAATTAGGGCAAGTCACACATTGCATTACAAATGCTGAAAAAGTAATTGGTTCTCACACATTCAACCATTGCAACATCCTTGTGGCCACATGACTGAGATTCAGGCACTTCACAGCTAATGGGCATTTACAACGGTTCCATGTTCCATGGTCACATGATCACCATTTGCGAACCTCACCGCTGGCTTCCAACAGACAGAATCAAAAGACAAGCCAGGTTGAAATTGCAAGTCACCATTAGATGGTATCTTGCTTAATGACCATATCACTTAGTAACAGAGTTGCTGATCCCAATTGTGGCTATTAAGTGAGGACTACCTGTAACTGATACTATCAACTTCATCCATCATTCTGCAAAGACTTTAAATTTTATTATGGGTTGAGGGATATGATAATATGATAATCCTGATGAAGGAATGCAAGCATCATTGAATTAAAGTAAGAAACAACTCAATTCTGGAAAAAGAGGAGGTGAGAGAAAGGAACTCAAAATAACTTTACCTTGATTCTGTTTGGTATAAGAGGGGGTCGATTCTGGAAGGCTTTAATATTCTATTATTATACCCTATTCAGGGATGTCAAACTGGCGGCCCGCAGGCCAGATGCGTCACATGTAGGCCACACCCATCCCAACTCTGCGAAGAGAAAAAATGTGATACGTCACATGACGGCAATGTGACACCTTGAGTTTGACACTTGTCCAACGTATCTTGCTCTGTTCCCTGATATGAACTACCTTGAAGGGCTGACATGGGCTAAGTGTAGGTGGCATTGTTTTAATAATTGTGTAATCCTTAACTCTTTGATTTTACATTATCAATGATCTTCTATATTAGTCTCTCCCAGTCTAACTGCAGCTTCATCATCGTTCACAGCCATCTTGTCCACTCATGCTGGCTAGAATTATTGGGACTTGTAAACCAGTGAGGAAAATTGCTGTAGACAATTGACTGTGAATGTTTATGTGTCAAGGGAAACAATGGTCATTATTACCATTCTCAGTGCATTGTTTTTATTGCAGTGCAGGAATATGTATTGTGATTGATTAACCAATCATGAAGCAATTAATGGTCTAATAAAATATCTGCTTTGACTGCCAGCCTGATTTCCCATCCAGGACATTTTAGGAAACAAAATTAATGCTCTATTCATGTAGTTTTATCTGTACTGCAGCAGAAGTGGGCAGAACCGACTTTTCATAAGAACCTCTGTGTTCCAAGTATTTGGGCATAAAATAGAAGCTCAGACAGGCAAGCATAGAAAACAAAGTATCTCCGTTTGAGGCTGGATCTCGGAATTCATTTCCAGCACCAGAGGCAAAGGTCGTGCATCTATCCTTTTGCCAAAACTTCTATTTGGATACCGTCCAAATTTTTCTTTCTTCAGCAAGTAATTAGGAAGAGGAAAAGGTATGTTTTACTGTCATTATCGTTCAGCTATTATTACTCAGAACCTTTTACTGATCTGCCATAAACCATTCACGGAACTCCTGGAGGATCCCAATTTATTTTCTACCTGTCATTTATATTCTTTCAGGGCTTCCTAACTCTGCCCGTACCATCATAGTCACCTTCCTTGCAGTAAAAAAAGATACCAAGGGTAAATTATACAAAACTGGATAGGTTGTTAATAGATGGTTGAAACACTCCACGTTGAAAACCTGCCTAATTAGGATCCGATCACCTCATTTCAGTTTGCTATTCCTTTTTCCGTATCATCTAAAATTGTTATAAGATGCAATGTTATCATTGTTCATTTTATTATCGCAAAATGTTTTGTATTTCCTGCAACTGGGTTAAGAACTGTTCTGGACTTCCCATCCCTCTTTTTGGTATTATAAGGATTTTGCCCAAGGTCAGAACAATAGTCAAATAGCAGATACTGTATCATGAGAGAAATGTAATATTTTGAGTCCTAGTCTGATATGTAACTACTGCATCAATTCTAGTTAACATTCAATTAGTATGTTTAGAAGTTTCAAGAATTCTCTGGATATATTTTCCACACATCTCCTCAACTTGTTTGTTGATGCAGGTGGTCTGCATTACTAGATCTTAGTAAAAGATCTTCTGGATGTTTGAGTATCAAATCCATGTGTGGATTCATTGAAGAAGAAAATGTTGAAGGGAAATTTCAACATCCGTGGGCTGTCAAGACTCCTGAATGCGAAATAACATCATAACTACATAGTACGATGGACTTGCAGGGCCGGCACAACGTGTAACATGTTCACACTGTTACTGTTAATATGATTTATTGGGTTAGGGATTTTCTGTCTTCACTGTGAGTTGTATTATAGGTGCACTAAAAGAGTTCAACCAATCTCATTGCACATATGTTGTGCACTGACAATAAAGGTTTGAAATTGAAAAAATTCAGGCATCATAAGCTTAGTACCGTACACAAACACCTTCCATTGCTTTGATTAAATAAATATATACGGTTTGCAAATAGAGTAATTGCAAGTTATATAATTGGAAAACTGTGAATCTGGTCATTTTAAAAACAAGATTTACTGGTATATTGTTTTCTATAGTACGTCTCATATTTTCAGTATGGAAATTTACCAATTGGGTCTACCTTAGGGTAATGAATGTATTGTCATATTTCAGAAAAACTTGGATTTCCCATATTTATGACCACTTAGGGAATGACTTTTTCTGAATGTATATACTGTATGCCTTACACAATATCATATCCTTGAGTTGCACACATATAAGCAAGGATGGAGGAGTACAAAAGCAAAATTACTGCTACTTATAGCACTGTTGTCTCCAGCTTCATTCTTGTAACTATTTGCAGAGAAGCCATATTTCTTCTACAAATCATGAAGTTATTCTTAAATTTTACACCTTCCTCTCCTCATTCTGCTATTACCTAAGTTTGCTGAAGTTTGGCTTGTTGTCAAGCTTAAATAGCATCAAGGAGAACTGAACAGTGTTAGAAAGGCTACAGATTTCTCACCTCCAGTCTATGTAATCCTTTGACAACAGGGGTCTGATGGTCCTGCTTTGAACAGATTCTTTTCTTGTCCTTCTCACAATTACCCAGCAAAAGTTCAACATCTGATTCAATAATGCCCAGACATTGTTCTCCTGTTTCTCTTTCAGGCAAAAATTCATCCACATAGAAAGCCAAGCATTAAGAGCAGGGTTTAAAGTTAACCTTTAGTGTATAACCTGCCCCAGGAGTCATTTTGGATTTGGTGGTCTCTAGATCTATATTATGGCTGACTGGGATAGGCAGATGTTGGTTTTGATGGTATTAAAGGTATTGCCACAGAACATAAGCTGTTCCAAAAAAAACCACACAACCCTGCTTTTTGCAATTGATTGCTAGAGAATTTGTCAATGCTGATGGTGTTCAAGTGATGCTATGATCATTTTGGAATTGTACTCAAAGGATCTGTTGATATGGATATTATCTTTGCTTTCTTTTGACTTGGTCATTCTACTTCTGTTTGTGGTTCTTTGTATTTTGCTATTTTCTCCAGTTCTTTCTCTTCTCTTCTGCTGTCTCCAGATACTGCCATGTCCACTATCCAGACTGTTTTTGCCTTTCTTTTCAACAATTGTTAAATTTGGGTTGCTGTGTGGCAGGAACTTGTCTGTTTTAATTCTAAAGTCCCAGAGCATGTTGGCTTCTTCATTTTCTATTACTTTGTCTATTTGTGGTCCCACTAGTTCTTGCTTGCAGGCAACTGGTATTACTTGCAGATATTACGATTGCTGCTACTTTGTCGTGCCATTGTTTGTATGATCTTCTTGCAGCAGCTAACTAAGTTATCCATTGTTCTTTAGCTTCTTCGCAGAGGCAATATCTGCTGTTTGTTTCTATCTTCCCAAGTCTGACTTTATACGCATTTGATACGAAGGCATCGTGCAGCCAGAATTAGTCCCTCTGCCTCTTTCTTCAGCTGTCCTGCTCTTAGCCTTTGTCATTTCTTGTTGTTATCTATTTTGCTTGTTACGTTTTTTTGTAAAGCGGCCATGTAATACTTTCCCTAGCTATGTTTGTTTTCTATTTTTCGATTAGTCTATCTTATAGGCCAGTTTGGTCTCTCCTATATTCAGTAAGCCTTCATGATGTACTAGTTTCAAAGCATCTTCTTCAGGATCCCCTTTAGTTATTCTTCCAGTTCCTTTTTTTCCCCATCAACTAACTCAGGGGTTCCCAAATTTTTCTATACCCTGCACCTCTAGAATGCTTCTGATATATTCTCACACTCCTTACAAAAGTAAATAATTATATACATATAATTATGCATATACACTGTAATTTTGAAACTTCTAAACCCAACTTTTTGCACCCCCTGGAATATCATCTCGCACCCCAGGAGATGGGAGCACCCCTAGTTGGGAACCCCTGAACTAACTGGTGTACTTGCACCATTCCATGCCTACCTTACTTACCTCCTTGGTAAATGGTACCTGTCAAAATGATAGCACAGATGAAGAGTATGATTCATTCATTGTCATTATTTTTCTGGTCTTCCTATCCAAGGCTTCTAGTTGTACTTGAGTTTAGTCCATTATTCCAACTGTATATCTAATGACTGAAATTTCCCAGGTGTTAATTGCTGTGATGGTATTTTTTCTACTGAGTTTGAGCTTTAAGAACTTCTTTAGTCTTCTGATGTATCTTCTACTTGACTTCAGCGTGTTTGATATTGTCAGCCTGAAGGATGCTCAGATATCATCTTCTTCCAGACTCTTGTTGTTATTTCCATAGGACCATTTTACTCCTTAAGTTTTCATTATTTTTCCCCTGTTGATAGTAAGAATTGTGGGGTGCCGCAGGGGTCGATTCTCTCGCCCCTCCTGTTCAACATCTATATGAAGCCGCTGGGTGAGATCATCAGTGGTTTCGGTGTGAGTTACCAACTGTACGCTGATGACACTCAGCTGTACTTTTCCACACCGGGCCACCCCAACGAAGCTGTCGAAGTGCTGTCCCGGTGCTTGGAGGCCGTACGGGTCTGGATGGGGAGAAACAGGCTCAAGCTCAATCCCTCCAAGACAGAGTGGCTGTGGATGCCGGCACCCAGGTACAGTCAGCTGCAAGTGCGGCTGACTGTTGGGGGCGAGTCATTGGCCCCAATGGAAAGGGTGCGCAACTTGGGCGTTCTCCTGGATGGACGGCTGTCCTTTGAAGACCATTTGACGGCCGTCTCCAGGAGAACCTTTTTACCAGGTTCACCTGGTTCACCAGTTGCGCCCCTTCCTGGACCGGGATGCCCTATGCACGGTCACTCATGCTCTCGTGACATCTCGCCTGGATTACTGCAATGCTCTCTACATGGGGCTTCCCTTGAGGAGCACCCGGAGGCTCCAGTTAGTCCAGAATGCGGCTGCGCGGGTGATAGAGGGAGCCCCTCATGGCTCCCATGTGACACCACTCCTGCACAGACTGCACTGGCTGCCTGTGGCCTTCCGGGTGCGCTTCAAGGTTTTGGTAACTATCTTCAAAGCGCTCCATGGCTTAGGGCCGGGCTACTTACGGGACCATCTGCTGCCACCGATTGCCTCCCACCGACCTGTGCGCTCTCACAGGGAGGGACTCCTTAGGGTGCCGTCTGCCAGGCAGTGCCGACTGGCGACACCCAGGGGAAGGGCCTTCTCTGTGGGGGCTCCCACCCTCTGGAATGAACTTCCCCCAGGACTCCGTCAACTTCCTGACCTTCGAACCTTCCGCCGCGAGCTTAAAACACATCTATTTATCTGTGCAGGACTGGACTAGAATTTTAATTTTTAAATTTAATTTTAATGGGGTTTTATCATTTTAATTGTAATTTTAAATTTTGGCCTATTTAAATAAGTTTTTTAATTAGTGTTTTATCTTGTATTATATTTGTAGTTTTATCGGGCTGTAAACCGCCCTGAGTCCTTCGGGAGATAGGGCGGTATAAAAATTTGATTAAATAAATAAATAAATAAATAAATAAATAAGAATGGAATATTTCTCCGAATCCAAACTCGGCTATATCTTGGCTGTATATACAGACATTGCTGAGCAATTATTCTATTTTAGGTAGTGTTTTTCCATACAGCTTCAGATCATCCATGTAAATGAGATGGGATAGTCTAGCAGATGTTTTTGATGTTTGATATCCATGGCCTGACTTGTTCAATATTACTGACAGAAGAATCAATGCAACAATAAAAAGTAGTGGTGACAGTAACTCTCCTTGAAAGATTCCTCTCTTGATGTTAACCTCTCCCTCTCCCAGTTTATCACTATTGACCAGCAACCTTGCCTTCCATTGTGCCATTGATCTTTGCACGAAACTTCTGATGTTTCTATTGACTCTGTTATATCTAGGCATTTGATTATCTAGTCACATGGCAAGGAGTTGAAACTCTTCTTGTAATCAATCCATGGCACATTCAAGTAGGTTTCCCTTCTCTTGCAATTTTAGCTTCTTAGCCTTTTTTTAGTTGTTGTTGTTTTAATCCTGTCTTTTTTGGGGGGGGATTTTTTTATTTTTTTAAAACAAACCACATAATATGTTTTTTGAACAAAATATCAGCCAGGTACATAATCAAAATTTTTATAAATAACTTAAGGCAGTGAATATACCTAATATTCCTTCCTCCTCCTATTTTTCCCACAACAACAGTGCTGTTAAATGAAGTGGGATGAGAGAGAGAGACTGGTCCAAAGTCACCCAACCAGCTTTCATGCCTGAAACAGAATTGGAATTTACAGTTCCCTAGTCTGGTATCTTAGCCAATAGACACCACCAAAATAAGTGAGTTTTAGTTCAGTAATCTTAGCTTCTAATGACACTACTACTGAGTCCTCCTGCTTTGCCTCTACAGACTGAACTACTTCTGGCAAGGCTGTTTTAGCTAAGTGGGGAAAAGTCGTGAGACATCACGTGACACCGCTGTGATGCTGCAATTTGACACCCCTGCTATAGTGGCTTCCTCTACTATCTACTATCTACTTCCCCTGGTTTGCCTCCACATGCTGGAAAGGCTATTGCTGTAATAGGGTCGAGCTGAGGAATTTGGACAATATCTGTTTGATAAAATCGCTCAAATTCGGGAGGGGTTGGACACAGACTGGGTGGATCCAGACGGGGTGGAGGAGGCAGGTCTTGATGTTATTATCTGGGATGAGTTTGATCCTGTGACTCCTGAGGACATGGACAGGTTAATGGGGAAATTGAATGCGACCACATGTTTATTGGACCCGTGTCCCTCCTGGTTAGTTTTGGCCACCCGGGAGGTGACACGAGGCTGGCTCCAGAAAATTGTGAACGCTTCTTTGATGGAGGGTGTTTTCCCTGCCGCCTTGAAAGAGGCGGTGGTGAGGCCCCTCCTCAAGAAGCCTTCCCTAGTTTATCAAATTATCGTCCGGTCTCCAACCTTCGCTTTGTGGCAAAGGTTGTCGAGAGTGTGGTTGCACGACAGTTGCCCCAGTACCTGGATGAAACTGTCTATCTTGATCCATTCCAGTCCGGTTTCCGGCCTGGTCACAGCACGGAAACAGCCTTGGTCGCGTTGGTTGATGATCTCTTGAGGGCTCGGGACAGAGGTTGTTCCTCTGTCTTGGTCCTATTAGATCTCTCAGCGGCTTTTGATACCATCGATCATGGTATCCTGCTGCGCCGACTCGAGGGACTTGGAGTGAGGGGCACTGTTCATCGGTGGTTCTCCTCCTACCTCTCCGACCGGTCGCAGACGGTGTTGACGGGGGGACAGAGATCGACCCCAAGGCGCCTCTTATGTGGGGTGCCTCAGGGGTCGGTTCTCTCGCCTCTTCTGTTCAACATCTATATGAAGCCGCTGGGTGAGATCATCCGTGGTCTTGGGGTGAGTTGTCATCTATACGCTGATGATACCCAGCTCTATATTTCCACCCCTAACCACCCCAACGAGGCTGTTGAAGTGATGTCCCAGTGCCTGGAGGCCGTACGGGTCTGGATGGGGAGGAACAGACTCAGACTCAATCCCACCAAGACCGAGTGGCTGTGGATGCCGGCGGCCCGGTACAGTCAACTAATTCCATCACTGACCATTGGGGGCGAACTATTGGCCCCCACGGAAAGGGCTCGTAATCTGGGCGTCCTCCTGGATGCACAGCTGTCTTTTGGAGGTCATATGATAGCCCGCACCAGGGAGCTTTTCATCAGGTTCGCCTGATACGCCAGTTACGCCTTTCTGGATCGGGCTGCCTTATGCACGGTTGCTCATGCCCTGTTACATCCCGCCTGGACTACTGTAATGCTCTCTACATGGGGCTCCCTTGAAGGGTACCGGAGACTCCAACTGGTCCAGAATGCGGCTGCTGGTGATAGAGGAGCACCTTTGGCTCCCATGTGTCCCCCATCCTGCGTAATCTGCACTGGCTCCCAGTGGTCTTCCGGGTTCACTTCAAGGTACTTGTTATCACCTTTAAAACGCTCCATGGCCTAGGACCGGGATATTTACGGGACCGCCTACTGCCACCATTAGCCTCTCACCGACCAGTGCGCTCTCACAGAGAGGGCCTCCTCCGGATACCGTCAGCTAAACAATGTCGGCTGGCGACCTCTAGGGGGAGGGCCTTCTGGGTGGGGCCCCCTACCCTCTGGAACGAGCTTCCTCTGGGGCTTCGTCAACTCCCCGATCTCAAGTCCTTCCGCCGTGAGCTGAAGACGCTGCTGTTTCGAAGAGCAGGACTAGCTTGAACGTAGTTTTAAACTTGGGATTTTAAAAAAAAGGGTTTAAATGAGGTTTTAAATTTGTATTTAAAAGTTAGAGCATCAATTGAATTTAACTGTCTATTCTTTTAGCTTTTTATGTATTATATGTTTTTCTGTTGTTTTTGACTGTGAACCGCCCTGAGTCCTTCGGGAGATGGGCGGTATACAAATATAATAAATAAATAAATAAATAAATAAATAAATAAATTCACTCTCTGCTTATTGGTCAGCAAAACATGGATATTCATACAGACAGGTGGTGGTGGTGAAGAGACTAAATATTTAACAACATTCCACCTGAAGGGTCACATTCCATAAATAGGACAGCTGCCTTTGTGAGATTTGGAAACTGTAATCTTCGTGTTGAGCAAGAACTCACAAATTAACCTGAATTTCCTATAAATACAAATAACAATAAAGGTTGCTTCAAGGTAGGCTCATGTCAGGGAATTGCACAGCCTGTGTCCAAATGAAGTCAGAGACACTGACATGAACTTATAATTTTATATCAGTAAATATATTTTACATTTATATTTACAGCAAACAAGGTAGTCAGGCACATCACTACATCATGAGGTAAATCATCAGGTAAATCACAGAACAGCAGGCAGAACAAAAAGGTGCATAAGAGCACAAGCGTGCCTACCGTTCCTGTCCTATTGTTTCCTTTTGTTATATCCAATTAATATAGTCATTACATATTCATACTTATATATATGCTTATATATTGTATAGTCATTACATGCTTATGCTTATATATACTGTGTGACAAAATAAATAAATAAATAAATAAATAAAGGTGGGGGAAAGGGGAAACTCCCCTTTTACACCCAGCAACCAATCATAACAACCGATCAACTACCACTGTGTATTCTGGCCCATCCACTTGATTGTTCCAGCTATTAAATTAAATGTCTTAACAGCTCAATTCTTGGTAACTCTGTGGATAACTTACACCATTTTCTTGGCAACAATTTAGACATGGTTTTTCACTCTGTTCAAGGTAAAGATAAAGGTTCCACTCGCACCTATGTGCTAGTCATTCCTGACTCCAGGGGGCAGTGCTCATCTCCGTCTCAAAGCCGAAGAGTCAGCAGTCTGAAGACATCTCCGTGGTCATGTGGCCGCCATGACTAAATGCCAAAGGTGCACAGAGCACTGTTACCTTCTCATCAAAGGTGGTCCCTATTTTCTACTTGATTTTTTACTTGCTTTCGAACTGCTAGGTTGGCAGAAGCTGGGACAAGTAATGGGAGCTCACCCCATTACACGACACTAGGGATTCGAACCGCTGAACTGCCGACCTTTCGATCGACAAGATCAACGTTTTAGCCACTGAGCCACCACATCCCTCCTTCACTGTGTTAGGAAGGTGGGTTTTTGTTGTTGTTGTTTTTTTAAATCTTCCCGGTTTAGTCTAAAGACCAGGGATTCCCTGAGAGTTCCACAAAGTACTAACCAAGCCCAAAGATGCCTAATTTCTGAGCCCAGGCAAGACCAATGAGAGTCTACTATCTGCTGACACACACAAAGAGAGGCCTTTAAAAGCAATTTTGGCATGGGGAAAAGGATAGGCTGTGATATGACCAACATCATGGAAACTGAAAGAGCAATGAAAAAGGAAAGCAAATGGTACCAGCAATGTAAAACAACATATTAGCACAAATCAGAGCTGCCATCTGATGGAAAGGGGTCTGTTGGATGTTTTATCAGCAGCACAAAACCTGGAAAAACACTTCTGTACAACATCATGTTCCTACTCACCTTGGAATAGATGCAAATCCATTCCCACAAGGGAGGACAGCAGGTGTCTGTCTGCTTGTCAGGTTCTCAACGTGCTGAGAAGGTAGTGGAAAGAAATGTGTGTGCAGCCTTCTGTAGGCATGTTCTCTGGCACTGATTTAACAGAATACAAATACAATTCATGCCTATATGTTATCATGACAAAGCCAAAACCATTCAAAAAAATGCTGTAGAGCTGGGTTAACAGTTAAAGCAACATCAATATAGTTAAAGCAACATCAATTGAGGAAAAAAACTTTTTTTTTGCTACAATGAACCTGCTGTGAAATTCTGTACAGATCTCTAATTCACTTAACTAACGGCAAGAACCTGTGAAAAAATAAGGCAATTCTCAATAAATTAAAAAATCTATGACCATGAAATGGAGGTTGAAATTGATTATGTACCATCAAGGCAGTGTTGATTCTTACTGACCAGTAGATAGATTTTGTTCATGACAATCTTTCCTTAAACTCAGATCGGAAGATTTCAGATCTTCCAATGGTGTGCCCATTGTCACTGTAACTGAGTCCATCCACCTGGTCATCCTCTTCTTCTCTAAACAGGTAGGTCTTTGCATAATATGTCCAAAGTATAACAATTTGAGCTTGAGTGAGAATTCTGGGTTGATTGTTCAGTGATCCATTGTTTTCTTTTCTTGACTTCTCGAGCCCCCAAGTTTAAAAAGTGTCAATATTCTTCCTCTTATGCTACATCAAAGTCCAACTTTCCATGGATTGTCACAGGGAATTCCATTGCTCCAGTGGTGGTTTGCTACTGGTTCTCCCTGGATGGGTAAATTGGTAGCAGTGGCAGCAGGAGGCTCCGTCCACCCACCCGGATGCTTCTGTGCATGCGCAGAAGTTTCTGCACATGCACAGAAGCATTACACACACGCATGAGCGTGCGCCCACGAGCAAACCGGTAGCAATGGGTTTTGAAACCTGCCCCTGCATTGCTCCCATTATTCTGATCTTTGTAGGTATAGACATATCATGGCATTTGAATATCTTTCCCAAGAAGAGTGAAATTAGGAGGATTAAAATACAATCACTACTCTAAAGAAGAGATACACAACTGGTCAAATTTTAGATGCAATTTAATAAGGATAGTCAGTTGATGTAATCAAAAATTG
This sequence comes from Ahaetulla prasina, assembly GCF_028640845.1. NCBI lineage: Eukaryota > Metazoa > Chordata > Lepidosauria > Squamata > Colubridae > Ahaetulla > Ahaetulla prasina. The sequence goes on from NC_080540.1 coordinate 135,975,163, forward strand.
CATGGTACAGAGGAAAGAGAGTGCTCCAAAATTATAAGGTAAATAAAAGTATAGATTGAGGGAAATGATTTTTTTTAAAAACTCAACCCGGTAACACTGGAGTGGAAATTTAATTAGGCTCAAAGATCAGATAGTTGGAGGAGGAATACAATGAAAGAAATTGTGTAGATTGGGAGGAGGTAGAAAATTATTTCAGAGATTATAAAAAAGTGCAGGTTTAGATATGGAAAAGCAGAAAAGGGACAGAGAGGAAGGGAATGTATTTTGAAATCAGCAGAGCTGAGAGTCTTCTTTCTGACAGAAACACTACTAGTGGAAGTAGAGGTGAAAGAAAGGAAAGCACTAGGCTTTTCTTCCTGCTGCTCTTTGCCTATCTGGAATTCCACTCCCTATAGCCAAGAAGGGAAAAGGCAGCCAATGGAGTGCAAAGGAGTCAAGAAATTAATTATTATTCTTGCCAATATGGGGAGAGAGAGACTGGCAAGTTTCACCGCAAGGAAATTCCTAGATGATAGGTTGAAGGAGGGCTGGGTGGAGAAGTAGACAGGATTCTGATGAACCAAACTGGAAGAGATCTAGACTAGAAAGAAGAATTAAGAAAAAAGAGAGTAGGGAGAACAGCTATGTGAGATTTTACAGAAATAACTGTTTACCATGGATATGTTTGCAGGGAAGACAAAAAAGGTGCTCAGTGAAAGTACAGTAGATGAACTGTATCTTTAAGGAGCCTGCTCAATTTATTATATGACACAGAGAGAGAGACAAAGAGAGACAGAGAGAGAGAGACACAGAGAGAGAGATTTATTATATGAGAGAGACAGAGAGAGAGACAGACACAGAGGGAGAGGGAGAGAGACAGAGAGAGATAGAGACAGAGAGAGATTTATTATATGAGAGACAAAAGAGAAAGAGAGAGAGAGAGAGCGAGAGCAGGTCACTTAGAAAAAAATACCACCAAGTAGAACCCTGTGAAAATCAGCCCCTTAAATTCAATAATGTTGTTTAAAGTACCTGTGTCTATGGGGATTCTCAGTCATCCAGGTCATGGTTGTCCCAAAGATAATTTTTCAAGAGGCAACTGGACTTTCTGGTTTGAAGACATTTTGCTTCTCATCCAAGAAGCTTCTTCAGCTCTGACTGGATGGTGAGGAATGAAAGCTGTACCTGTGCTACACTGTTCGTACGTAACATTAGTCCAAGAACTAATACAAACTAGATTAGAACAGAGAAAATGACAGAGAGAGAAATAACAGTTATAGGTACAATTACATTTTAACCTCTTTCGCTAAAGAAACATCATGACTCTCTTCTTTCTCTAATCTATCCTGTCTAATCATCAAAACCATAAATCACAAGTTCATTTTTTTTCATCTTTGTGCAAAAAGTCCAGAAGGTGCTTCCAGCCACCAATTATAGATATTGGCTTTTCTCTAATCAAAGAACTCAATTTTTTCCATCTCAGCAGGTTCTGCCAATTTCACCATCATTCCTCCAGCAGCGGGCTTGATTAGAATAAATTCTTTTGGAACTGTGGAGATCTCTGGGGAATCGACTTTTAAATTCAGGACTAACTTCTATGTTACAGTAGGGACTACACAGAGGTTCTTCAGCAATCCAAGCATACACAAGATAAGTAGCCAACAGTCAAAGATGCTGGTTTAGATCTAGAGCAGGGGTGTTAAACTGGCTGCCTATGGGCCCGATGCATCACATCCAGGCCACGCCTGCCCCAGCTCAGCAAAGAGAAAAAATATCACAAAACATCACATGATGGCAACGTGATGCCACAAGTTTGACACCCGTGATCTAGAGTGATATGCAGAGTTCTATAGGTGATTCTGACATAAATCTAGAAAACTGTGTCAGGATACTAATCCTTTATTAATCAGAAGCTGTATATTATTTCTAATGGAAAAATGATGAGGCAACACATCAATATCTCAAAATAGAAAAGCATCGTATTTTGAAAGCATATATTTCATATTGAGCAGTAAACAGATACCATAAACAATATTCAAATGATGTAAAGATCCCTAAACAGAGGCCTCCAGATGTTCCTTAACTCCGGTTTCCAGTAGCCCTAGACAAGGTAGTCAATGATGAACGTTGCTAAGCATCCATTATCACGTGATCAAAATTCAGATGCAACTGACTCATATTTATGACGGTTGCAGTGTTCCAGGATCATATGATTGCCTTTTTAGACCTTCTGATAAGTAAAGTCAATGGGGAAGCCAGATTCACTTAACAACCTTGTTACTAACTTAACAACTGCAGTGATTTACTTAACAACTGTGGCAAGAAAGGTTGCAAAATGGGGCAAAATTCACTTAGCAAATATCTTGTTTAGCAACAGAAATTTTGGGCCCAGTTGAGGTTGTAAATCAAGGACTGCCTATAATCTTTTCAGAGTAGTTTTGTAGTTAGACTAAAACTTTAATTAATTAGGAGGAAGGGTTAATGGGTGGGGAAACAGTTCTGAGGCGTCCAGATCAGTGGTGGGTTTCAAAAACATTTACTACCGGTTCTGTGCGCGTGGCCTGGTGGACATGGCAGGGGAAGGATACTGTAAAATCTCCATTCTCTCCCCACTCCAGGGGAAAGATACTGCAAAATTCCCATTTCCTCCCAATCAGCTGGGACTTGGGAAGCAGAGAATAGATGGCGGCAGGGCCACTCAGAGGTGGTATTTACCGGTTCTCCGAACTACTCAAAATTTCCGCTACCGGTTCTCCAGAACTGGTCAGAACCTGCTGAAACCCACCTCTGGTCCAGATGGCAAGAAACATAGTCCAATGTTATATTTCCAAGATGCACTTAAACATGATTAACTTAGTTAACCCAGTTTGCTGGGTTTGTATGACATGCTGAACCAGATGGGTTGCGGGTTAAAAAGTGTCTGCCCAGTTAGTTGTACAACATGAAAATACAGCTCAAATCTTTAAGCTTATTTCTCCATCAGGCTCCAGGGGAAAATATTTGCCTACTGCTAGGTTTTTATGCGTGATATAGGCACAGCTCATATGAGAGCCTTTGCATATTGACACCTCCAGCCTAACCATGAAATGAGGTTTTATTGCACTAAACAGAAGCCTGACATTTACTTCACTCCACTATACTGAGAAAAAAAAGTGGGGGGGAGAGTAGATTAGGAGAAGGAGTATTTAAGAAATATTTTACACTCATGTTACAGTAGCACTTTATGTAATTAACAGTCAAGGTTTAATTAAACATTGATTAGCCAGTAATTTGTCTAATGATTAGTCACCTGGAAGAGATGAAGCATAAATATACACAGAGGCTGCCAAATGATGGGAGGAAATGGGGAAAATGATAAAGGAGCAGATTAGTTGCAGGTCTCAGGTTCTGTTCCCTTAGGGCTAAATGCTTTGTGTTATTCAGATGTATTATAAATGGTACTTCCAGCCTGATTTCTTCTAATCAGCAAAAAAAAATCTGCTTGTGTTTCTTGTGTGAGAAATTAAACTAAAATTGAATTTATCTCCCTGTTCTATCAGATTTTGCCTTGTAAATGCAATTAAACAGTTTTTGCCTCACTTAGTGAAAAATTGGCTCATTCTGTTTAATGAAGTTTGCTATGGAGTTAAGGTACACCTCCCCAAATATAATACAGAAAGGTTGGCTCTATTAGCTCTATCTGGCCCAGGTGACTAAAAGAACTTCAATGGGTTATGAAGGCAGCTTGGCGTTTACTTGATTGATAATAGAAAAGCCTTTGGTTGTGTTGATTACCTCAAGCTGTGAAAAATGCTCAGAAAAATGAGAATCCCAGAAAATCCCATTGTTTCCATGAAAAATGTATATATACAGTTCAAGAAAACATAATATGGACAGAACATGGTGAAACAGATTGGCTCCAGGTTGGCAGTGGAATGAGACAAAGTTATATGCTCTCCCCTTATTTATTCAATGTACATGCTGAATATAGATTAAAGCTGGATTGGAAGATGATCGTGGTTTTAAAACTGGGCAAGGAAAAGTCAATAACCTCCTTAATGCTAATGACACAATCCTGACAGCTGAATATGAAAGGAACTGCAAGCTCTAGTAATGAAAGTCAAGGAGGGTAGTGAAAACATGGGACTAAATTTACGTATCTGCTCTTTTCCAACCTAGTAGGAAGAAGTTATGGAGGTCTGAAATCTGCATTTGTGATTAAGAGTATGAGTATGTGCATATAAGGGGCAGGTATCAATATGCATGTGAATGAGTATGTTTGTGTATGTACATACATTTGTCTGTGTGATAATGATCAGTTATTTGTATAACAGGTGCACCGCTATTTTTTGGACTACCAGAATCCCAGGATGCCACTTCCTAAACTTAAGTGGTACCCTGAGAGGAACATTTCAGAAAAGTAGAAGGGGTCAAAAGGTCAAGATGGTTTTTGCAACTGGTTGATTGAAACTCCAACTCTTTTTTTTTTTACAATTTTTTTTATGCATGCATGTACATTCTTTACATGCATGAAATAAGGGTAGGGTTTCATGTAGTTGCAGTCACTATCTTGACCTTTTGACTTCTCCATATATCCCCAGGCGAGATTCAGTCTTCACATATTCTATTGTACATCTGTGGTGGAATGTAGTATGGATTCCCAAGAGGAAGAGAGGCAGCAGAACTTGAAAAGTTTGGCTGACAGAAAGAGTAACCCTCTCTAACTCCTCCCTAACTTTTCTGAAGATATCTGTAGCTAGGCAAATCACTACTTTAGTCTGGCAAGTTTTTGTATATACGTGAACAAGATAGAAAATTACTCTAATGTAACTCCATGTGTTATTCTTGGGGCTTGACAGCATCCCAGTGTACAAATGTAACCACAGTGGATAACCATAAGCTGCCCAGAGGCATTTTTCAGATTGCGATAGGCAACATATAAATTTAATAAATAAACTCTCCATTTCAAACCCTGCTGTCTTTTTCTGTTACCTCTGGAACTCTCCAAAAACAATAGTGGATTTAAATATTAAATATAATAATTATATTTAATATATTTAATATTTTAAATATTAATTATATTTAATAATTAATTAATATAATTAATAATTAATTATAAATAATTAATAAATAATTAATTTAATAATATAATTAATAATAATTATATTATTAAATATAATAATAAAATATAATAAATAATAATTATTAAATATTATTATTATTAAATCCTTAAGTAGATTTAATAGGTTTAAATCCTTAAGTAGATTTAATAGGTTCTTAAACCTATTGCCTTGTGGCGGTGCCATGTTGCTTTTGTCATCTGCCCTTCTTGACTGCACTCCCTCCCTCCCTCCCTCCCCTCCTCGCCCTCTGAGACTTCCTTGTGGGTTTGGACTGGTAACATGATCATTTTCAGATCTACTTGTGAAGAGTTTGGTGTTCTTACCTATGGTTCTTTAGTAAGTATAGGAGCATGTTCCAATCTCATAACTCATCATCGGGTACCTAAACAGGTCCAGACATTTCACTTACATCTTCAAATTATCTTGGCAACTATCAAGGTTCACAGGCGGCCTTGGCTTTAAATCCTAACTCCCTCCACCTTAGGCCTTGGCCCACTTGGCAAAAGGCTCACAGACATGACTCAGAAATGTTAGTCTCTTTAGCGCAGACACGAGTGAAGTCATATAAATGCATATTATTATTCCATTGCAGTACACAATATAATTAATAATAATTATATTATTAAATATAATAATAAAATATAATAAATAATAATTATTAAATATTATTATTATTAAATCCTTAAGTAGATTTAATAGGTTCTTAAAGAAATCCAAAAATAAAACAGGCAATGCCCTCCTCATGTGTGCAAATGCAGACTTACAAATTTTGCACCATTGCCCAGTTCACTGTAATCCTCATCTTCCCTCTGAAATAAATTGTGTAGATCCCTAGGCACCAAAAGATTGCCCACACTTAATCTAGAATCATCACTTTACCAAGAACTCTCATCTTGCAGTTGTAATTGGCCTACCTAAAGTATTTTTCCCCTGCTGTTCTCCATCAGTTCCAGATAAAACCTTTTGAGTCTACCTGCAGCTAACTCTCAGTTCTCATCATTTGCTTGAAGGCAGATCAGAAATTGCCTTTTGATTTAGATCTGGTAATCAGTGACCATTATATGTGGGCTATTTACAATGTACATTGAATTGGCAGCAATGACAGGCTGTAAAGCAGGATTCACTAAGCTGTTTGACATTCACACCTTCAGTTCAGGTTTTGTGGTCTATCAGATCACAGAGCAAGCAAACAAGAAGGGCTTGCTCAGTAATTGTCTCTTGTATGCTTGAATAGCCTGTTGGGCTTAATATGAATTCAGCAGGAGTAGCATCTTCTCTGAATGCGCTTCAGCCAAACCTCCATTTTTAACCTGATGAAAACCTGTTCTATTTCTCCTGCAAGGATGACAAAATCACCATGAGTCTCTAGGCGAGATGGTCACCATGTGAAATGAGTCACTATGTGAGAAAGACTGAAATGGACAGCTATACAAATGTGATCAAATAAATAAATAAAATGGAGACATTCCTCTTATCAATGTTCCTCATTTTTTAAAAGGGCAACAAAGAGGGTTGTAAGGGCAACAACACAAACTTATAAGGATAAATACAGTGCTTACTATTTTATCAGGAAAAAAAACACATTTTAAAGCTCTAGTTTTAAAAATCACTGTTTTTTTTAATGAAACCATGATTTCATATTCAGTATGTCCATTGGAGGGAGTTCAGTTGACAAGGACCACTTCAAAGTCCACTTTTTTCCATGCTGCCAAAGTCCATACCCTACAACCTACTGAGATTATTGCACTGAACGCAGTATGCGTCTTTGAAATATTTTCTTTCATGAGCTTTATTTTATTTTGCCTACACTATAGTGGCCAAAACATAGTCACAAAGTCAAAACATCTGCTATTTTATTTATGCTGCATTTGAGAACATATTTCGAAACATCTTCAGTCTATTTTATCCCCAAATAGGACACTTCATACTCTGGGAATGTAGAAATAGCCATGTGTTGATTTGTGAGTGAGAAAACCTGGCTGGCCAAATTTTTAAATCTAGAAACAGAAACCTCTCATATTCTACACCTCTTAAAATACTAAACAATACAGTATCAACAGTACAGACCTTCAGGTTTCTAGGTTCTATAACATCTCAAGACTTAAAATAGATACCTAACATAAAAAATGTCATCAAAAAAGCACAAGGAATGTTCTTCCTGTGCAAACTCAGAAAGCCCAAACTGCCCAGAGAGCTGCTGATATAGTTCTACAAAGGAATTATTGAGTCTGCCATTTGCACTTGTATAACTGTCTGGTTTGGCACTGCAACCAAACAAGACAAAGATAGACTTCAACAGATAGTTAGAACTGCAGAAAAAACAATTGCTACCAGCTTGCCTTCCATTGAGGACCTGTATGCTGCACAAGCCAGAAAGAGGTCTATGAAAATGTCTACAGACCCTTCACATCCTGGACATAAACTGTTTCAACTTCTTCCCTCAAGACAATGCTATAGGGTATTGCACGTCAAAACAAGGACAGTTTTTCCCCCATGGCATCACTCTGCTAAACAACTAATTCCTACAACAGTGTCAAATTACCTAGTAGGGCTGTATTACTATTATCCTTCTCCTCTTTCCTCTTTCCTATATCCTTATCTTCTTATGACTATAATTTTGTTGCTTGTATATTATGCTTTATATTAATTGTTTTATTTAGTATTGTGGTATGATTTATATTGATTGCTTATTTAGTTTCCTAAGACTATCACTAAGTGTTGTGTCTTATGATTTATGATGAATGTATTTTATGATGATTATGATTCATGATTTATCACTTGTTGCTTGTATGTATACTTAGAGCTTATGCATTGGAGACAAATTCCTTGTGTGTTTAATCACACTTGGTCAGTAAAGAATTCTATTCTATTCTATTCTATTCTATTCTATTCTATTCTATTTCTATTTCTATTTCTATTTCTATACAAGTAGTCCTTGATTTACATCCAAAATTCAGCTCAACATTTCTGTTGCTAAGTGAGACATTTATTAGGGGAGTTTTGCTCCATTTTATGACCTTTCTTGCCACAGTTGTTAAGTGAATCACTGCAATTGTTAAGCTAGCAACACAGCTGTTAAGTGACTCAGGTTTCCTCATTGATTTTGCTTGTCAGAAGGTTGCACACATGACCCAGGAACACTGCAACCATCATAAATATGAGCCAGTTGTCCAGTATCCAAATTTTGATCACGTAACCATGGGAATGCTGCAACAGTCGTATGTGAAAAACGGTCATAAGTCATTTTTTTCCAGTGCTCTTGTAACTTCCCCATGATCATTAAACAAATAGTAGTAAATTGAAGAATACGTGTAGATTGTGAAGATTTATGAATATTTATGGATCACAAAGCTGATCAGATTTATGGATCACAAAGCTGACCAGCCAGACTCAATAAGATTGCATCTAATTTCACAAGGTAAGCACATCCAAAATCTCTTTTGTTTGCTTATGTTCCAGACGATATTACTTGCAAACTAAGTTACACTGAGCCATTTCTAGTGGTGATTTTAAATTGTTCAGGTTGTTGCTGGTGGAAGCTATGAAATGGCATTGGTTATGCATTTTTCTCCGGTATTAGTATGGGCAGTCCTAAATAATTTGAACCCAGGTTATTTAAAAGGTGACCTCCACTCATGTGATTTTTCTCAAACCTCAATATTAACCACTGAGAGACAGCTTGCTAGACAGTCATTAAGGTCAAAGAGACAGAGTCTTTTCCATATTTATCCAAGGGGTACTTTTGACTTTGTCTTCTTCCTGTTTGCTTTTAATAGACCTTAAATATTTATTTTATTCTCCTATGTCTTCAGTTAAAATGATGAGCTGGATTTTTAAACTGTTATTGGATTTTGTTTTTAAAGCATAATGCTGTTTTCAGGATTAGGAATTATATAGTTCCTGATGTTCTTTCTTTAAAGATATTATTTTAGATTTTAGAGGATTGTTTTTATCGTTTTGATGAAAATGTGCCTTGAGAAAGTGTTGATATTTATATGTTATATTATGTTATTATAATATTAGAGTAAATTTGATTTTTTAAAATTACCAATACAGGGACCATCACATTATATAAAATATGTACATACCACTATTATGACAAAACCTTTTATGGTGTCATAATGTAAACAGTTTTGTCATTTACAAATTCCAATGTGTGAATAGTTCTTTAGAGTGAAATTGTTAATATGGTTAAATTAGTTTAGTCTTATCACATATATGATAAATCATTTGATGAATTCTGCATAAGCACAATTCTCAGGGAGAATCTTTGGGTCACTAAAGTGTTCTTCAGTTTAACAACAATAACAAAATACTAAGCAAGAACAAATAACTGCAAGCTAAGCTTCTGCAAATTCAAAAAAAAGGGAGAGAGACCAATATTTATGAGGTCGAGCTGCTCGGGGAACAATTCTCTGATTGTGTGCACTTCACTTCTTGAAAACTGACACTGTTCTCAGATGATAAAACATTATTAGCCTTTAATTGTTTTACAGAATGCTGTATCTACCCACACTGGCAAATACCAGGAGGGTTTGTTCAATACAGTTACAAAAACCTCCGTAATATCCTTTCTGATTGCTTCAGTTTCCCCAGCATGGTGCTCCCAAGATACTGTATATTGGATTATAATTTCCAGATTTCCCAGTCCATGAAGCTTTAACGTTATTAACTGGCTATTTCCAAGTTCTTGTCCAAGACCTCTGAAGGACATCAAGTTAGGAAAGGCTATGATTGGAAACTCCTGTTGTAAGACATTCCACTTAACCTTATTCTTTTAGGTACAAATGTTATAAAAGCAGTATGTTATTTAAAATATCACCATAAAGATACAAAAGAAGCATGGGACTGACAGAGTTGCTGTCAACTTTATTTATTTGCTTATTTACCAATATTCCCCATGTCAGGTTACCAAATTGTTGTTGGTCTAGGACTCCAGGTGCTGCTTTTAAATGCCAGATTGGTTTGTAATATATCTTCTCTGCTTCACAACCTGATTGCCACACGGAATGAGGGTTGAGCATAACTATATGAAAGGTTCTGTGGCACAGGTGTTTTAACTTCCTTCCTCAGTTACATTACTCATATAGATGATCTGCATTTTAGAAATGAGCCTGGAAATGTTTTCCTCAAGTTGTCTGGCTCAAGTGTTTTCATTCTGCTAAACCAGGCATTCAGATGGTTCTAGACCAGGGGTCCAAACTTGGCAACTTTAAGACCTCTGGATTTCAATTCTTATGGTTCACCACATCTGACAGTATACCAGACCTCAAAACAGCAATCTTTACTCTACACTTTCTAATTATCTCTATATCTCCATGGTCATGGAAGCTCAATGTCATGTCTTCCTTTCTCCCATTGGTACATGAGAAGAGGCAGCAAGTAGATGGACAACATCCTAGATTTCCAAAATCTGATGAGTAAATTGAGGTCCAGATGTGTTAGCATTTAAATTGCATCAGTTGATTATAAAACCAAAAGATGAAAAGATGAAAACAAGCAAGTATCCTTACTTATTCCTGTTAAAGTATCCTTATTTATTCATGTTAAAAATGTCAGAAGAAAGAGATATTTAATATACCACCACAAATGATGCCCTGTCTTCCTTTTAATTTTGCACCTGGCAAGACATGTGAATCATCTAATACTTAGCATATTTGCTACATTTTATTTATTCAATTTATAGGCCATGTATATATATGTATGTTGTTTTCCCTCAAACATGGTTCAGATAAATCAAGTTAAGCCAAACATTACCCTTTGGACTGGTGCTGTCTTGACTTCCTGATTTTACTGTTAAAGCCCAATTTTGATGTCATGTTCATACATTCATATGGCATCACTGTGAGCCCCAACCTCTGAATGCCAGGCTCTTCATGATCAAAGCAAACCAGATCATGGTGCAATGCCAAGGAAGAACCATCCTTATGGAGTAGAAATCCTGATTTACTATTCCCTCCTCCCCATATACATCCTTAATAATCATGTGGAGCAAGTCAGAAACCCTGCAGAGCTCAAAAATTGGCCTCACTCTCAAGTCTACCTCAAATTTCTTCATATGATGAAGATCCAGAATCCTCACTTGCCTTAAAGTCATAAAGGAGAAGTGACTAGTAATCTAGACCAGCGGTCACCAACTGGTGGTCCGTGGACCACCGGTGGTCCATGAGAAAATTTTGGTTTGCAGAAAAATTATTTGCATTTTTTATATTGCACTAAATCAGAAGTCATCAACCTACAGCCCCTGGGACAGATACATGCAATGAATGTTTATGTTGCTGCAGAGAGTCTCCCCCTTCGAGGTCTTTTTCTATGGGTTGGAGGGGGGTGGAGAAATTCTGACTTGGGGCCTGCTTCAGCCTCCTGATGTGGGGCTTTGGGTGAAGGCTCCAGGGAATTGCCGCTGGTGGCAAAGAGAAGAGGGCGTTGCTCCAGTGGGACTGGAACTGGCTGACTATCTCAGCCTGCTGAGCCTCCAGGTACCTTTACCTGGCCTTGCATTCCCGCAGGTCTTCCCTCTGCTTGGAAAGCCTATGCTCATAGTCCTCAGTGAGGTGCTTCTGCTGAGACGCCTTCTCAATCAGTTCCAATTTGAACTGAGCAGCTGTTTTGCCAACTATTTCTCATGGTAGCTGCTTAGCTGCAACAACTGCTTCCTGCTTCCTAAGGAGACCGGACGGGCAGATGAGGAGTGGCTGGGAGGAGAGGGGCGAGGAGAGGCTGGCAAGGCATTCCTTGACATGAGTGACATCGAGTTGTCCACACCCACCCAGTCACATGACCACCTAACCACACCCACCCAGCCAGTCATTAGGCAGATTATATTAGTGGTCCATGGCATTTAAAATTATGAAGTTAGTGGTCCCTGATATCCGAAAGGTTGGTGATCCCTGCTCTAGACAGATATTCTGTACAGAGTGGTCAGCTATAAAAGAGAGGAAAAGCTGTGTTTGCTTGTTGCAGCTACAACTATACTGTTAAAGGCTTCTATCAGGCCCAAGTCCAGATACAACACTACAAAGTCCAATCAAGTTCAATCCTTTATTTGCTTGCACCCAATGGGCAGAATCCTGCCAAACTAAAACTATAACCTTTTAACCTTCTAAATATATCCTGAGAGACTCTAGGGCACGGGTGTCAAACTTGCCGCGTCATACTGCCATCACATGATGATGTTTTTCCCCTTCACAGAGTTGGGGTGGGCACGTGACACATCTGGCCTGCAGGCTGCCAGTTTGACACCCCTGCTAGGTGGTGGCTCCCTGAAAGTCTTTCCTGCTTCCCCATCCAGCTCAAGACTGCACAGTTTCTGAATCTTGTCCTTTCTCCGAGAAAACACTGCGTTGCCAAAACTCTCCCCCATTGCTCCAGCAGGTGTACATTCCATCCCACTTCTGTTCATAAGATTTGAATGTTTAATCATTGTACTCTCAGTGGGGTTACTAATTCCTTATTTACATATCTCAGCAGACCTGGATTAACAAAAATCCACAGAGTCAGGTTACCAGCAATGATGACCAAACCTGTTGAGTTTGCTATTTGGATATGGAATCTTCCACCTCATTCTACTTTCCTGCCTGAAATTTCTTCACTATGTAGTCCTCACCGTGTAAAGTTTCCTATGGGGAGAAGACCAGTCCTTTCATTTAAAGACTAATGTTGAAGATTTGTCGACCTCTTATTAATAAATCAACCTTATGCACACTTACTCAGAAGCTAAGTCCCTAATAAGTGCATTTAAGATTGCAGCCCAACAGAGGAAAATTATGTCAATCAGATTTTTAAAAACCATTTTGCCATTTAGGTATCATAGCAAACGATATAAAAATCTAGGACTTCATTAATGCAGATATTTGGCAGCTGTGAGTGCCCGAATCTCTTTCTCCCAAGATCAGAAGCAGCACTCTTTAAAATGCACTTCTTTGGGAGAGAGGGGATTATTTACATTTTAAAGGGAGAAAAATGTTTGGCAATCATTTCCTGTGTTTGGAGAGAAAAAATAAACACATACAGTATCTGTAATACTGCATCCCTATTGCACATTGCAGGCAGCTGAGGTGAACTCCAACAGGCATTATGCTCATATTGTCTAAGGCACCTGAGATAGAAAATTATTTATAACCATCTTGTAATGAACTTTGCCATCACTTTCCCCATCTGGAGCTCTGGGGCTGAGGCAAATTGACTTATGAGCAATCCCAGGTTAACTCTGGGCATACAAACCCCAGGGCCAGTTTCTTCTCTAGACCGAGTGAAGCAGCTTCCTGAGGAGATGCTGAGAAGTGTAAGGTTCAGTGACAGTGGCTGCCAGCTATTCTCCCTAAATCCCCAGTTGTTCAGTTTTGAAGGTAGACAGTTCAATGTCTCCACCACTAGCTTGCTGCCATAAGGTAGGGTGGAAGAGATGCTGACTGTGTCCTAGTTATGGTTGAAATAAGATTCACTGTGTTTGGAATGGTGGAAGATACCATCTTCTTTTTTCGCCTCAAGCAACCAAACGTCTTGGGATGTGACTGTCAGACATCACTCATGTTCCTCCCAGTGACTGGAGGAAATCTGAGATAATAACCAAAACCAGGGGGCATGCAAATCTGTATTTCTTTTCTGTCTCAGTGATTCCTTTCCTTTCCTTCTCGCTTTCTTTGGAAGTGATTCCCCCACAGAATCAAACTCTTTTAAAGAGTCCCTTTCTCATTTCTGCAGATGTTCTGCTTGTCTGGGCAGAAGCTCCGTGTAAAATCAAGAGTCTGACTCACTCAGGTTTTGGAAACCTTTTTTTTTAATGGCGACATAGTGCAGAATTTGTTTCCTGGAGGGCTCAACAACTTCAGGCTTTGAAAAGCTGAGTTCAAACTCATTCAGGGATCAAACTCATTCCCCACATCCTGCTAACCACACACAAAGACACCTCACTAACCTTTATCAGAGGACATAATCTCATGAAATTGTCTTTGTCTGGTCTCCAGCCTATTGAGCATGCAAACTGAAATGTGTCTTTAACTATTCTAGTTGTAATGCACCTGGTAATGCTCCCTTTCTCCCAGTAAGGCTTCCCATACAGAAAAAAATCTGCAGTACTTTACTATCAATGTTGCTGGTGACGTGGCTCAGCTCCCATTGGCTGTTTCAGGTTCTGTTCCACAATACATGTGGCTTCTGCAAGAGCCTCTGCCGATGTAATCAGAATCAGAACAGAGCTGGAAGGGACCTTGGAGGTCTTCTTGTCCGGCCCCCTGCTGAAAGATGCCTTCTGAAGCACTTGTTGGGTGTTATATGACTGTTTAGTCACTGCTGTTAATATGTCCTGGATTGAAAGTATAAGGACCAATCACCAGCCTTGTTATTAAGACAAGGCTGGTGACTGATGGCGTAGTGGTTGGAATGCAGTATTGTAGGCTAAGTCACTGCTCGCTGCCAGGAGTTCGATTCTGATTAGTTCAAGGTTGACTCAGGCTTCCATCCTTCCAAAGTCCGTAAAATGAGGACCCAGATTGTTGGGACCAATAGGCTGACTCTGTAAACTGCTTAGAGAGAGATACAAAGCACTATGAAGCGGTATATAAATCTAAGTACTATTGCTAAGACAGCATGAAGCTCAGCCACAACAGTACAATTTATGTCAACGTAATTTTCTGCCAGCTCAGCAGCAGGGGAATACTCGTAATTGTGGCTGTGAGGAAGAGCCCTATGTGAGCATTTTAAGCATCAGGAAAATGGTAAATCACTAGAGAAAATGCACATAGAGTTTTGAGGGCTTGGTAACATATAAGCGAGCCAAACCCTGCAGGATATCATTTTTTCAGCCGTTTGCTTTAAAATGCTTGTTTCTGTAGTTTCACTGATTACTTTGTGAAGTTCAATGTGAGACTATTCAGCAAAGGTGTGGTTTATGATCCTTAGGAAGGGCACCATTTTCAGGAAACATTGGATTATAAATCTTCTGGCTGCTGAAGAAATGAAATGGAATTGGTACAATTTGGAAATCAGCAATACGTATTAATGCAGCCTCAGCCAAGAAGACACCTTGCAATTATGCGGACTTTTTTCCAAGTCTGTCATATTAGATGAGCTTACAGAGCAGGAAATCATCTCACATGATCTCATGGACATGAAAATGGGGAAAAGCCTTTCCGGAAAGGCCACAGAACTTTTAGAGGGAAAACAAAACGAGAAATGATTCCTTGACTATTTTTTAAAAAATAAGTAAATGCTGTCCCAGCTACTTCTATTCACTCTTGCAAGTTTTTAATTCAGATTTAAAAAAAAAAAAAAAAACTTAAAAAATAATGCCCCATCTATTTTTCATTATGTTTCTTAAGATCTTTTTAAAAATCTGAATAAAAACTGCTACCAAAGTAAGATAGTGAAATGGAGCAATTTTGGGGTGATCCAAGCAATAAGCAGTACCAACCCTGCTGGACCTTGGCATGCCAATTCTATACTGTTAGTTGCTGCCTCATATCTTCCACTCTCTACTAATATGTGGGAGGCTCTTAATGATGGTTGACACACATGTTGAAAGTGACATGCCATGAGGTTTTGGGTGACATGCCAAAGTTCACCAACATCCAGCAACTATTCTTGAAAGCACGCCCTATTCCCACATGATTTGTGGCAAGAATGGGATGCTGCTCTCATATAGTCTTTGAAAGTCATGTGAGATAACCAATGCTTTTGCACAGTCTCTGGAGCCTTCAAAAATCGTGTGAGGGCATGCTTTTCACATGATTTTCTGAGCTGTGGGAGAATGGGGTGTGCTCTTATGTGGCCTCTGGAGACTTCAAAAATTGTCCAAGCCATGTTTTTTTCACGGTTTTCAGAGGCTGCAGAGATGGTGGAAGAGCATTTTCCAAAGCCGTTTCAAGAACAAAAGCCTTGTGTGACCTGGAGCTGCCTCAGGTAGGATGCAGGGGCTTGTCAACAGAAAGGGAATATCACCTGAAGGTAAGCTGCACGCCACAGATTCTAGGGATCACACATGATTGGATTGCATTTTTCACAATAAATTTATAAGTAAAGAATTGTTTGTTGTTCTCTCTCTCTCTCTCTCTCTCTGTCTCTCTGTCTGTCTGTCTCTCTCTGTGTGTCTGTCTCTCTCTCTCTCTCTCCATGCATGTGGCCCAGAAAGAGAGAGAGATGCTGGCAGAGTCAAGTTAGTCATTTTCCATATTTTTTACACACTGAGCCTATAAGTTTTGCCATCGCTGCTATAGGGCCTGGATTTCAACCATGAAGTGAGTCATAACTGCTTGACTGCAGGTTTCTGTAGGTGCAAGTGATCAAAGCCCTAGCATCAGCAATTCCCTGTGAATGAAAAATTCATTTGACTGCTTCTTATATTTTCTCAAGCAGAAGATACTGACAATGAGTTGGTTAACCCGCTTTTGAGATGCTAGCATACGACTGCTTTTTGTTGTTGCACTATATCTTAATTTCTCTCAGTCCCCAAAAGAAGGCTCTTTTATCATTCTTTTACTATTGCCATTTCAGACACACACACACATACCCAAAAAATAATCATTGACCTCCTTTCTCCAGCACTGGGGCTGTTATAGCAGAGTTAAAAGGGAATCCTTAATAAGAAAGGCTGAGTGCAGAGCTTGGTCACCCTGGAGAAGCATGTGGTCCAGCAAGCCTAGGAATGTCTCTGGCCACACACTGTGGTACTCCAATCTAGGTATAGAAAGAACAAAATATGGGTTGTTTTGCACTTGAGTATTCATAACTGATTACTGCAGCATCAAGTGGTCTCTTGCAGATTAAATAGCACAGATGAAAAAGACTGTTCAAAAAGGATGTCATTATTTGTAACTCAGGACATGATCTGAGGGCATGTAACACAGCAAGTTTGCTTCAGCTAAGCCCAGTATGCTTTGGGAGAATTACAGACTCCGGATTTAATGGTAATTGCTGGCAGTAGGGTTTATATCTGAAAATGAGTGTTTGGCAGCTTGCTTGTTCATTCTGCTGAGCGGTTTCCTGAACTCCTACATGAAACTTCTGGACTTTAGTTTGAGTCTTGATGGGACACTTTTCCTGAAAGTCAAGAATGGATTAAGTGAATTAAGGAGCCCTGATGGCGCAGTGGTAAAGTGCAAAATATCAGGTAAATTCTGCCCATAGCCAAGTGTTTGATCCTGACGGGGCTCAAAGTTGACTCAATCTTACATCCTTCCGAAGTCAGTTAAAATGAGGACCCAGATTGTTGGGGGCAATACGCAAATAATGCTTACATTATAATTTATAACCCACCCAGAGAGTTCTGTAAAGTGCTATGGGATGGTATAGAAGAAGATTCTTCTTCTGCGCATGCGCGTTATGGCGGCGCCTTGAGCTTCGTGGAGATGGCGGCTGGAAGTCCTTGGGCCGCAATGCCGTTCCGCCAGTCGCCTGGCTGCTTGGTCTCTGGCTCCGGTTTTGTGATCTTTCTGGCCACTGAGAGCGAGGTCCTTGGACCGCATTGAGCTCTCGGCTGCTGAATACGGAGCCGGAGTTCCTCAACAAGCAGCGGATGGCGGCGGCCATGTTGGGGGGAGTGCGAGGAGACGCCTGGCTTGACTCAGCTGTTTTTTGGCCGTTTTCGGCCGTGGATGTCATCAAAGGCTGGGGAGCGTGCCGAACACCGGCGTAGGACATCGACGGCGGTATGCTGTGTACTGGGTGTTGGACCGCAGGTAACATCGGTTGCTGGGACGGGACCCGCATGGGCAGGAATATCGCCCCCCCCCTTCCCTCATGGGCCGGAACATCGTTCTTTCCCCACTGCTGACTTTTGCCATGGCCTGCCAAAATGCCGTAATTTCATCACGGCTTACCTCTTTCTGGGTCGCTTCTTCCATCAGCGACTGAGAGGCGGCTTGGCCTGGACATTTTCAACAGCGGCACTGCGGCACGCTGGAGCCATATTGGGCCCAGCGGTAAAATCTGGCGGTTTAGTGGTGGCGGTATGGACGGCACTGATGGCACTAGCGGCATAAACGTTGTCCCAACTATCGTACTGCACGGGTTTTTGTCCCGTGATGGTACGTTGCCGGGAACCCGAGGGAGACCGCTTTATTCCGGCTATTGACTTTTTTCACCTTCGTAGCCGAGGAAACAACCAAGGAAATGTTACTATACCAACCTCCCTGAGGGAGGCCATTAGATCGGGACCGGACCTCCGGATCCCTTGGTTGTTTCGGACCCTTTGGATTTTCTATGGACTATGACCCATACGGCTGACTATTTAATGTCGGGTCTTGGCGATCTATTGGTACGACTGGAACATCTCCGCCGGCTAGGGATGGACATCCTCCTGCTGTTTTACTGACTATTTCTCCATGAGATACTCGTCTGCCGAACTATTAC
The DNA here is from genome assembly GCF_028640845.1 of Ahaetulla prasina. Lineage (NCBI taxonomy): Eukaryota > Metazoa > Chordata > Lepidosauria > Squamata > Colubridae > Ahaetulla > Ahaetulla prasina. Next base: position 135,993,591 of record NC_080540.1, read on the forward strand.
GACTGCGAGGTTCCCCCGCCTTGCAGGAATGGCCCTCCAAGTTACCGAGGGCTTACCTTAACGAAGGGTCTTGGGACCCAGAGAGGTGGCATGCGGCCAAGAAGAATTTGTGGGGTTTTTTAAATAGATTTTTAAATAAGGGTTTTTTAAGGGGGGGAGGGATTTGACGGGTGGGGGAGAGAACCCGTCGGGGAGGGATCCAGCCCCTGTGCTTGTTCGCGGCACTACTTCATCTGGTCTGAAGGCAGGGGGGCAGGGCTCTGTTCCAGGACTAGAGGGTTGTTCGATCTGTCCGGTAAGTGGGAGAGGCAGATATGGCGGGGGGGGCCGTATCGAGAGTTGGGAGCACGTGTTCGATGTCTGAAAGCGATCACGTGCTCCGGCCCCTCAGTCCCTACCCGTTCCTCGGGCGGCCATGATCCTCAGAGCTTGGATCTTCGGCTGATGTTATGTAATGCCCGGTCCGTGGCTAATAAAGCTCCCCTGATCTGCGATCTTATTCAGGGGGAGTCCGCGGACCTTATGGGCATTACGGAGACCTGGTTGGGTCCAGAGGGGGGGGTTCCCCTTGTTGAGCTGTGCCCTCCAGGTTTCCGAGCATTTCATCAGCCGAGGGCCCAAGGTAGGGGTGGGGGGTGGCGGTTGTCATTAAGGAAGATCTAGAGCCGAGGGAGGCCACTGTTCCTCAGATTGCCGGCTGTGAATCCCTCTATGTGCGGTGGGGCCATAGGAATCAGTTGGGCTTGTTGATCGCGTACCTGGCTCCTTGCTGCGTGACCACAGCCCTGCCTGAGCTGTTGGAGGTACTTGCCGCTGTGGCGGTTGAGACCCCCAGACTTATAGTCATGGGGGATTTCAACCTACCATCAGCTGGCTTGTTATCGACTGCAGCTCGGGAGTTCCAGGCTTCCATGACGGCCTTGGACTTGATTCGAGTAAATGATGGCCCTACGCACATGGGGGGAGGCACGCTGGATCTGATTTATATCTCTGGACAGTGGTTAAATGATCTGGAATTAGATGATTTAGTAACAGAACCAATGTCATGGTCCGATCATTTTCTCCTTCGCCTAGACTTCCGTACCGCCACTCACCATCGCAGGGAGACGGAACCTATACATTGGTTCCGTCCCAGGCGCCTGATGGACCCCGAGAGGTTCCTGACGGAGCTTGGGCCATTTCCTGAGGATCTGGCCCACGGCACGACTGAGGAACTAGTCGTGGCCTGGGAACAGGCCACGGCTGGGGCCTTGGACCGTGTCGCGCCTTTGCGGCCTCTGACCCGGCGCAGATCTCATCCGGCCCCTTGGTTCTCCGAGGGGCTGAGGGAGATGAAACGCCAGAGAAGACGCCTAGAGAGCACCTGGAGGTCCAGTCGTTCCGAAGCTGATCGGACACTAGTTAGGTCCTATTCTAGGACCTACCTAGTGGCAATGAGGGAGGCGAGGCGTTCTTACGCCTCCACCCTCATTGCGTCGGCAGATAACCGCCCGGCCGCCCCGTTTCGGGTGACCCGCTCCCTCCTTCATCAGGAGGTGCGGGAGGACCCTTTGCAGGGACGAGCCAAGGAGTTTAGTGGTTATCTATACGATAAAATCGCTCAGCTCCGGGACGGTCTGGACCGAAATTGGGATGATCCAAGTGAGGGAGAGGAGGCACGTCTTGTCGAGTCTGTTTGGGATGAGTTTGACCCTGTGGCTCCCGAGGACGTGGACAGGTTGTTGGGGAGGCTTCACGCCACAACATGTTTACTGGACCCGTGTCCTTCCTGGCTGGTACTGGCCACTCAGGAGGTGACACGAGGCTGGCTCCAGAGGATTATCAACGCTTCTCTGTTGGAAGGGGTTTTCCCTGCCGCCTTGAAAGAGGCGGTGGTGAGACCCCTCCTCAAGAAGCCCTCCCTGGACCCAGCTATTTTGGGTAATTATCGTCCAGTCTCCAACCTTCGCTTCGTTGCGAAGGTTGTAGAGAGTGCTGTGGCGCGACAGCTACCCCAATACCTGGATGAAGCCGTCTATCTAGACCCGTTCCAGTCCGGCTTCCGACCCGGATACAGCACGGAGACAGCTTTGGTCGCATTGGTGGATGATCTCTGGAGGGCCAGGGACAGGGGTTACTCCTCTGCCCTGGTCCTATTAGACCTCTCAGCGGCTTTTGATACCATCGACCATGGTATCTTGCTGCGCCAGTTGGGGGGATTGGGAGTGGGAGGCACCGTGTATCAGTGGTTCTCCTCCTATCTCTCCGACCGGTCGCAGACGGTGTTGACAGGGGGGCAGAGATCGACCGTGAGGTGCTTCACTTGTGGGGTGCCGCAGGGGTCGATTCTCTCGCCCCTTCTGTTCAACATCTATATGAAGCCGTTGGGTGAGATCATCAGTGGCTTCGGGGTGAGATACCAGCTGTACGCTGATGACACCCAGCTGTACTTTTCCACCCCGGACCACCCCAATGAAGTTGTTGAAGTGCTGTCCCGGTGTTTGGAAGCCGTACAGGTCTGGATGGGGAGAAACAGGCTCAAGCTTAATCCCTCCAAGACGGAGTGGCTGTGGATGCCGGCATCCCAATTCAGTCAGCTGCAGCCGCAGCTGACTGTTGGAGGCGAGTTACTGGCCCCAAAGGATAGGGTGCGCAACTTAGGTGTCCTCCTGGATGATCGGCTGTCGTTTGAAGATCATTTGATGGCCGTCTCCAGGAGGGCCTTCCACCAGGTTCGCCTGGTTCGGCAGTTGCGCCCCTTCCTTGATCGGGATGCCTTGTGCACAGTCACTCATGTGCTCGTTACCTCTCGCTTGGATTATTGTAATGCTCTCTACATGGGGCTCCCCTTGAAGTGCACTCGGAGGCTTCAGTTAGTCCAGAATGCAGCTGCGCGGGTGATAGAGGGAGCTACGCGTAGCTCCCACGTAACACCGCTCCTGCGCAGACTGCACTGGCTACCTGTGGCCTTTCGAGTGCACTTTAAGGTTTTGGTTACGACCTTTAAAGCGCTCCATGGCTTAGGGCCTGGGTACTTACGGGACCGCCTGCTGTTACCGCATGCCTCCCACCGACCCGTACGCTCTCACAGAGAGGGAATTCTCAGGGTGCCATCGGCCAAGCAATGTCGGCTGGCGGCCCCCAGGGGAAGGTCCTTCTCTGTGGGGGCTCCCACACTCTGGAACGAGCTTCCCCCGGGTTTATGCCAAATACCTGACCTTCGGACCTTCCGTCGCGAACTGAAGACACATCTTTTCACTCGCGCGGGGCTGGCTTAAATTTTATCGATTTTAAATTTTCTATTAATAATTTTAAATGGGGTTTTAGTTTATTATATATTTTAAACTTTTTAGGCCAATTATAAAATAAGTTTTTTAATTTGCATTTTAAATTGTACATTGTATTGCCTGTTTTTTACTTTTGCCTGTACACCGCCCTGAGTCCTTCGGAAGAAGGGCGGTATAAAAATCAAATAAATAATAATAAAATAATAATAATAATATAAGTGTAAATTGCTATTGCTAAATGCTATTATGACTTACCTGATGCTTTTGAATTTTTTCTTCCAATGTTAGCATTAACTAGCTTGTGTGTAGTGAGAAGCGATGGAAGTTGCAGCCCAGTTCCATAGGAGGTGCTACACTTTGCTGATTCCTGCTGTGAGCAAAATATCTGAAAGTGGGGGCACCAGTAAAATAAGGAAAGTGGTACCGTAGTTGGAAGGATGGCCACGTTTAGGCAGCCTCATGGAAGAACTACCTGACTGGAGAGAAGGAAGAGATGCAATTGTCAGAAGGAATGCTGTGCTGCAGATATATTTAACAACTTCAGGGAGGGCTGAGAGCATTCTGGGGCCAAGTTAGCATGAGGCTTTCTCTCCCTTAAGATGTCTTCTACAATTACTTACCGTGAAGCATGAGATTTTCACAGACCCTGAAGCATGAGAGTCTTAAAAGGAAAGCTTTCTGGGGGTGAAGTTCAAGAGCCCTTTGTTTGGCAGACTGTCTGAATCCTCTCTTTCCTGAGAGATCACAAGTGCAATTTGGGGGCCGTAACTAGCTGCTCGTGCACCCCCTGGGACACAGACATCCATCTATTTCTAGATGCACTGTGGAGAACTCATAATATGCACACATGCGCGCTCACACAGACACAAAGGCCCATTATCCATCTGAGCTGAATTATATTTGCTAGCAGCAGGGGGAAGAACAGGAGCTTTCGCTGTGTCTCTTTAATGCTTCTAAACAATACAGGCAACTGCTGGCACTCCTGTGTTCCTTTCCCTTCAATGCAAAGAGAGAAAGATGCTCACGGTGCTAATTTATTTGAGACGCCACTAGAGCAGGTTTAAACGGGGAGCTAACTTTGAAAAAAAGAAGGAACCGTGTTCCAACAATAGGCTCTTCTACTTTTTCCAAAGGGTTTTCCTTTGTCCCAGGTGCCAGGATGGAAGTGCCTAGAGCAGCTTACTCAAATCTACAGTATTGTATCTGGACCACTAAATCAATGAGCAGAGCTTTATCTACTCTAAACTGTCTGGGAGAGGCTCTCCAGAACCAGAGCTTCAGATGGGAGCCTTTTCTAGCCCTCCTTAGACAGCCCTGGAATTAAACCATTATACTTTTGAAAGTAATGTGTCCTAGGTTAGCGAGGCATGACTCTGCTCATCTTCCTTCTTATTGTTGCTGTCCATGCTTCTGCCCAAGTGAGTGGGGTTATTAGAGTCCATAAATTACATCCACGTGTCCTGTTCTGCGTGGGGATCTCAGCTTTCATTCTTTGTAAGAAGTCATGCACATAAGTAGAAAGTTAGGCAGGTAATTTTAATGGGAATAAAAAAATCAAACTTCCTAAATGGCCATCTCCCAATACAAATCCAGTGCTTCACTCTGTTGTTGTGGCAATTCACTGTCTCTTAGGAAAAAGCAAAAGCATTCCAACAAAGTACTCCTGATTCCCAAACTATTGACCAGAAGGATATTTACTGCCATGATGCCCAAAAGACACTGATGGTATCAAATACTGCCATGATGCCCAAAAGACACTAGAACATTTTCCCATCAACATCCTAATGCAGGTCAGGTTACTAAATTACTAGGTGACTGAAGGGATTTCCATCTCATGCCTAGGTCTGAAATCTAATTGAAATCTCAGGAGTATCATCATGAGTGGAAGCAAGAAGCAGGACCTAGTCTATCCGAGGTCTGGAAAAGCTAGATGATTGGCTTGATACTGAAACCTCCACCTTTCAGATGCTTTGGGCTTTGGGGAGGTAGCTGGTAGGTCTACCATGTCATCTTCATGCAAAATATTGTTTTTCATGCAATGGCAAAAAGTCACGCAGGTCAAAAAGGGTGTGGCTTCCTAACTTATTTTGTAACCACAAAGCTAGCCAATATCCCTGTTTGCATTACATGCTTAACTCAGAAAAGAAATCAATGAAACCTTCAAACAGGTGATTTTGGCAGTAAAACCCACTAACTAGATCATAGTCACGCTTGGAAGAAATATAGTCTCGACCACTTTCTTTAGAAACTGCCTGGTATTCCATGACAATATGGATAAGGTTTCATTATTCTGACCTAAGCGTAGTACATAAAATTATCTGCTACAATGTCCTATCTGTCAATGACTACTTCAGCTTCAACCACAACAATACATGAGCAAACAATAGATATAAATTTAAGGTAAACCACTCCAAACTCGATTGCAGAAAATATGACTTCAGCAACAGAGTGGTCAATGCCTGGAATACATTACCTGACTCTGTAGTTTCTTACCCAAACCCCCAAAACTTTAACATTAGACTGTCTACTGTTACTTTAACATTAGACTGTCTACTGTTGACCTCACCTCATTCCTAAGAGGTCTTTAAGGGGTATACATAAGCACACCAGCGTGCCTACCGCCCCTGTCCTAATGTTCCCTTTTATTTGTATCCATCTCATGTATTCATAATTATGTCTATACTTATATCTGTTATTTAATACATTCTTGACAAAATAAATAAATAAATTATATCACTAGTACCATTCCTATTTCAGGAAAAAACAGAAGAGTTGGCTTTATTACTGCAGGCAGGCAGTGTTGGGGTGATGCTCCATGCAGATAGACCAGGTCTTGACAATGAATTCTGCAATGGGAAGACTTGTTTTTTTCTCTCTCTAATTCTTTTTCTTGGATGATAGACAAATTGACTGAGGAAAGATGGGGAACTTGACTGGATTTTCACGTTCTATGACACAGCAGATTGGGTAGAATTCAAACTTATGAAAGTTGACTGGACTACTCAACCCATTTTTAGTGTTTCCTTGAACAGCTATCTCCTCCTTGAGCCATTTAAACGAAGTGGGAACTCAGCCATTGCAAATGCTTAACTGAAAGATGGAAGGATCATTTAGACATTGGTCTAATCCCCTGCTTAAGGCAAATTATCCAAATTACAAGTTCCTCCCAATAGATTATCAGTTGAGCCGCAACTCCAAGGCATCAAGTGAAGGGAAACCCACCACTTCCCTGGCTGATGTAATGGTATGTGGGGAAAGATCTTGGAAGAGGGAGCAAAGAGCTGCTGCCTAAGTGCCTAGGGAACATCAGATAAGAGAGAGCATAGCCTGCAACTGCATAGTGGGCAGAACAAGAGGCTCAGAAGGAACTCTCCCTAATTTCTTAAGCTGTAAAGGAGACAGCATGGGAAAAGTACTTTCAGACTTGCAAGATTCTGTTAGGTAGCTTTACAATAAAATAGAATTAGCGTATCTGGTCCTGTTTCTTGTCTAGTTTACTAGTAAGGCTGACAGGTAATTGGTTCTGTTGTCAAACTATTCTTATCTTTATGAAATGTTTCTAATATTTAACCCAAATTTACCTTACTTTAGCTTAATATATTATGTGTACTATAAACTGGGATCATAGAGGTCTTACGCTTTTTCAGATACAGTTCAAGTATCTGAAAACTGTTACCATATCTGAACCATCTTTTCTCAGGGCTAAACGTACAGAATTCCCTCAGGCTGTTATTAAATTCCAGATCCCCTTGCCCTTCTCAGTATTTGTTTCTATCTTTCTGAGACCTTCTTAAAATGGGATGCGTAAAAATTGAATCCCATCATTCCCCCCAGCCAGGATGGCCAAGTTAATATGTTAAGAAAGGAGAATATTATATTCCTTCAGCTGGATGAGGCTGAAGATCTACCAATTTGAGGGGCTTTCCTGATGCCTATGAAAAAGAGACATACACATCAGAGGTAGTATTCAGCAGGTTCTGACCAGTTCTGGAGAACCGGTTACAGAAATTTTGAATAGTTTGGAGAACCGGTAAATACCATCTCTTACTGGCCCCACCTATTCTCCCAAATCCCAGCTGATCGGGAGGGAATGGGGATTTTGCAGTATCCTTCCCCTGCCATGCCCACCAAGCCATGGCCACAGAACCCGTAGTAAAAAAAATTGAATCCCACCACTGATACACATGATTGTGTTCCTTCACTGTTGTTTCCTGGCAGGAGGCATTCAAGTAATGTTGACTTTCCTTCTGAAAGCTTAACATAGACATGAAAACTAATGAGCACTAATAGCCCCATCCTCTATTAATTTGTGCCACCCCATAAACTAGTTGCTGTAAGCACATCCCATGGTATATGTTGTATATGAAATATATCCCTCTCTTAGTCCTGAATTTTCCCACAGAGTTTCAGTAAATTACTCCTAATTCTAACACTGAGGGAGAAGAATAGTCGCCTGTCTAGATTTTCCACACTAGGCATGATCTGATATATTTTTATCATGGTCCCATTTACCCATTTTATTTTTAAGTCAAAAAGTCCCACGTGCGATTGTCTTTTTCTATATGGGAGCTGACTAACTCCCTAATCATTTTCTCTGCCTTTTCTTACATTCATTCTAGCTCTCTAATGACCTTGTTTAGTGGTAAAGTGATTACAGCTGTGCACAGGATTTCAAGTGTGGTTGTACCATGGATATATAAGCATCTTTATGAGGATGATAGTTTTATTTTCAATTCCCATCCTAGAAATGCTTTGTGAAGTATGGCACCATTTCTCCTCTCCCCACCCCAACCTGCTCAATCTCCTAACTCAGGCTGTGTTAGGACAGAGGTTATTTTATATACAAAAATGTGCTGTGAGGCACATTATTTTACATTAGAAAGATTCCACCAAAGCCTTTTATAGTCCCTCTTTCATTTTACCACACTGAATAATTTGATAGCATCATCTAACTTGGCATTTGTTCATACATACACAATATGTATGGGATGCCTGAATTTTCAAGGCCTGTTTTTTTTTTTTTATTTACATTTATATCCCACCCTTCTCCGAAGACTCAGGGCGGCTTACAGTGTATAAGGCAATAGTCTCATTCTGTTTGTATATTTTACAAAGTCAACTTATTGCCCCCCCAACAATTTTGGGTCCTCATTTTACCTACCTTATAAAGGATGGAAGGCTGAGTCAACCTTGGGCCGGGCTTGAACCTGCAGTAATTGCAGGCTGCTGTGTTCTAATAACAGGCTTCTAACAGCCTGAGCTATCACGGCCACATTATGAAGTTATGAAATTCCTCCCTCAAATCCTGGAATCAACTACGGAAATGTAGCAACCATCTTCTCCACTGCTGCTCCAATTCAGTAGAAGTGGGGAGATTGCTTATCACTGTCCTTCTGCATCAAGGAATATGGGGAGAAAAAGGCAACCTTTTAGCCCTGTAATCCTGCCAGCTACAGACACAGAGCAGGCCTCTACATAGGAATCCCTCTTTTCCCAACTCTCATGGACCACTCTCCATATGCCAGTTCAGAGGAGGAGCATGAGTCTGCAAGAGGAAAGTATGGAGCTGAGTATTGGGCAGGATTGGGGTTCGAAGAATGCTAGCCTGATGGAGCAACTTCAACTGGGTCTATCAGATGAATGACAGGCTAAGGCTGAGGGAAGTGAGCCACAGCTGCAGCAAGTTGGCCGGGAGGCTCCAGGCTAGAACTGGGAATAGTTGCTGCCTGTTAGCAATGAGGAAGAGGTGGAGTCCATACTTCCTCCTGATTCAAGGACATGTAGAGCAGAGAGGAGACAGGCACGACCAGTGGTGGTATTCAGCCAGTTCGGACAGGTTTGGGCGAAATGGTAGTGGTGACTTGCCCATCCCGCCCACCCACCCACCCACCTCAGCGCTATGCCGTCCTATTTAGCCACATTTTCTAAGCCGTGTGCATGTGTGCAAGCCGTGTATGTGTGCAAGCTGCACATTTGAGCAAAGCGCATGTGCACGCTCACATTTTCAGTGTGTTGCAAACCAGTGGTAAAATTATGTGAAACCCACTTCTGGACACAATGTTGGTCAGCTAGACTACTCATGAGGAAGCAACCTCACCTCTCATGAAGGGCTGCACCGGCACTGCCTACTTAACTCACCCTGAGTATTGCTGGAGCAGCAATCCCCTGTTCTGTGCCTTGTGTGCTTGTGTCATGTAGCCTGGCCTGTTTGACTCCTGGACTGCTTTCTTGGACTCTGTGTGTGCCCATTGGACTCGTTTACCCAGTGACTCTTGCTGTACTGAGCTTGGAATTCAGGGATGCAACAGGGATGCTTTCCAGGACCTGTTTGGGGGTTTGAATAAACATCTGTAGAACTCTTGCCATATGTACATGTGTGTGTGGAGAGCAGGGCAGCACACCATCCCACATCCTGAAACAACAGGGAGGGAATGATGAGCTTACAAGCTGGTCTCACTGGACCCTCTTGTCATAGATTTTTTTAGAAATCCTGGGGTTTGGTGGAAGGAGCATGTGGGTGCAATCAAAAAAGCACCTCTTAAAGAAAAATGGATTGGCAACAAGAGTGGTAGTATATGATAAGGTGGAAAATGCATGTAAAAAAGTCATTTGAAGTCCACAGGTCCATTTTCCTAAACTAGTTTTTGTTGTCAATAATTGATTATTATAGAAAAAGCATTCACTATATATTATTTAAGCTAGGCATTTAAATTCCACTTAGCCCATTCCCGATTTAAAACAGTATTTTATTATCCAGTCTGTTTAAATGCAAATCCAAAACAATCCAAAATTTAGACGCGCCATAGGACAGGGGAGCAGAAGGAGTTGTAGATGGACCACATGCAGGAAGTGTGGTTACTAAAAGCAATCTCTGAATGCTAATGGAATTGAAAATCAGTATATTCCCAAAAATGCAACAGTATTGAATGATCATCAGATAATGACATAGTCCACAAAGCAAAATCTGCCAGATTTGGAAACTTTCAGAAAAGAAACTTCTTCAGAGTTTGGGTAGACCGATAATTCTTTAATTATTTACTAACTGATGATCGTGGAAGGAGCTGTCCTCCCTGGCTTCTAAGTCAGTGGTGGGTTTCAAATTTTTTTACTACCGGTTCTGTGGGTGTGGCTTGGTGGGTGTGGCATGGTTTGGTGGGCGTGGCAGGGGAAGGATACTGTAAAATCTCCATTCCCACCCCACTCCAGGGGAAGGATACTGTAAAATCCCCATTTCCTCCCGCTCAGCTGGCACTTGGGAGGCAGAGAATAGATGGGGGCGGGGCCAGTCAAAATTTTTACTTACCGGTTCTCCGAACTATTCAAAATTTCTGCTACTGGTTCTCCAAAACTCGTCAGAACCTGTTAAAACCCACCTCTGTTCTAAGTGGGTGCCAGACTCTTTGGGTGTCTTTCAGTGGTGGCTTTTTCATGAGATCCAAAGGAAAGAAATTATATTGTCAATCTAGAATTTTCAGCTCTTCATATTTTGTAATAGAAGGGGCGGCATGGTGGTTCAGCAGTTAAGGTACTCCTTACCTTTTCTTTATATTTAGTAATAGAAGGATTCCTGAGGTAAAGTAAATAAATTTGCAGAGGGTGGCAGGATTTGCATATGCAGGAAGTCAAATGTAGCCTTGTAGAATCAGAAACTTCCAGAATTGTTACAATATCTTTAAGAGTGACAGGTTATATTGCAGCCACAGTTAGATGAAGGCAAAAATATAATGGCTGCTTCTTTGGGTACCACACAATGCTTTAGTACTCTATTAGGTCATATGAGAATTTCATGCAAGAGCTATGTTAATTAAGAATCAGGTTTCCACAGTAAGATAGCAAGTCACAAAGCATTCTTAATTGTCCCAAGAAAGAGAAACTTACTAAAACCATTGTCAAAAAAATTGGGAAAATGTCCACTTCATATAAGAAATAATTTGTAAAAAAATAAGTTATCACAAAATAATATTTTTAATACAATTCTTGCCCTGATAACTGTGCCACACATCCAGAGTCCAGAAGGTCATCACTATTGACCATCCAGAGAGTGCTTTCCCAGCTTAGTAGATTTTTGGAGAACAGAGAAAATGCCATTTGATTATTTGCCTTAAGTAGCAAAACATGCCAAGAGCCAAACTGTTCTAGATGGCTCTAAAGAGAGTTAATAATATGCCCCCCCTCCAAATGTCAGTCCCATACTCAGAGTAGAGCATAACATTTGTGATGGAATGACAAGTCAAGAGCTCTTCCATTGTCAACAGTAGAGCAAAGAGTTCGTGTCCAATTTAGGAGTTTCCAGGGAGTACTTTTCCTCCTCAGAATTCTGCAGGCTGGACAAGCCTTGGTCTGGTTCAGCAAGGCTAGGTGTGCTCTTTGTGACTATTGCATAAGACAAAATCATGCAAGTAAGACCCTGGAAAGGATTGCATTCTCCCCATTACTCTCTTCTTCCAGTTCTAGTAAATCTGCAGAAAAGCACTTTAACCGCTAGTCTCAGAAGAGAACAGAATAACAAAGTTGGAAGAGACCTTGGAGGCATTCTAGTTGCATTAACAGAGGGATACAAACAAGATCAAGTGAGGTACTAATACCACCCTATAAAGCCTTAGTAAGACCACACCTAGAATACTGCATTCAGTTTTGGTCACCACACTATTAAAAAAGATGTTGAGACTCTAGAAAAAATGCAGGGAAGAGCAACCAAGATGATTAGGGGACTGGAGGCTAAAACATATGATGAACGGTTGCAAATACTCGGCATGGCTAGTCTAGTGCAGAGAAGGACCAGGGGAGACATGATAGCAGCATTCCAATACCTGAGAGGCTGCCACAGAGAGGAGGGGATCAACCTATTTTCCAAAGCACCTGAAGGCCAGACAAGGAATAATGGATGGAAATTGATCAAGGAGAGATTCAACCTAGAAATAAGGAGGAATTTTTTGACAGTGAGAACAATCAACCAATGGAACAACTTGCCTTCAGAAGTTGTGGGAGCTTCACTGGAAGCTTTCAAGAAGAGACTGGACTGGACTGCCATTTGTCAGAAATGGTGTAGGGTCTCCTGCTTGGGCAGGGGGTTGGACTAGAAGACCCATGAGGTCCTTTCCAACTCTGTTAATCTGTTAGTCCAACCCCCTGCTCAAGTAGGAGACCCTCTAACATTTCAGACAAATGGCCACCCAACCTCTTCTTAAAAACCTCCAGTGTTGGATCATCCACAACTTCTGGAGGCAAGTCATTCCACTGATTAATTGTTCTCACTGTCAGGAAATTTCTCCTTAGTTCTAGACTGATTCTCTCTGAGCTGTTTTTATTCAGTTAACATCAGTGAACCTGCCCGGAGGGTCAGGAATGAGAATTCATTGCCAAATCCTTAAGAAGATTTAAATTAAGCTCTGCAGTAGATGCTAGAGAGATCAGATGCTCCTCACCTCCACTCTCTTTCATAGGTCTCTATTTGTGTCAACATCAAGGATTAAATCTTGGCTTTCTCATCAAGAATCCACCTCCCTCAGTTACACGTGCATCTTTCCATCAAGTGGACAAAATGTAAAACTCTCTAACATCTCCACTCCTGGGCAGAAGAGGCAAATCTCTCCATTTTCAGCATCATCCGGTGCCAGACTAGCAGTATGTTTAGTGTGGGAAGTTTTATGTCTTGGAATTAGCGTTCCATCTGTAGTTTTCTCTGTATTTCCCTCAGTCACAACAATGCAGAAGGAATGCAAATGGAATCCAATTAGGAGCAGCGGCTTTGCAGGCACCCATAGCAATTATCGGTTTAGTTGTCGAAGGCAGAGTTTAGTAGCAATCAAAGCTAGCAGGATTGATTTCTCGTTTTGTTTTAAGTGTAGTTAATCTAATGGTTAATTTATTCAAATTGATAGAACAGAGCAAGAAGTTACGGTTCTATTTTTTTTCCATATATATATATATATATATATATGTGTGTGTGTGTGTGTGTGTGTGTGTGTGTGTGTGTGTATACATATATATATATTTTCTGAGGTTTTTGCGGGTGTTTGTATGTAGGTCTTTGGTTATTCGGGTTTTCTCCCGCGTAAAATTGGAAGTGTCTTGGCGACGTTTCGACGAAGTCTCATTCCAAGACACTTCCAATTTTACACGGGAAAAAACCCGAATAACCAAAGACCTACATATATATATATATATATATTGCTCAGAAAGCTAAGCTTAAGTAGCTGAAGGTGGAATGAAGGGGATTCCAAATGCCCTAGTAATATCAAGTTTCATCAGCCTAGCAATTTTCTGAATCCTTTACTATCATTTGAGAGTAGATTGTTTGTTGCAATTGATCCTAATGTGCTAGCAGTATGTATAATGATATCTGTCTTCACCACTTACAGGACATCCTTCCCTACATAAAAATAAACCACTAAAACCCATCCACCAAAATGGCCTGAGGGACATCAACAAATTCAAAGGGACATCCAGCAAACATTAGCAGATGGGTGTTTGCTAACAAATTTTGTTGCCAAGTCAGCAGGAAGGAACGAGGCTTAGAGCTACCCTGCTGGTCCAAGCCACGGTCTTCCTGTCTTGTAAAAAGGTGTGTGTGTGTGTGTGTGTGTGAGAGAGAGAGAGAGAGAGAGAGAGAGAGAGAGAGAGAGAGAGAGAGAGAGAGAGAGAGAGAGAGAGAGAGAGAGAGAGAGAGAGAGAGAGAGAGAGAGAGAGAGAGAGAGAGAGATGATTTAATTAAAACTGTTGACAGGGATTTAGACGGTTTCCCTGGAAGGCCATGTAGAAAGTGGGTTAAATTAATAGTATTCTATAGAAAAATTGGCGTTGTGCACAGAGCCACAGCAAGGTTGCTGTGGGGCTTTGATTTCACTTTGACCATGGAAGAGAGCAGTTTCTCAGATGCCTTCTGCAGTTATCACTGATAGATGCTACTACCATTTAGTCTTGGCAGAAAATGGGAAATTCTTCTCCCCCAGCAAAGGAAGAGGAAGAGATAGTTTATGATTCAGGTCCAGGGAGTTGTATTCTAAGCTGCTGGGATCCCCAACGATTTTGGAGAATTCCGCCCACCCCACCCCCACTTTACTATTTTACTGTTGGTTTCATGGGTAATTTTCACAGTAACTTCTGCTTTCTTTTACTCCAAAAATGTGAGCAACACAAAAGGCAAATAAAGTTATTGTAATGAAGTGCTTCAAAATGTTAGAAATTGCTGATAAAAGTAGGAAATAGAATCCACAGACCTAAGGATAACTAAAATAGTTATTTTATGTAGGACAAATATATCCAAGGACTGCGGGCAGTGGTGGGATTCAAGTAATTTAACAACCGGTTCTCTGCCCTAATGATTTCTTCCAACAACCAGTTCACCAAACTGCTCAGAAAGTTAACAACCGGTTCTCCCGAAGTGGTGCAAACTGGCTGAATCCCACCACTGACTGGGGGTGGAAACAACATATTAAAGAGTAAAGCATAAAAGCACAGTAAACGTTTATACAAAATAGTACTTGCAATCAAAATGTTTGGGGCTGAGGGCTCATTGGAATAAAGCAGTTTTTCACTGTTATCAAAATATGAGGATGGTAGGAAGCATATTTATCCCTGGGGGGAAATTGTCCTAAAAATGGGACTGTCACAGAGAAGGCCTCCCAGCTTGTTCACTCTCCATGTACTTCTTGCAGGAAGGAGAGGGGCACTTCAGCAGATGGCTGGTCTAGATCAGCAGTTTTACTTCTGGCAAGATTCTAGGAAGAGTACAGAGAAGAGCAAAAAATATGATTAGGTGATTGGAGGCTAAATCATATGATGAAGGGTTGCAGGAATTGGGTATGCCAAGTCTAACAAAGAGAAGGACTAGGGTTGACCTGATAGCAGTCTTCCATTATTTGAGTGGTTGTCACAGAGAAGAGGGGGTCAACCTATTCTCCAGAGCAGCCACAGGATGAGACATAACGAATGGAAATTATCAAGGAGAAATCCAACCTGGAACTTAGAAGAAATTCCATGTCTGTGAGAATAATTAATCAGCAGAATGACTTGCTTCCAGAAGTTGTGGGTGCTCCTTCACTGGAGGTTTTAAAGAAGTAATTGGACAGCCATTTGTCCAGAATGGTATAGGGTCTCCTGCTTGAGCAGACGGTTGGACTAGAAGACCTTCAAAGTCCCTTCCAACTCTGTTATTCTGTATTCTATAAGATGCTGCCTAGTATACTCTTGCACCCAAAAGGGCTTTAAAGGTAACTTATCAGCGTTGTCTCAGAAGCCTACTGAAAACCAGAGCAATGACTTCAGAACTGATTTTATTCTACAGTGATGCGATTGTCAGCCACTAATTTGGTCACTATAGTTCATATCAGCTGCAGCTTCTGAGTAATCTACAAATGTTGATCCTCTTTGGTTCTATGACAGTAGTCCAATTGGATAGTGACTGGAGTCCAAATAACTGATGTAAGAGCATGTCATAAAAGTTGTACAGGTTTGGCAGGACTACCCCAAATCACAAACTGTCTTCTTTGTTGGAAGTATGAACCTATGGATGACAACAACTGGGATCAATGTTATCTGTCAGCTCCACCACAGAGATCAGCGATCAGACATGAACCACAGAATGGTTAAATGGTTAAAATTACTTTTATTGAAACTGGCTATAATGACAGAATCTTATAAGTCTTATCGTGCTGTAGCTCCTCTTTCTTCTTATAATTCATCGAATTAGAGAGGAGTCTGTCTGACCTGCTTCCAAATGTTATCTGGAATTTTAAGATGCGTTATCCCCTTTTGCCAAGGCGACAAAGCCTGAGTATTTCCATTAAGGCCACCTTCCTTACTCTCTACTTTGTTGAATTGTCCAGATGTTTCATGACTAATAGCTCTGTCTTGGCAGTATTTAATCTGATCTTGTTTTCACTCTCTCCAGATTCCCATAGCCTCCAGGCACCAAGTGAAGACATCCCTTGTGTCTCCAGCCTGCCCCAATGTGGTAAGTTTTCATTGTAATTATGTTTCCCATGTGGATTTCTGTCATGGGGTGACAGAGCCACCTACATATTTTAGTGGCTATCATTTTGGCATAAGAGGGTCTTGGGTTTACCATGACATGAAACACCAGTGATAAATTGTTTCAAACAGCCTTGAAGATTGGCCCAGAACCCTCAACTTCCCAAGGTTTTGACCAGCCATGCATTCTCAAATGGTGAGGGTTTTTTTTCTGATAAGCATCACAGGATACTCTATTAGTACACATTCTGAAAGCATCTGGCAGATAATCAGAACTTCAGCAGACCAAGAGCTATGGATTGCAGTTAGCCTTCACACAGAACATTCATGAACTCAATAAGTTGTTCTTGTAAGTGACAAATCTGTGCATTGCACAAAACTGGTTTGGAGGAGAGCTAAATATATTCCTTATAAGCAAGTCACACTGCAGTGCAAACAAGGACAGTAATGGGATTTTTTTGTCTTCATTTGGGGCTGGATATTTCAACAAGTATCAAAAAGATATATGGATTTTTAGAGTGATGATATCCCCTTTTGGACCTGTGGGAGATGTTTTGGCCAAGAACATTGCTAGTATTTATGAAGATAGGAAAGCAACTATGCCATTTCACCTTGAGGCAAATAGGCCAGTATTGAAACAAGCATGAAAATTAAGGGTAACATACTCTATAATCCAGTGCAAGTCACTGGGACAATGGAACTCCCCTGAAGGATGTAGTCACCTATTAATGAATTCCCGACATGTATTACACAAGATAATTGCAAGTAGTCTCTGAACAGTAATGAATATCTCGCTGTCTATCATCCATCCATTCACCCATTCATTCATCTATCCAAGCTATTTTGGGAAAGAAGAACACAAATGTTTTATAATCTCATAAGATATTGATTTTTTTTTTAATCTCAGAAATATTTTAAATTTCTGGTTTTAATTCTGCAGCCTTGGCTTTATGGGAGGCAATTATGTGTAATTAGTATGTAGACATTTTTTTATCGACCTCTGATTTACCTGGCAGTTTACAGATGCTTTAGAATGATGCTGTAGTGGTCTGCATAAATGTTGGGAAACAGCAGGTTACTGTGTAGAAGAGTAAACAATAAAGGAGAATATTTGTAGCTCAGAGATAATATGAGGGGTCCTTGGTGCCCTCTGAACTTGGTTGTTTTCTTGTAGATGTTTCATTACCCAAACTAGGTAATATTATCAATGCTAGTGCAAAGAAGAGAAGAAGTATAATGCATATAATTGGCAGTCTAGTTGTCTGTTCTTTGTAGAGATTAAAAAGCCACTCCCATATCAATTGACATATAATGTATATAATTGGCATATATTATGCATGTGTCTCCAAGTTAGTTTTTTAGCATGCTAACAAGGAAATGTATCTCCCCTTCATCCCCTCTCCCCCATTCACCACCAACATTTCATCATTCATCTCGGGGAACTTTATGCATGGCACGCAATAAAAGTTATATGAGCATGATTTTACCTGACATCAGTATCTGCCTCTTCATTGACATGGCATGGTAAATATTAATTGCTTCTAACCATTAAAAAAAAAATCAGGTTCCAACAAGAAAATGAAACTGCACAGAACAATTGATATATTGAAAAGAGTCAGCTGTTCAAACACAGCGTTGGTTCTCTAAATATGTGTGCATTTTTCCAGGCTCTAAAATAAATGTAGCTTGGGAATGGATCAAAATGATCATACTGAAAAGAGATACCCTTAAACTTTTTTTTAACACTCTCTTTGTTGCAAGAACTTGCTAAGGAACGGAAGTGCTGATCTCAAATTCTTTGATTAGGCTCCAGACTGAAGACATCGTGATGTTGAGGAGTGATTTTTCTTCCTGCTTTTCTCCATTTTCCTTTTTCACACAAACCTGCAGATATTTTGGCTCTAGCTGACCCAGAGGGACTTGCTCGTCTTTGAAAGGGTTTTGCTTTGCCAGATATCTGGCAAACACATCTGTGTTTGCATGAATCATGTGGCTGGAAGCTAAACGGAAATCCTGATGAGTTTCAAAAAGGAACTGACCAGCATATATTAGACAGAACATTGTCTCTGGACACCAGGATCTTGGCCTTGAAGATGGAAGGTCGTTCTATTAGAGGATTTCAGGGTGAGCCAGGAGACTCAGGGAACATGGCAAGGAGGGGAGGAGGAGGTTGTTATTATTGTTGTTGATGACTTCGCTTGAACAGGGCAAAAAAAACCCGCCCATTTTTGTTGCTGGCAGGCAAATTCATGCAAACACCCTAAAAATGAATGAAACAAATTTGTAACAGAGAGATCCTTACCATCTAATGGTATCCCAGCAAGATCCGGCATTCCTATAACTACACATAGACCATTGAGGACCTGTATACTGCACGAGTCAAAAAGAGGGCTGTGAAAATATTTACAGACCCCTCACATCCTGGACATACACTGTTTCAACACCTACTCTCAAAACGACGCTACAGAGCATTGCACACCAGAACAACTAGACACAAGAACAGTTTTTTCCCGAACGCCCTCACTCTGCTAAACAAATAATTCCCTCAACACTGTCAAACTATTTACTAAATCTGCATTACTATTAATCTTCTCATCGTTCCCATCACCCATCTCCTTCCACTTATGACTGCATGACTGTAACTTTGCTGCTTGTATCCTTATGATTTATATTGATATTGATTGCTTATTTGTACCCTATGACTATCATTAAGTGTTGTACCTTATGATTCTTGATGAAGGTATCTTTTCTTTTATGTACACTGAGAGCATATGCACCAAGACAAATTCCTTGTGTGTCCAATCACACTTGGCCAATAAAAAATTCTATTCTATTCTTTCTATTCCTTTCCTATTTGGGGGAAATAAGATACCTTTGCTGCAGGACTGGACCAAAAGGAAGGGGGATTATGGTTTTGGGGCCCATAAGAAGGTGATGTTTGCAGAGGTAGTGGCTGCAGTAATAACAGAAATAACTGGTAGAAAACCAAGGAGGATAATGTTTGGGGGTGAAGAGGGGGCAGCAAGATGGAGAAAGAAAAGGTCAGTGTTATTTTCTATCCCCATCTATCCACTCTTGATTTTGTGTTCAGATGAGTCCTTTGGGATAGGGGAATATTTTCTATCTAAAAGAAACAAATGAAATAATAGTGATCATCTTCCTAACTCGTGTTTTTTTTCTTTGTCTAATGAGCGCATATATGTGATGATTCATCTAGCAAAGCAACTTTCATCAGGATCTGTAAAGCAAGGTTTCAAAAATATTTTTACACAATATTTAGCCTAAAATTCCACTATGTACAGCATGAGCTGTTTTGATTAATACAGTTTCTGTTGCCCCTGAAGATCTTCTACTATATTCTTGGCTTCCTGCCTGCTGACATCTTCTGATAATGAGTTCCTGGTATCGTTCATGGGTTGTATGGCCCAAACCATGATTCGCCCATGCAAGCATCTTGTTACTCATCCAGAAACAATATCCAGCTATAAAAATAATAATAATAATAATAATAATAATAATAATAATAATAATAATAATAATAATAATAATAATAATAATAATAATAATAATAATAATAATAATAATAATAATAATAATAATAAAAATAATAATAATAATAATAATAATAATAATAATAATAATAATAATAATAATAATAATAATAATAATAATAATAATAATAATAATAATAATAATAATAATAATAATAATAATAATAATAATAATAATAATAATAATAATAATAATAATAATAATAATAATAATAATAATAATAATAATAATAATAATAATAATAATAATAATAATAATAATAATAATAATAATAATAATAATAATAATAATAATAATAATAATAATAATAATAATAATAATAATAATAATAATAATAATAATAATAATAATAATAATAATAATAATAATAATAATAATAATAATAATAATAATAATAATAATAATAATAATAATAATAATAATAATAATAATAATAATAATAATAATAATAATAATAATAATAATAATAATAATAATAATAATAATAATAATAATAATAATAATAATAATAATAATAATAATAATAATAATAATAATAATAATAATAATAATAATAATAATAATAATAATAATAATAATAATAATAATAATAATAATAATAATAATAATAATAATAATAATAATAATAATAATAATAATAATAATAATAATAATAATAATAATAATAATAATAATAATAATAATAATAATAATAATAATAATAATAATAATAATAATAATAATAATAATAATAATAATAATAATAATAATAATAATAATAATAATAATAATAATAATAATAATAATAATAATAATAATAATAATAATAATAATAATAATAATAATAATAATAATAATAATAATAATAATAATAATAATAATAATAATAATAATAATAATAATAATAATAATAATAATAATAATAATAATAATAATAATAATAATAATAATAATAATAATAATAATAATAATAATAATAATAATAATAATAATAATAATAATAATAATAATAATAATAATAATAATAATAATAATAATAATAATAATAATAATAATAATAATAATAATAATAATAATAATAATAATAATAATAATAATAATAATAATAATAATAATAATAATAATAATAATAATAATAATAATAATAATAATAATAATAATAATAATAATAATAATAATAATAATAATAATAATAATAATAATAATAATAATAATAATAATAATAATAATAATAATAATAATAATAATAATAATAATAATAATAATAATAATAATAATAATAATAATAATAATAATAATAATAATAATAATAATAATAATAATAATAATAATAATAATAATAATAATAATAATAATAATAATAATAATAATAATAATAATAATAATAATAATAATAATAATAATAATAATAATAATAATAATAATAATAATAATAATAATAATAATAATAATAATAATAATAATAATAATAATAATAATAATAATAATAATAATAATAATAATAATAATAATAATAATAATAATAATAATAATAATAATAATAATAATAATAATAATAATTTATACCTCTTTCCTTTGATGGAAAATGATGGGTGACATCGCAAGCTGATAATGGGAACATTAATTACCAGTGAGTTTGTTCCCTTGCTTTTCCCTAGCAACACCGTTAGGGTTTCCGAATCAGACTTAGTTAGATTGACCGCAGGAAGCATCCCAGGATTGAGTTCATCCTTATGGCCAATAAAAAATTCTGTTAAGTTCGGAAAGTAACGAGGCTGGAGACCAGGGTAGTGACAACAGCTCTTTAATATATGGTGAACCCAGCAACCTGGCTGGGGAAAAACAACCCTTTATATACTGTTTAACCGGCGGCTTCAACCAATCAGCAACGTGCTTGTTTCCCGCCTAAATATTTAAAGATACATAACACTCCTCCCCTCCCAGAAAACACTTTACCACTATTTACATATTATTTACATGTTATTTTTCGACGTAGTCACGCAAATAACCTGGGCGTCTCCTAATTCTTTCGGACCTGCGCGGTTCAGTCCTGGGTGGTGTTTTGAGCTGGTCGGGGGGGGGTTTTTCTCCTCCCCGCCCCTTCTCCAGGGCCACCGGGCCCTGGATTACTGCAGACTCTTTTTCTTGGCCCTCCGGCCTTGGATTACTTTTAGAGTTTTCCCTGCTGTTTCCATCGGGAACCTGATGGCGTCGCTGGACCTCCGGGACCTCAGCTAAGTCTTGCGCCTCCCCCGGGTTATGGTCAGCTGTGGGTTCAAATAAGGAGTGGTCATGATCTGTCTCATTTAGCTCGGGTTGTTCAGCTATTCGTTTCCTTATCTGATCTATGTGGCGCCTCCATACTCGGTTGTCTTGTAACTCGACCAAGTATGACTTTGGACGGTTGCTTTTATGATTTGCCCTGCGAGCCAACTTGGGCCGTCCCCATAGTTGCGGGCCCACACTCGATCGCCTATGCCCATTTCTCTCGTTTTCTAGTTCCCCTTGTAACCCTCTGGTGTGTAATGGGGATTCAAGCGGTCAAGTGGGCACGGGTTTCCGTCCCATCAATAATTCGGCTGGGCTTCTGCCTGTAGCAGTGCTTGGGGTTCTGTGCTGAGCGGCCAGAAAGAAATCTATCTTTGTTTGCCAGTCACCTGGCTTGAGCCTGGACAATGCCTCCTTAGCGCTCCGGACGGAGCGCTCTGCAAGGCCATTCGGCGCAGGGTGGAAAGGCGCAGAGGGCATGTCGGATGCCCTCCTCTGCCAAGTATTCCTCAAACTGGGCTGCCGTGAATTGCGGGCCGTTGTCGGACACCAGAGTGTCAGGCAACCCGTGGGTTGCGAATAGGTGGCGCGGGGCTGCGATTACTGCCTCGGCTGTCATGGATTTCATGAGTATGATCTCCAACCATTTAGAGAATGCGTCGACAACCACTAGGAAGGTTTGGCCGTGGAAAGGGCCAGCAAAATCAATGTGGATTCTTGACCAGGGCCCTTGGGGTTTTCCCATTCCTGACTGGGGCCGTTGGGGTAGAGGTCTGGACTCTTGGCAAGCCTGGCATTTCCTACCCTCTCAGCAATCTCTGAGTCCATGAGTGGCCACCACACATAGCTTCTTGCTAGCCCCTTCATCCTTACGATCCCTGGGTGACCCTCGTGGAGGTCCAATACCTTTCCCTTAATTTATCCGGGATTACCACTCGATCACCCCATAACAGGCACCCCTTGAGCCGAGAGCTCATCACGTTTTTACAAATTCCTTAAACCGTTCGCCCGGCGCAGCGGCCACCCTCTTGTACCCAACCGGTACAGTCCTTAACATAATGTCGGTATGATGCCGAGCCACTTCCTTAGATGTGACTGGGCCAGAGTCAAGAGTCAATAAGCAGGATGGGCGTCCCGGGTGGGGTCTTGATCGCCCTGGTAGTGGGCATCTGCTTAGCGTCCGCATGCCCACTTCTTTTCCTGGTCGATGCTGCAGCTTGTAAGAATAAGCGGCTAAGAAAATAGTCCATCGGGTCAATCGTGGCGAAAGTGCCACAGGCGTTGGTGATCGCCAGCCAGTATTCCTAACAGCGGTCTGTGGTCAGTCACAATTTCAAAGTCTCGCCCAAAAACATATTCGTGAAATTTTTACCCTGACACAATTGCTAGCGCTTCCTTATCTAACTGGCTATAGTTCCTCTCTGGGAGGACATCGTTCTGGAGTAGAAGGCTATAGGGGCTTCTGTGCCGTTTGGAAGTCTGTGGCTGAGCACAGCCCCACCCGTAAGGGAGGCATAAACCAGCACTAATGGCAATGAGCTATGATACTGGATGAGCAGGCTATCGCTCGAGAGCAGGTTTTTACTGCTTGAAAGCCCTACTTTCCGACTTTCCCCAAGACCAAACAGTATTTTTCCTAGAAGCTTATGCAGCGGTTCAGCAACGGTCGCTTTGTTTTTAAAAGACCGCGTAAAATTCACTAGCCCAGGAATGCCTGTAGCTCTGTTTTGTTTTGGGCGCTGGAGCCTTTCTGATTGCCTTGACCTTGCTCTCAGTGGGGTGAATTCCTTTCTTGTCTATTCGGTAGCCCAAGAATTCGGATTCTACCCCTATCTGGCATTTGTTCACTTTAACCTTTAGTCCGGCTGACGGAAAATGCCCAGAACCTTTCTCAACGCTCCCCAATTCCTCTCGTTTTCGCTGATATCAATACATCATCGAAGTAGGGAACTACCCCTGGGAGCCCTTGCAGAAGTCGTTCCATCAAATTTTGGAACAGCCCTGGTGCCACACTCACCCCAAATTGTAATCGGGTACACTTGAAGGCCCCCCTGTGAGTTACAATCGTTTGGGCTTCGGCTGTGTTGGCGTCTACGGGCAGTTGTTGGTAGGCTTGAGCCAAGTCTAACTTTGCAAAGACTTGCCCTTGCCCCAAAGAGTGCAGCAAGTGTTGCACCACGGGAACTGGGTAAGCGCTTTTCTGTAAGGCTTTGTTTAGCGTCGCCTTGTAGTCAGCGCAGATTCTAATTGACCCATCTGGTTTTACTGGGGTGACGATTGGCGTCTCCCACTTTGCGTGATCGACTGGCACCAAAATCCCCTGATTTATGAGCTTATCTAGCTCCTTGTCAATTTTAGGTTTAAGGGCAAAAGGGACTCTCCTTGCCTTTAACCTAATGGGAGCTACCTGGGGGTCTAAGTTGAAGGAAATAGGGGTCCCCTTGTACTTGCCCAGGCAGTCCTTGAAGACATCTTCGAACTCGTTCATGAGTATGTCTTTCAGGTTACAGTCACTTCTGTAGATGCCAGTCACTCCCATGCCCAGTGCACGAAACCAGTCTAGTCCCAACAAACTAGGCAGGGTCCCTTCGACGATCGTGATGGGCAGGGTCTTCTTGTGTGGTCCGTACTCGACTCGGACGGAGGTGGTCCCTCGAACAGGGATGCGATTCCCTTGGTAGTCGTGGACTCGTAGCCGTTGTGTTTGCAGGTGGCGCTTCGCGACTGATGGCAGTGACTTCGCCAAAGTGTCCCAGGACATGATGGTGATCGCTGACCCGGTGTCTACTTCAGTCGGCACCGTACTCCTTCTATTTTGGGTTTGGTGAAGATCTTCTTCTCCACCGGGTTGGTGACCTATGACCACCGTCGTTTGGTTTGAATCGCGCCTTTTTGTTTGAGCCAATCGCGGGTCGCCTTGCCGATCCCGCGCTCTGATTGGCCGATTTGAATTTTCGGCGGGAAGGTTGGGGAGCTCGACAGACTTGAGCTAGGTGCCCTTTCTTCTCGCACCGCCGACATGTTGCGTCCTTGAACTTGCAGTGTTGGCGCTGGTGTTGACCTCCGCAACTTCCGCATTCGTCCCGGTCCTCTTTGCCGCGTTTCTCGGTTCGGCAGACCCCTTCCTCATCCTCACCGTCAGATTCGGTTTGGATCTCTTCTTGGTGCACCGGGGTTGACTTTGTGCTCGCCTTTGGTGTGAGAGGCTTTTGCAGGGTCTCCGCCGCTTGGGTGGACATTTCATGCGCTCTGGCTTCGTCCAGAGCGTTTGCCAGCGTCAGATTGCTTTTCGATAGCAATCGCCTCCGCAAACGCATGTCTCTGACCCCCCTGATGAGTTGCTCTAGCAGCACCTCGTCCAGGTCTCGGTACCCACAGTCTTTGGAGGCTTTCCGCAGGGCGGCCATGTAGTCGCCGATGGATTCGCCCTCTAGCTGTCGGCGCTCTCCAAATTCAAAACGCCGCACGTATTTGGACGGCGTTGGTGCGAAATGGTTTTTTAGCAGGGTTTGCAAAGTTTGCCACGATACCGATTGTATCGGCGTTGGCTCTGCCAGGGCTTCCGCGATGTCGATGACCTCGGGACCGCAGTGGCTCAAGAAGTAAGCCCTTTTGCGGTTGTCTGGAACTCCTTGCAGTTCGTTAGCTTCTAGAAAGCTTTCGAAACGGGTCATATACGTTCCCCATTTCTCTCTAGCCGGGTCAAACGGTGCGGGCGGAGTGTAACTGGCCATCTCCGCGTTTCAGCCCTGTGTTTGCTGGGTTCGGTTCTTCCGTGCTTCAGCTCGGTTCTGGTGCTCCTTAGCCTCGAAATCCCACCCTCGTCGCCAGTGTTAAGTTCGGGAAGTAACGAGGCTGGAGACCAGGGTAGTGACAACAGCTCTTTAATATATGGTGAACCCAGCAACCTGGCTGGGGAAAAAACAACCCTTTATATACTGTTTAACCGGCGGCTTCAACCAATCAGCAACGTGCTTGTTTCCCGCCTAAATATTTAAAGATACATAACAAATTCTATTCTATTCTTTCTATTCTATTCTATTCTATTCTATTCTATTCTATTCTATTCTATTCTATTCTATTCTATTCTATTCTATTCTATTCTATTCTATTCTATTCTATTCTATTCTATTCTATTCTATTCTATTCTATTCTATTCTATTCTATTCTATTCTATTCTATTCTATTCTATTCTATTCTATTCTATTCTATTCTATTCTATTCTATTCTATTCTATTCTATTCTATTCTATTCTATTCTATTCTATTCTATTCTATTCTATTCTATTCTATTCTATTCTATTCTATTCTATTCTATTCTATTCTATTCTATTCTATTCTATTCTATTCTATTCTATTCTATTCTATTCTATTCTATTCTATTCTATTCTATTCTATTCTATTCTATTCTATTCTATTCTATTCTATTCTATTCTATTCTATTCTATTCTATTCTATTCTATTCTATTCTATTCTATTCTATTCTATTCTATTCTATTCTATTCTATTCTATTCTATTCTATTCTATTCTATTCTATTCTATTCTATTCTATTCTATTCTATTCTATTCTATTCTATTCTATTCTATTCTATTCTATTCTATTCTATTCTATTCTATTCTATTCTATTCTATTCTATTCTATTCTATTCTATTCTATTCTATTCTATTCTATTCTATTCTATTCTATTCTATTCTATTCTATTCTATTCTATTCTATTCTATTCTATTCTATTCTATTCTATTCTATTCTATTCTATTCTATTCTATTCTATTCTATTCTATTCTATTCTATTCTATTCTATTCTATTCTATTCTATTCTATTCTATTCTATTCTATTCTATTCTATTCTATTCTATTCTATTCTATTCTATTCTATTCTATTCTATTCTATTCTATTCTATTCTATTCTATTCTATTCTATTCTATTCTATTCTATTCTATTCTATTCTATTCTATTCTATTCTATTCTATTCTATTCTATTCTATTCTATTCTATTCTATTCTATTCTATTCTATTCTATTCTATTCTATTCTATTCTATTCTATTCTATTCTATTCTATTCTATTCTATTCTATTCTATTCTATTCTATTCTATTCTATTCTATTCTATTCTATTCTATTCTATTCTATTCTATTCTATTCTATTCTATTCTATTCTATTCTATTCTATTCTATTCTATTCTATTCTATTCTATTCTATTCTATTCTATTCTATTCTATTCTATTCTATTCTATTCTATTCTATTCTATTCTATTCTATTCTATTCTATTCTATTCTATTCTATTCTATTCTATTCTATTCTATTCTATTCTATTCTATTCTATTCTATTCTATTCTATTCTATTCTATTCTATTCTATTCTATTCTATTCTATTCTATTCTATTCTATTCTATTCTATTCTATTCTATTCTATTCTATTCTATTCTATTCTATTCTATTCTATTCTATTCTATTCTATTCTATTCTATTCTATTCTATTCTATTCTATTCTATTCTATTCTATTCTATTCTATTCTATTCTATTCTATTCTATTCTATTCTATTCTATTCTATTCTATTCTATTCTATTCTATTCTATTCTATTCTATTCTATTCTATTCTATTCTATTCTATTCTATTCTATTCTATTCTATTCTATTCTATTCTATTCTATTCTATTCTATTCTATTCTATTCTATTCTATTCTATTCTATTCTATTCTATTCTATTCTATTCTATTCTATTCTATTCTATTCTATTCTATTCTATTCTATTCTATTCTATTCTATTCTATTCTATTCTATTCTAGCAAAGCAACTTTCATCAGGATCTGTAAAGCAAGGTTTCAAAAATATTTTTACACAATATTTAGCCTAAAATTCCACTATGTACAGCATGAGCTGTTTTGATTAATACAGTTTCTGTTGCCCCTGAAGATCTTCTACTATATTCTTGGCTTCCTGCCTGCTGACATCTTCTGATAATGAGTTCCTGGTATCGTTCATGGGTTGTATGGCCCAAACCATGATTCGCCCATGCAAGCATCTTGTTACTCATCCAGAAACAATATCCAGCTATAAAAATAACACAATCAAAATGAATAAATGCCGCGTGTGGTTTTTCAGTTCTAATAACCACTATTACCCATGAGCCTGCACTAGTTAACATGGAAGACTTTAGAAGCTCCCTGACCTTTTTTTACATATCAGAATAGCTGCAACTGATATGACCGTAAAAAAAAAATCACAATAAGCTCACAGTTGAAATGTGCCCTTTAACAGTTTTAGTCAGGCAACGGATGCCAATTTAAAGCATGCCTCCCCAGAACAACAGTTGCGGAGAGTTTCATAGTGCTCTCAGACCAGCTTGCCCTTACTCTGAAGCAACTGCCATGAGGTCACGCAGAGAGCCAAATGACATCAGTTGATAATATCCTCGATCTGCAAGAAACCACTCGACAACAATGTGTTTCACACAGCATGTACCAATTTGCTCTCGACTAGGGTTTATACCTCTTTCCCTTTGATGGAAAAATGATGGGTGACATACGCAAGCTGATAATGGGAACATTAATTACCAGTGAGTTTGTTCCCTTGCTTTTCCCCTAGCAACACCGTTAGGGTTTCCGAATCAGACTTAGTTAGATTGACCGCAGGAAGCATCCCAGGATTGAGTTCATCCTTATGGAACTCCTCAGAAGCAGGCAGCCAGATTCGATAACTTTCACACCCATGTAAAACAGGGATTCTTGATAGGCCCATCTTGACATAAAGGGATGGTAAAGATGATATAGTGGTTCCCAACCTTTCCAGCTCCGTGGACTGGCAGTGGCATCAGCAACAGTGGTGGTGGGTGGAGGTAGTAGTAGGTTTCACTTACCTTCGTTACCATTTTGGAACTGTGAGCATGTGCGCCTGGTTTGCTCATGCGCAGTGCTTCTGCACATGTGCAGAGCTTTCTGCGCATACGCAGAGCGTCCATGGGCAGAGCCTCCTGCCACTGCCACTACCAGTTTGCCCAAACGGGGTGAACCAGTAGAAACCCACCACTGGGTGGAGGATGGTTTAACAGATGCAGCCCAATCCTGTGGATGCACAAATGTGCTTGCCTGTTGCTTGCATGAATTGGTTTCCAACAGGTCTCAGACCAGTACCTGTTGGTCTGTACCACACAGACTGGGGTGGGGGGGGAGAAGAGAACACCTGATGTAGGAGATGACCAAGCTGAGCCTGAGAACAAGGTCAGCGCATCATCAGTTTGGAGTCTCTACACTCCCGTAAGACACCTAAGCCCAGCTCCCTTTGAAATTCATTGACTCTTATCTGGCATCAATTTGCCTTATCAGTTAGTAGATCAGATTCTTGTGTATAGATAGCATGAAATAAAATTGTAGTGTTTTTTAATTCTATCCTGACTCCCGATTTCCCGTGCCTGACATATTCCATCTTCCAACATCTATCTGAGATATCTGTTATAAGCACAAAGTCTCTACAACATCTGCTTTCCAGAACAGCAAAATTGTTTTTTTTTAAAAAAAAAAGTCAAGAAGTCTGGTAAACAAATGCAACCTAAATAGATTTTTGTTTTGTAGATTTTTTGTTGGGGTGGGGAGATGGCAGTAGAAAAACTCATGATATTTTAATCTTTTGTCTGGTGGAAATCCCTCTTCTGAAGAGATTTTTTTTCCCCTTTTAGTTAAATACAAAATATTTTGTTTTCCAGTTATACAACTGCTATACTGTTGTAAGTGCTTGTATGACCAAAAAGTAGGGCAGAATATAAATGTAATGAAGAAATAAATGTATTTACGGTAGATAGAGATCTCAGTGTTTTCTTTAACAATTTAATAGCAGTTCTGAGCAGGAGTTGAATTCTGTTGGGATCATGACACTAAATTTTTCCAGCCTGAACTGTTTTCCTAATGAATATAACCTTCCAGAAGCTGTTATTAGTCCCGTTGAGAAAAACATGTGGATACATGTTTGTTTCTTCCCTAGAGCAAATAGCAGCAGGGCTTGGGGATTTTGATCATGAAACAGAAAATGGGAAAAGGTTAATTCCCCTTTCCTGTGCCAGAATCCTTATTGAATTCACCACCTCAAATAAAGTGGTTGCTCCCACCCACAAAGAAACCTGGTGGCTGGTATTATATGGTTTTCAGGATTCAACAGGATCCAAACTTAATTTTCTCTGAAATCATGCCATTTAATACACCATGCAATATATATAGTCTTAGAAAGCCTATTGGAAAGCCTGCTTCCAATAAATTGTATCACAAAGGTAACTTGGCATTGGAATGTCTGATAACTACTTCCAGTTTATTTGCTCCATTGAGTTGGAAAAAAACCCACTGGATATATTCAGGAAAATGAAAATGAAAATGCCCAGCGCTGGTTGTACAGCTGCAGTTAAAATGAATACAGAACCTAAATTTAATTTTCTGTTCCAAGCCCTGTCAATTTATACCAGTGTTTCCAAACTGAAAGTCCAACTGAAATAAGTTTTTTTAAAAAAACTTATTGTTTTAAACTTATTGTTTAAATAGGCTGAACTAAAATCTGGAGCAAATCGCCTTCATTAGTTAAGTGATGTGTTAGAACCGGAATTTCTGAAAGTTGCCATTTCGAAACATCTGCTGGTGCCAGATTAGACATACCAAAGGTAGCTTTATATTACTGTACAGCCAGAGGTGGTATTCAACTAGTTCGTACCGGTTCAGGTGAACTGGTAGCAGAAATCGCAGGTGGGCCCCAGCTCTATGCCATTCTATTTAGGCACATTTTTGGGACCAGGAGCATGTGCGGAAGGCAGGCGCATATGTGGAAGGCCAGGCGCATGCATGGTTGGCGCACGCAGCAAACTGGTGGTAAGACTATTGGAAACCCACCACTGTGTACAGCATCAAATCTGGTCAGAAATATTGGACAGACCAGATCCTTTCCAATAAGAGGAAAATTGAGGTAATTATAGCTTCTATCTTGCCCTTATCTATTCTATCTATCTATCTATCTATCTATCTATCTATCTATCTATCTATCTATCTATCTATCTATCTAATCCCACCTTTATTATTTTTACAAATAACTCAAGGTAGCAAACATATCCATCACACATGTTCCTCCTTCTATTTTCCCCATAGCAACAACCTTGTGAGGGGGGTTGGGCTGAAAGAGAGTGATTAGCCCAAAGTCACCCAACTGGCTTTCATGGCTAAGACAGGACTAGAACTCACAATCTTTTATTTTCTAGCCTAGTGCCTTAATCACTAGACCAAATACTGTAGGTATACAATGCTTTGTCACAGAGCTAAAGCTACATTAAAAATGCAGAAAATGGAGGGAAGGGAAGGAAGTACTATACACTTTGGCTATGTGTATGCTACTTTTATTCGTCCTTTAACTTGAGTTAGGAAACCACTGAAGTTATGCTCATATCATATTCTATGCCTAAATTAAGCATCTGCATTATGGCTTAATGTGAAAGACTCTTCACGCAACCAGCTAAAACAACAGTTGAGTTCCCTTGATAAAATAGAACCATAAACTCCCTAATCCTGTTTAACCCATCTAGGGCTAAATTTCACCCGTGATTCCAGACAGAAATCCAGACAGAATTTCACCAGTGATTCTCCATGTTCTTCAAATCCCATTTTCCTTGTTTCTTGCCAAAATATCCCTAGAATTTAGGGTCCAATGGATCCACTCCAACCTTCCCAGTTAAGATAACTACTATAGCAGTGATCTGGGAACCATCCAAAGGAGTTGAGTAAGAAGAATGCTAACCATTCAATCCTGGACACCTTCACCTAGAAGTAAGCCCCACTAAACTAATTAGAACTGGAACAGTACTGTAGCTGGAAGAATCATTTAGCTTTCTAAAAGCCATTATATGAAAAAGAGGGGGAAGAACTACAGGTGTGGTAGAATAATGATACATGGAGCCGAGTACTGTATGGACAAATTATTTCTTTTCTACCTATGCCAGAATTAGAAAACCAATTTTAAAAAATTATAAGCAGGTGATAAATGAATCTTTGGGGGTGGATCACTGTTCACATAATGGATTCTAACCAAAGTAGAAAGGATAATATAATGAAAGGCAAGTATTTTCATATTTGGTGGGAGTGTTACATAGCCCGTAGGATTTTGGAATAAAGGTGTAATACTACTGATTCTGCCAAGAGCTGAATTTCTCACATTGTGGCATACATGATGTCACCTCTTTTTATTAGAAAGGTTTCTTTTTTTTTTCTCTTTAATGATGACTAAAATATTATTAATTTTAAATTCTAAACAAAGCCTCCTTTTGTCACTCTGATATAGCAACATGTGGGACTGTTTAATAGCAAAGAAAAAAACACAACCAGCTCAAAATTTCCACTGCAAGGTGAAAAGTAAATATTTTCCTATCCATCTCAGTTTTCTTTTGCAGAATTTACCAAAGGAGCCACAAGAACAACGGCTTCAGCTATAAAATATCATAAACCATTTTTGTGTGTGCATTCAAATGCATAGTTTTCTATATTCCAACCAAGAATTACATTTATATATTTTTATAGGATACATATTTTATATTTTGTGTAGTTTGGATAGTAGTTTGCTTAACTCATTATCTCATTCGTATTTCTTTCTATAACTAACTTGGATGTTCTTGTTTATTTTCTCTTATAGAAATGATTTGCTATGCTCTTGTTCCTTTTTGAAATGAAAAAGATTACTTTAGGATTTTAAAATTTAGAGCAAACAGATTCTGGTTGGGAATAAGTAGAAAAAAACCCGAAACCAAGCCTGATTTATATTCCTACAGATGAAGCCGAATGACAAAAAGAGAAGGGGTTGAGTTTATGTTAACACAATCCTGTCTGAGAATGTGTTTCCATATACAGTGAGTAGTAGGTCCATAGCAGCACATCCTGGAGTGTTTGACATGCAACACCTACTAGCAACTAAACAGCAGCTACTAGTCATACTGTGCATACTGTTTTGCTTTTGCAGCACTGATGACAAAGTCCAGTAATATGTGAAGACTAATCTAAGGCTGTCAGTGGTATAAAATGACTACTTCAGCTTCAACCACAATACACGAGCACACAACAGATTCAAACTTAAAGTGAACCGCTCCAATCTTGATTGCAGGAAATTTGACTTCAGTAACAGAGTTGTTAATGCCTGGAATGCACTACCGGACTCTGTGGTCTCATCCCAAAACGCCAAAAACTTTAACCTAAGACTGTCTACTGTTGACCTCCCCCCATTCCGAAGAGGTCTGTAAGGGGTGTGCATAAGAGCACCAGCGTGCCTACCGTCCCTGTCCTAATGTTCCCTTTAATTGTATTCATTTTATGTATTCAATTCATGCTTATACTTATATATATTATTTAATAGGTATTTGACAAAATAAATAAATAAAATGGGCAGATGAATGGATGGATGGATGAGAGGTTAAAGACAATGAGCTCTTACATGTACATATATTTGCCCACACATTTTCTCCATTTTGTGGAAGAACAGCTGGAAAGGAGTGTGTCTGGTTGCTTCCCCTCCTTCTTCGATCCTCAGACAGATGGTTGGGATGGAGCAGAATGAAACTCTCCACCCTCCTGTGATGAAGCCAGAAATTACTTACCTTCATGATCCTTGATAGGAAGAAGGAGGAAAAATCCAAGAGGCTGCTCTCTTCTTTCCCAGAAGTCCATTGGCACAGACAATAGGAAACCAGCTAACACAGGGGTGTCCAAACTTGGCAACTTTAAGACTTGTGGACTTCAACTCCCAGAATTCCTCAGGCAGAGGAATTCTGGGAATTGAAGTCCACAAGCCTTAAAGTTGCCATGTTTGGAAAGCCCCGAGCTAATATAATGGAAGTTTGGGGAAAGGGCAAAAGCCTGGTACCCCATCTTAGTGACTTTGCTTGCACATCACTTGTTGGCATTGCGAAAAACTGGACATTTTATTCAAGGTGCTCAGGAGAGAGGAAAGTGACAAGACTTCTTTGCATATTTGCAGCCTTGCTTCAGCCTGCTGGTTTCCTACTACCCTTAGCAGCTTCTTGCAATTGCATGGAACACATTTTTGCAGCCAAAGACCATCATTCATCCATTCATCCTTTAGCACCACCTTGCCAAATGAAAGTGTCTGCATTACTTTGTATGCTCAAAAGGTTTTCTTTCTCCCTGAGGATGGAGATGACTATCTGCCTTTATATATAATAAGTTTCTGCGGAATGCTCCCGTGCTCCCAACTCATGACAAGCCACCAGTTGTTCCTCCTTAGGGGACATTGGAAGATCTGCCCTGCTGTGCCTGGTGACTTATAATGTACTGTTGCTGCTAAACTCATTATCAGTGATGGTCAACTCTCCTAAAAGCCCAGAAGCTCCCCAGAGATTGCCTGCTGCTTTCCAAAACCTAGTGTGTTGCTCAGTTTTCTGAGGGAACTAATTCTGATTGCATTTTCTTCTCACATCCTTTCTCTCTGCGTCTTTGCCATGAGGGGATTTAATACAAAGTAAATCGCAATTATTCTGTACCCAGGAGTAAAGGCTTGTGTTTTTCAGTTCCCTTCTGATGAGCTCCGTTCTCCTCAAAGTCACTCGGGCAACAGCAGGAAGGAAGCCTGGGTCTTCCAGGGCAGGGAGGCTCTGCAGGAGAAAGTTCAAAAGGTCTGAATTGGAGATGCAGAAAGAAAGACCAACACAAGAACCAGAAAAGACCCAAGGGCAATCTCCTTCTTTGAAGGTGTCTTTAAAGAAACAGGATAATATAAAAAGACAATATTCACAAAACCATAGAAGCTGTCCTGGGCAATGTTATGGGTATAAAACAGGTCAGGAAGGGCAACTAAATTTTCTACACATGCTATATTTCATCATTTGGCCATCTGGCCATATGCATTCTTTTTTTTTTCTTCTTTGCCTTCATTCATATTTCTCTAAAGAACAGGGACAATTCAAATTGATCCTTATTTTTGGTATGAAATTAGTCATGGAAAGAGGGCCCCATTTTTTTAAAAAAGGAAAAAAGAAAGAAAGAAAGAAAGAAAGAAAGAAAGAAAGAAAGAAAGAAAGAAAGAAAGAAAGAAAGAAAGAAAGAAAGAAAGCGCCATTGTTTTACTGAAGGTGACAGAAAAGGCAGGTTCCATGGTTTCTGGACGGTGCCATCTTTTCTGTCGGGAAGCTTATTCAAATTGTACAAAACATGGGGGACAAAATATTATCATCGGCCTGCATTGTTGCATCCTTAGCTTTTATTAACTCCCTCCCTCTCTCACTCATTACATATGCACATAGAGGCTCTGGGAAAAGCTGAGTGCCAAAGGATGCATGGATGCTGTTTTTAAAGGGTGGAAAGGAAAGCAGCCAGAATTAGAGCTGATCATAAATTGGCTGTTGTCCAGAAATTAGAGCCTCTAGAAGGGGAAAGGAAGCACAGTGTGCTAAACATCCCTGATTATTTCTGCCCATCTGGTAAGAGGTGGCAAGGTCACTATGCACCAGGTCCCATCACTTTAGCAATGGCATCTGGTAGGACTAGGAGACATGCCTTCTCTGTTGCCTTTGCCACCTTATACAACAGCATCCTCCTGAGATTTAGTTGGCCCCAATCTTGCCTGATTTTTGAAAGGCATTAGAGACCTGCTCACTCTCTAGCCACTGGTTAGGGAGTGAATTTGTTGGCTGAATTTTCCCCAGCCCATCATATTCTTATATTTTTGTGTTTCATTTTTCAACATCTGCTCATTGTCTTACTTTTCTATGGATTTAATTCTTGTTCACAGATGTGATATACCAATCTATATCATGTGCTGAATAGATTGCTATATAATTCAATAAATAAAATAAAATAAAATATTTATTTATTTTGTGAGTGTTTTTATTGTTTTAATGTTTTTGAAATGTCTTTTTTTTTAATTTTTAGAATTTTAGGCTGCCCAGAGTCATTTGGTTGAGTTGGGTGAGTATGGAAATCAATCAAACAAACAAACAAACAAATAAAAGCAAATTCACATGGGGAGGATACTGATGGCAAGTAATAGTTCTTTCAGTCCAAAGACAAAAGACAAGGCGGGCCTTCCACCTTCGCTGATGTTGTAGGGAGATAATCAGCAGTAATCAGCAATAACAAACTGGTAATTGTTACATTTTGTGGAATTCTGAAAGCTGTTTGAGAGCAGATCTGAGACACAATGGCTGGCATTCTGATCACCTGTTTGAGGGCTATCAAGGAAGCTGGCAGTTGCAATGGAGCCAGAAGAGCAGCTTGTTAAACTAGCACACCACTGGAAGTAAGGAGTGGCGTTGGCATTTGTAGGAAACTATAGGAAGTAGTCCTATAATTAAGGGAAATACAGACATCAAGAGTGGTGGGCATTAAGACCATGCCATCCACATGCATACTACAATAATATGTAAACCCAGCCTACTTGCGTTATAAACTACCAAGCAGCCATGTGCAAGTAGCTCAGCAGAAACTTGATGAAATTCCGAGGCTTCAATGCAAGAGATGAGTGATGATCTGTGTTGCCCATAATGGCTCAGCAACTTATAGGCTGGCCAGATCTAAGGACAAGTAGGCTGTGTACAGAATGGGATAACTCACGATGGCAAACTCACCGCAGGACAACTCACCATAGGACAATTCAACAGATAGAAAAGCTTAAATAATTTTGACAGAAACATGGCCAATAATAATAAAATAAAGAAACTTTATCCAGAAATACAAGAGTTACAATAATCTTGACCAAAACACGGTCACTAATAATAAAAGTAACTGAATGAAACAATGAATACAGCATTGGCTTGTCCTGCAGCGAGTTGATTGTGGTGCGTTGTCCCACAGTGAGTTGGTTGCAGTGAGTTGGTCATGGCAAGTTGGCCATAGCGAGTTGTCCTAGACCCAGCTGTGGATGCCAATATTATTGTTCTATAACAAGGAGAAAAATTCCCTTTCTCTTCCCCTGTTCTCACATGCCACCTCACCCCTTTGCATGTCTGGATTTATGTCTGTCTCTCTCAGCATTTTATATCACCATCTAGGTTTTCTCCTACAATTGCAATTCTAATAGTGTTTTTAAGCCAAAGTTGCTTTGCATTTCTGCAGTTCTAGGTAGTGGCTGACAAGAAAAATTCAGCTCATAACTACACAAAATGCAGTGGTGAAATCTGAACCGGTTTATTACCAGTTTGCTGGCTGCACATGCACACTGAGCTTGCATGCGCAGTGCACACCAGGCAACAAATGCAAGGTGTGCGCACGTGCAGTGCACACCAAAAGGAGGCTTGGGGTAAGTAGAACAGCGCGAGGGAGAAGTGATCAGCTGTGATGCACGATCTTTTTTTTTTACTTTTAAAAGCATTTTTAACAACCTATTCGACTGAAGAGGTTGTAAAAAAATGCTTTTAAAAGTAAAAAAAAAGCCTCTGACAATCAGGCAGCTCAGCTGGGATCATCAGAGCCTTTTTTTACTTTTAAAAGCATTTTTTCTACAACCTATTTGGCCGAAGAGGTTGTAAAAAATGCTTTTAAAAGTAAAAAAAAGGCTCTGATGATCATGCGGCTCAGCTGGGCATGGGTGGGGGGGGGCAGGGATTTTTGCTACCGGTTCTCCGAATCACCCGCTGCCATCGCTACCAGATTGGCCGGTCTCGTCCAAACTGGGAGCATTTCACCCCTGACTACATGGTTTTCCAAGTTCTAACTTCTACTTTTTTTCTAAGATGTGTGGAAATACCTGGCCTAAA
Source organism: Ahaetulla prasina (assembly GCF_028640845.1). Taxonomy (NCBI): domain Eukaryota; kingdom Metazoa; phylum Chordata; class Lepidosauria; order Squamata; family Colubridae; genus Ahaetulla; species Ahaetulla prasina. The sequence goes on from NC_080540.1 coordinate 136,031,349, forward strand.
CTGTCTAGTTAAGCAGCACCTGATTAGTACTTGGATAAGAAGTCAGGAAATCCCAGGGTAGTAAAGTTGATCTGGTAGTCAATAAACTAAAAAACAAAACAAAAATCCCAGCAAAAGCAATAGCAAACAAAATCCAAGGAAGGCAACTGCAAACCACTTCCTTCTCTTTCTGCATGGGTGCGCCCACAAAGTTGCCAGAAGGTGAGGTCCCTTCGAAGGCGACTTACGTTTCCTAAAATAAGCAGGTAAGGATAGTTGACTATCACCACAACATTCTGAAAGTCACCAGGGAAAGTTTTTAGTTTGGTCACCTTTTGTTGCAAGTTAAGAGCCCCTGGTTCCCCTAACCCAGAGGTCTGCAAACTTGGCTCTTTTAAGACTTGTGGACTTCAACTCCCAGTGTTCCTCAACCAGCTTTGCCAGCTTGTGGAGTTGAAATCCACAAGTCTTAAAAGAGCCAAATTTGCAGACCCCTGCCCTAACCTAAGGAGGTTCTCTGGCTCCCTCCTTCTGACCTTTTCTTCTGGGCTGACAGCAACATTATTTCAAAGCAAGAATGGCTGTGCCTGATTGATGAAAAAACCGCTCTTGTGTCTAATGGCCGCTACAAAGATGTTGCTGCCTGTCCACTAAGGAAAGCTTTCTGTAGCCTTTGATTGCTGTCTGCGATAAGGGGGATTTGGGAATGTAACCTGTTGCCTGAGGTAATTCATTTCATCTGTATTGAACAGATGCCGTAATTTCAGGGTTATGGATTAAATAAAGAATAGATGAGAGCATCCTTGTTGACTTAAGATTAATTAATTTCATCAGGCGAAACAGGCACTCACAGTCTCTTCTTGGCAGGATTGCTTTGGCTGGACATTTTTAATCTACCTGCTCCACATTGCTGCTGACCCCACGAGGACAATTGACATCTTCACTCCCACACTTGCCAGGAAGGCGATGGGACTTTGCCTTGACTGATTAGAAGGAGGGGTTGGAGAGGCGCTATTCCTTTCCCAGCAACAAGACCGGAGCCTGGGAATAAAAGCAAAAAGGGTGGAGACAATTTAGGGACCTTTTTAAACACTCTTCCAAATTCCTGATCATTATTCTTAGTAGTTATTTCAGGTTGTGTGCAAGCAAGTTGTCCTTATCTCCCAAAACAGCCTCCTTTGTCACATTTGATTTCTCTTCATTTATTTTTAATTGATATTTGCTTTCTTTACCCCTAGCCAAAGAGTTGGGGTTTGTGCCAATCCAGTATCTCAGCCAGTATGAGTGAACAGGGGAGGTCTAGCTCCAAGTGTTGCCTGGCCATCGCTGTCTCCATTAACAGAACATGCTTTTCTGGGTGGTGTTGAAGCCCAGCATGTTATTTCTGGTCAGGAAAAGGACCACTGCAACCTCCAAGTGCTCTTGGCCAAGTGTTAGTCAAGCAATTTCTTCTGGTCAGGTCATGTGTGGTGTGGTTCTGGGAACCTCTTAATTCTGTGATGGCAAACCTATGGCACGCGTGCCAGAAGTGGCACACAGAGCCATCTCTCTGGGCACACCAGCTGTTGCCCGTTGCTCCTCTGGGGTCCGGCACGCACATGCGCATCAGCCAGCTGGTCTTTGTGCGCAGGAGCGCTGGGAACTGGAAGACCAGGTGGCCATCACGCATGTGTACATCAGAAACCAGAATATCAGCTTCCCGGCGGGCGCATGTACACCGGGGAGCTTCTCTTCCAGTTTCTGGCACTCCCGCACATGCGCGCCAGGGAGCTACTCTTCCAGTTTCCAGTGCTTCCCTCACACGTGCGTGCTCTCGTTTCAGCACTCAGTGCCAAAAAGGTTCACCAACACTGCCTTAACTACTGCAGAGTTTTTTGTCTTGCACCATTCAGTCAGTCCTCCAGGAAAACAAGATGGAAGTGTAGAGTGACTGAGAACATAAAGTCTGCCATAACAAACTTCACTGATGAAGCCTTGCAACCAGAGGACAAATCTCCACCCCCTCAGGCTGCCAGTAGGCACTCCTTGAGTAAATGTTTTTAATCAGTAATATCGCAATTCCCTGAGCAGGGGAATCCCACATATCCCCAAAACCAGAAAATGCCCACATATTCTCCACTCTACTCACCAACATGAACAGATAACACTTTTCCTGTTTGACATCTTGATAGGGAGGACTGTAGGGTCTGCTACAGGCTAGCTATACCCATTTTCCTAATCAGGCTGCTCTTGGCCATGTGTTCTGAATTCCAATGATATCTCCAGCATTGAAGGTTTATAATCCAGGAATTCCCCCTCTTTCTCTCCCCCCAATGTAGCATCCACTTGCACGGATGGCCATCTCACTCAAGGTTAGCTGGTTCTCTCTCACATACATACACACATCATCCCTTGTTGATGTTTTTTGCTACGGATGTAAATGTGTTTTCCTTTATTGGGGTTACATTGAGGAGACCACTGGTAAAATCCTTTGGCTGCTGTGACTGTTGGGGAAGAGGTAGGGCAGTGGTCCCCAACCTTTACAGCTTGGCAGCCTGTTGAGGAGGGGAAGAGAGAGAGTGGGAAACCGGGCCAGTACACGTGTGCTGGCCCGCCACATGTAAGCTAGCCTGCAGCTTGCGCAGCCCAGTTCTGAACAGGCCACGGTTTGGTAGTGGGCCGTGGCCCAGGGGTTGGGAACCCCTGAGGTAGGGTATATGGGTAATGCTAGATGGAGATGCAGAGGGGAGGGGAGGGAAGGGAAGGGGTTGTTGGAACTGAGGGAGATGGAAGTGAGGGGGAGTCAGACTGAAAAGGTACCATAATGTTCATTTTGGACCCTTCTATCCTCATCTCACCATCGCTTGCCTGGCCAACAGGAAAGAGGCCATGGGCCTTGGTCTTCTATGACCTTATTTGCCTAGACAAGAGCTCATGAAATAACAGGCAGGGCTGAAGAAAGTAGGCATTGATTTTGCCTTTTCCAGAATCATAACGCTGTTGGTGTGTAGCTATGTGTCTTCTGCCACACTGGTGAGAAAGTGAATCTGGATTATAAGCTGTCTAAATTCAGCATCTTGTAAACTGCAGCTACTGGGTAGCCATGAGCTAGACCAGTGGTGGGATTCAGCCAGTTCGCACCACTTCGGAAGAACCGGTTGTTAACTTTCTGAGCAGTTTGGTGAACTGATTGTTGGAAGAAATTATTAGGGCAGAGAACCTGTTGTTAAATTATTGGAATCCCACCACTGAGCTAGACATTATTGCTTAGTCACAGGATTTTTTTAAAAAGAAAAAATTAAATTGGTGCATTGGGAAAAGCATGGATTGTACCTGAAGCTTCCTTAAGAAAGAAGGGAGGAGAAATACAAATAACAGTAAACATTTATGAAGACAGTAAATCTGCAATGACTGTGCCTTTTTCTTTTTCTTTCTTTTCTTCTCTTTCTTTTTTCTCCTGGTCCTACTCTGGCCAGAACGCCCTCAGTTTTTGTGATTCTTGAAGTGGAGCTTGTTTAGGAAAACCGGTTCCCACACAACAGTAATTACATGTCTGCACTTGGACATCAGTTTTTACTGCCGCTTTCTAGGCAAGTTGGACTTCAATCATTCAAATTCCTAGCTTCCCCCGCGGTTGGGAATTCTAGAAATTGAAATTCAAGACACTTAGAAGATTCTGGCTTAAGAGAAAGCCCTAGTGATCAAGCCACCACTGGTTGTAGGAATGAATAATTGTGCATGAATAACTGCTGAACCTCATTTGTTGCTCTTGCACAAGATTTATTTTGCATAACCAGATTTACTGAAGCCTTTCTTTGGCTATTTTCTCAGCCTCCTTATAGACGCTGAACACTTAATAATGTTTGTGAAGGCACACTGATTTTAGCATGGCACATTGTATCACCCTGGTTTACCTCGCTTGCAGGAAAGAACACTTCTCGCGGTGGATTTGACATAAGAAGCAATGAGTCTCATGTGTCCTATGTTCAATATATTCACAAGATATTTTCTCCTAGCCCCAAAAGGCAATGTGATGTAGGCATGGGCTGTGTTTGAGCTGGATAGTTTCCCTGAATTACAAATACCGAATTCTAAATAGAAGCACTTAAGAACTTAAAAGCTGCTCCTATTCTTAAGAAGGTGTTTTAGGGATATGGGGCCTTTTGACTTGGGAGGGGAGAGGAGAGCTAGAGGGTTGGATGTACCAGTAGAAAAGGGCATGATGTTGCAAATGGGGATATCAGCCTAGTGATGGCCATGGGGAAATATAGCAGGAGACAGAAGCTGAGCCACTGTCTGGAAAGGTGGACTTGGCATTTAATACCAATGCTGCCTTTCATCCTTTGTGTTTGACCTCAGAACCTGATCTCCAGAGCTTTGATGGCCCTGGTCTCTGTTGCTGCCTAATGCAAGATCAGTATGCAATAAATCTTACCTCATTAATGATATAAACTTGACTCAGAAGGCTGACCAGGTATGCACTACTTGCACACTCCCATACACCACCACCCCAATCCATACCCTTCCTGCGTGCCTTCCCCAACTCATGCAGCCCCTCTTGGTCACCACCACACACCTATCTCTACCTACAGCATCACCACCGCACCTTGCATACCATTCCTGACCGACATAGCATCCCTTGCACATTCCCAAGGACCCCTAAATACACTTCCCAATCCAATACCTCCCCACATGCTGTCCCCATGGCATCTCTCTCACACCAGTGTGACCCACATTCATTCTTCTTGTCCCATGCTGACCTCCCATGCACCTTACATGCATGTCTAATATATCCCAGCCCCGCCCCCCACCTCAGGCCCATTCTGACATACATACCACTTCTGTGCACTTTCACCTACCTCCCAGCACCTCCCAGGCACCCTTCCTGGCCTATGCTATCCACCCACACACCCTCTCAATCCATGTGGCATCTCTGATGCACCCACACATACCCTTCCCAACCCCTGTGGCACCTCTCATGCAATCCCACATACCACTCCTGACCTGAACTCCTGCATGCCCCCTTGTTCTCTCCCATATCTAGCAGCAGTGTACTGGTCTTGAACCTGCAACTTCCTGCTGGCTTCTCAATTACTTTCTCCCAGTAAGCTTCTCCACACAAATAAATTGGAAATCCAATAGGAATTTGAGGAAGGAAGGAAGGAAGGGAGGAAGGGAGGGTTGACTCAGTCCAACACTGGGTACATTTCATCCAGTATGAAGAGCTACTAAATTATGCTTAGTTGGGGAAAGTTGGGTTCAACATTTTATTTCTGTGCAAAAGCAAGGACTGGGAACCCAAGTCCTCGCCAGATGAAATTCAACAAGCTCTTTTTTAACCATAAAAACACATATAAACACCAGAATGTTGTTTATTTATTTTTATTCATTAAATTTCCTGATCTTACATCTCTTACTTCTGAAGGCATGCATAATTTATGCTAATATATCATAATAAGCATGGGGGGTGCACTTAATTAACTAAACTCTCCACCTCCGGATGGTTTTTTTTTAACATGTTAAGCTTTCCATCCTTCTAAGGCTGGTAAAATGAGGTCCCAGATTGTTGGGGGCGATATGCTGACTCTGTAAACCGCTTAGAGAGGGCTGTGAAGCACTGTGAAGTGGTGTCTAAATGCTATTGCTGTTGCTAATGATAAATTTTGTTTTACCTCTAGAGCTTTGTCTGGACATTCTTAACCACAAGTTGAAGCTAAATGTCACTTTTACCTTTTCTTGTTCTGGTAATGGGCCTATTTGCAAAATTTTCAGAACGGTTACAAAACCCCATACTGCCAGCTAGACTGACACTTCTCACCTATGAAGCCACGAAGCATCTGTGGTCAGCTTCTTTGGCTTCTTCTCCCAGGTTCCAAAGCAAGTGTCAGCTAACTGCTGATCCTAACAATGGCTGTATGAAGCAAAAGCACAAAGAAAGTAATTAAAGTAGAGTAGCTCTGGCTAAAGTAAAGCCGTGGCTTACAAAAGCTCCTAATAGTTTGTTAGAGGGCTAATAGGTCAGGTTTTTAGAATGAAGAGTGAAAAGGAGGGAAGGAAGGGAGGAAGGGAGGGTTGACTCAGTCCAACACTGGGTACATTTCATCCAGTATGAAGAGCTACTAAATTATGCTTAGTTGGGGAAAGTTGGGTTCAACATTTTATTTCTGTGCAAAAGCAAGGACTGGGAACCCAAGTCCTCGTCAGATGAAATTCAACAAGCTCTTTTTTAACCATAAAAACACATATAAACACCAGAATCTTGTTTATTTATTTTTATTCATTAAATTTCCTGATCTTACATCTCTTACTTCTGAAGGCATGCATAATTTATGCTAATATATCATAATAAGCATGGGGGGTGCACTTAATTAACTAAACTCTCCACCTCCGGATGGTTGTTTTTTTAACATGTTAAGCTTTCCATCCTTCTAAGGCTGGTAAAATGAGGTCCCAGATTGTTGGGGGCGATATGCTGACTCTGTAAACCGCTTAGAGAGGGCTGTGAAGCACTGTGAAGTGGTGTCTAAATGCTATTGCTGTTGCTAATGATAAATTTTGTTTTACCTCTAGAGCTTTGTCTGGACATTCTTAACCACAAGTTTAAGCTAAATGTCACTTTTACCTTTTCTTGTTTTGGTAATGGGCCTATTTGCAAAATTTTCAGAACGGTTACAAAACCCCATACCATACCAGTCTAGCCCCATGCCAGCTAGACTGACACTTCTCACCTATGAAGCCACGAAGCATCTGTGGTCAGCTTCTTTGGGTTCTTCTACCAGGTTCCAAAGCAAGTGTCAGCTAACTGCTGATCCTAACAATGGCTGTATGAAGCAGAAGCACAAAGAAAATAATTAAAGTAGAGTAGCTCTGGCTAAAGTAAAGCCGTGGCTTACAAAAGCTCCTAATAGTTTGTTAGAGGGCCAATAGGTCAGGTTTTTAGAATGAAGAGTGAAAAGGAGGGAAGGAGGGAGAAAGACTTTGGATGCTACCTGCCAGCTTCATGCAAGGAAACTCAAGCAGCAGGAAGTGGGAAGTCACTCCGGCTCCCACTGTTTTTTTCGCCCACCCCTGGTCATTCTGCTTCTCTCTTTAGGTGAGGAAATACCTGTGAAATGATGACCCAACAGGCCATGAATGGTCTAGTTGTAACCCAAATTCTTAGTCCGTTTTTATTCTGCTCTCTTACTTCTTCTTCTTCTTCCATATCAAATCTTAGCAACAGTTTATACATTTTAGCAGTCACATGTGCACTATTTATACACACAATTTGATTTCAAATTCTGTGTTTTGTTTTCAGTTCAGTTCAACTCCCTAGTTTCCAGAGGCACTCTGAGGGATGAAATGACAAGAGCCGTTGGAGGAAGACAAAGTGAATCCAACCAAACACAGATAAGAACCTTTATTAAGCTTGTCTTATGGAGATAAAAGCAGTGAAATGGGCTTACTTCCTCATTGTAATGGCCACAATTAGTTAAGCAGGGGCTCTGTGTCAAATGACCAGTTCCCTTTTTTTTTTTTTTGCTAAGAAGGGGCTTAGGAAGTCTTGCTGAGTGGCTGTGAGGATTATTGTAGCCATCCATTGGATTAAAGTTCCTCAGATTTGCATGGAGTTAAAGTCTAGCTGGGCAAGTCCTATGGAAGTGACTGAGATATGGTCTTGCCAATTAGCTGGAAGCAGGGGTGAAATCCAGCAGGTTCTGACAGGTTCTGGAGAACTGGTAGCAGAAATTTTGAGCAGTTCGTAGAACGGGCAAACGCCACCTCTGGCTGGCCCCAGAGTGAGGTGGGAATGGAGATTTTGCAATGTCCTTCCCCCCAGGAGTGGGGAGGTAATGGGAATTTTGCAGTATCCTTCCCCTGCCACGCCCACCAAGCCACGCCTACAGAACCAGTAGTTTTTGGATTTCACCACTGGCTGGAAGAGTTTCAGATAGCTAGTCCGGAGGAAGCAGGCAGGGTGATGAATGCTGTTTTACAGAACTGGATGGTTGCCAATTGTTTGAGACTCTGCTCTTGCACAAGTAGCAGGAGCTCCCAGTATGCTTCCAGATACAATTCAAGATGTTGGGATCTTTGAAGTTCTGCATGGCACAGGGCCAGTTTTCTAGGGAATCTGGTTGTCTCTCATGATTTATGCCTGTACTGCCAGATCTAACAGGATAAGAACTCTCCAGTTCTCTTCTATGAAACATTGTCATCAAGGGGGGACCCAGAATGTGCCTCCTCTATCATGGCACATTCTGATCAATGCAATAGCTTCCCCCTGAAATCCAAGGGCTCCAGCCCTCTTGATCTTCTAGACAGCCCAAGAAGACTTGGCTTCCCCCCCTCCCCAAGCATTAAGAACAAGATGCTAGTGGAGCTTAATGTCAATATTTTTGTGCTGTAGGTTAGTTGTGCAGTGCTTTGGTTATTAAAGCATGATTTTTTTTACTTGTATGTTTTATTTACAATTTGGAGTTTCTCCCTTTGGGCATTGGTTCTTAGCTGCCCAGAGATATTTATGTAAGGCCATATTCATTTTCTGAATAAATAGCAATTAATTTTTAAAACTGCTTTGCTATAACTGTTAAAACTGTCTTGTGCATTAGTTAGAGTAGTATAACGCTGGATCAAGAAGCTCCTCTTTATAGCCATAATGTAGTTTACTCCTTCCACAATCTGGAATATCTATAGGGCCGCCAGCTTACCAGTTCATGTAGGGTTTTGCAAAACTTTCAGTAAAATCTTCCCTACCAAGTTGTTTTTAAAAATAGCTATCTTCATCAAATATTTATTTGTACTTCATTCTTGAAAAAAAAAACCTCGACCAGTAAAGGATGTTTGTTGTGGTTGTTGATGAGAGTGATTGTAATGTAAGTTGGCGGACTTCGTGTTGTATGGGTTCTGTTTATAGAAGAGGAAAAGTAGAAACTTGGTCCTGATACTTTGACCTTCAAATACACCTCACATAAACTTATGTAAAATTAAACAGCATTTTTGGATTCCCTTTGGAACTACGAGAGTATGCTATTGTCAGGCGTCCTGCCATTGGAACATGTAGGAAATGCAATTTTGGCAGCCAGAACAGAGCAGGATGTACAATTTAAAAAGAGATGGCTCTAATGGTTGCTTTTCTTCACATTGAAAGCAATCGTGACAAGAGTTGCTCCTGCCCTTCTGCATTCCTGACACTAAGATGTGGGCAATGCAGAACAGAATGTGCTTGCCAAAGGTTTCAGCTCCAATGGAATGGAAGTATCACTCAGAGAAAAATGCTGATGCCCGTCTAGCAAGAAGCAAGAAAACAAACTAAGTGCAAGGCAGAAAAGCTCCTGGACAGCCATTTAGACAAAGTAAATCTGTCAGATGTTCACTTGAAAAACAACTCTGGCTCTAGAATGAGTGGCTGCTCAGGAGAAACAGTGAGAACCATGGCTTGGGAAATGGACTTCTATTGGTACAAAGGGTAAGATCCTGTAGGTCAAGCTCAACTTCTAGTGACTTGATGAATATGTCTGTATAGTTTTCTTGGCAAAGCTATGGAAGTGATTTGCCATTACGTTTTTACAGCATATTGTCTTGAATTCCCTGTCTGGTCCATAACCCTGACCTTCCTTGGTGCTTTTTCATCTACTACATATTCTGCTCCTGTTTAGTTTTTTGAAATCACACAAGATCATCTAGCTGTTGCCACCTACTTGGGTCTAGTGTAAAAGAGAATAAAGCATATCTGAACATTTTCTCTGCAACTTGGGAGATACAAGATAAGAGATTACTATTTTTAACAGTAATTTCATAAACTCATCTTTAGTACTGCCCATTGATACTGATCTAGGCCATTCCTGAATTTGGGTATCCTCGAGGAAATATTCTTCCATCGCTCTAATTTTTCTTATATCTCCAATTCAAAAATATGTTTGCTATTTGGCTCCAAACATCAATTACACCAATACACCAAAACACACATTTTTTGTAGAGGACGATAGAGATGAAAGATCAATTACAGCAAGTGGCACCAACTAGTTATTATTTTCTCTTTGTTCTATAACATCTCTTGGTGGGTCTTGGAACCCTGAAATCTAAAATGATTCTGTTCTCTCAGCAACACTGCATAATGAGATGGAATTTGGGCTTCAGCAAATTTGTTCAGTTTTATGGAGTATTACATCAAAATGCTGTGAAATTAAATTCCACTATCATGCCACAACCATCAAGCTGCTTTTCTCTGTGGTACTGAGATTCAGAGACTGTGCTAACATGGTGAATAAAGAAGAGGAGGTGGTGGTGGTGGTGGTGGTGGTGGAGGAGGAGGAGGAGGAGAAGGAGGAGGAGGAGGAGGAGGAGGAGGAGGAGGAGGAGGAGAAGGAGGAGGAGGAGGAAGAGGACAGACCATAAATGGGGCATGAGAAAATAATGAAGGGGAAATAAAGAGAAGAGAGAGAGAAGAGAGAATGAAAGAGAGATGAAATGGCAGTGGAACTGGGACATGGATGGCTGTGAGCAGCAATAGCCCGCTGTCTCTGGAGAATCATGGCTCAACCCTGTCCTTCACTTTGAATTAAAGCAAAGGACAATTGTCAAGTGCTGACAATTGCAGAAAATGCAAATAATCTGGAAAAGCAAGTGAAAGTTACAAGCGTTCAGGGGGAAAAATGCAATATATCTTTAGAAAGCAATCATTGTTAGGTTTTTAAAAAATCCAAACTCTACAGTTGGATGATGCTTTTATTAGGTCTAGCCAAAAAGATACCAAAGCAAGCTTTCCAGCTCTCCAGAATTCCCCATCAAATAAGAGGTGGACATACAAAAAGGAACTCCTAACCCATGATTTTGCTTATCCCACCCTATCCATCAAAAATCCAGACTTTAATTCTTTTTTCCTTGCACTTGCAGACACCCCCTTTCTGCCCCCTGCCCCCATCCCACAGTCTCACAGAATGCCCAGCCCAAATAATTCATTCTCAGGCCAAACACTGTTTCCTTCTTGCATAATTTTCAAGGGAATTATCCTCCCCTCCTCTCCATCTCTCTTCCCCCCCTTCCCTGCTTCCTGCCACTTCTTCTCCTTCCTTCCATCTGTCTTCCCTTAAAAAGTTCTTCATCTACGTTGGCAATTTCATGACCCATTTCTTACATTAAGGAATTATGCAACAAAACGCTCTCCATTCAATTCTCAGCTGTGTAAACATTTAACCAAGCAACAAGCCAAAAGCTATGAACAAAGGCCATGAGAAAGCCAAGTGTTTGACAAAAGAGGACCACAGTTCTACCTTTTGATGGTCTCCTTTCTCTGGAGGGCAACAAGAAATCCAGCTAGCCCCTCTGGATTGCCTAGCAGTCGGAAAATGAAAAAGGGGTCTCTTCCTCCAGCCCACAGAAACCGGAATGCTACACTCTCCCACAATCCTTGGAGCTCTTTATTTATTTGTTTATTTATTTATTTTTATTTATTTATTTTGTCAAGCATATATAAGATAACAGGTAAAAGTATGAACATAATTTGAATACATGAAAAGAGGAAGTCAAAAGGAATATTAGGACAGGGACGGTAGGCACGCAGGTGCACTTATGCACGCCCCTTACAGACCTCTTAGGAATGGGGTGAGGTCAACAGTAGACAGTTTAAGGTTAAAGTTTTGGTGCTGTGAATATCCTCAGCTTAATAGTCCCTTCTTCACTCAGGTGTGTTTTAAGTTCCAATTATGCAAACCCAAGCAGTTTACAACAAAATAAAAAAGACCTCGATGGGATGGGGTACTTTTAAGAAGAAGAAGAAAAACACCTTCCTTTCTCTCCCACTTGAATGTGGAGGTGAAGGAAGATGGTCCTAACCAAGTAAAGCCTTCATGGGAATAAAAAGATAATGGTTTCCTTGTCAGTCAGGTCCAGCTCTTGGGCATGGTGCTCATCTCCATTTCTTGGCCAAGGAAATCAGTGTTGTCCGAAGACACTTCCATGGGCACATGGAAGTGGCTCTGTGTCACTTGAGTCTAGCATGATTCTATGCCAAAGGCACCCAGAATGCGGTTACCTTTCCACCGAAGTGGTACCTATTAGTCTAGTTGCATTTGCATGGTTTCAAACTGCTAGCTTGGCAGACTCCTGGGACAAGGAACGGGAGCTCACCCTGTTGCACAGAACTCGGGTGTCGAACCCAGGCTGTCGGCTCTCCAGTTGACAAGCTCATCATTTTTAACCGCTGAGCCATCGCGCCCCCTTTTCAAGGGAATAGCATGGATTAATCACACTTTTGAGCTTGTTATGAAATGTGAGGTTTTCTCCAGTTTAAAGATACCTGACACATTCAGTTGTGGCCCCTCTGTCCCCAGGGCCTGCAAAAGCTGCCCCTTAAGCTGCCCCGTCCTCTAATGAAAGTGGTGCCTGCATTAGCCTGCCAGAGGCTTTCTGATCTAGCAAAAGCTGGGAGTTTAAGGAGGCTGCCACAGAGGAAATTCAAACAGGCACACTTTTCTAATTTCCATGACAACTGTAATAGGGTATTTGCTGGACTCAGGAGTGTGTGTGCGCGTGTGTGTGTGTGCGTGCGTGCGTGTGTGTGTGTGTGTGTGTGTGTGTGTAGGGGGATCTTTTCACACCGAGTGAGCTTGTCCTCATTTGCAAACTGAAGCTGGAGCTTCTGGAGAGCTATATTGGGAAAGAAATGGTATGTTTATTTGTAGATATTTTGGACTGGAGCATCAACTCATGCTAATAGGATGCCCTACATTGTTTAAAGATGCAGTTTGCATGTGATCTGCTTCTCTTTAGAATGGCATTGCTCTGCTCTGTATGCCTACACATATACGTCAAACTGATCACAAAACAGACAGTAACTATGAATACAAAGGAGGAAGTTTCACATGGTTTATAAAATAAAACCGATTCAGATCCAAAGACAGCATATGGGGAATCCAGCTGCCTATTTATTGCTCTTTGCTTTAGGGGGCACTTAAGCCCAAGTAAATGATAGTGCCTGCTATATTACTGGACTCACTGATGTTGTGGAAGAAACAAGGAAGGAAAGGAACTAACCCCTGATGTATTCCATCATCATGTATGCTGACTGAGCTCGGTTTGCAAATAATGATCTAGGAACTAGGAAGTAATAACTACCTTCAACATTATTATACTAATATTCTGGCCAAGTCAGATTCATCCATTCAGGTGGTCTCTGGAATGCATAATCCAGGCTATGATGGACTATCATCAAACACTAATCTGAGATGGCTCAGATTACTGAGTCAAACTGTGGAATTGGAAGGTGGAACGTCATCAGTGATCCCAAACAAGCTAATTCAAAGGATAAATTACTCTAACCATCCCTATGCATATAAAATATCTATGCATGTAGAATCAGTCTGACGTCGTAGTTACAGCACCAGGCTAGAAACTGATAGATCATGAGTTCTAGTTCTGCACAAAACTAGCTGGGTGACTTTGGGCCTGTCACCCTCCTCCAGTCGTAGGAAGGAACTGCAGGGATTACTTCAGGCAGTTTCCAGGAGTCAGCACTGACTCAAAGGCACCCGCATAAAAAAAAACTTTTGCATACCGATCCCTCAGTAATGTAGGCAGCTTAGCATCTATGTTGCTTTGAGACTTATTCTTTTGCGTCTTTATTTATTGATTTTATTGTTGATACTGCAATTGATTGGTCTACAAGCAGATCCAAGTGCAGTTTTTCTCTTCTATTTATAGAAAAGCAAGACAAAAAGCAGAGATTACTGATATACACCTAAAAAGGAATAACACTAATTTCCAATTAAAGTCTGTTTTTGACATTTAACTCTGAGAGACATTTAGTTCTGGACCTCTCTTATGTAGGGTGCCTCCGGGCTTGGTTGCTTCACGCTCCTATTTAATATCTACATAAAGCAACTGAGTGAAGTCATTTGTGACATGAGGTAAGATATCATCAGTAAGTTGATGACACCCAATTGTACATCTCCACCCCAGGCCAGGCAAGACTGTTCAGGTGGTTAAGCAAAGCAAATATCTGAATGGCGAAGAACCAGATTCAGCTCAACCCTAGGAAGATGGAATGGCTCTGGGTTTTAGAACCAGAGTGGCAGCTATGGCTAGGGAAGTTTTTTAAATGTCTATATGGTATACTGGTTGTGCCCATTCCCAGATTGGTCAGTCGCTTCCTGACTGAACTTCTGCAATGAACTATACATTGAAGACCAGCTGAAAGTTTCAGTTGGTCCAGAATGCAGCAGACTGTTCAATACTGGGTGCTCCAGATTTTACCTATGTTACACTGCTGCTCTTAGAGCTAAAGACTCCCAGTTTCCTTCCTGATGCAATTCAAGGTGTTAGTTATCATCCTTAAAGCCGTAAATGACAAAGGGCCAAGATCTATCTCTCCCTCCCTCTTTCGCTCCCCCTCCCTCCCTCTCTCTCTCCCCTTCCCTCCCTCCCTCCCTCTCTCCCCCTCCCCTTCTCTCCCTCCCTCCCTCTCTCTCTCTCTCTCTCATTTATCTACCCATTCCACTACATCACATAGGGTAAGCTAGGTCCCCACTATTAAACAATGTCATCTGATGTATCTAGAAAGTGTGCCTTCTTTGGAGGAATGCTTATCCTATGGAATAGTTCTTCCCTAAGATTTGGAGGTTCCTTATTCTCGTAGCCTCTTGGAAGGCTATGAAGACCTGGCTCTTCCCCCAGGTTGTCACTGGCCAATATGGGAGTTGGGCACAACACTTGTGTAGTTGACATGTGATACAATGGTGGGATTCAAAAAAATTTACTACCGATTCTGTGGGTGTGGCTTGGTGGGTGTAGCTTGGTGGGCATGGCAGGAGAGGGATACTGTAAAATCTCCATTCTGTCCCCACTCCAGGGGAAGGTTACTGCAAAATCCTCATTCCCACCCCACTCCAGGGGAAGGTTACTGTAAAATCCCCATTTCCTCCCAATCAGCTGGGACTTGGGAGGCAGAGAATAGATGGGGGCAGGGACAGTCAGAGATGGTATTTACCGGTTCTCCGAACCATTCAAAATTTCCGCTATCTGTTCTCCAGAACTGGTCAGAACCTGCTGAATACCACCTCTGATGTGATACCTATGGCACCTTATTTGGAGTATTTGGTTTGGTTTTTAACTTCGGGGAAATCTGGATTTTATTTTTCACATATTTATCACAATTTGAATGTTGTTATCTACCTGAAGTTATATTCTTTTAAGTAAATAATGAATAAAACGACTAATGCACTTTTTCCCATTGGATTGGATTAAAACTCCCATGCAAGTTCATGCTATTTTTGGATTATGAGATTAATATAATTTATTTGGAGAATGCCAGTTTGGGATAAAATAGCATAGACAGTTTAAAAGTGCAATACAAAAAATACTTTTTGTTCTACTGTATATTAGCCTGCCTGAGTATTAAACTCTTGCATCGTTGGTGCTTTTCTAATCATGTGTATGGGTGCTTGTTTAGCTCTCAGGTTATAGAATTTCTGCCAAGAACCTATTAATCAAATGCGATACTATTAATTTTTGAGAAATCATCATCATTACCATAATCATCAATCATCTTATGTTTTACAATGAGTTGGGTGCTTGTGATACATTTTGGGTTTTGTTTTGCTATTGTTCTTATGTTAACCCGTTTTGTTTGAAGTGATATATAATTATAAGTCATTTCATTTTCTTTTTAAAAAAAATATATTCTACCCACCTCCACCACCACCCACAACTAGTCTTTAAGATAGGGAAGACCGGGGGATGTTTTTGGATCCTTTATCAGGCATAAGCAGGACCTTTCCTGATTCTTCATCAGACATAAGCCCAACCCTTCCTTGGATTCATGAGCTGTGAAATAGGAAAACTGCTCCTTATTGTGTTCAAGTCCAACTACTCTTTTGTGTAGCCCAGCACTGATTAACTTGACTGAGGTTTTCTGAGGTAAAAGAGATTTCCTAGACCTGCTGGAAAGAGATTTTTTTAATGTAATCTCCTACAGTACTTTTCACAATATCCTACTTTGTAACTAAACCTGTATGCATGTATAATTGAAATAATTGCATATTCATTCAGTATTAGCCTTTCCCTCCATTAGCCTTTAACTCAAAGGATAGGTAATCCTTCTGCGGTTCCCAAAGCATTCCCAGAATACCTAGAGCATACGTTGCGTGGTGAGACTGAAAAGTCCAGCCTTTTCAGATAATTTTTGTTAGGTTGGAGCAGGGTTGTGGTATTTGAACTGGATTCCTGAAAATTTGAATGTCAAAACTTGAAATTTGTGCAGAAAAATATGAGATATATCCTGGGGATTTTTCATATTGGACACATAGAATCTACAGTCTAAACAGGGTTTGTTCTATATTTTACAGCTGTGTGATGTCTGAAGATCAGCATGATCTAAATACTTCATCCATATTTGGACAGAATCAAAATCATGCTCTTGATCGAGAGTATAGAGTTTTTGGGCAAAAGAATATCTCATACACAACTATTCTGTAAACTAACACCGATGTACCTTTCAGGACACACATTTAAAGCCTGCAACATTGAAGATGTTTTGGGCCTCTGGTGGCTCAACAGGCTAATGCAGCCTGTTATTAACAGCAACTGCCTGCAATATTGCAGGTTCAAGTCCCACCAGGCCCAAGGTTGACTCAGCCTTCCATCCTTTATAAGGTAGGTAAAATGAGGACCCAGATTGTTGGGGGGCAATAAGTTGACTTTGTATATAGTATACAAATGGATGAAAACTATTGCCTGACATAGTGTAAGCCGCCCTGAGTCTTCGGAGAAGGGCAGGATATAAATGCAAATAAAAAAAAAAAAGATGACATTTCAATGTGTAGACAGTTTGAGGGTTCTGAGCTTCTTCAGCAACATGAACAAGTCCATTAACAGAGACATGTAACTGGTCCAGACACAAGAAGCTATATCAAAAGAACCATGGGACTGATCCATGTACTTCTCTTCTGTCTTGGTTTGACAAGTAGAAAGCGGTAGAAAGTGGGCCTGCTTTTTGCAGTAATACAAAAGCTTTGGCATGTATTATCACATTTTCAGACTTTTTACCTTTGATGTACCAGACATATAAAATCCTCAGAGTTAGTGCAACTGTCTGGCACATGGCTCTTGCCAGAAAAATGGCAAAAAAGAAGAAAAAAAACAACCAAGGATATGTCAAAGAAGAAATATACCGCAAGATGATAAAACTTCAATTCACTCCATAGCAGTAATCCTTGAATCACCTACACTAATACAACACTGAGCTTTTATTATGAGATAATTAACATAGTGAGATAGTCATCCCATCAACCTTCAACCAAATGCTGCTCTTATTGCTGTGTGAACTATTCTAGGAATTTGTATGGCTTTAATGGCAAGAAGCAGAATGCTTTATTTCTATCCTTCTTCCCCAGAAAAAATAAGTCAACTTATTTTTATTGTATTAATAGGAACTGGAACTGGAACTGGAAGAGGATATGGATTTGTGAGTGTAATAGTGGGCTGGGGAATTTAATTCCATGGAGAGAAACGACCATAAAATCATTATTTTTTAATCTGTAAAAATCTCAAATAAAAAAAATCAAAGCACTTCATCCATTGGATTATATTAGCTCTATCTGAACTGTCCTTTGCCAAGAATAAAAAGAACAATAAACAAGCATTAATTCATTTTACCTATCTTTAAGTCATAAATTAGTGAGAAAAAGTGATGCATAGAAAGGAAATAGAATTTACAAGGAAGCTAAAAATCAGCCTACTGCCTTCTGAGTACCTTGTCATTAAGAAAAATGATATTTGCTAGTAAAAAAAAACCTTTCTAAAGCAGGTGCAATGCTGGATCGTTTTTCCCCTTTCTAAACTAGATATCTGCCCAATTAATGACAGTTGAAATTATAAGTTTAGAAGACAAAAATCTTTTGGAAGAGACTAATTCAATAAGCCACACATTATCTTTTACAAATGACTAGTATGACACAGAAGAATGTACAAACTTTTCAGTTTAGGTCATTGTAGTTAAAATATTGATTAAACTATCTTAATTAAAAAATTGTCCAATTGTGGTTTCTTACTATGTTTCTGATGAATTAACATTTGTGCTATTATTTTTTATTTCCATAGAAGAAATAAGCTTCTTTTCAACATCTAGATTCTAGGAGATTTTTTTTTTAGTCTCTGAAGTGACACATTCTTACTTACAGAGCTTGGAAAAGAAACTATGGTCTGCATGCATCCAACAGACCTTTTTGATCTGTTTGTTTGTGGGGGGGTTGTGGCCTCCATGGGCACATTATACTATTTATGCTGTGCTCCTGTGGGTCACAAAATCCCCACAACATTAAAGTACACCATAATAACAGGATCAGAGATGAATAGAAAGATACCTCAGCACAGAATGCTTGGAACTGTGGGCTTGTAAAATCTGAGCACCTGGAACTCCATTCAGCCCCAATGCTTAACCACTAAATTATTCAGACAGAGTTATTCTTTGTGAATGGGCCCAACTTTGAGTAAATAACAGAATCATTATCAGGATGAAAACTGTGGGAGACAAAATGTGACAAAAGGTAATATTGCCTTGATCTCCTTGGGTTAAGAATATGATAAAGGAATCAGAGAGCTGATCTACCAGTGAAAGTGAAGATATTGTGCAGGGAAAAATCATACAGGATAACTATCCTGAGGAAACAGACTCAAGATAATAATTTACCACTGACGGTATAGGCCTAAGGTACTCATAAAGCTGCTTGTGTACAAAACAGTCATGCAGACATTTTTGACAAGAGTCCTTAAATTTCCCCCTTTCTTTTTCATGTTTTCTTGTCAAGATTTAAAGATGTCCTGACATCCAGGACAATCTACTTCCTAATTCTACTTGCCTGTTAATTCAGCAGATGGCAGGTCCTTGGCCTATTGCCCCTGTTCTCCCATAAGAGGGGCTGTGGATTAGCTGAAGAGAAGGAATACTGTACTCATATCAATTGGGAACATTCAATGAATGGGAATGATACTGCACACCTTTTAGTCTTTTCTGAAATATGAAAAACTCCAAACATGTGATGGAGGGACATTGGGCAAGAGTGACTAACTGGGGCATGAAAGGTGATCTCTGTCTCCAGAACCCCGCCTTTGTGGTAGTAGTGGTGGTGGTGGTGGTAGCTTTAAATTAGATAAATTATGCAGTTATTTTATATCAATGTGATCCCTTCAGCCACATGTAGAAGGCTTTAGACTGCGGAGCTGAGTCTAGCCCTGGATGTTTCAGCACCATGGACAGAGGCAACTGTCTCTGTCATTAACATTGTGAAATTCATTGAGCAAGCAGCGCGAAGGGCATTTCTTGGCTAGCAAGTTGCACAGAGGGCACCCAAAGGTAAAAAGGCAGAAAAAAATACTGGTTAGAATTGCGTTTCCTGCCTGGTGAGAGCACCATGGGCAAGTGAGGCACGGTAGGTCTGCAAAGTTGGGGGTGGCGGAATCATCTAACCCAAAAGATTGCAGATAGTTTCACCACTCAGAAATACATTTCCCAGCCCTATAGGGGAAATGCCATACTTGTTCCTAATCTAAATCCCTGCCTATTCTTTGTCCCCAAAGTTGCTTTCATGACTGCTTTATACAACATTCAGCTTGGCCTATTTTAGTTTGTGTCGGCATTATCCCATATAATCCCTTACATTATCCTATACAATACAGGAATTCTGGAAGTTGTCATTCCAATATATATTAAGAAAATGAGGTTAGAGGAAATTAATATAATCTGAGCTTTTAAAAGGGAAGAAGGCCGGTTCAAATGAGGACAATAATTGACAATAAGCAACATGGCACCCTTCAGATGATTTGAACTACACTTTCGACAATCTTATATCATTAGCCATGTGGCTGAAGCTGAGAGTAGCTGAAATGCAAAAATTCTTATAATAATTGAGGTGGCTATCTGCCTATTAACAGGGAGTTTTTTTCTTCTTTTTCTGGAATTATCTAAAATTTGGATTTCCCATAATCCATGCAGCAATTTAAGTCCACTAAGATTCCAATCCAGTAATCATATGGTAAAAATATGCCTTCTCCCAGTGTTAGTACTTCCAGAAACTTACCATCCAAAAGAGCTTCTACAGCATTGTAGAAGAAACAGCCAGGAGAAGATTGTGAGAGGAGTGGGCAGAGAATAGACAAAAAATAAGTTAAGTTTCAGTGCTACAATTTAAATAGGGCAAGTATCTTCAAAATAGTTTGTTGATATTTTGCAATTGTAGGTACATATGAAAACACCAAGATGTCTTGTGGCCCCTTAGGAACTATAATGCAAGTTTTCATTAATCTACAGTTCCCTTTCTCCATTGCCATAAAAAAAACTTCTTGTTTTCTGGTGATAATAAAAGTCTTTATTGGGATTGTGTGTGTTATGCATGGGTTTTTTAATCTTATGCTACACCTCCATAAAAATATTCTGGTTGAAAATAAGAAGGAATTAAATTGTAAATTTATAAAATTATAAACATGAAAGCACTGCTAGGTTTTGAAGTAGCTCAGGGCGGAGACGACTTCCGGTGTCCAGTGGCAACGGTCGTCTGGAGGCTTCTCCTGCCTCCAGTGCCCGAATCCGGCCGCCGCCGAGGCCCCTAGGGGCCAGGTGTTCCGAAAAGGACACCTGCCGCACGGACGGCTCGCCAGGGGTCTCCCAGCCGACATACAGGACTGGGGGGACCGATGCTGGCGCGTCCTAGGCTCGGCGGGGTTCGGAGGCCACAGGCCACGGCCATTACTTTGGTCGTCGCCTGGGCCGCTGTGCCCGGTGACACCGGGGCTTTGGATTTATAACTGCAGCAGCCTGGTGGTGAACAGGGAGCGGAGAAGAATTGAGGAATGGAGAAGGGAAGGGATATCGGTGGCGGTGGAGTGCTCCGAGTGCGGGGGTTTTCTCCCCTGCGGCTGGAAGGAGCACGAGTCATTCTGGAGAGGAGAACTTAAAATAAGAAGATTACGGTTTTGTGGAGCTCTGGAGAAGAGGTGATGGAGAAATTTAGGAGGGAGGTTTGAGGCCCCCCTCCTCTGGGGAACAGTGGTGGCGTCCAGCTTCCGCCTTCACTATGAGAATCTTGATGACATCACTTCCCTTGACTTCCTGGTTGACTAACTGTACTCTGGACTCGTTGCTCCTGTGAGTGCCCCTGGTGGATCCGGAGGAAATTACAAGGATACTGTGCTTGCCTGAGGATTTTGAAATTTTTTTTTTTAAATGGCAAAGGTCAGAGACCAACTGCTGGAGAGATGGAGAGAATTCTGGAAAAGTTATCCAATATGGACAAGAAACTGGATGATTTGCAAAGAGGCCAAACGGAAATAAGAGCAGAAATTGTGACTATCCAAAAGGATTTAAAGGATACTCAACAAGTCTCAGCAGAAAACAAGCAGAAAGTGGAAGGTCTGAGGGTGAGATGCGGCAGTGCAGAAAAGAGAGGAGACGACAGGCAATGCTGTGCTTGGACTACAGATGGATAAAATGTCTTATTTCCTTAGGTTTCAAAATTTGGAAGAAGTGGACCAAGAAGATTTGAGAGATGTTGTGACTAAATTGTTGGGAGAATTTCTTGGGAGAGGTGTTGATTTCATGAATTGGGATGTGGATCGAGTTTATAGAGTTAATTCACAATATGCACGCACGCATGCAGTTCCCAGAGAGGTTCATGTCAAATTTGTGAGAAGAGAGACGAGAGATGAAATTCTTAGAAAACATAGGAGTGGGGCACTGACTTATAGGGGCAGGGAGATAGCCATTCTGAGGCAGATTCCCAGACAGGTACGTGAAATGAGAAAGAAATATTACTTTTTGTCAAGCAAATTGTACCAGAAGGGAGTAGGCTTCAGATGGCTGATGCCAGAGGGATTGATGATTCTCCGGGAGGGCATTACGAAAAAAATTAGTACAATTGCGGAGGCTACGGCCTACGTGGAGGAACACAAAGCCCTCCTGGAATTAGATGACCCAGGAATTGAAGAAGGGGAGGTTATAGACCATGGGGCGGAGGCGGCTGCCGCTGTTATGCCCTGGAGTTGGGTCAGGCTGAACCCAGAGTTCTGAGATCCAAAACTAGGAAGTGACAAAGATATTTGGTATTGTGTTGGTTTTCCTTATTCTCTTTTGTATGATATTCTGTTTATTCTTGACCCTTCTTTATTGCGTATGTAAGATTTGTAAACTTAGCTACTTCGTGTCACCTGCTTGCCATATGGCTGTTGTATGTGTTTAAAATTTGAGCAAAATTCTTATCTTGCATAAGAAAAATGAAAATTTACCATACCTGATATGTATTTGTATAAACCTTTTTTGACCAATAAAAACTTTTTGAACCAAGTAGCTCAGGGCTGCATTTTTCCCTTCTATTATGGTGCCTAGACCAGTGCTGGGCTAGAAGACCAGAAATCTGAATTCAACTTTGCCTGCCATCAGCTGTGATGCTGTCTGATACAAGCTGCCTTGCAGGCCCATTATGAGCTGAACATGTTTGCCTGATCTCCTTCAAGAAAGGGCAGAATACAAGAATCATAAACTGTATAAATAGCACAGAAGTGATCAAAAATATCCCTTTGAGCTGCAGGGCAACTGGCAGGGAGCTAAAGCAGAACAGCTGCTGAGTCAGGGCCTTCCTATTTGCTATGGCATAACCTTGAGTGAGAAATACCCCTCAACCAGCTAATCAGAGAGCCTATGGTACCAATATTTGAGCTGAGATTCAATATTTGGATTTACAATCACATATTAAAAAACCTGAGAATCAGATCTATGGATAAGGCAAGTGTTTTGTGTTAATATATAGGTATATTTCAAGGCCAGTTGTCCTATTCACTGTATTACATTGGTTGAGATAATGGAAGGAGTTCAGAAATGCAAATACTGAACCAACTATTCATTGCTAGTAGTTCTACAGATAAAATCCATTGCGTCACAAGGATCTTCCCTTCTAACAGCTTCCAGACATCGATCACCTCTCTAGGACAGGTAGAAATGTTACACAAATGTTGAGTGTTACACAAATGTTGATGACATCTTATCCCAAATTGATGAATGACCTCTCCCAGCAACTTCATACAGATGTTAAATAGTATGAACCAAGACCTACAGTGTCCAATATTGGAACACTCAGTGCTGTTCCCTATAGCTACTGACTAGAACTATCATTCAGGTGATGAGCTAAACAAATGTGGCATAGTGATTCCTCTTTCCAATCCTTGCAGGCTGTTCAGAAAGAAATAATATTCAATGGTATTAAATGTCACAAAGAGGTCCTAAAGGATTAGGAGGGATGAATTTCTCCAAATCCAAGTCTTAGTGAAGGTAGAGTGACCAGTGCTATTTCTGTCCCATGGTTGGATCATAATTCTGATAATGTTTTTAGAAGGAGATAGATTGGTGTTAAGTTAGGGCCAATGATTGGACAAGGCTTGGGGAGTACAAACAAGGTAAGCACGCATGTCAAGGCAAATAGAAATGGGAAATCAAAGATCCATGGACAAAGAGCAAGGCATGTTCAGATATAGTATCCATTCATGAGGCCTAGTTTGGTTTTCACAACATTCAATATGAAATCTCTTTGACCAGTATGGAGATAGTTATTGTTATCCATTCTACTTAGGGATAGGTAATACATGATGGATCATGATCTAATAAAATGAAATTCAGCGTAGATAAAAATAAGGTTCTACATTTAGGTACTAAAGACCAACTTGTACAGGTATATACTATGTAAAACTTGGCTTAATGCCAGTAACTGCAAGAAGGATCTTGGAGCCCTAGTGGACAATCACATAAACATGAGCCAACACTGTGCAGCAGCAGCCAAAAAAGCCAATACAGTCCTGGGCTGCATTAATAGAAGGATAGAATCAAGATCACATGAAGTTCTAGTACTGCTTTACAAAGCCTTAGTAAGACCACACTTGGAATACTGCATCCAGTTCTTGTCACCGCAATACAAAAAAGATGTTGAGACTCTCGGAAGAGTACAGAGAAGAGCAACAAAATGATTAGGGGGCTGGAAGCTAAAACATACAAAAAACAGTTACAGGAACTGGATATGTCTAGTTTAATGAAAAGAAGGACCACAGGGGACATGATAGCACTGTTGCCATATTTGAGGGGCTCCTAAAAAGATGTGGGGGGGCTCAAACTATTTTCCAAAGCACCAAAAGGCAAGACAAGAAACAATGGTTGGAAACTAACCAAGGAGAGACACAACCTAGAATTAAGGAGAAATTTCCAAACGGTGAGAGCAATTAATCGTTGGAATAGCTTGCCTTCAGAAGCAGTGGGTGCTTCATCACAGGAGGCCTTCAAAAACCTGGACCGGACAACCATTTGTCTGAAATGATATAGAGTCTCCTGCTCAAGCAGAGGGTTGGACTAGAAGACCTCCAAGGTCCCTTCCAGCTCTATTATTCTATGTTCTATAAAAACATGAAAGTGCCAGCCAAGTAAGTCTGTCAGGATTCATTTTGCAAATTAATAGATTCTGAGTCCTGAACTGGACTCAACACTGGCATTCTAAAGTATAAAGTTCTCTCTTGGTTCCTTTTTGCCTTTTGCCTTAGTCTGCTTGTAAGTCCTGTCCTATTGACAATTCTTCTAGGATGCCAGAATCACAGTGATATCTTTCAGTTAAGACATGTAGATTCCATCTTTATCCAGAATGCCTTTTCAAATAGCTCCATTTTATATTGAGCCACTTTCGTAGCCTCCTGTAGACTACCTAAAATGTTTTTTAAAAGCTATCTCATTGATGTTGATAATTTAAAGATTGCAAAGCTCTGCTAAAAGTTATGTGGTCCCGCCATAAAACTGAACAAAAGATGCTTTCTATGAGCAGGCCTTTCCATTCATCAGAGGTATTGCTGCAGTTGTTATGTCCTTCAGCGATGGCTTTAGTTTCAGTACAATAATAATATACAGTGTATGACCAGAGAAACATAAAAGCTAAAGGTGATTGCTTCTCCAATATAAAGTTACCCAGTGCCACCTGATGGTTAGATTTTAGTATAGCACTATAATCACGCATAGAACAAACCTTGAACTTTGGAAGATGATTCTTTTCTGCTATTACTGTTACAAGGTAGAAATGACTATTAAAGATCTCATCCAGAGGAAGTATTTTCTGCCTCTGCTTACTCATGAGTCAGGGTACATCAATTCAAAATTGTTCTTTGCCAGGCCTGTTATTCTGATTACAAATTCATCATATCTATAATATAATAATTGCAGGCTATGGACCAGGATTTCAATGCCATTTGCCAGATTTGCATCTCTTAAAACAGGTGATACAAAGAACCAGGGACAAGTGGATTAATGGCATAATTGGTGACCACATGCACCTGCCTCTTAGCACAGCTGAAGGCACCTGGTGGCAAGCCTCTAAGCAGCTAATGGCTCCCGATCATCTGTCCACCTTTACATTCTACCTTTAAATAGAAATAGGCATACAGATTCCACTGGAAGCGGCTTTCTCAACTTGCTTTGAGTGAAAGAAAAAAACAGTCTGGAGAATATCGTATCCTATTCTAGGATAGGCATGGTTTACAGGTAGTCCTCAATTTACGACCACAATTGGGCCCAAATTTATGTTGCTAAGGGGGAAATTTGTTAAGTGAGTTTTGCCCCCCTTTCCAACCTTTTCTTGCTACATTTGTTAAGGGAATCACTACAGTTGTTGAATTAGTAACACGGTTGTTAAGTGACTCTGACTTCTCCATTGACTTTGTTTGTCAGAAGGTCGCAAAAGGGA
Organism: Ahaetulla prasina; assembly: GCF_028640845.1. Taxonomy (NCBI): domain Eukaryota; kingdom Metazoa; phylum Chordata; class Lepidosauria; order Squamata; family Colubridae; genus Ahaetulla; species Ahaetulla prasina. The sequence continues at coordinate 136,057,037 of NC_080540.1, forward strand.
TCACATGACCCCGGGACACTGCAGCTGTCATAAATGTGAGTCAGCTGTCAAGCATCTGAATGTAAATCACATGATTATGGGGATGCTGCAACGGTCATAAATGTGAAACATGATTATAAGTCACTTTTGCCAGTGCCATTCTAACTTTAAACAGTCACTAAGTGAATTGTTGTAAGTCGAGGACTGCCTGTATACAGCAGCAAAAAATGAAACTGACCATTAGATGGCAGCAAATTTATATCAAAAACAAAGTCCTTACCAAACTTTCAGACCTCAGGGATCACTAAATTCATAATTTTAAATCCCACTATTATGAAATTTTTAAAAAGATAAATAGTATTTAGTGCAATATAAAAATGCAAATAATTTTTCTGCAGACCACCAACATTTTCTCATGGACCACCAGTGGTTCGCGGACCACCAGTTGGGGACCGCTGCTCTAGTGCACAGCTGTCAAACTCACCACATCACATCACATTTCTCAATGTTTTTTCCCGTTGCAGTGCTGAGGTGGGCGTGGCCTGCGCATGAAGCATACGGCCTGTGGGCCACCATTTTGACACCCCTGCTCTAATGTTTCCTCTAGGTTTTTATAGTCCCAATATAGTATCCAGAGGCAATACTCAGCAGGTTCTGACCAGTTCTGGAGAACCGGTAGCGGAAATTTTGAGTAGTTCGGAGAACCAGTAAATACCACCTCTGACTGGCCCCGCCCCCATCTATTCTCTGCTTCTTGAGTCCCAGCTGATCGGGAGGAAATGGGGATTTTGCAGTAACCTTCCCCTGGAGTGGGGAGGGAATGGAGATTTTACAGTATCCTTCCGCTGCCACACCCACCAAGACACGCCCACTAAGACACGCCCACAGAATCCGGTAGTAAAAAAAAAATAATCCCACCACTGATAGTATCCCTACTTAGAAGAAGGTTCTGGGTTTAATTTTTAAGGCTACTCAAGGCTAACATAGCGTATAACACAGTTCTAGGCTCAACTTCACCAACCACATGCTTGTGAATCTAATCATCTCCATATCACAGACAGTCACACATCTATAATAATTGGCTGCTTGTTTTTTTTTTTCTGTGAATTTTCAGAATGCAAATGAGAAAATGTATAATGCTAGACATAGTTGCAAAGAGGCCTAAACTGAAGGAAAGACCTAAACAGAAGGAAAGTTTTCAGCCAATTTTCCAGCTACACCTACATCCAGTCCTTTAAACTTCCTTGGTTCTATTCTGTAGTCCAATATCTATGCATGGGCCTTTGAACTTTTGTTTGTGTAAGATAGGCTAAAGGTTAGATACCTTGATACTTTATTGCTAATAAGCACAAAAAAATCTATTATCAGTTGTTTTTACCAAGCAAGATCAAGGATACTACAAGTATCAAGGATACTACATCAACAGGATTTCATTCCTTCAGTATAAAATAGAATTAAAACACAAAAACTCCTTTGGGTTAAGAGATTATAGGTGACGATAAGCAGGAAAAAGATGGCTGCTGATAATTGCTGCATATCATGCCAGATTGAAATTAAATGGTTTATCATCCCTTGTTGTAATGACGAAGAGATTAACAGGATTAGAGCTACTAAACCTAGAATGCACAAATCTAGATGGCCATCACATGCCAGTAAAGAGCTATTGCATGTATCTCGTTGCTTCCATCTCCTGGTTATCTGGTTACCTGCAATTCAATTTTCTGAACTTATTTTCATGGCTCTTCTATGTTCCTCCAACTTTTTCCATGTTTACCAGAAATTACATCTAATTCTTCTGCTCAGTAATGCAGACTTGACTCCCACCTTGAAAGATTGCTTTTGTTGTTATGTGGAAAAGTTGTTTAATTGTCTTTCGACTTTGTAGCAGATGGTTGAGCTCATAGATGAAGGCTGGTCTCAAATCTCACAGCATCCCTCTCGGTCTCCATACAATTATCCTGCCTCCTACTTCGGTAGTTTTTATTTATTTATTTATTTATTTTTGTCACCACATTATATACAAGCACATATAATGAAAGAAAACAATAGGACAGGAATGGTAGGCACTTTGTGCACTTAGGCACGCCCCTTATAGTCCTCCTAGGAATGGGGTGAGGTCAATGGTAGACAATTTTTGGTTAAAGCTTTTAGGAATTGGAGAGGAGACCACAGAGGCAGGCAGTGTGTTCCAAGCGTTAACAACTCTGTTACAAAAGTCCTATTTTCTGCAATCAAGACTGAAGCGGTTAACATTAAGTTTGAATCTATTGTTTACTCTTGTATTATTGCGATTGAAGCTGAAGTAGTCTTTAACAGGTCATGTCAGAGTCGGCGGAGTTCTAAGTTTTCTAATCCCAGGATTTCAAGTCTGGAGGTATAAGGTATTTCCTGCTGTTATCACCTATTTTCAGGGGACACCTCACCTGACGTGTGTCTCCTAGTCTAAATGTATGAGAGGGATAATATTCTCACAATTTATGCTACTTTTACAAGGATTTTTTAAAAAAGTAAAAATGCAAAACTTGAGACAATTTCACATCCTAGCCAAACAGCATAGAGGCACATTACTAGACATCTCCGCTCTTCTTTGAGAATGTAAACCAATATTTCAAGAAATAAATAAAAGCAAAAGTTATTTTTTAAAAAGAGAAAACAGAAAATCCTGTGTTGTTTAAATTTAAAATGCATCCTTTAAGTTTTCTATCACACAGCAACTCATGAAAGCTTAAATTCAAACTGGTTCAGGCAATTGCTGACTAAATGTTTTACCTATTTCTACAGAAATAGCCGTTTTTCATGTACAAATTCCTGTTTCAATTTCCTGAACACTTCAACTTCTTGGCAGGTTGCAAACTTCAATTAGAGACATTTAGATAGATAGTAATCCCAACTTAATCCAGTAACTTCTGCCCTACTTTAAAAGGGATTAAACATTTTTTTTTATCACCAGCTCAGGTATGGCTGGGCTATCCGACTCTCTGTTCATGTGACAAAGAACATTTCTCCTTCATGTGGATGTAGACTGTAAATATTTGCAGTCATGATAAGAGAATGGCCAGCAAGGAAGCTATCTCTCTCCAAATTACACTGAAAAAACATTGATTTTCCTGTTTCTGAGGCAATGGGATAGAATCATTCACATATCTTTCATAGTTAGCCAGTAACTGTTATGTGGCTCAATTTAGCTCTGGCTTTTATCTATCCACATTCAGTTCCTAGAATGCCTCTGCCTATGAAACTCTTGTTTCCCCTTTTTCTACTACCCTTAGCAGCCCAAAGATTTCCCTCCTCCCCCCAATTCTACTAGCCACCTTCCCTCCCTGTACTCTATGCCTGGAAACATGTACTTTATCTCTGTCTTCAAAATGCACCATTTCCACAAGGATTTTGGTTTTATCAGTCTTAATTATCAGCTGCTTTTGGATCTGTGCCCAAGAATGGCAAGTTGAAATCTCCCAAGATTTTAAGTTTGGGGAACTCCACTGCCAATCCAGCCACGGACTTTAGCAGTGAGGAGGCTGATATTCCAGAAACACAGGTCTTTTTCTGATCCCTAAAGCCTAGCTTCACAAACAGGACCTCATACCAGGGGTGAAATGATCCCGGTTCAGACTAGATTGGCCGATCTGGTACAAGCTTGATGGTCATTACCTTGTAGATGACCCTCACCTCGTCAAAGACCTTGGAGTTTTCATATCAAACGATCTAAGTGCCAAAGCCCACTGCAACTACATCGCCAAAAAGGCTTTAAGAGTTGTAAACTTAATCTTGCGTCGCTTCTTCTCCAGAAAGATTACACTACTAATCAGAGCATACAAAACATTTGCTAGACCAATTCTTGAATACAGCTCGCCTGTTTGGAACCCACACCTCATTTCGGACATTAATACAATTGAGCATGTCCAGAAATATTTTACAAGAAGAGTTCTCCACTCATCTGATCACAACAAAGTACCTTATGCCACCAGACTTGAAATCCTGGGTTGAGAAAATTTAGAACTCCGTTGCCTTCAGCATGACCTGAGTATATGTTCTGTCCCACCACCTCAGTCCGGGAGGCACGTGAAATGACTCAATTAGCTGGCAATTTAGTCCATGGTAGCTATCAGCTCTGGCAGCAAACCAGTGAGCGTCTGCCAAGGTTTTCTTTTATCTTTCTTGATGCCAGCGTGTCAACCAGGAAGTCAGGAACAAACAGCACTCCAAGCCAAATGCTCTGTCAAATAGTTCAGCTCAAGTTTTCTCCAGTCAGTTGATTTCTTCGTCACGAAGTAGTATAGCAGCTCCTCCTGCTTTTATACCCTGTGGGGTGTGGCTCCGTGACTCAGCACTTTCTAGGCCTGCCCCACCCCTGCTTCTGTTGTTCCCGCCTCTCTTGTCTACGAAACCTGGGATCTAACCAGGACTGATTGTCCACAGCTGGGTTTGGGAGCATTGCCTGGGCGGGGGGAAATACAGGAGACAGAGACCTTGTTACTTCCTCCACCTGGCCTGCATCTGGCTCCTGGAGCTGAGCCGGAGAGGCCGGCCCTGCAGAGGGGAGCCCTGATGGCCCTTCTCCTTCACTCTCTGAGTCACTCTCTGGCAGGGGGCCAGGCCCAGGGGAGGCTGGAGCCACAACAGTATAACTCATAAAATCATCTGCTACAATGTCCTTCCTGTCGAAGACTACTTCAGCTTCAATTGCAACAATACATGAGCACACAATAGATTTAAACTTCATGTGAACTGCTCCAATCTTGATTGTAGAAAATATGACTTCAGTAACAGAGTTGTTAATGTCTGGAACGCACTACCTGACTCTGTCGTCTCTTCCCAAAATCCCCAAAGCTTTAACCAAAAACTATCAACTATTGACCTCACCCCATTCCTAAGAGGCCTATAAGGCATAAGAGCACCAGCGTGCCTACCCTTCCTGTCCTAATGTTCCCTTTCATTGTATCCAATTCGTATGGTTATTTCATGCTTATACTTATATATACTGTTGTGTTTGACAAATAAATAAAATAAAATAAAAAATGGTGGCAGCTGGTTCAGAGAACCGGTAGCAAAAATCCTAGCCTACCCCCACCCATGCCCAGCTGAGCCACGTGATCATCAGAGCCTCTTTTTTACTTTTAAAACCATTTTTAAAAGGTAAAAAAGCTGAAGCCTGCTAGGCAAAAAAATGGGGGTTGGGGGAATGTTGTTTTTGAGAGAGAGAGAGAGAGAGAGAAACAAAGAAAGAAGGATGGATGGATGGAGGGAGGGAGGGAGGGAGGGAGGGAAGGAAGGAAGGAAGGAAGGAAGGAAGGAAGGAAGGAAGGAAGGAAGGAAGGAAGGAAAAAGGAGAGGAAGGGACCTGGAGGTCATCTAATCCAACCCTGCTCTAGCAGGACATTGTTAGTGAGTTTCTGTCTTTTGTTTCCCCCAGTCACATAGCCACGCCCACCCAGTGGAGATGGGAGAAAGGGAGTTTCCTCCTTCTGTCAGTGATCATCTACATCCAGTGGCATGAACAGTTGGCAGTCAGTAGTTCTCTGCCAACCAACCAATCACTATAATCAAATACCTGGAAGGGGCCAAATCTCTGTTTTTCCACCATTGTAGTAATGGCAGCAGAAAACTAGCCATCCATTTCTTGAAAAGCAGCTAGGGGAATGAACTCTTGGGTTGACTCAGAAAAATGGAGGAGGATACCAAGCCATTACAGAAAAAAAAATATTTAAGTTCCAGGAAAGTAGAAAGTGTGCCAAGCAAAGCAACTTTCTCTTGATAGTGTTAGATATAACCAGAGGTAGAGCGGGGCTGAGACAAGCTTTCAAGATTCTGTTACAATACAAGTAGTCCTCGACTTACAACAAGCTCATTTAGTGATTGAAGTTACAACAGCATTGAAAAAAGTGATTTATGATCATTTTTCATACTTATGACCATTGCAGCATCCCCATGGTCACGTGAACAAAATTCAGATGCTTGGCAACTGGTTCATATTTATGACAGTTGCAGTGTCCTGGGGTCATCTGATCAACTTTTGTAACCCTTCTGATAAAGCAAGGTCAATGGGAAAGCCAGACTAACAACTGTGTTACTAACTTAACAACTGCAGCAGGGGTGGGTTTCAGCAGGTTCTGACCAGTTCTGGAGAACTGGTAGTGGAAATTTTGAGTAGTTCGGAGAACCAGTAGTAAAAATTCTGACTGGCCCTGCCCCCATCTATTCTCTGCCTCCCAAGTCCCAGCTGATCAGAAGGAAATGGGGATTTTGCAGTAACCTTCCCCTGGAGTGGGGAGGGAATGGAGATTTTACAGTATCCTTCCCCTGCCACGCCCACCAAGCCACACCCACAGAACCGGTAGTAAAAAAATTTGAAACTCACCACTGTGTAACACCTTTAGCTCTAAACAAGAGGCAACACAAGGTAGCAGCTGTTTAACTGGTCGATTTAGGTAACTTTAAAGAAACATGAGTGAGAAATAAATAAATCAAGTCAGTAGACCATAAGAAATATGAAAGTAAAGACTCATCAGTTGTGATGGCATGACCATTTATGCATGAAGTGAGTACTCAATACATTCCATTTCCTAGGCCTGTACAACAGGCTGAACTACAAACCAACCCCACTGGCTAGGCAATGATATGCTAACTAAAATGAGATTATCTGGTTTATCTGGCATCATGGGACCAAAGCTATTGAAATGAATTGTAAAGAACTAGGCAAAAATATAGTTCCTATTCATTTTAATGGGCAAATGCAGGAGATGTTTCTGATACTTCATTAAAGGTAGTCCCCAGGTTAAGAATATCTGACTTATGGACAACTAGCACTTACAAACGGATTGCCTATTACTAAAATGGCAGCTAGCATTTTCCTTCTTTGAGCTGACAAACTGCTGAAGCCACACAATGTTTTCAGGAACCTCTGAAACTGCAACTTTTTTTAAAAAAAATTATTTTTATTACAATTTTCTTTTTTTCACAACAATTGTACAAATTCAACAGAACCATGACATTATTGTATATTTTGGATCTACCTTCCATATAATTTCTATATACATTATATACATCTAATCATCAATAGTACATCTAATCATCAATAGCCTTATATATATTTGGTTTCAAAATACTATGATTCAGAATACTATGCGATCTTGGAAAATTGGTGCACATGGACAATCAATAGAAATAGAAAACAAAATGAAGCCACAACTTTTTAATATACTCTTTCCAGCAGTTTTCAGCAGTTAAGGAAAATATTTGTGGTTTTATTTTTTATTTTTTATTATGTTTATATTTATTATTGTTTATTATAATATTTGTTGATTAGTCAGCCCAAGAAAGGAGAATGTTATCCAACATTTTTAGTACTAGGCAGCCTGGTTTATAAATACAAGTTGCAATTTACATTCAAATTTGATTAAAGATAGACTAAGGAACAGAATGCATCCTTAACCCGGGGTCTGCTCTAACAAAGAGAATGCATTTTCTACTGCGGTTGCTAAATGGCCTGGGCTTCAAACTTGTATGATAAAAACTTTATCCTTGAAGAAATACTCGTATTTCTTGGTTTGCTTTTACTGTCATCTGGAAAGCAAAAGACAGAAACTTCGAATAGTTTGATATTCTTCTGTTCTATAAATTAACCTGGTGGGTTTATTTATTTATTTTTTCATTTTTATGACTATAAATGCTGATGCCAGTTTACCTGTCCTAGATGTTAATATTTAAGGGGTTCAATAGATCTTTGTTATTCTTAATCCAGGTTCTATTTTATGCTGATTAGGATTGACCTAAGAGACAGGAGTGTACTGCTGATTTCTTTTATTACCCTTTCATGTGTACCCAGGCGAATACTTGTTCTGTTATAGACTCTGGTCTGGCCATTCTGGTGTGGTACAGAGGCCACTAGGAATAAGGTTGATGCTAAATAGAGAAAACAATTCTACATAAATTCAACTTCTACATTCCCTCATATAATTCCACATTTTTCTCAAGATGAGTATAGAGTGATCAGTCGGCTTGTTGGAGTTTAACTAGATTGCCATTTTTATGGGTTGAACTTTGTAGCCAAGTGTCCATTAGCTCAAGAAACCTAGGATTTTTCAGAGATGGCTGAATACGGTTCCTATAGGACCGTGATGGCTAACCTATGGCACCTGTGCCAGAAGTGGCACATAGACCCATCTCTCCGGGCACATGGAGCTGTCGCCCGTTACTTTTCTAGGTTCTGGCACATCGGCCAGATAGTCTTCACACGTGCGGGAGCACCAGAAACCAAAAGAGAAGCTGCCCACTGCACATGCATGTGCTGGGAAGATGATCTTCCGGTTTCTGATGGGCATGCGTGCATGACGACCAGCTGGCAGTTGCGCATGTGCACACCGGAAACCAGAAGATCATCTTCCCGGCACGTGCATGTGCAGTGGGCGGTTACTCTTTCGGTTTCTGATGCTCCAGCACATGTGAAGACCAGGTGGCCAGTGCCCCGGAACATGGAAGAGCAAAGGGAGCAGAGCTGTCAGCCAGGATGGATAGGCCGGGGCTCCCTCCCTCCCCGCCCGAGTGGACTTCTTGCACAGCCCCAGCTCTCCAGCCCATGGCACTGACACACGTCCGCGGTCTGGAGCACCTGGCCAGCTCAGGCACACGGGGCAGGGTTTGCTGGCTGGGTGGGCAGCTGCCCTGCCTGCTGCTTCTGTGCTGCAAGGGGGCAGTAGTGGTTCTCACGCTACTGCTTCTGGTCGGGATGCTGGAGCAGCGAGGAGGAAAAGGAGGAGGAGCCACCGTTGAGGAGGCAAGCGGCCCCAGGAGGGCTGGAGGAGAGCATAGCTCCTCATGCATGGAGATGTTGCTGATGGGTATGGATGGGAAGGGGGAGGGGCTGCTTGTTCTTGGTGGTGAGCTGGGGGGATGCTTCATCCTGGCCATAGTTGGGGCAAGGCTCTCCCACCTGCTGGCCTCCAAGCCAAGCCCCGGGAACACCAATGCCCCTTCCCTCTGAGGCCGGGAAGGGGCTTCAGCTTTCCAGCAGAGGGAGGCACCATTCCCCGCTCAAATTTTTCTTCCTGTCCAAAGCTGCGGTTGTCGGTGGGGATCTCCCCCCACACACACACCCAATGGGAACCAGGAGGGCGGGTAGGGAAGCACAAGGACCCTCGAAAGACCAAGCTGAGCTGGTGCATGCGCACTGGACAGCTGGTCTTCGCGTGCACACACACACCAGAAACCGGAAGATCAGGTGGCCAGTGTTCATGCACATGCTGGAAACCAGAAGATGATCTTCTTTTCTGGTTTCCGGTGCACACACACATGTGCACTTCCATTTCGGCACTCAGTGCCGAAAAGTTTTGCCAACACTGCTATAGGACCATAGGGTGCATCACACAGCAATACCTGCAAAGCCAAATATTTATCACCACTGCTTTAGGTTGGACACCAAATCACCTGGAGAAGCCTTCCTCAAGGATAAATTAAAGTTTATAAGAAATACGAAAGTATTACCCTATGGGCATTCTTTCTCTTTCTCTCTTCTTGGAATGTGTTAATATGTTAGATGAACATCTTCCTGGAATGTGCTTCTCTGCTATCCTACCTCATATTCTTTAGGGATGGAATTTGGAACTGTTGGTCCCATGCTCTTTGTGATGATGCTTTCCTTCAGGAATGAGTGTCTGTTCTCCAACAGAGAGTTGCATTTGGCCTTTGAATACAAGGGGTGAGGGGATATAAGGTTGATTTATTTTACACTTAAATCTAAATAACATCCCATTAAGTCGAGATGGATGAATGGATGGAAATGATAGAGATAGATGATAGATAGATAGATAGATAGATAGATAGATAGATAGATAGATAGATAGATAGATAGATAGATAGATAGATAGATAGATAGATAGATAGATAGATAGATAGATGATAGATAGATAGATAGATAGATAGATAGATAGATAGATAGATAGATAGATAGATAGATAGATAGACAGATAGATAATAGAAATAATCAATTAATCTGTGACAGAGAACCATTTTGGAGGAGTGTTGAATGCTGCAGACCTTTGAAGGTCACATGTAGTGCTGGCACTTCAAGTCATGCAGATGGAGTTAGGAAGTATAGAGAAAGGATTTGAACACTGACAACTCCGAGTCTTGTAATTCCTGATGCTGTCCTCAGACTGGTTGTGAACTTACTTAGGTTAGCCTTCACGAAACAACGATTTCCCAAATGTATTGGATTACAATTTTCCACCACTCCAGTTCAGCATGTCCCACGCACCAAAGGGACCTAGACAAGGGAAGGCTGACTTCAAGTGGATCCTGGTGATTAGCAGGGGATTGGACCAAAGGTCCAAAGGTCAAAGGTCCAAAGATCCAAAGGTCAAAAGGATAACAGTTATAGTGATACTGAGATAGCTTTAATAAAAAAATATGTAGGTTGGCAGGAAAATGGGGGATGAGAGCTGGCAGTTCCAAATATTGACTAGTTAGTCTGAAGATGAGACACTACCTTAACTGATTTCCACATAGAGGTTGGCCTGGCACTCTTGCTTCTCTACTGGCCATGCACACAAGGAGAACAGGTTGTCTGGCACACACATTTCCATTCCTCAATCTTTTTTAAAATTCTCTTAAATCACAGAACCTCATGACACAGGGCTAATGTGGAATTAGAACTGTTGCTCTAATGCTAAACAAATTCATTGGAAACATACATTGCTTTGTTGTAGAAAGTGTAATATATATAATATTTAATGTATTTTCTAGTGCAGTGAGCATACATTGTCATGAACCTGTCTAATCCCCTAGCTTCAGACTGAAACTGTTTAAACAATTAAAATAATGTTGTTTTAAAAAGATGTGATATTATCTTCAGAGGACCCTGGCATATCCAGATCCTAGTTCTGGGCTTGTTTGCCACTATCCTACCATCAGTCATTAATTGAGTAATCATTTGTTCTCTGAACCCTATTATAGCCAGAACTTTGAATTCATTCATTCTTGGCTGTGCTACTGGACCTGTGAACTGCCTGGGCAAAGATGGCCCTCCAGATATCAGGATCATAAAATGTCATGGGGAAAATGTATGGAAAATTGGAAAACATGTAAAGGGAAGGAAAGAGGAACCATGCATGCTTCTCCAATTAGGCATTAGCAGCCATGATCCCTGGGAAAGAGGATGGGTTTATATCAAGTATCTGAAAAGCTCCAAGTTTGGATGGCTGAAATAATGGATCAAGGATTAAGAGATGGATACTTTTGGAAGTAAAGACTCAGGGATGCCATTCAATGCAGATTTACCTCTGCACTAAATTTCATCTGGAAGAAAAAGACTCACATTTCTGTTCTCTTCTTGTGTAGAATATTCAAACCTATACGGACTCTACTGCAAGAGGGAGATATAGTGCAATACTACCAGCAAATAACAGTCTATCTTATTATGTCACCATAAATTGATGAAGTAAGTAGATAGCTATTTTAGGTAGCTAACCAGGTAAGCAAGGCAATTAAACTGGTCGGTCCTAGAGGATATCAACCCTGACTGCTCTTTAAAAAGCCAGATCCTGAAGATGAAACTCAAATACTTTGGTTACCTAATGAGAAGGAAGGACTCACTGGAAAAGAGCCTAATGCTGGGAAAGACTGAGGGCAAAAGAAGAAGGGGACGACAAAGAATGAGGTGGATGGATGGAGTCACTGAAGCAGTAGGCATGAGTTTAAATGGACTCCAGAGGATGGTAGAGGAAAGGAAGGCCTGGAGGAACGTTGTCCATGGGGTCATGATGGGTCAGACACGACTTCACAACTAATAACAAACCAGGTACCCAAAATGTGATAGTTAGGTATCATTGAGTTGGGCCAGACTGCTGGGGACTGTGTAAACAAATGCCTTCCATCACGACTTGTCTCCAGTGCCAATTTGCAGCTTTTCAGGGATATTTCAGTGAAATTCTCTTTATTCATTGTCTTCCCCTCCTTCTACTTCTCTCATTCCTGCCAAACATAGTCATTTTAACAGTAGCTACAATAAAGAATGACTGGATCCTGGAGAGATGGGGGAAAACAAGCTGCTTGGTGACTTTATTGAAAGGCAACCTGCTGAATGCTGAGAAGAGCATTAAAAGAGGGAAGGATATCAGATGTCTGATTTGATAAAACACTCAATAATCTCCTTGTGTGATCAGGAACAATCAAAGTATGTTGGCAGCAACAGCATATGTTCTGTGACATAACAGAGCATCATCCAGATGAACTGTAAAAAGCAAAAAGGGTTCATGGGGATAAGAAACAAGATCTATGGGAGATTGAGTTAGGAACTTAATCATCTGTAGAAAGAAGGAAAAAAGATGCAAATATCGACAATATGGCCTGGTCCTTCTAAAAGCTTCCCAGGGAAAATGCATACAAAATATCCAATTAAGCTGATATCATTTGCTCTCCTTCTCACAACAGCATAAACAAGGAAAGCAGGCAAGTCTCCTTGCAGCTTAATAAACTTCACACACAAGTGTATGCACACACACACACACACACAAGCAAAGAGCAAGGGGCAGAAGGAAAGCACCAAGGTCGATAGCATGGAGTCTCTGGGGAGCAACATGACATAAGTCCTTTAAAATATTAATTCCCATTTTCATTGGAAGATGAGTCAGCAGCAGTGATAAAACCCCAGAGAAGTCATAAAAAGCCAGAGCAATTGATAAAGTGGAGAGTCGACATAATAAAATTCCGCCACGTTGAAGGTCAGGTCATGCCTGTCTCAAGCAGGGCTATAAGCCAACAGATGGATGAGTTGCCTGCTCCACAGGCCTCCGGGCCAGAAAAATGACACATCTGAGAAGGTTGTGCATCTCAACAAAACCACAGTGATGGGAATTTTCACCCTCCAAGATGCCACCAATATTTGCTTGCTTGCTCTATAAACATGGCCATGCTCCAGGGGAGAAATCCAGCAGGTTCTGACAGGTTCTGGAGAGCTGGAAGCAGAAATTCTGAGCAGTTCGGAGAACTGGCAAATACCACCTCCAGGAGGGAATGGGGATTTTGCAGTATCTTTCCTTAGGGTAGGAACGGAGATTTCGCAGTATCCTTCCCCTGCCACACCCACCAAGCCATACCATGCCCACCAAGCCATGCCCACAGAACTGGTAGTAAAAAAATTTGAATTTCACCACTGCCATGCTCCTCAATTTTCTGAGAATTAAACTCCTCCAGTGGTAGTTATGTTCATCGATGCAGATCGTGGGAAACTCATCTGAGTAAATTGCACTTCTTCTACAGTAGAATAAAAATTGCATCTGTCCAGCTTGATACATACATGTAATCACTTGGATCTATGCTTGATCATTCCTTACGAGAATGTGTAATCTGGTTTCATTGAAAAATACTGAATTTAAAACCATGTGCAAGGATGTGAGATATCTAGATATAGTATGGGATCTGTAAAGCAGCGGCCCCCAACCTTTTGGGCACCAGGGACCTGTTCCATGGAGAGAAGTTCTTCCGTGGACCGGAGGAAGCGTGGTTTCACATGCTGCCTGCATCCTGCAAATTGGGCTTCACTTGTTTGTGCACCCCAGTTGCTGGTATGCCACAGATCTGTGCCAGTCCAAACATCAGGGGTTGGGAACCCCTGCGGTAAAATATCATTCACATTTATAACCATCTCTTTGGTCCCAGGTATGGAGTTGATTATTATTGTTTGATCAATGGCCTAATTTTCTTTTGTTGATTTTGCTATCTTTTACATTGTTTTAGTCTGGGTTTCTATCTGATTTTTTTTTAATTGTTTTTATGTTTTCTCTAGTTTTGTACATTACCCAGAGTCCGCTGGTGTTGGGTGGCCAATAAATCTAAATAAATAAATAAAACATAACCTGAGCTTGTAACTATGGATCTATCTAAATCAGGGGTCCCCAAACATGGCAGCTTTAAGACTTGTGGACTTCAACTCCCAGAATTCTCCAGCCAGCTATGCTTTTGGGGAGTTCCGGGAGTTGAAGTCCACAAGTCTTAAAACTGCCAAGTTTGAAGACCTCTGATCTAAATCTAAATTTCTATTGAGTCAATTGGGGGGTGCTGCCATTAAAGAATCCTGATATTCTGTCCTCTTGGTGATTACTAGTATTGATTTGGAGACTGTGTAATTGTGTTTGTTACAGGATCTTGCATGCAGCGCTATTATGTGGAACAGAGGGAAATGGTTGTATATTAAATCAAGCCATGGATTCCTCTGACCCAATATTGTTAACTCTAACCAGAGATTCAGATGGGAGTTTTCTAGGCCTAACTGGAGGTGTCAAGATTGGATCTAAAATTTCCTATGTGCCTAACCTGTGCTCCCTCACCACACTAACTCAGGAGCCGTGGGTGGCGCAGTGGTTAGAATAAAATATTGCAGGCTAACTCTGCCTTCCACTGCCAGCAGTTCGATCCTGATTGGCTCAAGGTTGACTCGGCCTTCCATCCCTCCAAGGTCAATAAAATGAGGACCCAGATTGTTGGGGCAATATGCTGACTCTGTAAACCGCTTAGAGGGCTGTAAAAGCACTATGAAGCCGTATATAAATCTAAGTGCTATTGCTATTAAAACCTTCATGAAAAGGGAGGAGTGAATGTGAGAAAAAAACCATGTAGCCTGTACCTAATTTAATTCTTATATCCAGATACGCAGATGCATGCATAAAAGTGTATGTATGTACGTATGTATGAATGTAGATATGTCCATTAAGGTGAGAAGAGAATATTAGGGGGACATAGCAGTAGAGGGAACTGTTGGATGGGAGAATATGACAGCCTACAGTCTGGACTGAATACTATGCAAGTTGCTGAAGAGTCTCAGTTCAAACAAGTGTTGTTGTTTTTTAATGTCTTGAATTTAAACTGCCATGAGCACAAGACAGGCAGAATTTAAAAGTGCAATGTGGGCGTGTCTGTAGAAATCCTCACATTATCAAACTGGAAACTAAAACATATAATGGGTTGCTTTTTCTTTCTGTGTGTGTTTAGTTTTAGCATGCATGGTTTGTTCACATGTAAAGTATTATGGATAGCTGGTCCTACTAGCATTTTAGATTTTTCTCATTTTAATGCATTTCAACATTTCAGCATTTCCCTTTTAACCAGAATAGGACTGCTCCATTATCTACATTTCTGATGACTTCCCCAGCAAATCAATCTTGACAGCTCCCATAAGTGATCTCTCAGCCACACTTTCTGAAACAATTGACTGCTGATTATACATGCAATATAATCTGTATTAAAATGTTGACCCTAAAATACTTGGGTTGATTTCTGTGTACCAAGCTTCTTTTTTGGGCCGTGACGGTGACCCTATGGCACACATGCCAGAGGTGGCACGCAAAGCCCTCTCTGTGGGTACGCGCACCGTCGGCAACTGGTCTTTGGGTTTCCGGTGCTCCAGCGCGCGCATGCATTCGTGCGTTCCGGTTTGGGCACTCAGTGCTGAAAGGGTTCGCCATCACTGTTTTAGGGGATCAGACTCTACTCTCTAAGATTTGTAACACTACCTTTAGCAAATTCTATAGAATAGTGTAAATATGATTATAAGTGCATTATATTTATGGTTCAAAGTTTTTCTATGGAGTCCACAAGTTTGTTATGTTCATTTTCACATGTTTTTGAGACCCTGCTGACAGCTAAATTCCTGCCCACTTCAGCTACTGAATTATGTAGCACAGACCTTAAGGGTAAAGGTAAAGGTTCCCCTCGCACATATGTACTAGTTATTCCCGGCTCTAGGGGGCGGTGCTCATCTCCGTTTCAAAGCCGAAGAGCCAGCGCTGTCCAAAGACATTTCTGTGGTCATGTGGCCGGCATGACTCAATGCCAAAGGCTCACAGAACGCTGTTACCTTCCCACCAAAGGTGGTCCCTATTTTTTCTACTTGCATTTTTACGTGCTTTTGAAATGCTAGGTTGGCAGAAGCTGGGACAAGTAATGGGAGCTCAACCCGTTATGCAGCACTAGGGATTCAAACTGCTGAACTGCCGACCTTTCGATTGTCAAGCTCAGCGTCTTAGCCCCTGAGCCACAGAGCTTACTATTGTTTTAATATGAAACATAAGTAGTGTATTATTAATATTTTAAAATATTTCCTCCCTATATAAAAAGCTTCTTGCACTTGATAAACTAGCATAGGAAATAGGGTTTAGCACAGTTCTCTTACTGATATCCTAGGTTACTGTATGAAGGGGTGTTTTATTAGAGGGAGAACTAAAGAATATGAATTCAGTGGAACAGTCCAAATTTTGTCACTTCCCTGCAAATAGCGCAAAACGTAAACTTTGGTCATTTCTCATGTGCTGCTGTCCTTGTCTCTTATTTATTGAATTAAAGCACTGAGAAACAATTCAAATCTATTCTTCTCCTATTCATCTTGGATTCTTCTATTCATTGTGGATTTAGGGATACAGTAAGAAAAATACATACTGTTAAAGCTAAAAATATATTTTTTCTTTTTGGATGTCTGGCTATCTCCTATCATACAGTACCTGACTCCACTCCACTTTCTGTTTTTTTCTCCAAGCATACAACCGGCAACTCCTTCAGTGCTCAGTACAAATCTGTTGAACTTGATTATAGAGGTTACGTTAGTACCATAGGTGAGTAGATGGAATTAGATAACAATGAGCTTGAAGAGGGGAAATAATTTAGTGTCAAGTCCCAGTCTCTCACACACAGAGAAATAAAATGTATAGGATGAACCCTTTAAACCCCAGCAGGAAGTTGTCCTAAAGCCAAGAGCAGGGAGTGGACCAGATAGGACTCTGAACTTGAGACCCTGTCATGTATTTATTACGCAAGTTTCCGAGATGTTTGTTTCTTTCCCCCTCTTGCTTGCTCGGAAAGATGTTTGTGTTTCTGGCTTTCCTGAGTACCTTGCTTTCCTTTACGGTCCCTGCCCCACTACAAGGGACACCACAAGGGGCAAGAAGCCACAACAAGCTTCTACTTGTTTCCTTTGATGGCTTTCGGTGGAATTATGATCAGGATGTGGACACCCCCAATCTAGCAGCCATGGCCAGAGATGGGGTGAAGGCACGCTACATCACTCCCCCCTTTGTCACCCAGACAAGCCCCAGCCACTTCACTCTGCTCACAGGTGAGTGTTGCACTCTGGAAGGGAAGGGACGGGATGGAAAGGTAGGAGAGAGAAAAAATGGGAATCTGAAATGGATGTGTCACTGGGGAGGAATAACACTGTTTGTTTATGATACCTTTTTAGTTTATGATGTTAAAGGTGGGAATGGGAGCATTTGTCTTTCTCATCCTTAACCCTAAGCCTCCAAAACAACGTTGCTCACATTTCATCCGTAAGAAAATAGAAGCATGTTTCATCAGGTGAATCTTCATCATGTTTGTATTGAAGCCTTGGCAATGCAACTCTTGGAGGGTTATTTTAATAACAGTTTGATCTCTCAGCACAGCTCCATCCCCCAAACTCACCCACATTCCTGAAGATCACAGCTAGTTGACGGAAATTTTATTGTCAGCTCTGGCCATTCATAAAAGCACTGGGGAAAAAATTGAATTATCTGGACCTTCAAATAGTGATAATAACGTCGTAGCTTTGGAAAACACAAGTTATTAGTCCTTGCTATAGGAATTTTTTTGCCCATTATTTTCACACTGAGGAAACGTGCCATCATACTAATAATAAAAATACAATGACTCTGCTGTAAATTAATACTTTAAGGCACCGCACAAACTGCTCTTAAGCACAGTGGTACTTAGTGCAGCACTTCATTTGTTTCCTTTAGAGTACTTTCAAACATTAATCTTTTGAGATCTACCTATGGGTCAGTTTTTGAGGAGCTACATTTTTTGTGGGAAATATCATATAATTATTAAACATTCTGACAATTGTCTGTAAATTCTCAGTCATCCAGGTCATGGTTATCCCAAAGGTGCTTTTTCAGGAGGCCACTGGACTTCCTTGTTTTTTCTTTGAAGACGTTTAGCTTCTCATTCAAGAAGCTTCTTCAGCTCTGAAAGGATAGTGGGAAATGGAAGGATTTATATTCCTTGCAGACAACTGGTCATTTGCATCCTTTTAGAGGGTCATTGAAGCACTTGGAAGTTTATCTGTGTCCTCAGGGTCACCTGAGTAGTGTTCCTGATTCCTGTACTCTGCAATTTTTTCTCTGGAAATCCATTCCTACTCCCACCCCATTCAAAGGCTGTTCATCCCAAATTGTATAGCTAAAAGTCTGTAGCGATTCTCAGTCATGCAGGTCTTGGTTGTCCCGAAGGTGCCTTTTCAGGCGTCAACTGGACTTGCTTGTTTTTTTCTTTTGAAGATGTTTTGCTTCTCATCCAAGAAGCTTCCACTATCCTGTCAGAGCTGAAGAAGCTTCTTGGATGAGAAGCAAAATGTCTTCAAAAGAAAAAACAAGAAAGTCCAGTTGATGCCTGAAAAAGGCACCTTTGGGATTCTGGCAATTGTAGCTGATGGGCAAAACAGATCCTTCCTCTAAATGTTTTCCACCGGAACAAAGGCATGATTAGAATTCTTAAAGCAATGGTGGTATGCAACTAGCTGAGCTTGGTTAACCAGAGATTGGCAGAGTTGAACCAAGTTGAACTAGAGTTAAGGCCATCAGGAGGATTTTGAAGTGGCCGTCTAGACTGAAAAATCATAGATTTTCTTAGAAGGCGGCAATGGCAAACCACATCTGAATAGCTGCCAAGGAAAGTACATGAGTAGGTATTATTCAGAAGGAAGGAATGCACTACATGCCATCTTGAGCTTATAGAGGAAAGGCAGTATATTAAACAAATCAATAAATCAAGTCACTTGAAATCAAACTTGACTTAAGGGAGTCTTTACTTTTTATAATTAAAAGAGACTATTTTAGATCAGTGCCTGTATTTGGAGAAAGCTGAAGCATCAATGACATTATAACCAAGACACAATTTCCCTGGCTCGCTCGCCCTATTATCTAGCAATAGTTTCATGGTCCATCACCTGATTTTTTTTATGTTACTAAAGAATTGTAGGAGTGGAGTTCTCAGGGACTAATAGACAAAAACTTGGAAGGTTAAGTGAGTGGATGGAAGAAGGAAGAAGTGGAAACTATGTGCTGCATGTTTCCAGAGAACCAGAAAGGAGGCTGGAGGCATTTTTCTGGATTTGTAAAAGATTATTTCAATATCCAAGAAATTTCTATGTGGGAGTCCAAGGGTGACAACATCTCTAAGGATTGTCTGACATCTATCTCTAAAGAGAGGTCATTGCCATAACTGAACAGATATAGGAGAAAGAGATGCCAGGCACTAACAGAAGTCAAAGAAAAACTTCAGTCGAAAAAACAGAGAGAGAGAGAGAGCAAGGGCTGAAATGAAAAAGGCTAGTAGTTCCACCAGGTCTACATGATCAGGTACAGGTCTAGGACTCCATTGTGTAAAAGGCCACTTTTTTTCTTTTTTCCTCTGTCTTTTTGTTTTGTCTTTTTGCCCTGCTCTTTCCAGAATGCAGAGGTCCATAAAACATCTTACCTCTTGCCCAAAACTCCATCCATCCTGGCAGTGCCAAAGCACTTGTTTCATGGTGGCAATGGGGCATTAGAAGAATAGCCTGAACTGTGACAAAATAGAGAGTGTCAAATTTTTCAACGTTCAATTCCCAAACATTAGGGATGCTCAAAAATTGTGACGTGCCTTGGGGATGGTAAAGGTATTTTGGTTTCTTTAATATAATTTATATGTGCTTGGCAAGTAATTATATAAATATCATAACTTTTTAACATTTTGTTTGCCTACTTGATCAAGGAAGATCTATTTAGGTCCTTCAGCCAGTCAGAAAAGCAAGGAGCCACTACTGAATTACCCTTGCAACAAACTAGGGAAATGCTGCAGTTTCTTAGACAGCGGTGGTTCCATGACTGAGGCCTCTGGTAACTGTGGCCTAATGCTGTCCTCAGGAATAGGAAGGGAATTAGGCCAGTGGCCTCTCTGTGATAAGCTTTCACCCATCAAGGCCAAGTATCCAAATGTTCATGCAACATAGAGATTAAATTAATTTCAAGATTCTTGCTTTTCTGGTAGGAAAGTATATTGAAAACCATGGAGTGATTCACAACATGTGGTTCAACACAAGCACTGGACAAAAACTGCCTTATTACCATACCCAGCGGAGGTCTGACTGGTGGGACAATGGAAGCCTCCCCATCTGGATCACAGCACAGAGACAGGTACTGTAAGACCAAAATCATAAAAAGAAGTCTCCTCATTCAACGTGTTATTCAAAAAAAGGGCATCCCTATTCTTAGTGACTTCATTTTGCAAACCAAACTTAAGCAGTGTATCTAATACACAAAAAGAAGAATAAAATCAGATACACTGTTGTAACTATTGGGGAATTGGCTCCTCCCCATCAATAGAGTAGGTTCTAATTGTCAGCTGAAGTTAATTAATTTAGAATCCGTTCCTCAAAACAGATCCTGAGAAAATGGGCAATGAAAAGAAATTTACTTGCTGAGATGAGATGTCTCTGAACATCTATTAACTTGTGAAAACCAAAAAAAGGGGGGGGAGCAACTTTAGAAAGGGCCATAGTCATGTTCTATTATTTCTCTTTTGATTAATTACTCATTCTCAGATTTTCTTTGAATTCAAGTCCATATATAATTACAAATATTGTATACAGTTAGTCCTCAACTTATGACCACTTACTTAAGTGTTACAATGGACTCAAAAAGAGTTACTCATGCCCCATCTGAGGAGCTACAACTGCCGCAGCAGCCCCGCAGTCACGCAATCGCATTTTGGGTAGTTGGCAAACTAGCTCGTACTTACAACTGATTGCAGGGTCATGTGATCACAATATTTTTCACTGTTTTTTGGCAAATAAGTTAATAAGTTTTTTAATGGATGTTTTATTTTGTATTTATATGTATATTTTATCTGGCTGTGAACCGCCCTGAGTCCCTAGGGAGATAGGGCGGTATAAAAATACGAAAAATAAATAAATAAATAAATAAATAAATAAACAAACAAACAAAAACCCATTGGAAAAGCTAGATTCAGACATATGACGTATGATTTGCCCAACATCTCACTTAACAACCATTGTAAAAACAATTGTAAAATCGAGTCTGTCACATGATAATGCAGCTGAATGACTGCAACAACCTACTCTATCGCCAATATTCCAGACTCAGTTGTGGTTGTAATTCAAGGCCTGTATTCATCTCAATATGTAGCAACTTATATTTGTCCACTAAAGAAAACATAACACACAAATGTTGATCTAAAGAAGGATTGTAAGTCCTCTTTACATAAACTTCTTTTAAACAGTTGGGATTGTATAGAATCAGTTCTCTTTTCTATGTCACTGAATTTAGATTTTTTAGCATCCTGCAGTGGTAGTTTTAAATGCCCTATCTATGTGGTCCTTGAGAGAAAAACTCTGCCATGACAAACATTGCTCCCTTCAGTTCTTGTGCTGGCTTTGGAGGTGTGAGCACATTCTGGCAATACTTTCAAGGTGCATCTGAGACTCCAGCATGCATTTGAACATTGGGCACAAAAACATGTAGCCCTGTGGATTGTCTTGCCAACTCATAAGTTTATGATCTTCTCATTCTAGGGTTTGAAAGCTGCCTCCCTGTTTTTCCCAGGAGGGAATGCCACCTATCAAGGAGAAGAAGTGAGAGTTAGGAAGGTGGAGAAACTCCTCCACAAGTATGACAATGAAACTGAGTGGAGACAGAATGTGGACACAGTCATGAAGTGGTTCCATGAGGATGACCTTGACTTTGTGAGCCTTTACTTTGGGGAACCCGACTCTACTGGACACAAATATGGCCCAGAATCTCAGCAGAGGAAAGATATGATCCGCCAAGTTGATCGGACAGTGGGCTATTTGAGACAACGCACTGCAGAGCTTGGCATGAACTCAATACTTAACTTAGTCATCACCTCTGACCATGGCATGGAAACAGTCATCAAAAAGGATGAAATTCACCTCCTCCAAGTAGCAAACTTCTCATTCCAGGACATTCAGTTTGAGCTGGTTGATTATGGGCCACAGGGCCTCCTGCTGCCAAAACCTGGGAAATTAGAGCAAGTTTATGAAGCCTTGAAAAATGCCCACCCCAAACTCCATGTTTATAAGAAGGAGGATTTCCCCAAAAGATTCCATTATGCCAACCATATTCGTGTCACACCTCTTGTGTTGTATAGTGACCCTGGCTACGTGATCCATGGGGTACAGTGTTCTTTCTACCTTGTTAATGCCAAATTCTTTATCTCCCTTTACTTATATGGCTTTCCATTTCATGCTTGGTAAACATAAAGAAGCTTCTTATGAAGGACAAAAGGGAAGGGTCACCTAAAATATCAGTCCAAGGCATTTTACTTTGAATTATCCCATGGGGATTCCTTTTATTCTGAAGCATTTTTCACACAGCACCTCTGCCATCTTGGATGGTGCTAGCCAAAGCATGCAGCTTCGCTGTGTGATATAACACAGACAGCCCTGGGCATATTTGTCACACTCTATGACGGCCTTCCCAATCCATCTATCATTCAAGTGTTTTGGAATGTGCCAGAATTCCCAATGGCCAAGGCTATTTAGGAAAATTCTGTGCATTATACCATATTGCACCCACTGGGAAATACAACATTTTATGCAGGAAGTGACTTTGGGAAACATTTTGGAAGAGTTTTTGCCTCTATATTCCTAGTTGCAACCATTTTTCTCTTTATTTGAAAAAGCATTCAGCACATCCTACTAACCCATTTCGAATGTATTTCTGAAGAAGCATACATAGGATTGTCTTGCTAATCATTATTGCAGCAGTCAAGGGATCCTGCTGAATCCAGTCATCACAAGTTCAGGGATCCTAAGTCTCAGAATTCATATTTTCCTTCTGAGCACTGCTATTTTGAAATGATGAATTCCTACAATGTGGCCAAGCAGGCTAGTGACTTGCTTTCGCTCTCAAAAAATAACTTGACCAGCAGAAACTTTCTATCAAAGGTGTTCCTGCCAGATGGAGCAAACCAAATGTCCCCCCAGTGAGATGTTTAGGAGATGGAACAGAACCTGCTCTGGACCTACTAAATCCAGAACTATTCCATTTTTCAATCAGAATCCGTCAATTAAACCAGAGTAGAGCTGGCATAACTAATTTCAATCCACTTGCTCGTTTGCTTTCCAGTAAGTTCAAAAGCTCAGCAAAACCATCTCTCCAGTTCTGCACTGACTAGCGCAAGCAAAGTAGTATAGTTGCCAACCTTGTTTCTCTCTTATTGTCCACGCAAGTGGATTATGCAACTAAAGAAACTGAAAATATCAACAGTTTCTAGTTAGCATGAATTATCTATTTAGCTGCAGATAGATCCCTTTTTTAATTATCATTACAATCACTCTGTGTGCACACATTGGTTCAAGAAATAAGAATGTCAAAATAGGAAACGCCTGCTTAAATCGATTATGCACAGAGATGAGCCATACTCTTTTTATTTATTAATTTACTATTTCTATCTGTATTTTTCATCCAGTGATTGTTGTTGGGAAGATTGTATTAATTACAGATAAAAGTTGAGTGGCAGGTAATCCCAGAAAAAAGAAATCCTGTTCTTTCAGCGAAAGGCATGCAATGAGCTGTAGCCTTCCCTTCTTTTTCAGAGGGTGAAAGTCCAGTTCAATAAAGGGGAACACGGCTTTGACAACGAGGCTATGAATATGAAGACCATTTTCCGAGCTGTGGGACCAGCTTTCAAGCAAGGCCTGGAGGTGGAGCCTTTTGAAAGTGTGAATATTTATGCCCTCCTCTGCAAACTCCTGAATATCACACCTGAACCACATGATGGATCCTTGGACGTCACCCGGCAGATGCTTGTCAAAGACTCAGGTCTGGGTTTTTTTTCTGGTTAGCTAACACTGCAATTCACCAATTATTCAATGAACGGATTCAATCCAAAAAAGATTAATTACATATCCGTCAGAGAGACAGGGTTATAAATTGTCAATGATGTACCTTAATAGTCCCTTATGGAGGCCGAGAATCCCTAAAGAGTTTGCTCTTTTCTGATCAGGGATAAAAACCCTTTTATTTAAGTCACAGCCGTCTCCACAATCTTTATAAATTGTACACTGATGATATCAAACCCCAAAGGATTTGTTTCTTTAACTTAACCAACAAGAAGTTCTAAAGCAAGAAGAGAGTAGCTTTCAAATATTGATATAGTATATAAAACATATATGAATTCTATGAAAATCAATTGGATCAGATTCACACGTTCACACTCTTCCCCACATCTTGTCACTACTTTGTATATGTTCAAGGATGAAGGGCAAGAGAGTGACAGGTTTTTCTAGTGGAATAAATATATGCAGTCCAGAGGCGGGTTTCAGCAGGTTCTGACCAGTTCTGGAGAACCAGTAGCAGAAATTTTGAGTAGTTCAGAGAACCGGTAGTAAAAATTCTGACTGGCCCCGCCCCCATCTATTCTCTGCCTCCCAATTCGTAGCTGATCGGGAAGAAATGGAGATTTTGCAGTATCTTTCCCCTGGAGAGGGGTGAGAATGAAGATTTTAAAATATCTTTCCCCTGACACGCCCTCCAAGCGACGCCCACCAAGCCATGCCACGCCCAAGCCACCCCCACAGAACTGGTAGTAAAAAAAAATTGAAACCCACCACTGATGCAGTCCCCTCTAAATTCAGGAAAGTCCTGTTTACAATCAGCTTAATTCTTGCATAATTTCAGATGCCGGCTATCTATGCTTTCAAATCATACTTTAAACAAGCCAGAGTTCCAATTTCACCTGAAGGAGTATGAAGGAGCAAGAAACTGGAACATAGCAACATATCTTATAACTGTAGAGAGAAACCATGATTCCAATTATGGGCTTTTGTTTTCCAAATTAGTATCATGCCAATATATGCTAAGCTAAGTTTGCAGTTCACAACTAATGAGCTCCTCTGCTCTCAGCCAACAAAGTGCACCTTTGATCTGAAACCAATTTCTCATATTTTATTCAAGCCATCACTTACTCTTTTGCTTGTAGGTGAACTCTTACACAAATACCAGTAAAAAATTGACAGCTTCTTACCTTTTGTTATATCTTGTGGGCAACCCCCAAATCTACCTCCCCACTTTCCTGGAGCAGGTCAATCTTTCCCTGTGGGCTAACAGATTCATCACAATTGCTCTCCATTGAAAGATGTGCGACCAGGAAGATAGAAAAACAAATTTCACGACCTGTCAGGGGGAAAAAAATTATAGGGGTGGGTGGGAAGAGAGAGACCAAAGGTGTTATAAGCTCCAGCGGTAGCAGGGAGCCCCCTGCTGGTCAAATCTTGACACCCAACCTAAGTGTTATCTAATTAGAATATGATGCTTGTCAGAGTGAAGACAGAGCTGCATAATTGGGTCTGGAAAGGAAGCGCATATTTGAGAGTTCCCCTATCAATGCTAATTAATTAATTACCTTTCAATGTGTAGCTAATGTTGGAAAAAAGAAGTAACAACCTTGGACAGAAACATCTTTTATTTCCTTGTGTATAAAGTCATCAATAATAAATCCATAAGGGACGGGATGGCTCTGTGGCTAAGACACCGAGCTTGTCGATCAAAAGGTCAGCAGTTCAGCGGTTCAAGTCCCTAGTGCTGCGTAATGGGGTGAGCGCCTGTTACTTGTCCCAGCTTCTGCCAACCTAGCGGTTCAAAAGCATGTAAAAAATGCAAGTAGAAAAATAGGGACCACCTATGGTGGGAAGGTAACAGCGTTCTGTGGCCTTTGGCATTTAGTCATACCGGCCACATGACCATGGAGACGTCTTCGGACAGCACTGGTTCTTTGGCTTTGAAACAGAGATGAGCACCGACCCCTAGAGTCGAGAACAACTAGTACATATGTGTAAGGGGAACCTTTACCTTTATTTTACTTTTAATAAATCCATTTAGTGCATGGATTCAGATTTACAGAACCGGTATGGAAATACTAAGTGTAACCTGGTATTTACTCTAAGTGTGCACTGTACCACATGCCTGCCAAACATGTCAGCCTCAGATGTAGCTCAGAGTAGAGCCATTTTGGTGCACAGGCAAAAACTGGGCTAAATTCGAACCCATTAGTATGGAGGAAGTAGATAGGATATTGGAGCTGTAAGCTCAGCCACCTCAGTGTTAGAGCCCCTGTTAAGCTTCCTGGAAGATGACGTGTGGTTGGCTCTGGGTGGTGGTGAATGTGTCTTCAATGGAGGAGATCATCACTTAAAGAGATAGCGTGCATTCTCTCCTCAAGAATCTGTTGTTTGACTCAACCATTTTGGATCATTTTTGTCCTACTCCATCGTTATTGCTCCATACCAACATACATACATACATACATACATACATACATACATACATACATGCATACATAAAAACAGTTCAGCTATTCTTAGACATACATTAATTTGCTCCAGGCCAGTTCACCAAGTTAAATGTGCTTAGGTTTCTGCCCAGGCTCACTCTTCTTGATCCATCCATGGCCTCTTGGAAACAATTTCAATTATCACAACAGTGAAAAATGTATCATTGTTCTCCTGGAAGTTATGGGCAGGCACTGAGGTCTCATCTATATTCACCGAGTCATGTATTAAACTCTCTATATGAATGTCTCCCAGGAATTGTTGGGTTCAGCTATACTGTACAAGCAAATGTTACTTGTCCTTTAACATAGGGAATGACAGAAACTCATTATTTCCATTCCTAATGAATCGCTGAAGTAAAATACAGCATCCAACTTAATCTTCTATACAACCATTTTCTAAAATTAAATTGACCCTGCAACTCCAATTTAGCATTAGAAAAAGGATCAAAATACATTTTTCAAGAAATACCACACTGCATTCATATTTGACTTGGCGCAGTAGTGAAAATAGTTAGAACTACTCTATTATATTTCAAACTCCCAACAGATCAATTAAGCAAAGATACGATGTTTGAACATTCCAAAAGAGCCCAGGCAGGAAGAACAATTTATACTGAGTAAATCCATCCTAAAGTTGGTGCGATTCAGAAGGTTTGCTTATTGGTATCATTTAAGATTTGGAAAAACCAACCCCATCCCCCCCTCACCTGATGGCTGATTTTTTTTTCCCCAGTGATAGCCTTTTGCCATGGATGCAAAAGATGGAGTGTAACTCTGAAAAGAAAAATCGCATATACTTTTTTTTGGGGGGGGGGGGGACAATGATTTTGTGGTTCCCGTTTACAAAGGAAGAAAAACATAGAAAAATAGCAAGGAAGATCTTTTATAAGGGTTTCGAATTTGGGGACAGGGAATTGTAAGACTCCCCCCTTTCCTTGCTTGAGCAGCTGGTTTTTTTAGCCAATCTGAAGAATCAGGGGTTTCTGAGGAATAGATTTGTGCAGAGTGAGCCAATATGGGTAATGAGAAAATATAGGAAGAGGAGGAATATCAACCCAGGGTCTTAGGAAGAAAGCATCTATTTTTGAAAGGGAGGGAGGGAAGAAAGGATCGGGAAGGGGAGACTCAGGCTAACATTATAACATTCTATAATGTTCTATAACATTATAGAAGAGAGAGGCAACCTGCGCATGTCATGAACATTAGGTTCAAATTGTCTGTATTTATTTTCCTGAAAGGAGCAGAAAGAGATTAGCGAGTGGGGGCAGACCCACTCTTGGATAACAAGAAATATGTCCAAGGCTAAGTGGTTTTCCTTTTCAGTAGCATCTATCTGCTTTATTCAGCTATGGCAAATTGAAAATTCTCAGTAATTTAACTGCGGACTTGATCCATCTCTGCTAGGATATTCACTATTGCTCTTTCTAATTCCCAGATTCCTAGTCCCAGAAATTATCCCCTCACAAAAGAAGGGAGCCTGCTGTTTCTTTCCACCAGGGGATTTGAAGTTCATCTGGAAGGCAGCTGGAGAAGATCTGCGTGTTCCCGGCTCTTATGAATTGTTATTGCAGGGACAAAGGATACTAATGTACAGGAACCGTAGAAATTCACTAAAGAAAATAAGATATATTTTTTTGTCCACATTGTCAAAATAAACATGGTTTGATTAGAAAAAACATGGCCAACAGTCTTGTCTCATTTGGGGTGATGGGAAAGGTTATGGGAAAGGGGGGGGGAAGTTTGGGAGCCTTGTGAGAAAATTGCAGGCTGTGTAAGAGGACTGAGTTCTGGAGAGGGTGCTGGTCTTGTAACATAAGCCAGTATAGAAGAGGGTAGGGAAGAGACTATTCTGTGCACTGGTCTCAGCATAATTGCAGTTATGGGCTGGGAGAATCTCCCCTGGGTTAGAACAAGGGAAGGAGGCCCTTGTTTATAAACAATCCATTGGTATACATAATTAGTACGGCATGTTGTAGCTCAGGTCCCTGTGCCTTGCAAGGTTTCATTTGGAAAATACTCCACGTAGCTCGAACAACCAATCTGATTCCCTACCAATGTCTATTTATAAATTTCTACCTACTGTCTCTCTTAGCACAACTTCATATTGCACTTAAAGCCTAAATTCAAATGTTGAAGCGGTAGTCTAATACGGCACATCCAATATGCAAGTTCAAATTTCTGCTAAGTGGGTCCCCCACTTTTGGTGGGAGGGGGGCAGTCAGTGCTTAGGAAAGTTGGTTCTTAAACTGCGAATCCTTCCACAGTCCATATTTCAGCTCAGAATATGACAGAAACCACAAGCCTCGTACCTCCAGAATTCTATTGAAGTGATACTGCAGTTAATTCCAACACTATGATTTCCTACAGACAGCTAAGAGCACAGTTCATTTCTTTTTGCAGTTTTTAAAAAAAAAAATCTTGTAAGAGTAGAATGAATTTCTTTGGCTCTCAAGTACATCCAAGGTACAACATTCTGTCCTAGTCATTGCACAAACACCATCTGTGTTTGCAAGTCTCTATCTAAACTAATATATTCTGAAAATCTATCTGCCCAGTAGCGTTTCTATATTTCCGATCGCTTTTCAAAGGTCCCCTGTGATACTTATTCTAAATAGGGGGCACAAAATTTATGATATTGCAGTCTGAATTCCTGACACAAAACTCCATGCCATTTGGGTAGAGGCAACCTACTGATCTTTACATTTGGAAGCCACAGGTAAAATCTGGACCGACTTTAGAAATCATTTACAAAATCTATATTTAGCTCCAGTAACAACATATGTAGTGATTTTATCAAAAGCTTTTTCTGCATTAAACAATAGAACGTGTGGCTTGGTCTTTTTTTCCTTTATTCAAATCAATTAAATCTGCTACCAACAAAATATTATATGATCCATATCTAGTTTTGAACAATCCAACTCACTCATTCTTGATCACAGAAAGTATCACTTGCTGAGCTCTATTGGCTAAGACAGCAGTTAATATATTAATTGACATTGGTCAAGGAATACTGTATAGTTTCTAAACTAATATAGTTTAGAATATAAAATACAATCTTTACCAGGTTTTGGTATACACATCAATTATTAAAGGAGACATATCAATTTCAAAGTCTTACTAGTCTTAAACTTAATTCATGAAGTTTAGGAACAAGGTAAGTAAATACTTGATACTATTCCACAAGTTGGGGGGGGAATCAAGCCCAGGTGCTTTATCATTATTCATATTCAGAATCACTTATTTATCCATACTCAAAAGAGTGACAAATAATAAGAAATCGGATTGTGGAAGATCAAATTTTAATTTTAAAATCAACTCCATGATCATTAGACCAATTCTGATGTTTATTATGTATGTTGCAGGATAAAAATTTAAAAATTGAAAATGTATGCCTTCAAGAAAATCTGTTTGTCTTATCCATCTCTCTTATGTCTATTTTTAAAGTCTATGACAATTTATTCATCTCTTTTATGCTTCAAGCTACTTGCCAACATCCAGCCAGGTTTTTCACTATTTTCCCATTGTTTTAAAAAAAACTATATTATATCCAATATGATATTTCACAACTATCTATATGCAGATTAAGTGAAAAATATATGCCCATTCTAATTAAGAAAAGGGACAAAAGGGATAAATGAGACAAAAAGGAGAACAAATAATAAATAAGGAAAAAGAGCATATCACTTTTAGCTGACATGGTTTTGTATCTCTATCCCTGGAACTGGAACAAATTCATGTAAAAGCCACATTTAACATGAATCTCTATTTAAAAAGAGTAGGTGTGTTGCTGAGCCATTGGTCAAGCAATTCACCAGTGGTGAAATAACTTCTCATACCCTCCAGAATACTCTCCCCGTTTTTCATCTGATTCCCCCTGGTTACAGAAGAATAAAGTGGTTACACACCACAAGCCCATAAACGTCTTTGTGAGCAAACCTCCCTCTCCAGCAGCCAGAATCACAGGCTGATTATCCATGTATTCATTCTAATGAGGATGTGTAGCAAGTGAGCAAACCCTTGTTTCTCCCATCCCGGGTCAAAGATCAACATCAAATAGATAGGACAGATATGATACAGGGGGGAGCACATGGCACTTGTAAATTCACCATCAATACGCACAGGAGTCTTAAACGTGTCATGCTTGATTCCTTGACGTGTCCCATTTTTTTTGAGATGAAAAGTATGTAGGAACTGGACATATATACACCTCATTAAATCATGTATAATATATCATAGGTTTATATGTTTACAATACACCCTCAGTCTGAGATACAATGCTGACAAGACAATAACATTTTCTTTTAAATGGTGACATCTAGTGGCCATATCTATGTATGGTTGATTACGATGACCATCGTAAGAAGCAGTTTGCTGTCTTGAAATTGAAATATGTTAGGTGGCTCATTTCCCCCCAGCAAAGTTTATTATTCTTTTTCTGTGCAGTGCATGCCAGTTGTCTGGATTCACCTTTGTTAGCCTCAAAAAGGATTTCCTTGGCAGAAATACAAGACCTCTCTTCCCTACCTTTTGTAGCTACTGTATTTGTTGAAATACTTCTTTTCCAAAAACACCACACTACTAACCAGAGCATATAAAACATTTGCTAGACCAATTCTAGAATACAGCTCGCCTGTTTGGAACCCTCACATCTCTGACATCAATACAATTGAACGTGTCCAGAAATATTTTACAAGAAGAGTTCTCCATTCCTCTGAAAACAATAAAATACCTTATCCCACCAGACTTGAAATCCTAGGCTTAGAAAACTTGGAACTCCGTCGCCTTCGACAAGACCTAAGTTTAACTCACAGAATCATCTATTGTAATGTCCTTCCTGTCAAAGACTACTTCAGCTTTAATTGCAATAATACTAGAGCAACTAATAGATTTAAACTTAATGTCAACCGCTTTAATCTAGATTGCAGAAAATATGACTTCTGTAACAGAATCATCAGTGCTTGGAATACTTTACCTGACTCTGTGGTCTCTTCTCATAATCCTAAAAGCTTTAACCAAAAACTTTCTACTATTGACCTCACCCCATTCCTAAGAGGACCATAAGGGGCGTGCATAAGCGCACAAACGTGCCTACCGTTCCTGTCCTATTGTTTTTCTTTTCTTCTTCCTATATATATATGCTTATACCTCCTTATATTTACTCATATAAGTGTTTATATACTATATAATCTTTTTGTATGATACCTACATATATTGTTGTGACAAAATAAATAAATAAATAAATAAATGAAATATAGTCCAGATTCCCAAGGAGACAGGGGCTGCATTCCAGATGAACAAGAGTCAGCAAAGATTGGATAGTTTGTGTGAGTCTATTTAAACAATGTTTAAACTATTTAAACATTTCCAGTTCTTGTTATCTGCTTTGCCTGCTAGAGTTTTTATGTACTGGCCATATTATATTTTACCTAGTAATGTCTTTTTTCTATTCTTCATTTGGTCTTTCTTATAGGGCTCTTTGGTATTCAGTAAGCCTTCCTGGTATCCCACCTTCAGTGCATCATATTAATTGCCTTTCAGGTGTTCTTCCAATGCTGTTTTTTCTTCTTCAACTGTTGGTGTAATTGCAACATTCTGCGCCCACCTATGCTGCTTGGTAAGAAGAGTCGGTCAATGTCTCTGGATTGAAGGATTCATGGTCATTATTTTTCCTTAGTTTTTAGTTCTGCTTGAGTCCAGTCCATTATTCAGCTCCCCAAGTGGGGGGAAGGGAGAAGGACATGCTGCTTAGGAGTGGGAAGGAAGGAGGCCCATGTACCACCGGGCCTAACAAGCTGAGGCCTCCCAGCCCACAGTGAGGGGAGGTTGCAGCACTCCTGTAATGGCGACCATTCTGCCAACTGCCCTAATTTTGCTCATGTGACTGCATTAGCGCCGTAACAGTTGTCACTTTGTGTAAGGATCATATGTCCCTTTGTTCTTCACCATTGTAATTACAAAAAGTCACTGGACGAATGGTCATAAATCAAGGAATACCTGTATGGAGCTCTGATACAGCTCTTTAGTTTTATTTAATGTCTAAGTGGCAATTTTCTCTCTTTATTCTTCTTCCCCTTTTACAATGGGGTTTCCAGTATCACAGTTTAGGCAGATAAGAGGAAATTTAGCTCTCCTTGATTCTTTCAAGATTCTTTAGAATTTCCTTGATTCCTTCCCATACCTAAGTCAATCTTCTCCCACAGAATATAGCCTTTTAATGCTGGCAGACATTTTTCTAGGTAAAAATAAGCATTGATATTTTTTGTTAATATTCTCATACTTGATATGTCTTCTATTGCTTCGGACCACTTTCTCTAACCTGGAACCACCAGTTCTTTGGATTTCCAGCTAGAAAAGCTAAAGGAACCCTGGGAATGCTATTATCAAGAAAAAACTGGCTTTATAGGCGATATTACAAGCACTTCAAAATTGTGCAAATTGGCAACCCATGAAACTTCTCCAATAATAGTATATGTAGTCCTCAACTTACAGCCATTTGTTTAGTGACCATCCACACTTACAACAGCACTGAAAAAAGTGACTTATGAATGTTTTTCACACTTAGTGTTTGTTGTAGCATCCCTCCATAGCCTGTGATCAAAAATCAGATGCTTTACAACTGACTCATGTTTATGATGTTTATGTTGCAGTGTCCTGGGGGGTCATGACCTGTTATGACCTACTGACAAGTAAAGTCAACGGGGAAGTGACATATTCCCTTAACAACCATGTTACTAACTTAACAACTGTAAGGATTCACTTAACAACTGTGACAAGAAAGGCTGTAAAGCAATGCAAAACCACTATCTTGCTTGGCAAAGGAAATTTTGGGCTCAGTTGTGACCATAAATCAAGGACTACCATGATTAGAATGGGTTTCATCCTATTTCAGGCAGGCTGCACCATTTTGCATTAACTGACGCCTCCAAGTGGTTTTCAGGGGCAGCCCCCTGTAAAGGAAATTACAAGGTTACAATAAAATAGGTTAATAGGTTTTGCACCCATCATCTCAGAGAAAAGTCATGTCAGAGGCAGGATCGGACTTGGCAATAGGAACAACAAATATCATGCCAACTAATGGATGGATCGTGAGCTCTTAATCTTAACAGTGAAGGCATTAACCCATTACTAAAACAGTAGAGTTTATTTTTATTATTATTATTATTATTATTATTATTATTATTATTATTATTATTATTATTATTAATTAGATTTTTATACCGCCCTTCTCCCAAAGGACTCAGGGCGGTGTACAGCCAGAAATAAAAACAGTAACAAATACAATTTAAAATAAACAGTTAAAAAACTTATTATAAAATTGGGCAAAAATTTAAAACATATTAAAAATTTAAAACCCATTAAAATACATCCAAAAAATTAAAATTTAGAATTTAAAATTTAAGCCAACCCCGCGCGAGTAAATAAATATGTCTTCAGCTCATGGCGAAAGGTCCGAAGGTCAGGCAATTGGCGCAAGCCAGGAGGAAGTTCGTTCCAGAGAGTAGGAGCCCCCACAGAGTTCAGCTATCACTCTGAATTTCTGCTGATGGTGTTAAGTGTTGGTATTTCAACCCCCGCTATTCTGTATATTCTGGTTACATATACAATGGTCTTGTCATCCGAAGAGAGATAATTTTCAAAAGATATGACCAGTCTTCGGGAAACAGAAGAAGAGAAAATATAGCTACAGAAAATCAAGCAATATTTAGCAAGGAAGAGGCAGCTTTTAAACGTTTCCCTTCTTTATGATATAAGGAAAATGTCAAAGAAGATTAAGCACCTATGAAGAAAGTTCATTGCTATCATAAGGGTTCTTCAGAAATAACTTTCTTTAGATTGGTATCTTTTCTTCAGCTGAAGCTCTTTATCCTTAAATGCTGATGGACAGAAAACAATGCAAGTTTTCCCCTTACACGTCTAATTGTACATATTACAGGAAAACATGACTAGTTTGATTCCCATCTTTTATTCGGTTTTTCTATGACTTCTGCTTTAAAAGAATTTCTGAAGTCTATGTAAGAGTTATCTTCAGTAATCAAATATTAAACGTTTTGAATGGTAAGCTGCCCAGAGTCATTGACTGAGATGAGTGGCTATAGAAATTGAATGAATGAATGAACAAATAAACAAGTGAATGAATGAATGAAATGCAGTCTCTCTATTAGTGAAATATATAGTTGGAACCTATCTGAAATTTTATTCTGAATGTTATAAATGCCCCTTTATCAATCCACTCGCATATGTTTCTTCGCCTGTCCTATTTTTGACTGTACATGGAGAGAGATCCAGAACTAAATCTGGCAGCAATATATCCAGATGTTACTCTCTTGTAGTTTTCTTTGGCCTTTCCTTCTTTCCAACCAGATTTGCATCCCCAACCACCACCACCACCACCATCCTTGCCATGGGAAAAGATCCTTCCCTTCCAAGGCAGCAGAATTTGGGCCACTGACTGCTCATGACAGATTATGCCATCTTCGAGACCATCCCCAGGCCCCTCTGCCCTACATAGGCCACCTGCTTCCATAAAGGAATGGGGATGCTGGAGCCTGAGGCTGGGAGCCTGTCCCCCACCCTTCCAGTGCCACAGCAGCCTCTCCGGTGGCAGGGCTTGCCCTCCCTCCTCTCTCTCTCCCTCCTCTCCCCCCCCCCTAATGTTTCTCCCTCCAGCCTAGGACCTCATATCTCGGTAGCTCAATAAACAGAGGTTTCCATAGCAACCAGTTCTGGCTGTGTGGACTTCTCCCACTAATGAGATGAAACAAGAGACGGCAGGAAGGAAGTGCTTTGCTTGGGAACCTGTTGCGGGGTGGGGGGAGGCATTTGGGGGCGCCCAGGCAGCCAAGTCTTTAAAAAAAGATGACACCAGGACTGTCATTTTAAAAAACTAGCATTATTATTACTGTTATAATGCACAATCCGTAAGGCAGAAGGCAAATCCCTTCTACCTGCCTGCTGTGGTCGGGCGGTTGCTTCTATAGGACAGAAGCCTTGCAGTAAAGTGCCAGCAATGAAAATGCTTAAATCGCTACTTCTCCCAGAGCACGCTAAGACCTGAAATAGGTACTTCAATCTGTTTTAAGTAATCCTGGCTCTATTCTATTTAGGTTTTTTTCAAGGATTGGTCGAGGTTGGTTTTTTTTTTCTTAAAGAAAGGAATGCAAGAGCCCAAGCTAGATGTTCTCAACATATTTTTCCAATAATAATAATAACAGTCCAGATTTAACAGAGCAGAAGAGAAAAGAAAAGAAAAAATATAAAGAGCTTCAAATAGAAGCAGAGTAATTGTGGCAAAAGAAAGCACAGATAGTACCAATAATAAGAGGCACCTTGGGTGAAATTCCAAAACATCTGGAAGGCCATTTAAACACCATCGGCATTGACAAAATTACCATCAGTCGATGGCAAAAGGCAGCTTTATTTGGAACAGGTTACCTCCTGCAACAATACTTTTAACATTATTAAATAAACATCTGTCTATTCCAGGTCCTTGGAAAGGACTAAATAGGTGAACAAAAATGCCAAATCCAATCTAAGCATCTGCTGACTGTGTGACCGTAATTAATTAGTTTTGTATTGTGCTTGATTCTGAGTAAATCATAACTAACAGATTACAATAAAATCGTTAAAAAATAAAGCACAATGAAGTGAAGGGTCTCACTCTTCTTTGCTGAAGGTCTGGATGAAGAGATTTGGACTGCATTGGACCACCTCACTTTTCCTTGGGAGACAATATGTATTATTTCAAACTGAGATAAGGCAGTCCTGTTTTAATTTGAAAGGGTGGCACTGCTTTTCCCTTCAACATTGTCCATTCTCGTATCTTGTCCTCTTTATTTAGTCAGCAACACGTAAAAAAAGACAAAGAACAGGAATGCTGAACATTTCCATATCATCCTTTACATGGAAAGGCCAAACAGGACACAAAAAGAAGGAGGACATTTTCAGAAGAGGAATAAAACTCCAACTTGCCCTCAAAAAGTACCCAGCAGCATTCCTCCTGATCCCCAACCTATCTTTGTCTAAAGTGTAATGAAATGCCAACAGAGGCAACTATAATCATTTTATTTTATTATTATTTTTTAGACATGAGGCAGAAGCCATCATTCCCTTTAGTACTGAAAAATCTCAGGTTTCACATAATAATTTCATGAGCAAGCACATTCCACTCTGTGAAATATGTACAAGCTGCAGGTCAAAATTGTCTAGCAAAAGCTATCAATAACACTGCCCGTGAAAATCCAGACTGGAATGAAAGTGGGGGGTCTCAACCAGTATTTTGAAAACCAGATTGAATGTAGATACTGTCTGCAATACGACCACGGTGCTGACTGACAAAAGCTAGGAGTGCTCCCATGAATCACTTGACCACTGGGCTGAAAACGCCTGATCAATGCAATTAATCAATGGGTTTCTCACAGCTCAAGAAGTATTGCCTAGCAGATGGATGTTATTCATACCTGCCCTGTACAGAAGGTTTATAATGCTCCTGAAACAAGCTC
The DNA here is from genome assembly GCF_028640845.1 of Ahaetulla prasina. Classification (NCBI taxonomy): domain Eukaryota; kingdom Metazoa; phylum Chordata; class Lepidosauria; order Squamata; family Colubridae; genus Ahaetulla; species Ahaetulla prasina. Next base: position 136,093,882 of record NC_080540.1, read on the forward strand.
TATATCGTTGCCTTTTAATTTCAGCAAATATATTTAATCCCATCCTCTGGAAAGATCAGAAAGGCTCTTGCCCTCTTGCCTTTAGGACAGCTGCAGAACATTGCCTGGTATAAGGGGAGACATTTATAAGCATTGGGGGGGAAATGAGATGCTAATTTAAATATCAACGTATCTATTCTTTGAACAGAAGAAACATTGCCCAAGAGTCACAAACATTTCTTCCTTGCATTGCCTCATAAAGAAAATGACTTCTTTAGCTGTACTTGAAGTAGGAGAGTCCAACACAGCCATTCACATGTTCTGCAATACCAATTGCAAGCAGATGATGGCTCCCAAGCTGTGGCTACTATTAAAATAAGCATAATGCATTTTTAACCCCCTGGGCATAGGCTTTTGCAGCTGCAGGGTCAAAACAGGCCAGGGAAGAAATGAGCTCTATCAGCATATTTTTCAAATGTCAAGCAACTTTTACTTGGCACTGTTATCACATAAGGTCAACATAACAATTTCCTTTCTTAGTATTGAGATACCGTTGGTCTCATCCAAGTTAGTGTTCTCTAGATCAGGGGTCTCCAACCTTGGTCCCTTTAAGACTTGTGGACTTCAACTCCCAGAGTCCCTCAGCCAGCTTTGTTTTCCACAAGTCTTAAAGGGACCAAGGTTGGAGACCCCTGCTCTAGATGTGCTAGATTTCTACTGCCATAATCGCTATCCAAGAGGTGGATGGGGGAATTTACACATTTGGCATACACTGAGCGGAGGGGCTATACTAAAAGGGGCTAACCTAATTCACCTAGATTAATACTCCTCTTCCCCAAGCCCAGGCAAGCAATTATTACAGGCTGAAGATCACAGTTACAGGCATATGTACAGTACAGTAACTGATGCCTAAACAACATTGAAAGTTAAAGCAGTGGGCTGCCTGCATGCCTCCCTCTGTGTTTTGACCTTTTTCAAAGCAATTGCAACAGCAGTATGTATAATATGTGTGAAGCAGAATAATTTGGGCCTCGGGTGAGAACTCTGGATTGATTTATTTGATTAACCATTTGTTTGTGTTTGTTTTGTTTGTTTTTCTTGGTTTCCACAGTATTCTCAAGAGTCTTCTCCAACAATAAAATTCAAAAGCATCAATACTGCTCCTGCTCCTTCAAAGGCTAACTTTCACTTCCATGGATTATTGCAGGAACTACTGTTTGTGCTGTTCTGACCTTTGTAAACATAGGTACATCAAAGCATCTACATGTCTCCTCCAAGTCCTTCATGGCTGTTCTACCAAAGTGCTACCGTAGCCTGCAGCATATTTCTTGACTGCTTTTTCCTTTATTATTGATGGTTGATGCTCAAAGGCAGACGATATCCACCCTTTCAATCTCTTTGCTGTTAATTCTAAGTCTGGGTGTTTGTTTCACCAGTTCTCATTATTTTGACCTCCTTTATTTTTAATTTAAGTGCCTTTTTTTTCACTGTACTGCTTGACTTTTATTACTGAAATTTGCATTTTCAGCTATCTGACTAGTGTTATCAGTATAATGCAGGCTATTGGTGTTTTTTCCTTCGATTTTAAAACATAATCTTCCATTCTAGCATTCCTTAATATATATTCAGCATTGGATTTTTTGTGAAATTCAATATTTTCAATAGTTTACATATTCAGATAAGTCTCTCTTTTTTGGTATTGGAATGTAGATTGTCCTCTGTTGGCCACTGCATTTGTTCTCCAGATTTGCTGACATAGTTTGCTGATTCTTCTTCTGTTGCCAGCCATGTGGATATTCCATCAGTTTCTGTAACCTTCAGACTTGGTAAGATTTGGAGTGCTGATCTATCATCTACTACTATCAGTAGAGCTTCTTGTAAGTAGGGAATACCTTCTAAACTATCTAGGATGTTGTCATCTCAACTTTTCATTATTTCAGATATTCCTTTCAACCTTGTGTGATCTCTTTTGAATTGGTCATTATCTCTCTATTGGCATCCATTACCATACTAAATAAAGATTGGAAGCCCCTTCTGAATTTAGAGATCTTTTGAAGACTTTCCTTGTTTTTCCTTGTCTGATTCTATCTTCAGATGTTTTCAGATAAGCAAGCACATTCAGATTTCAGTTTTGAGATGTTGTTGTAATACTCCTTATAGTCCCCTCTAAATGCTCTCTGAAAGTATTTATTCTCTTCTCTTCTCTTCTCCTTCTCCGCAATTTCTGCAATTTAACCGTTGTTTTTTCCCCTTCTGCTTCTTCATCTCTGGCAATCTCTCTTCACATTCATTCTTTACATCCTCGTTAAATTCGTTCCACAGATTCAAGACTTTAAAACTAGTGTGTTCCTTGAAAATAGGGGCATATTCAAGATCCTAATCATGCAAAGTGGTTGGCTTTCTTCTTCTTTAGCTTAGCTTGGAATTGTGTATGAGTAGTTTGTGATGAATTAATGCATTTGCCACTATCACTAAAGCGATCCTATGACTCCAGCATCTTCCTATATTGCTGCTACCACCCAATTTAAATGCCTGCTTGCTTTAGCTGAGCAGCTGGGACGACTTCACACCTTAGATGACCCTGCTGTGAATAGATATTCTTGGCATACACTCCTCACATTCTTCCTTCATTCTTCCCAGAAACTTACTCCCACCATAATGAGATAACACAGCAGGACTTGAGGGGATAACCTGACACTATGTTAATGACTGGAGACCATTACTAGTCTAAATGACTCTACAGCCAATCGCTGTATTGACTAGCTATCAAATATACTGCCAATATATACTTTTTGATTTCTTGACGGCTGCAACATTATAGGATGACTTATGTATTTATGAATATTCCATTTAGACCTAGCATTTCAAACTGACCTTTGATGTTATTGATGTTAAGCAAGTCTCGTGTCTATGGACATTCTCAATAATCTAGGTCATGGTTGTCCCAAAGGTACTTTTCAAAAGGCAACTGGACTTTCTTGAGGGTGGGGTGTTCCTTGACAACATTTCACTTTTCATTCAAGAAGCTTCTTCACTTCTACCTGGAGCAAATCTTGGTGAATCAGAACCTCAACATTCATATAATGTGCCTTGAGTTCCATAGTAAATTTGTGTCCGTATGAATGGATGGGTATATTAATTAATGGCCAAATTGAAGTATGTACCGCTTTCCTCTGTGTACATGTTATATGGAATTTTAAAAAATGAAATAAAAATGAATTTGGAATGAAAATTTCAAAAGAAAATATTTTAAATAAACAAAACAATATACAATTCTGTAGTACCAGTAACAGAATGTTGAAATGGTTCCCATATGAGCCACTAGTTATCTTTTGGCCACATCTACATCACAAGGCTGTTAAAAGTGTGACATGAAAAAAAATGTAAATAATTCCTCACAGAAATGCTTGCATATCAAATTACTAAAATAGTAAAATAATAGAAACATACCATAGTTTCATAAAACTTTGCCAACGAGAATTACTGCTGTAAATGGGATTTTGTTTCCTTTAGGTCAGGAGTCTCTAACCTTGGCAACTTTAAGACTTTACAACGGCCCTGAAAAAAGAGACTTGTGACCGTTTTTCACACTTACAACCATTTTACCATCCAAATCCAGATGCTTGGCAGCTGGTTCATATCTATGACAGCTGCAGTATCCAGGGATCATGTGATCCCCTTTTGTGACCTTCTGACAAGCAAAGTCAATGGGGAAGCCAGGTTCATTTAATAACTGTGTTACTAACTTAACCACTACAGTGATTCACTTAACAACGATGGCAAAAAAATATATATCATAAAATGGGGCAAAACTCACTTAACAAATGTCTCACTTAGTGACAGAAATTTTGGGTTCAGTTGTGGTCATAAGCCTCCACTTACAGCCATTCATTTTATGACCATTCAAAGTTACAAGAACAGTGAAAAAAGTGACTTGCAACCAGTTCTCACACTTACAACTGTCACAGCATTCCCCCCAACCACATGATCAAAATTTGTGTGCTTGTCAACCAGCAAGTTTTTCCGCTGGTTGCAGCATCCCAGAATCATATCATTGCCATTTGTGACCTTCCCAGCTGGCTTCCAAAGTCAACAGGTGAAGCTGGATTCATTTAATGACCATGTGTTTCATTTAACAACTGCAGGGATTCACATAACATCTGTGGCAACAAAGGTTGTAAAATTGGGCTTGACTCGTTTAACAAATCCCTTGCTTAGGATGGAAATTGTGGTCATAAATTGAGGACTACCTGTGTAAAATCTTCAACTCAAGGCTCTCCAAAAACTTTGGCCTATAGATCCCACCAATCTGCCTTTGGTATGATGATGGAAGCTATCATTCAACCTAACCCAAGGAGGCAGGATTGGAGAAGGATGACACAGGAACAAGCTCCCAACACTGCTTCTCCAGCTCCCTTCCAAATGTCTTAATGACATTTTTTTAAAAAATAATTACTTTTCGAGTGATCCAAGAAAGAGAAGACAGAGTTCTGGGTTACAAAAGCCAAAAAGCCCTATGGAGGGTTTGGCGGGTGCTTCTGTCCACAAAAGGGTTTGGAAAGACCATTATTGTTTCCCTCTGCCCAGAATGATTGGTTCCCCATCTGCCTCTCCTGCCTCCCAGGCGGAAAGGAATCACACAGCACAGCAGGGAGAGGCCTGTGTTATATTGCCTTCTAATTTGCTACGCATTTCCACACCATTTGCTTCCCTTTCTCTCTCCTAGGTTGGAAAGGCATTTGCTACCCAGGGGGTCGTAGCTGACCAAGAGAGTTGGAGCTAAGTCCAGAAGAGCTGCCTGTCAGGGGACCGGCTTGGGGGCTGCTCCAGGTGTTCCTATGGTTACCCCAAAGCCATAGGGACAATAAGGGTCTCAGGCCAGCTGACTGGTGGAGATTTGAAGGCTATACATCTATAGTTTCTTTATTGCGATGCATAGTCAGATTCTAACAGGCCAGAAGCCCCTTAATAACCGTGGCCAGCCTATGCTATCTAAACTTCTCCATCACCCCTGCTGCATTATAGAAGTTTATACAGCTGGACATGTGAAATAAATACTCTAGGAAACTATTTTCCTACCAAGAGCTGTTTTAGCCTAGAGGTTCTGACCAATTTATTCTGAATTCCAGATTCTCCTGCTCTTGGACTGATTATCTAAGAGAATCTTTTCCAGATTTCAGAAATAAAAACTTGGCAGACTGGGAACCGAAGATAAGACATCAACATGAAGAAATCAACCAGATGCTCCTCGCATTGGGCTGCTGAAAGAGACAAAAGCATTGAAATCTAGAACATTAAAGTTGCACAGCTTTCAGTTAAAAAGTTATAATGAAGCAGAAGTAATTATTTGGCTGATTCAGGAATGGCCATCAAGCCAGTTTGTCCAGGCTGTGGGTGTCTTCACGTCTCATCCATTGTGATGTGAATTGCATTTGCCAGCAGTCTATCTGAAATCTCTGCAAGGCCAGCTTTGTTTTGATGGTTTCACAGTTTGTCATTGGGAAATGCTCAGGAAGGTCAAAAAGTGCTCTCAAAGGCTGTTGCAATCCTTCCAGTGAAGCAGATAAAAAGACAGCTCTTCTTCTTTTTCTAGTACTATAATGTCAATAGTTCCCTAGAGCTGAAACAAAATATCAGTAATATCATGCAGGGTTTATTTTCTCTTTTTTTATTAGTTTATAATATAGCATACAAAGAAACTACAAAAGTAAATAGTAGGGAAAATAGGAAAGAAAAGGCATTGACTTTCAGCTCCCTTTGGTGCAGTAGAATAAGGCATTAACATCAAACCTCAACTTTTTACTTTTACATAATAGTATAAACTAGCTATTTCTATAACAACAAATCTATCAAATCGGTAAAACTCAAAATCAAAGTTTCATTTTTTTTCCACCTCAAGCACAAATTCCAGAAACTGTTTCTAAATAGAAATAAAAGTATTTATATTTTTTTTCTTTGCTCAAAACAGTCAATTTAGCCATCTCTGCTAACTCCATCAGTTTTTGCAGCCATTCATCCGTTGTGGGGATCGAGGTCCAGAAATGACCTTCCATTTCTGTGCATAGTCTTGCTGCCATCAACATGTTGCATAACATCAAAGTTCCAAAAAATTTTCCAAGTCCTTTTCCATTAAACCCAAAAGAAAAGTCTCTGGTTTTATCTTTATATTCACTTTAAGAATTTTCTGTATTAAGATGTGTATGCTACTCCAATATTTATTTGCTTTATCACACGTCCACCATAAATGATAAAAAATCGCTTTCTTACATTTTCAACATTCATTCAAAATGCCTTTATACATTCTTGACAACTTATCTGGAGTTAAATACCAATGATACATCATTTTATATAAATTTTCTTTTACGTTATAGTTTAATGTAAATTTTATATGTTTGTTCCACATATTCTCCCATTGTTCAAGCATTACAGTTTTTTTTTCTCTTAAAGCAGTCTATATTCCTCTATTTTGACAATAACCCGCAACTGTGTGTTTCTACTTAATATCAGAAATGTTTTAAAAAATCTCTAACAAAATACATATCCTTTGGGGAATAAAACCTGTTGAACTTATTGGAAGTAAGTCTTGGGTCTCTTGTGGCTCAACAGACTAAGACAGTCTGTTATTAACACAGCTGCTTGCAATTACTGCAAGTTCAAGTCCCACCAGGCTCAAGGTTGACTCACCCTTCCATCCTTTATAAGGTAGGTAAAATGAGGACCCAGATTGTTGGGGGCAATAAGTTGACTTTGTATATAATATACAAATGGATGAAGACTATTGCTTAACATAGTGTAAGCCGCCCTGAGTCTTCGGAGAAGGGCGGGATATAAATGCAAATTTTTTTAAAAAGTAACATTTAAATCAAGACACAGGGGATTCTGATACTAGTTAGGAATTTCCATGTTGAAGGGTGCAAACTTAAGGGGAAAAGCTGCCATGATTTTAAAAAAACCCAAGGGACTTGCTCATCTGTTACACAAAGGCCATTTAAAGAATGTTCTCTGGTTTATAACTAAGTCTCCAAGTATTTAGCGGTCAGAAAAAAATCAATCTCTGAAACATCCTCCTTCAGAATTAGATATAATTAGATATAATGTTTAATAAAATAGTAGCAGTGTGTGTTACCACCAAATGGTTTGTTTCAATTTAGATTCATAAGTAAATCAGTGGTCACTTAAGCTCCATCTTAAATATGAATGTCCTTTATATTTTCCCCAGCATCCAGTATGTTATTATGCACAATGATTTAAATTTGGCCTGGGAAGATTTGCTTCCAAATTGTTATGGAGCAATGAATTAGATGGCTAGTTCAACATGTTGAAGGAAAATAGAAGCAGACTTGGAGTTGCCCAACAGGGCTTACAATAAAATTAAAGTCCATGATAATAATTCACCCACTAAACCTCAAAACATTAAAATACAAAATACCATGTTCCTAGAAATAAAATAGGTACCAAAGAAGTACTACTATGCTCACAATCTGCACAATAATGGAAACCAGGTGAGTCTTCCTAGGGAGGACATTTTATAAACTTGTTCCTCTGTAAGACGATTTTTTTCTCTAATTACTACTGCTTCACCTCTAGGAAAGGGGTCATTTATGGGGAAAGAACCTGGATGCAAGTCTTAAATCATATTCAGATGGAAGCAACCCAAGCAAAGCATTTTGCTCTCGAGGCCTTTTCATTGTGATGTTTCAAAAGCTTTTGCAGAGAGACAGATAGGATATGATGTATCAGCAGACATTTAGTCTATAATATGAGCTTCCAATAGGCTGCACAACTTTTTAAAGTTGTATAGAATGCATCCTTCTGGCTTTCAAGTGGAAGAAAAATGTACCCATCTACAGCATCTGCCCCATCCTATTTAATGAGCCTCACATGAGACCTGACCATTTAAAAAAAAACACCATAGAATATAGAATAACTGGAAGGAACCTTGGAGGTCTTCTAGTCCAACCTCCTACTCAAGCAGGAGACCTATACCATTCCACACAAATAGCTGTCCAGTACCTTCTCGAACACCTCCAATGATGGAATACCCAGAGGTAAGCCAGGTTGGGATCTTGCTAAAGTAGGGATCTTGCTAAATATAGAAATCTGTATTTCTGATAGGCACAAAGGGTCCTCTTTTAAAAAATATTTCTTTATACTGGGGTGTCTAATGGAGAATAAAGAGGAAGTGTTGCAGGGGGGAAAAATGGGAGCCACAATAGCACCATCAAAGCTCTGCCCTTTTTATGTGCATCATTTTGATAGCACAGTCACAGATCCTTTCTGAGAGACAGACAGACAGATATAGAATCATAATTTTTCAATACAATAACAGCAGTGGTGGGATTCAAGTAATTTAACAACCGGTTCTCTGCCCTAATGATTTCTTCCAACAACCAGTTTGCCAAATTGCTCAGAAAGTTAACAACCGGTTCTCTGGAAGTGGTGTGAACTGGCTGAATCCCACCACTGAATAACAGTACATAAAACAAAACAAAAAAAATGGAAAGGAAGAAAAAGAAGAGAATAATAAAATACAGTATTGCCTTCCACCCTTCTTTCTGTTGAATAATTATTCTTTTTCTTATCATCTTTGGGCATTTTTAATCCCCAAATCCAAAAATCATCAAATTTTTTTTCTTTCAATAGAAAGCCCATATAAGGTTTCCAGACTTTCAAAAGAATTCATTGTTTCCTGCAAGTTCGGTTAAATTTATGATCCAATCTTCCGCCATAGGTATCTCATTACTTTACCAGCTTTTTGTAAACAATAATCTTCCCACACTTTCCCATCTTTCTTTTCTAATTCCCTGCCTATAAAACCCAATAGGAATAATTCTGCCTTCATCATGACATGAGTACCATTTTGACTTTTCAGAGAGAGAGAGAGAGAGAGAGGGAGGGAGGGAGGGAGAGAGCAGACACTCCTAGCATGATTAATAGGACTCTTGTGTCTGAGGCAATATAAAATTTTCCAGGATAATTCCATCCCCTACCAACTGTATTCATAAGTCTATATAACAAACCTTGTTGCATCTGCGACCCACTCCACAAATTATTCCAGAGATGTTTGTGTATCAGAAAGTGCCAGATGAGTCCCAATATTTTAAAAGCAAGGCCAAAGCTCTCATTGTAGGAGTTAGAAAGCAAAAGGGAATGGACCGCCATAGAGGTAGTCTGGAGATACAGTTGACCTTTCTTATTTTACCCTGAGCCCCAGTGACCTGCAGTCGAAGAGGAAACTAGGGCTCCAACCGTGAACTCAAGTACATTGGAATGAAATGCATTTCTCCACAAAACACAACTCCAATTGAAGAAGCCCCTTCTCCTGTTTAAAAGAGAGATAGTCAAGATGAGCTCAGGAAGATCATCAGCTGAATAACAAGGAAAGGTGGCAATAAGGGAAGAAGGATTTGCGTGTTAATTTTGCCAAATAGACTTGTTTTGTGCTCTCTGGCTATGCAAGTCCATCTCTGATGTTTATAGATGCCAAGTGAGGCATTCCTTTCATTGAATCTAATGAGGTTTGTTCTGAGTCTGAGGCAGCAACAAAGGAAAAGTGATAAAAAAAATGATAAAGGGGAAATGAAAACAAGGAAGGTTTGTTGGAGATATGAACAGTTCCACTCAATAGAAGGCATTATAAATAATAATCCTAAAAACCAAAGAACTTGAAAGGCCTTTTTATCTTCAGAAGTACCCCCATCTGACTGAAGAGAGGAGGAAGCCTCCCAGGGCTGCTGCTGCTGCTAATGAAGTCACTCTTCATTCAGAAAGGGCTCTGGAGGAAGAGGTGAGATGGCAGCAGCCCTGCCAGTAGTGGCTGTCCTTTCACTCACTTGCTACTTCCTTTTATTTATTTTATTTTATTTATTTTGTCAAACATGTACAAGATAACAGGTATAAGGAACGGTAGGCATGCTGGTGCGTTTATGCATGCCCCCTTTACAGACCTCTTAGGAATGGGGTGAGGTCCATGGTAGACAGTTTAAGGTTGAAGGTGTGGGGATTTGAGGATGTAACAACTGAATTCAGGTAGAGCGTTCCAGGTAGAATTCCAGGTAGAATTTCAGGTAGAATTCCTTCTACATTACTCCTCTGCTGTGGCTCCTATTGTTAGGGTATTTACCTGGGCTGCAAAATTTGGACCATCACTTTATCTGCAACTAATTTCAGGCCACTGTTCTTTTCACTAGGTCACTTTCTCTCCTCCCTGGGTTGAGAAGAAACTGGATTGGCACCCAACCTTCTTATTTTCCAGTCAATGCCTATTGACATTCTTCTGTTCCTCCTCACAGACTTTGCCAACAAAAAAACTCTAAGGCTCATGCAGCATATACACTATGGCAAGGGTTTTAGTGTGTAACTATCTACTTCATCAGAAATGAACTTCAAGAACCTCCTAATAAACAGCTAGTTATGTATTTAGATACACCCTACTTTTTCGTCTCATTCCTCCCCCCCCTCCCCGTTCATGACATCTTGGTTGAACCATAATTCAGTTACTGTACATCCTGCCTTTATAATCACTGGAATGTTTAACCCAGTCAACAATCACAATGCAAAAAAACCAATATTAAAATGAATAACAATGAAAGCAAAGATGAGGTCTCTTAGCTCCTCTCCTAAAGTAGAGACAGTGGAGATCAAATACAGCTTTCTAATCAGTGGTTTCCCCAAGTTGGAAGGATACAGAAGACTCTCTCCCATTGAAGTGGTCTCCTCAGAAGGTCTCCCTGAAAATCTTAACACCCAGGAACATCTGTAATGAGAGAAGGGCTCTCGCAGACTGTCAGTCTCTAAACCTTCTTATCAATATCAATACTTTTAAGTCATGGCCAGAAAGAAATCAGCAATCACTGCAGATTTTTCAACAAGGAATTCACTTGATCTCATGGACTTCTGAAAACAAGAGCATTGCAGAGCAATAGAGGGGCTGGTGGGTGGGAAAGGCTGAGCTGTGGAGAAGGTGAGAACTGCCACCATAATTATAGGTCCTGATATGAAGTTCAAGCACTTGCAAAAGCTTAGGATACTGAACAGATAATCATTGGTAGCATGAAGCTTGTATATTAGAGAAAGGCCACCTAGGGCTATGCACCTCCAGATGAGAAACAGACATGGGTTGGGGAGGGGAGGCTGAAGTAAGAGAACTGGCCACAGGAAAGTTGAGATGAAAGTGGAAGGTCATCAAGAAAGACTGAGTTAGTTATCAGAATTCTCAGAGAAGGAGAGCTATATATGGGAACTGAATGTGGATTGAGTTGATTGAGTAGTTTGCCAGAGTACCAACTACCTGGCTACCAAGTAGAGACGTAGTTGGTTAGTTGGATGGATGTTGGGAAAAAGACAGATCTTCAAGAGGTTAGGAAAGTTGTGGAGAAGGTAGTAGGGATAAAAGTGCAAAGATCTTTAAAAGAAGATAATTTAGAATTCTAGATCTTTTACATTTGGAAGGTTTAGATTGAGTATGAACAGAAGTCACTGCGTATAAAAATAAACAGATTTTCTCATGCAGTCATACCACCCTGGAGAATTGTATTTCTAAAGTCTATTTTCCTAAGAGAAAGGACAGAAGAAAAAAGCAAAATTGGAAACTTTGCTGTCCAACAGTATATTGGAAAAGGAAGAGAGACACTAATATACATACAATATTCCTATATCTGAAGGATTTAATAACCGTAGCTTAGCAACTGGAGAAAGGCACAATAATTTTCCTTGATTTTCCCTTTAGGGCTCTCACTGACCATTCAGATCAAATATCCATTTTCTCCAAGATATTTCCTTTGCCACATGGAGATTCATAAATTAATAGCTGAGTGCAGCTGAGTCCACTAGTAGTTTTCAGCAGGCTAATATTAAAGTGTGTGTGTGTACAAAGACGTGCATGTACATACTGTGATGCATACATTTATAATTTTGATGAGGAATATTAAGATTTAAACTTTCATATTTAATATTTCTGTCTCAAAATATATTACTAAAAAAAACCCCACCAATTTGCACTGCTGAAGTTATCTATTTTGGTAGTGAAACATCTGCAAGTAAACATCCAGGCTGAGAGAGCACTAAGGACTCCACAGATATTCCTATAATTAGAGATAAAGAGTTGTACGTACTTTGTTGAATCAACAACAACAACAAAAAGAATAAGCAATCCAACAAGGACAGTATTCAAGTTCTTTGCTCTTGCAATAATTTTACACCAGTGATATTTATCATGCTTCTAAAAAATGTTGATTAAAGAGATTGCTTTTAAGTTTTTGTGATTTTTTAAGAAAGGGTACAATGTAAAAAAGTAACTCAGTTTTGTTATAGCTGCCAAATAACAAAATGGATAAAATTACAACAGTTTAATGACCATAATCTAGAGACAACAGATTGCCTGACATTTTGCCAGCAATTTTGGCTGGCATCTATAGACCACCTTATCTCTGAAGACGCCAGCCACAGTAGCCAGTGAAATATCAGGAAAACTCTTGTCTATACCACAGTCATTAAACATTGAAGACCAACATTACCTACTTGTATCTGTGTTTCTCCCTCTCCATTTTTCTGCCCCAGCTGCATCTTGTTGACTTTTAAAACTAGGCTAATACAGTGCAACTTGGACTCTCATTAAGTCTGTCAGGTTTAGCTCCCTTCATTTTTGAAGAAATGTGTCTTCAAATGTTTCTAACATTCAACAGATTCCATATAACAGCAAAGCTGAGAGTAACGTATCTGTAGCTAGATCTGTTTGGCCTTTTGCTCCATGAACGGAAGACAGCACTAATATCAGGTCTGCTATCCTTCCAAACTAGACTTGCTACAGTTTTTGCATGTATAAAATCAAAGCAAACATTTGGATTAAACTCTGAGGTCCTCAGCAAGGCAAACAATGTACTTTACTTACCAAACTTCATCTACTAATAAAGCGCAGAAGTTTTAGATGGAAGAACAGTCATTACTGTACTCAAGGAATTTGGAATCCGCATAGATTTTATACTTCTGTCACTCACCCCTTTAAAGACTGCAAAGCAATTATAAATGTGCCCATTTTAGCTTTAGCATGTCACCATACTATATCCAAACTTCATCGGCGGTTCCAATAATTCAATCCTCGGTTTGAAGCACATCGGGGAGCACAATAGATAAAACACTTCATCATGTGAGGTCACCAAGTCAATGAAGACCATTCTGGGAGAACTTGTTCCAAAATCTTCTTGATGAGGCTACTGTAAGAAATAGTTTGAAAGTTCAGTGAGGCTGTATACCATTATGGATGAGAGGCAACAGGTTATTATCTAGGGATGGATTGTTTGATTTACTGATGTCCCATGTACTGTACGTTGAGTGGTCAAGAAAATAGTAAATAACATAACATAATAACAGAGTTGGAAGGGACCTTGGAGGTCTTCTAGTCCAACCCCCTGCCGAGGCAGGAAACCCTACACCATTTCAGACAAACAGCTATCCAACATTTTCTTAAAAATTTCCAGTGTTGGAGCATTCACAACTTCTGCAGGCAAGTTGTTCCACTTATTGATTGTTCTAATTGTCAGGAAATTTCTCCTTAGTTCTAAGTTGCTTCTCTCCTTGATTAGTTTCCACCCATTGCTTCTTGTTCTACCCTCAGGTGCTTTGGAGAATAGTTTGACTCCCTCTTCTTTGTGGCAACCCCTGAGATATTGGAACACTGCTATCATGTCTCCCCTAGTCCTTCTTTTCATTAAACTAGACATACCGTGTTCCTGTAACCGTTCTTCATATGTTTTAGCCTCCAGTCCCCTAATCATCTTTGTTGCTCTTCTCTGCACTCTTTCTAGAGTCTCAACATCTTTTTTACATAATGGCAACCAAAACTGATTGCAATATTCCAAATGTGGCCTTACCAAGGCATTATAAAGTGGTATTAACACTTCACGTGATCTTGATTCTATCGCTCTATTTATGCAGCCCAGAACTGTGTTGGCTTTTTTGGCAGCTGCTGCACATTGCTGGCTCATATCTAAATGATTGTCCACTAGGACTCCAAGATCCCTCTCACAGTTACTACTATTGAGCAAGGTACCACATATACGGTACCTGTGCATTTTGTTTTGTTTTTTGCCTAAATGTAGAACCTTACTTTTTTCATTGTTGAATTTCATTTTGTTAGTTAGTGCCCAATGTTCAAGTCTGTCAAGATCCTTCTGTATCTTGAGCATATCTAATATGTGGTTTCATGTTTGAATCTACATATGGCAGCTTCCAGGTGCCCCTTTCTGTACCCACAGAATGCAACCAGATGTCAAAAAGCAGGATTACAGTATACATTGCAAATTGTAATCCCAGGATGTAACCCAGCCACCTCTCACCTCCTCAGCCACCTTGCTAAAATCTTTGCTGCTTCTTGGAGAGATATGCAAAGAGAGCACATGAAGAACAAAGCATAATGATGCCCCCTATGCTTAAAAGGCTTGTCTTAGATAGAGGAGATTCTGATACAGACAGAATACATAAACATGGTTGTGTCAATGCAGAAAATACAGCAGTGTTAAAAAATGGTCATGTAATCTTTTTCAAGCCAGGGAGACATGATAGCAGTGTTCCAATATTTGAGGGGCTGCCACAGACAGGTAGAGGTCAAGCTATTTTCCAAGGCACCTGAAGGCCAGACAAGGAATAATGGATGGAAACTGATCAAGGAGAGATTCAAACTAGAAATAAGGAAAAAAATTCTAACAGTGAGAACAATCAACCAATGGAACAGCTTGCTTTCAGAAGTTCTGGGAGCTTCATCACTGGAGGCTTTAAAGAAGAGATTGGACTGCCATTTGTCAGAAATGGTGTAGGATCTCCTGCTTGGGCAGGGGGTTGGACTAGATGACCTAAAAGGTCCCTAGGTACAAGGAACAAAAGGTTGCATCACTCTAAACCAGTTGGAAAGTTCCCCATAGGGAAACCCTGATGGCTGCCTGGGATATGCAGTGTAGAGGACAATAACAAACTCTCTATTTATGAATGCAATTCATAAGTAGTTCCCCAAAGATGGTTTTAAGAGCTGAGTGGCTCCACATCCATTTTGAACAGGTGCCAGCTTTCTTGAAACAGAGGCCACACCTTCACAACATTTGTGTTCCTTTTTCACAATATTGAAAAGAAACTGGAAAGGAAAGATCATTTTATCACCTTCAGGAAAAACATGAAAAGGACATGAATAACTAACTTAACTACGTGCGAATAGTGAGGATCACTACTAGTACCCTCCACTCTTTGGTACAGCTAGCCCTTAACTTGCAACCGTTCATTTAGTGACAGTTCCAAGTTAACAATGGCACAAAAAAGATGACTTATAGCTGTCTTTCACACTTACAACCATTGCATTCCCCATAATCACATGATCAAAATTCATACACTTGCCAGATAGCATGTATTTAGGACAGGCACAGTGTCCCAAGGTCATGTGATCACTTTTTGGGACCTCCTGACAAGCAAAGTCAATGGGGAAGCTGGATTCACTAAACAACCATGTTACTAACTTAACAACTACAGTGATTCACTTAACAACTGTGGCAAGAAAGGTTGTAAAATGGGGCAAAATTCACTTAACAATTGTTTTTCCTTAACAACAGAAATTTTGGGCTCAATTGTGGTCGTAAATTGAGGACTATCTATATTTATTGCCTACAGAAACCAGGTCAGATAAGCTGCTCGGGCCTCGGTTTCAATAAGACTCCCTGAATGGTCTTCTCCTGTCTAAACTAAATTTAATGAACAGGAGCCATCTAGGAGTGCTGATTCATTCCAGAAAAGATCTCATTGCTATAATAGCTATCATCTAGCAAATGTTATACTGCACTATCATTACAGAAGAGGGGAGTAATTATCTAAAGGTCTTATGGTACAAAGACAACAACAAGAGCAAGATAACAGAATAACAGAGTTGGAAGGGACCTTGGAGGTCTTCTAGTCCAACCCTCTGCACAAGCAGGAGACCCTACACCATTCTAGACAATGGCTGTCCAATCTCTCTTAAAAACCTCCAGTGATGGAGTACCCACAACTTCTGAAGGCAAGCTGTTCCGCTGGTTAATTGTTCTCACTGACAAGAAATTTCTCCTTAGTTGTAGGTTGCTTCTCTTCTTGGTTAGCTTCCATCCATTGCTTCTTGTCTTGCCTTTTGGTGCTTTGGAGAATACGTTGTGCCCTCCCCCCACTTTTCTTTGTGGCAGCCCCTCAAATTTTGGAAGACTGCTATTATGTCACTTCTAGTTTTTCTTTTCACTAGATTAGCCATAACCAATTCCCGCAACCATTCTTCATATGTTTTAGCTTTCAATCCCCTAATCATCTTTGTTGCTCTTCTTTGTACCCTTTCCAGAGTCTCAGCATCTTTTTTATATAGTAATAACCAAAACTAGCTGCAGTATTCCAAGTGTGGTCTTTCTAAGGTATTATAAAGTGGAATTAACACTTCATGTGATCTTGATTCTATCCTTCTGTTAATGCAGCCTTGGACTGCATTGGCTGTTTTGGTGGCTGCAGCATATTGCTTGCTCACATTTAAGTGATTGTCCACTAGAACTCCAAGGTCCTTCTCACAGTTACTGCTATTGAGTCAGGTTCCACTCAGAATGTATATTTGGTTTTTCTTGCCTAAGTGTTAAAACCTCACTTTTCCCTACATTGAATTTCATTTTGTTAGATAGGGGCCCAATGTTCAAGTCTGTTGAGATCCTTCTGGATCTTGACCCTATCTTCTAGAATGTTGGCTACTCCTGCCCACTTGGTGTCATCTGCAAATTTGATGAGTTCCCCTTCTATTCTCTCTTCTAAATTGTTTATGAAGATATTGAAGAGTACTGGAACACCCCACTGCTACTTTGGTACTTTTCTACTATGTCCCCATACCATCAGCCACATCTAGCCACTGTCCTTAGAAAGGCTTACCCTTTGCCCAATGCTGGGGCTCTCCAACAACCATGGAACTAAGATATGGGGGAGCAGAGGGCAGAGGATCCATGCTTGGCTAATGAGAGGGGGAAGGAGCCAGCCGAGAAGGAAAAGAATTCCCTTTTCCATTCATCTGGCAGCAGTAGTAAATCACTGTCTGTCTGTCAGCCTCTTTTAGAGGTGTAACAAAGGAAAAGCTGTGGAGGAAGCAGTTTTCCAAGTAACCTACTTACCTCCTTTTGTTCAGGGACAAGAGGATTGCATCTTGCCAAGGGTGTGGGGGGAAGCCTTGAGATGGTAATAAGGCAATCATTTTGAGGAGGTATGGTACCATTAAGAATTATTTTTTACAACCTGTAATTGATGAAAATAGATGTGAAAGAAATTTTTACATCAAAAAGAGTTCCTGACATCAAAGTCAAATCCTACCTCCTCATCCTAAACTTTTAAGAGACTTTCAAGAAGAGTGTCTTGCTGTCTTTGATTTGATAAAGAATTACTTGACTGGGCCTTTTATGTGAGCTTGGTAATGGCAGCTGGGGAAGAGGGAATCAGTCACCCATCTGAGAAAATCCAAAAGCTTCAAAAGATGTTGTTGATGTTGTTTTCATTTCTCCCCCATTTGTTTTACTCGTAATGTCCTGAAATGGAAGTTACAAAGTTAATCCTCCAGAATATTAAACAGTAGTACCGGTATAGGTGGTGAAGTTGCCCAGAGCAGCCTTATCAGTGAGATTGATGACATATAAATTTAATAAATAAATAAATAAAACATAAGCAGATATAATTTATAAATCTTTGGCCATTCTTTCTCCACAACTATAGTGGAACTTCTTGCAATGATTTAAAATAAAGGCTCCATCATATTCTGTGGGCCATGCTATTTGGAAAGAAATGACTAATTTTCAGAATTGGAGAAAAGGTAAAAACTGCTTGGAAAATTCATACCAATCAACCAATCAATTTTTATTATGGTCACAGACCAGCATTAAATTCATATCTATCTGCATGAGTCATTATAACAATAATTTCAAAGTTGGAATCCTGCTGTCTTACACACACACACACACACACACGTACCTGCGAGGTTCCTTATGGGCTGATAAGGTTTTTACACAAGATTTTCATGAATTAACCATTGTATGGCACAACCTTTAATGTGAAGAATAATTTGCTACCTAAATCTGACATAGAATTTACTTCCAATTGGAAATTGTTCTTGGTGTAGAACAGTAGAGACAACCATTCATACAGTATAATGTTATCTATGAAGTTGTGTCACATCTGAGATTTGGATTTTCTTTTCTGTAGAATCATATTTCAGCTTGTTCTATAGTAATTTAATAACTAATTAATTCTGTAAGTCGAATAGCAACCTATCTCACTTTGGAGTCCTGGTGACTCCAAATTTTGAAAGTATGATTGTGATGGAGGCATTGCAAATAGCTCTGATTTTATATTAGTTTTTATGAAAATCCCATGTGAAATCACTTTGGTCCACAAAGCTCCATGACTCATCTCCACATTTTAGTGATATAGCACCTCCAAAATTGTTGGGTTCCTATGTATAAACGGGTGTAACTAAAGTGATTGTGGTTTCATGAGGATTGCAGATAAACAACATGTCTTTCTGTGAAGATCTATACATCACATCTATGTTTTTGTGCCATAGTGGTGCCAGAACTATTGGATACAAAATTTTGAAGGCACCTTCAATGTAATGGATGTAATCTAATGATGGTTTCATGGGAATCATCTATAGAATTTATGCACAATCAAGAGGATCCATTCTTTAAAATAAGTTATTTGATGAAATAATTAGATTCTTGATGGCTAAAGTTCAGTGCATGTAGTCATATATCTAATTTTATGTGCTGATGCTGATTTTGTGCATCCCTTAAAATACTTAACATTAAAATGAATATTTTGAGTTGAATCCACATTTTTGCATCATGACATGACTCTGCATGCCAAGATGTAGTCTGTAATTTGATAATGACTTCATGTGGATCCCATGTAACTTTTATGACAGGGAAATGTTAAATCTGCTTCCTAACTGTGGCATCTTACCCATAAAATTGATGTCATCTATTATTAATAATGGAGTTCTTGAAAAAATATGAAGATCCGTTTCTCAGATTAATGTATTTGTCTTATAGCACTGCTAGATCCATGGCGATCAGGGAATTTTTTGTGAATTTTTGCATTCTTTTTTTGAAAGGCAAATCAAGAGGATACAGCCCTCTGACACACATTTTTGCTGCATGACAGTGCCAAAATTCATCCAATCTTGATTAATTGAATTATGTATCTGCAGACAATTTATTATTTGTTCCAGGAGGATCCAATGTCAAAATATTACAAAATTATCTATGCTTGATTTCATGTATCCAGCTTCCATCTAAATTCTTCAGCCTCAGACTTCAGAAGATCCAATTTGTCAGCTCATGATTTACAACTCAATTATTCGGCAGCACCTCATTGAAATTACCATACTTGTTTCTCAGCAATGCTGAAGCTGATGAAAGCTGTAGAAACTTATATTTGTTTTCTTTTCCCTTTCTCGAAAGCCTTCTTTTCAAACATTTAATTCAAACAATCGTGGGGGGGGGGGAATCATAACTTTAATTTTTGAACATTGCTGTATTACTTGACTGATTTCCTGACGAGATCATTTGTCCGTTGGGTGATTCCAGACCCCTAAATCCAAGCCAAGTAAGGGGATCCCGCTACGGATTAGGACGGAAGCCCGTCTGAGCACTCCAGGATGCTCAGAACAAGCCGAGAAATCGCCGTAGGACGCCAGAGATTAAGTCTGGAGTTGGATTCGACTTTTATCTCTTAGGAGTCGTGAGAAAATGAAGAGCGAGGATGAAAGTTAGCGCTTTTCCGGCGCGCATTACGAAATAATGAAGAGGAGCCGTTCTTAGAACGCCCGCAACCGGATGACAAGAATTTCGATTCCCTGGTTTAACCGGCGTTCTAAATCAACAAGCTTCGAAGGCTTGTTGAGCGCTGAGAAGTCGAAACCCCTCGAAACATTAACACTTATTCGGGAGCCGATTTCTGGCGCGGCCAACACGTTTTTAAGAGCCCTGAAGAACGTCGCCGGCGGGTCCCCCGAACCTGGGCTGGGCCAGGCAAGCGTCCTTCCTCTCTCCAGGTTTAAACTTCAGGAACAACCCCACCCCTCCCTCTCCCCCAACTCAGTTTTTTCGTCCACTCTCTCTTAAGTCTTCAGCAACTGGGCCGTCGAGAGAGAGAGAGACCCAGCAAGCGACGCAAGAAACAATAGGCGAAGCTCGGTTTCCCTTTCTCCGCCACAAGCTCTCAAAAGCCCCGCCTCCCCCCTATCGGATTGGCTAACCGGGAATTTGGGGAGCCCCTGAGCAGGGCGTGGGAAGGCGGAGCCGGCTGCGCGCGCGTTGCATTGTGTGCGCTCGAAGTGAAGCTCTGGGCGTCGCGGGGGGGGGGCGGCGTTAGGTGCGCGCGTTGCCGCCGAAAGTGGGGGAACGGCGGCGGCGGCGGCGGCGGCGGCAGCGGGGAGGAGGGGAGCGCGCGCTCCCGCGGACTGTAAGCCTTGTTCGGGCACAACGCTGGCTCCGCTAAAAGCAAGTCAGTGTTGGCGGAAGAAGCGGAGGCGGTGGCCGAGGAGGAGGGAGCCGAGCGGAGCCAGTCGGGCGCCATGGAGGAGCTGAGCAGCGTGGGAGAACAAGTCTTCGCCGCCGAGTGCATCCTCAGCAAGCGGCTTCGCAAGGTGGGCGGCAAGCGAGGCGGCCGGCAGTAAAAAGCAGCGACCCCGCCGCCCGCCGCCTCGGCTCCTTCTCTAATGCGCCTCTTTTTCTCTCCCCCCCCCACCTCTCTCCACACAGGGCAAGCTGGAGTATTTGGTGAAGTGGAGAGGCTGGTCTTCCAAGTGAGTCGGACAATGAAGCGAGCAGCTGAGCGCCAAGCCAGCCGTTGAGCCGAGGGGCTCCAGGGCGGGGCTTAAGGGGCTTGGGGATGATGGGATTCGGGCGAAAACAAGACCCGGGCGGCGCGGCTGCAAACCGCCAGCCGGAGCGGAAAAGGGACTGGCGGAAAGTCCGGGACTGGGGAACCGCGGAGGTGGGTGGGGGGGAGAGGAGGAGGCGCGGGACCGCCTGCCACCTCGGCTGGACTTGCGAGCGCTTAGAAGTTACTTCGTTTCTTGCGGGTATTTTTTTGTTTGTTTGTTTGTTTTTTCCACTCTTCCCCCGGGAGCGTTTCCTTGTTTTTGTTTACTTAGTAATTAGTTAAATTTTTGGCGCCGTTTCTTTATTGGGGGTCGCTCTGCCGGTGCCGGCTTTGGGTGAATTTCCCTGCTTGGTTTCCATGTGTTGCTTTTGCCGCTTGTGCTTAAAGAACGAACTTTTCTTCAGTCTTTCGTCTCCCTGGTTGTAACGGGGGGCGGGGGGGTGGTGTAGAGAGCCCCGGAGAAGTGTAAAGGCTCCTCCGCAGAAATAGCAAAAGCTTCCTTTGCTCTCCGTGGACCCACTTCTGAAACCCCGATCTTCCCGCTCAGGCATGTGGTGGTGGGGGCTCCACCCCGCCCCACTTGCAGAAGAAGGGGGAAAGGGTTGTCAAACTAAAAAAGGAGCCTCTCCCTTTACCCCTCCTGCCAGCTGCTCCTGAAAGCCAGACTTTCCCTCTGCTTTTATCCTTTTCCTGCTTGACTTCTCTTCTTACACCCCAGCCCCCCCCTCCCCACACACGTGCCCAAGTTATCCATAATGCATCTCAGTGTGCTCTTTTTTCCCCCCTGATTGCCTCCCATGCCTTTTCCATTAAGCAAATTGAACGGGTCCAGTCATAAAGCACAAACTTTTCATTGAACGGCTGCAAAAAAAAAAATTAAATTTCATCCCAGAATTAAACTAGTGCTTATTACTATTCATCAAGTTCTCTTAGGTCCCTGACCAAGACAGTCTTTAATTAATTATTACTTTCAAGCCAGCTTTCCCTTTGATGCCCTCTGGTTTGATTAAATTACAGCTCTCATTACTCATAGCTGGCAGGGCAGAAGTGCTTCCGTGTTGGGGGTTATGGGAGTTGTAGTAGCTCAACAAATTAGGGAGAGCTAAAGTGTGTACTGCGCTTTGCCTCAAAATGCAGTCCTATAATAAACAAAATCTCTAATTGTGGATTGTATGTTGTAAGAAAGCGGGGTATAGTAGTGAGTGATTTTCCTCTTTTCTAGGCACAACAGCTGGGAACCTGAAGAGAATATTCTTGATCCAAGACTCCTCTTGGCCTTCCAGAAGAAGTGAGTAAGCCACCAACCTTGCTGAGAGGTGGGAGGAGGAGGGCTTGCCTAGGCAAACCAGCTGGAATTGTGGAAACAGAATACAGAGTACTCTATTGTTCCTCCAGATTGCAGCCCATTGGCCTGTTTTTCCTCAATACCTAAATACTGTTTTAAGGGCCTGGTTAATGAAGAAAACTCAAGTGTAAAGTTGATTTGTGATGCTTTTAGACAGAGTTTAATCAGGTTTCATGGTGTTTTTTTTTGCTTCTGTATTCAGCATAGGGGTTGCTGTGTAGATTTCATTCTGTACATTGATAAACTATCCACGCTAATATGAAAAAAAAGTTCCTGTTACGTAGCACTGAAGTGGAGAGGATTTAGGTCTGTCTCACTGGATGCTGAGAAGAAAGTTGCTATCACTAACTTGATGCTTAAGACTTCTGTTAGCACCTAACAGCTGCCAACAGCTTGCCTTGGTCCTCATGCAAGTTTTATGTATTTGGAGAAATTATAAAAATCGTTACCGGTCAGAAAATAAGATACTAAATAGTATGTTCTCTGAATACAATGTACAATAATAGAATATTAAACAGTAGTATCTCTGTGGGGTGGTTCAGAAGGCTCAAATTGGTGGACCAGACATGCCAATCCCAGCCCCATCCTTTTCTACATGCATTGAGGATTGTGCGTGCATAATGTGGTTCAGATCATGTCCACTTTCTTGCTCATTTTGCTCCAACGTAGGTGCCACTGATATTGGGAACTATTGAACATGCATGATATTAGGAAAGAAATGTAAAGCTAAACTAGATGGCATACAAGAGAACGGCTGTTCGGTTTTGGAAAGGAAGTATGCCAGAGATAGAATTGTGTCCAGGGTAAAGGCAAGACTTGTCTTCTTAAATCTATTAGCATGTAGTACTTGTGCAGATTGCATGAACATTGAGAAGTTTATAAAACGGTCCAAATTGATCAAGTTGAAGATATTAAGTGATATATTCCCTCAATACAAATAGTGTCATAACAGATATGCACAATAATTGGACAGGAATGGAAAGCTGAAACAATGGTCATACAAAAGAAGTGTGTCAAAGGAATTGGCAAAAGTGAGCAAATACATGTTTAGATTGACAGTCTGTATTACTACGCAAAACAAGCCTTAGATCTGTCCTTTGGCTCTGGAACAGCATCCCCAGAGATCTTTATGTGTTCCATCCTAAGCATCTTCTGAAAGTCTTAGAAAACTTGGCTTTACTCCTAGGCCTGAAGATAGGTAGCTACTGAGCCCCAGTTTGTTTCTCCCGGGGCGAGCATTCCAGACATTCATGAACTATTCCTTCTGTTTTTATAGTAAAGATTCTCAATCCAGACTGAGTTGTCTGGAAGTTGAGTCATGGTAACTGGATTTATTTTCTTGTTGATTCATAATGTTTTCCTGCTTTTCTGAGAGTTTCTTCAGTCTGAGCAAGTTAGTTTGGGGGACACTGCATATGTCCTCCAGGGGTTCCTGCTAACCAGTTTTCTCAGGCTGAAGAAGCTACTTGGATAAGCAGCAAAACAGTTTGAACCAACAAGAAAAGAAATCCAGTTGTCATGATTTAACTTCCAGACATTTGGGTTTTTTTGTTCCTTACTTTTAAAATGTAAGCAGAAGTTGCACTTTTCACAGCCCAGAGTCAGGTGGCCTCTAAATATAAAATAAATATATTGACAATCACCATTTTCAATGCTTTATCACACTTATGGAATGCAAATTCTAAAAATAATATACTGCTGCATCCTCCCACCAAAATTTCCAGTGTGATTCAAGAGGTTGGCTGTGCAGGTTTGAATTTGTACAACTGTAGTTTCCTGCACATATTTTTGGAAAAAACACGAAACATTTCCTGTGCAAGTGACAATGTTACAAGATTTATAGATTGGGCCATGCCTTCTTCCCCGCTGTGTGCTGCTTCACAGTGAAAAGTCTCCTGTAGCACATGATAGATTTGATTGTGTACTCTGTGTTCCTTAGTTATTTTATCTAAATTTTAATTCCAATAATATAGTTCTAGAAGAAAGATTGATAAAAATGGCACGGAAATATATGAATTTTATAAAAACAACTTAGCATGTGGCATATAAATGCTAATAAACAAATGCCTGAGCAGAGGATTGGACTAGAGGACATCCAAGGTCCCTTCCAACTCTGTTATTCTGTTAATGCATTAAATCTGAGAAAGTATTCTCTAAATGGAGGATGATGAGAACAAGAGTAAATAATTTCGTAAAACAATATAATTATTTGCATGAGATGTGTCTACTAGGCCTGGGATTTAAAATATTAAATAAATAAAGATGGATCTGTTAATAAATATCAGCCAAGAAACTGGAATCTCCATTTTCAGTAGCTGTGTCCCTTTAGGATTAATAAATATTGCTGTTGATGCCATATTTTTGTTTTCTTACGGGTTTCTGGCCATTGTTGGACTGAAGAATAATATTGGAGTATTTAATTCTCCTTACTCTGTGCAATTTTACTATATAATTTCATAAAGTGATTAAAAATAATGTATCATCAGAGGAGAAAATAGCAACATAAAGACAAGTAAATAAGAGTTATTTCAAACTTTACAAATTTATATATGCTTCCAAATTGTAATTCTGTTCCGTCTGTTTTTGTTTTTTAATCTCTGCAATTTTTATAACTTAAGTGAAGGTAGCTCAAGTGATAAGCTGATTTGGGCTTCCTGGATATCCAACAAATGAAGCCCTCAAAAGTAATAATATTGAGATAAGGGATTTTAAGATCTGTGGTACCAAAGAATGGAAGATATGTGACAGGTGCAATGCTGGTAAAACATTGTCACCATGGCTATCCATGTAGACATATGAGGGGAGGAGAATGCTTTGGCTGGGTACAATCTCCCTTCAGTTGATGGGCACATTCTCTTCTGTGTCCAATATTCTATCAGTCAGTCCAAAACTTGGTGCAAGAAATTTCCCTTTCATTGATTTCAGTGGGAGAAATAAAAAAAATCAGAAATTGCTATCCCAGTGTTGACAACAGCCTTACTGATATCAATATGCCAGTGTTTACTACTTGTAGTTCACCTCGCAAGGATAACTTAAATGTATCCACCTCAGACAGATATCATGTCTTAGAATAAGTGTGCAGCATGGGCCGTATCTTTAGCCTGACATTATGCAAAGAGAGCTCGGATGGAAGAATGATGGGAACATATGGAGAAAATACGTTTTGCACAAAAAGGAAGGTTGGTCCACAAAACTTCCTGATCTTACAACACATATGAGAACATTACTAACCAATTTTGCCTAGAACCCTCAATAGGTACTTATCTTGGCATTCCAGACACATTTGTCCAGCACCAAATTCTGTTTTCAAGTTGAAGGACAAGATAGCATTGTACACAGGTAAGCATGGAAATGAGGAACATATCTTAAACTGCATCTCTTTCCCATACCTTTTCCTGATCTCTTTGCCATATACATAAGACACATTTGCATGGGCTGTGTTTTAGCATTTGCTATACCCAACAGTAGAAGTCCTCATTCCTAAATACCAAGAGAATCTTTCAATTGGCAGAGATCAGATGCTTCATTACAACTGCTGTACAGGAGCACCTTTGCTTTGCAAAATTAAAATTTCAATACACTGGACACAGTGTATCTCTCACTGCAAGGTGAAATGTGCTCACAAAAATTTACAGTCTCCTTCCTTACTGTCACAGAGAATGCAACATCAGGGAGGGCATGAGGATGGTCTAAGCCAGCGGTCACCAACTGGTGGTCCGCGGGCCACTGGTGGTCTGCGAGAACATTTTGATGGTCCGCAGAAAAATTATTTGCATTTTTTATATTGCACTAAATCAGGGGTCCTCAAACTACGGCCCCTGGGCCGGATACATGCAGTGAACGCTTGTGTTGCTGCAGAGAGTCTCCCCCTTTGGGGTCTTCTTGTGTGGGTCAGAGGGGGGGCAGAAATTCCTACTTGGGGTCTGCTTCAGCCTCCTGGTGCAGGGCTTTAGGCGAAGGCTGGAGGGAAGCGCCGCTGGTGGCAAAGAACTGAAGGGTCTTTTTCCAGTGGGACTGCATCATGGCCTGAAACTGGCTGACCATCTCAGCCCAGCTGAGCCTCCAGGCACCGGCACCTGGCCTTGCACTCCCGCATGTCTTCTCTCTGCTTGGAAAGCCTATGATCATAGTCCTCAGTGTGGTGCTTCTGCTGAGTCTCCTTCTCAGCCAGATCCAATTTGAACTGAGCCAGCTGTTTTGCCAACTCTTTCCTAGCTTGAACAACTGCTTCCTGCCGGGTCTTAAGGAGTCTAGGCAGGGAGGCGAGGAGTGGCTGACCGGGGAGGGGAGAATACAGGCTGGTGAGGTGCTCCTTGAGGTGACATTGAGTTGGCCACGCCCACCTAGTCACACCACCTAGTCACGCCCACCCAGCCAGTCATTAGGCAGATTATATTAGTGGCCCACGGGATTTAAAATTATGAATTTAGTGGTCCCTGAGGTCCGAAAGGTTGGGGACCCCTGGTCTAAGCAATCAAGGATATCATTCACTCTTTCTCCTGACCAAATGCTTAAGTGTATATCCAGATTAAGGGACTATGGGCTCCTGCTGTCTGTTGCCAGTTCTACTGTCTATGTTTTCCCTTGCTGTCCTACAGGTACAGGTTGATGGACAAGATCAGAAAAGAGATTGTAACCTTTGACTATCAGCAAAACCCAGGATTTCCCCAGATGTTCTTCAGTGAGGTATTGACCAGCCTCTCCAGGCAGATTTACATACCTCCAGAGCAGAAAGTCATACAATTTTCTGCCCTACTGTCTGTTAAGACACGGTTTCCAATGCTCAAGACTCTTCTATTTGTTTCTTCTGAGGCAGTTCTATCCCAAAGAGACCATTCAATAAAAGCTCTGACATTGTCCTATGCATTATTTGTGTTTTGTTACAGTGGAATAGTGACTAAGACTTCTTTTTCTATAGACATTTTAGCTGTGGATATTGAGAGTCTACATGTATCATGAAGAGTATCGGGTTGAAATCATTGCCATAATATCTGCCTCTTTCTCGTCTCGAGGTGGAACAAGAGAATACAGTTTGGTAGACTGAAGACTAGCAATTGCTATGTGCGTTCTCCTCTATGTGCTGAGGGAAATCTTTTCTATGTGAACTGATGGGATAGATGCCTGAATCAATTAGTAGAGAATAATCAGGAGGCCGTGGGATACTCTCACGAGTGCAAAGTTGGTCTAGTCAAGGATGGCAGAGGCTGCAAAATGAAGGTTGGCCTCTCATAAGGAGCAATCAATGTGTTGATGCCATTTTTCATCTTGTTATGCAGTGTCCTTGTGTAGGGACCTATATTTTTTCTGCCAAACTAGGGTTTATTTTGCTCTTTCTTCTTGTGATTACTACCTAATTTAGGGGAGAAAAGAGACGGCGTTCCTTATAGATCTGTTGGTTGTTTTGATGTAATGATTCGCTAACAAATTCTGTAGCATTTCTAGCATGTTGTACTCCCTTTTTTGTCCTGTTTTTTTCTCCCCAGATGTTAAAAAAGACGAGTGGCTGTGTTTTACCAGCACTTCCCCCTGCAGAACTTAAAATGTCTTTTGTTCATCCCTATGCAATGAGCCACTGGAGGGTGCTGCTAGCAGTTTATGAGAACCCCTGTTTTCTGTAGATTGGACGAGTGGCTGTGGCATTTCTTCTGCAGCTGGGCCTCCCTAATGTTGAAGTGGTATTTGTAGCCTGTTCAGACCCACCCCCTGCTTGGGAAGCTGTGTTACATGAACTTTCTTTCTTTCCCTTTATATATTGTGCTCCAGAACTAAGAGAAGAACACAAGATTTTTGCAAAAGAGACAAGGTTACTGCTGTCTGAATGGGGAAGGGAATTCTGAGGGGTGGCTGCAGTTGCCTGTGTGGATCGGTTTTGTAATGATGCAAAAGGTGTGTTGAATGTTGTTTGAGTTCAGTAGCTCCCATTGGGTGGCTGGCATATAGGATCAGCAGTACACAGTTTGAAATTATGCCCATGAAATGTATTGGCTACCTGTTGTTATTGTATTTGCTGATTATAGATGTTGTTCTGCTCTCAGGGTATATTAACTGCAGTTGGCCAAAGGAGTAATGATGCAGTTCCTGAATACAACTGTTCCAATGACATAATGTAGGACCTAAAATCTATCTTGGGCCAGATACAATATCTTCCTTAACCAGATATGTGAAATTAAAGATGATATATTTGATGCAGTATTTAATACATATTTTTTTTCCCTAGTGTTTTCTCATAAATCCAAGGTCTGCTTTTTTCCTGGATCAAATGACTGTTAATCTATTGGTTGTGACAATTGATTTGGAGCCTGACATGGGCCGAGAGTGACTGGTGCGGGTCAAAGTAACTCAGCTAGCTTTCATGCCTAAAACAGGACTAAAACTCACAGTCTCCTAGCTTTTAGCTTGGTGCTTTAACCACTAGACCAAACAATTCCCCTAACTAATAGATAATATCAAATAATATTCTTTACAGAGGCTTCAAAGTTCCAGTTTTCCCAGAAATTGAAAGCTTAGTTTTTGCACAGAACTTCCCTTGATTTTATTCACTTCCCTGAGTTATTTAAACTGTTTCTTTCATTGGACTTTTTTTTTAAAAAAAGACAAATTGTTTTTGTTTTTTATTTATTTATTGTTTTTATTTCATAGTTTATGGAAACTGCTTTGAAATTTGCTAAATGTAAAGTAATAAAAATATTGTAAATGGGGAAAGAAATGTACTTCGTAAGCTGGATATATGAAATACAAAACACGGTACCATCATTTTGCCTTCTTCCATGGTTAATCCAATTAACCAAATGTATTAGGTCTTCGCAGTGTTGGTGGTTTTAATTTTGGTCCCTTCGCCACTGATCCTTTACATTGAACTGACGGGTTTTTTTTTACAATGCTACGTGTTGAGTCAATGTCTTCTTTCAGCTATCTGCTGCAGCAGCCCCATTTATGTCCCCTGGTTAGTTACAAAAAACTCAGTTCTTATCAACTTCAGTTTAAAATAAGAAAGTATGCATCCCTTTACATTTACTTAAACCCAACACTAGTCCATTTCAGTGGCCATTTGCTCATTTTAAAGAGGAGCCCTGGTGGTGCAGTGGTTAGAATGCAGTATTGCAAACAAACTGCCCACAGCCTGGGGTTCGATCCTGACGGGGCTCCAGGTTGACTCAGCCTTCCATCCTTCTGAGGTTGGTAAAATGAGGACCTGGATTTAGGGGGGCAATATGCTGACTTTGTAAACCACCCAGAGAGTGCTATAAATCACTAAGGGGCGGTAGATAAGTCTTAAGTTCTGTTGCTATTAAAGAGACCCTTCTGGAGATTTTATTAATCTGAATATAAGTAAACCTCACTTGGTAATCACAATTGGGATGGACAATTAGATCATTAAATGAGGTGGCTGGTAAGTGAAACCACAACTGTGCTTATGATTTTACTTCAGCTTTCCTTTGCTTGCAGACCTGGAAAGGTTATAAACCTTTGTAAGTTGTAAAGTTACTTTTTCACCACAACTGCAATTGTGTACAATCACTAAATAAGGACTACCTTAGTTTGATATCATTTGGAAACTTGGCAGCTTACTGCTTATCCCTAAGTTAAGATTTTTTTTAGGAAGTTTAAAAAAGCTTGAGAGACTCTTTCTTCCCTTCACTGGGAAAATTGTCAGTTTATTCCTTGTCACTGCCTCTTCTTTTTTAACCAGTTGCCAATGTATAAAAGAGAAATAATATTTTTAAAGAATACAAAATATAATCAAATCACCAAGATACACAATGGTAACAAAATATAACAATGCATAAAACTAAAAATTATTAGGGGTGGGAGAAGAAAATGAAAAGTGGGAAAAGAAAAAAGGAAAAACAATTTTTTTATATTAAATTTATATTCACTAGTTTACAAAAAAATCAGATATGTTATTACAAATTATAAAATCTAAACTTAGGGACATAATTCTACAGCCTTTGATTAGTAGAAAATAAGACACTTGTTTTATCTCATGAATGCTTCATTTGCGTGAGAGTCTTTGATAAAGTGAATATTTGATTTTGTCAGGTTCTGAGATTCC
Source organism: Ahaetulla prasina (assembly GCF_028640845.1). Lineage (NCBI taxonomy): Eukaryota > Metazoa > Chordata > Lepidosauria > Squamata > Colubridae > Ahaetulla > Ahaetulla prasina. The sequence goes on from NC_080540.1 coordinate 136,124,166, forward strand.
TAAGGAAGCAGCAGTGTCAGCACAACATTTAACTCTGTTGGTGGAATACATGCTGGAGTATATTGACTTTCAAACTAAGTCAAAATAGCTTAGTGGTTCTGGTTTTAGCTTTGCTTAGTGGTTCTGGCTTGCATAGACATATGTTAGTGGTAAAATTGGACTTTGGTTGTACTTGAGCTTTCTGGCCAAAATATACCAAATTGACCAGTGTTGTGTTTGCCATTGGCAGGGAATGCTACATGTGGCACAGCCATAATCTTGTAATTCTATTACAAAACATATGAAAGCTTCAATTGACCAAAACCATGTTGGGCAATGGAAGACAATAATTATGGGTTCATCTTGTGATGACAATGGCATTTGGAATATTGTGGCTTGGAACGGAGGAGGAGTAAATAATAAAGACTGAATTAATGAAGTGAAAGAATAATCATTATGAAAATAAATCAGTGGAACAACTTGCCTCCAGAAGTTGTGGATGTTCCACCACAGGAAGTTTTTAAGAAGAGATTGGACAGCCATTTGTCCGGAATTGTACAGGGTCTCAGGTCTCCTGCTTAAGCAAGAGGTTGAATACCTCCAAGCCCCTTCTAACTGTGTTATTCTGTATGAAGAAAGAAAGATTGTAATCCAACTGAATGAAATCTGGATCTTCTGAATTGGAGTCAATGTGAATACATGGAGGAGAGTAAAGGTGGGGGTTTGATTATGAATGCAAGGGCTAAAATGTCAAAAAATATAAATGAGTTTTATTTAGGTTATGATGGATGTGTTTAAAAGTATATTGGTGGTAATTCAAGTTATACACATTCTAGAGTGCAGAAACCAGGGGTGAGTTTGAAGAAAAATATTTTGAATGAATTCAATGGGGGGGGGGGATATTGTGACATGAGTGGTTAGAAATGTTAACAAGATAATAGTATGAAAAGCACCACTGAGTCATTTGGAATGAAAATGAGAATAAGAATATTGATTACTTGGTGAGTATCTACTTGAAAGTAAATCTATTGGCTTTAAATAAGCAGTATAACCATAAGTATGTATATGTATTCATGCAAATATGTAAATACAAGCCTCCCAACAGAATGAATAGAAATTAGATACCAGAAAAGATGTGAGTGCTGTAACATGAATTAAGATGAAGTTCCACATTTATGCATGGAATTATGCTAATAGGAAGTCTGAAAAAATGCTTGATAAGAATAATGAAATGGAAGGGGCTGTGAATAAGAAAAAATACACATAAGAGTGCTACAAAAAAGGGAATGAAAGATATGTATATGGAGAGGGGGAAACACTTGTTACAAAGAATGCTGTCAAACGTTCTACATTGTTGTTGGGAATCTCAAGAGAAATTCAGTGAGAAGTGATCATTTAAATATGGGTTTTAAAAGCAGTATAACCATAAGTAGTTTTTAAAAGAAGAAAAACAAGATTAAGCATGAACGGGAGCTGAATTAATGTCAATTAAATATAAAGTGAATTGTTAGTAAAGAAATACATTGATGGTAAGTAAGGATTGCATCCCTTACTTAATGATTCATTCTATTCATTTTTTCTTCAAATGAATTCAAGAACGAATAGAGCAGAAAAGTTATGGTTGGAGGGAGTTAGTCAGATCTTTCAAAAGAAAGATGAGAAACTTAAAAAGCAAAAGGCAGTGTATTGACATGCTGGAAGCAAAAATTGTTTGCAAAAATAGAAGTATATGGAAAGATAATAGTAGTGTTTTTGAAAAGTGGACTGAGTTTAACTTACTTTTATTATGACTTAATATTTTTGTCTTTATTATTTTTGCTCCATTTTTGCAGTTAGCATTATGTTAACATCATGAAACAAAATACAGATAGTCCTTGACTTATGACAAAAGGTGATCACGTGACCTGGGACACTGAACTGTCATAAATATGAATCAATTGCCAAATGTCTGGATTTTGATCACATGAGGATGCTACAATGGTCATAAATGCGAAAAATGATCACTGACAAGCAAAGTCAATGGGGAAGCCAGATTCACTTAACAACCGTGTCACTAACTTCATAACTGCAGTGATTCACTTAACAACCATGACAAGAAAAAAAAAAGTAAAACGGGTCTGAACTCTTTTAACAAATGTCTCACTTAGCAACAGAAATGTTGGGCTCAATTGCGGTTGTAAGTCAAGGACTACTTATAGTAGGATATGCTTGTATTTGAAAAAGCCTTGGTATTGGCAGGGCCAACCCATGTATCTGTTGATACTGTCAAAAAGCTCTATAGAAGGTTGGAGAAGCAGAATTTATCTTTGCGAATCCAAGCTTATTATACATTAGCAAAACTCTTTGAATGTAGTTTTACTTGATTATCATGTCTACCAATTTTCCCAGAACAGATGCTAAGCTAATCGTGCTGTAATTTCCCAGATCTTCCATGAATGATTCCGCATCTATTACCTAGCCCAGCATGTGGAACAAGATACATGTCTGCTAGTAGTTTAGCAATTCCACATTTGAGTTCTAACTCTTGAACAAATACCATCAGAACCCAATCATTTGTTACTGTACATTCTCTCCTAATGTAGAATCTTCTCTGGGTACCTCAATTTGCTTCACTTGTCCCAATTCCCTCCCTAAGGAAGTTAGATCTCTCTTCTATATTTTCTGTGGTACAAGCAGAAAATATAGTTCATATATTTCCTCAACATTCTCAATAACATTTCTGAGTGTCCCTTTCACTCCTCTGCTGCTTAATGGCCCAGTCACTTCCTTGGCTGGTTCTTTGCTCTGAATATATTTAAAGAAATTCCCTTATTTTTTTCCCCCGTACTGTACTGAAATTATAATTATTGTTATTTACTGGATTATCATCTTACACTTCTCCTGGTTTGTACTTTATGTTCTCTTCATTAGGACAGATGTTCCCTTTCCTGCAGGAAGACTTTTTAACTTTTTACAGCTTCCTGGATACCATTAGAAAAAACAAGGCATTTTCCTGGACTTGTTGACCCATTTTTACATTGTGGTTATTTGTGGTTTTAAATAGCCTATTATGAAACAAATGGACTTTTATTTTCTTTCGCTTTCTTTACTAAAAGTTGATAAATTCCTTCAGGCCAGAAGTGTCCCTGGATTCCTGCTATATCACTTTGGTGTACTTTCCATTTGGTTGGCATTCTGTATGAAACAGAGAAAAGGCCAACCAATTATTTTTATGGAAGTTCTACTATGTGAGAAAGTATTGCCTTTGCAATTTCTACTTTCTAATTATGCATGCACTTGTTATAGCGTACTGTATCTCCTTGGTTACAGGGAGAGATTACAAATGGTAGATTCTTGAACAGCCGTGCTTCCCCCCCCTTTCCTGGTCCCACCTTTTCCCTCTCTTGTTCTTTGTTTTCTTTAAGATACATATACTACTTTAGAAAAATTAATCAGTAGAATTCCCATTCTTCCATCTTCTCCTTACCTATCTGTGTAAAGGAGATTTGATATGATGCACCATGTTTTGCTACTAGCACTTGCAACATGTAAATTTTAATACGGCAGAGATATGTCATTCCCACTGCTTTGAATATTAACATTTAATGCAGTCTCCTTAATAACATGGAATGCTAAGATGTTTTTCCCTGCAGTGAAACGTAAACTGATGTTAATTTAGTCTTTGAAAGACAAGCACTTAAACTGCTTTTCTGCAGGAAAACAGACTCCTATTCTCCCTAAAGGTAAATAGTTTTTAAAGAACATGAGGGTGGGAGAAATATTACAGTTTTGAACAATAGTTTTTCTAGATTAAAATTTTACTAGATATTTGATTTTAATTTTGTAGGTTAGTTGGTATTCCTTGCGGATATATACTTCTTTTCTCCATGCACAAAAAAATTGTTTTTATCTGAATATTTTTCCTGATAACTCATTCTTTGCTTTTTAAATTTAAAGCAAGTAACTTCAATGATACTGTAATGCTCCTGTACTTTAGCCTTATGAGACAAAAGTTTAAATGCCTCTTTTGAGTCAGTTGTGAAAGCATTACTGAAACATAAATGTTTTTTTTTCTTAAGCAGGTGGACCAGAAAGCACTATCTTTTTTTTTTGTTTTAACCAGAATTTTTCTATATCACTGTCTTAACATGGACCACTGCAAAATCAGTTATTTGAGATTGAGGAATTACATATGTTTCTTACAAAGCAACAACTAGCTGAGTTAAATTGTTACAAGAGAAAGTTAAATAATTACTATCTGTCTATAACTTCCCTCCATGTGAGCAATATAGAATTTTGATCTCTGCCAAAAATAAAGTAGAGCCAGTTAGCTTGTAATAGTTTTAATTTTGGACTAGAATTAGGAAATTCCAGATTCTAATCCATTTTCAGAATAGAAGCTGATTGTTTGACTTTCTCAGGTCAATCTATCTCACTGACTTATTGGAAAAATTAAGAGGAAGGAATCTAACATGCTACATATATTTCTTGAAGGAAATACAACAATCTCGCAGAGAATAGGGTAGAGTAGAACAGAATAAAATAAAAGTCTTTTATTATACATAATTATATTCAGAAAGGGAAGAATTTTGTAAATTGCTAGCCTTTTAGACTCAATAAAATTTAAATAATGTAATATTATACCATCAATTTTCACACAGAAAAGTGAATAACACATTCTATTAATAGCTGTTAAATTTTTATTCTAAATTGTGAGGGAAATATATTAGGGTTACAGAAAATGAAACTTTTCATATACTTAAGCTGCATATGTCGCTGCATAAATTGGCTGGAAATGAAACCAACTCTGGCTTTCCACCCCAACCACTAGTTTCACTTGGTTGTGGACCTGATCAGTCATTTTCCATGACTCTTGATTGGGGATTTCCCTATTTTAACCCTCCTTGACTGGAGAAAAGAGGGGGAAAGTTTTATTATTTCTTTTCCTTATCAACTGGGCCAAAAGTAGAATATTGCAGAACTCTTTTTAACCTGATTAAAGGGGGAGAGGAGACTTGCATATTGGCCATGTTGATCTATCCTTTATCTTTCTTAAATCATTGAGAAATGTTTGAAATCTGTGAAAAACAATGGTCCTATTGGTACAAAATGATCTTATTTTTTTAACTTACTAAAGGTATATAATGGAACTTATCCAAATTAAACTGTATCCCTAAAATGTTTAGCACACACAAAATTTTAGTAGAATTTGGTTAAAGTTTATGATTAGATAAAATGCAAATAGAAACAAAAATCAATAAAGATAGAAAAAGAAAAAGTGCAAAGATGAAGAAAGAAAAAGGAAAAAGTAGTGGCTTCTGATTTTCTTCAGTGTAGTGGAATACAAGAAAAATTAGAACCTCAATCTTTTACATTTCCAATTAATTCAAATAATTTCTATAACAACAAAATCTAATCATCAAAACTTAAAATCCAATTTTCATTTCCCTACCCCGCCATTTCAAGCATAAGTCCAGAAACGTTTTCCAGATGGAAACAAAGCTAGATAAGTTCTTGTCTTTAATTAAAACAGTCGATTTTGCTATCTCCACCAACTATGGTATATCACCTTCACTGTCCATTTTCCCATTGTGGGAATCATATGTCTTACTATCATTGAACAAATAAAATTCTCACCATTGTCAACATATATAATAATAAAGTTCCAAATTTTCTTTCAAGTTTTTTATCAAACCTAGAAGAAATATTTATTTTTATATTTATATTAAAATAATATAAAATAAATAATAATAATATTTATTTCAAAAATGTTCTGAATTAAAATAAAGATCTGGCCCCCAGTATTTCTTTGCTTTGTCACAAGTCCGCTAGAGATGATAAAAAATATTACATTTCTAATGTGCATTTGAAATTCTCTTATCCATAAATCTCTAGGGTGTGAAATACCTATGATGAATCATTGTATAATTTTTTAACTTTTTTTTTTTTTTACATTTATATCCCGCCCTTCTCCGAAGACTCAGGGCGGCTTACATTGTATAAGGCAATAGTCTCATTCTATTTGTATATTTATATACAAAGTCAACTTATTGCCCCCCTAACAATCTGGGTCCTCATTTTACCTACCTTATAAAGGATGGAAGGGCTGAGTCAACCTTGGGCCTGGTAGGACTAGAACCTGCAGTAATTGCAGGCAGCTGTTTAATAACAGGCTTCTTACAGCCTGAGCCACACCGCAGCCAATATAATAATAATAATATAATAATAATAATTATAATATAATAATAGTTCAATGTAAACTTCAGTCTATTTGTTCATATGTTTTCCCATTGATCAAGTATTATGTTGTCACCAAAGTTCTTTGCCCATGAGGTCATGCAGTCTTTACCACATACACATTTCCCAAATTCAATTTCAACAACGTTTTATAGACCTTACCAATAACATCGTTCACCATTAGCATACAATGCAATTTCAAATGCCCTTTTTACAAGCTCAAACTGAAGTCAAGATATAAGATTTAAGTTATTTCTTATTTAAGTTAAGTCTTTTAATTGTAGATATATGAACCAGTGATAAACATGGCCTTCTAACTTCAGTTCGTTCAACTTCAGGTTAGGTTTACCTTGAATAAAACATATTTCATCATAGGTCCACCAGGTGGATCTAATTGTCATTTCTTTTAAAAAAAAAAAGACTTTGGGGGTGACAATCAATAAGGTATCTTAAGAGAGAACCTTATTTTATATTTATTCCAAATTTTTAGGATGGCACGCCTAATAAAATGATTCTTAAAATCTGCATTTACCTTACCCGTGTGAGATCCACTGTGAGGTAACAATTTAATGTTGGACAACACACCCAAATCTCAACTCATGGCCCTCCAGATCTAATAATCTTTTATTTTTTAGGGTCACCCCCTTCATCCAAACCAAGCAGCATGCACCAAACTACAGTATAATCTTAAGTGTGGTAGACCTCTTCTGTCTTTTGCATCTTGCAACAATTTATATTTGATTCTCAGATTTTTTCTTTGTCATATGAACTTAGAAATACCTTTTTGCCATTGCTTGAGTGGAGCACTGATCATCAATATTGGTAAAACAATTGAGCATCTTAGGAAAAACATTCATTTTAACTACAGAAATTCTACCCAACATCAATAATTTCAGTTTATCCTTGATAAGTCCTTTTTAATGTCATCCCAAACAGCAACATAATTGTTCTGAAATAATTTAAAAGTTCTATTAAGTCAATATAACCCCTAGATATTTGACCATTTTTCCACCTTAAAGCCTGACTTTCTTATTAAAATTTTATGATCATGTGCAGTCATATTCTTTACCAACATTTTTTTTAGTTTTTGTTTATGTATTTTAAAACTAGCTAAGGCACCTAAGTCATTCTGTTTCTTTAAATTAAATTAATTAAATATAAAAATATTTATAAATATTAAATATTCCATTCCATTTTGGAGGGTCTTGAAGAAACAAAACTAAATCATTAGCAAAAGCTCTCAGTTCATGTATTTCTTCTTTAACCTTCACATCCAACATTTTTTCATCTTTTCTGATGTTTCCATTCAAAACCCCCAAGATTAAAATAAGAAGCAGAGAAGATAAAGGACATCTTGTCTTCTGCCCTTTTGAATCTTGCACAGCTTAGGCAAATCTCCATTAATGATAATATGTGTTTGATGACATGTATAAAACAATTTAATCCCTTAAATGAATTTCTCCCCAAATCCATATCTTCCAAAACTTTAAACATAAAGATCCAAACTAAAAAGTCAAAAGCTTTCTCCACATCCAAAAATATTAATGCTGAATATTGTAAATATTCAGTAGTATCCAAGGCACTTTGTCTCTTAGCTGCCTTCTCAGCAGAACCCTAGACTGGTGTTAAATAAAGGTTTGTAAAATCTTTCTCAATTTTTCAGCCAATATTGCAGTAAAAAGTTTATAATCATTACTTAACAATGAGGTTTGTCCATATTTTTTTGTTAGAGACACATCCTGGTCTTCTTTTAGCAATAAAACAATACTGATTTCTTTCCAAGACTGAGGCATTGTAGAGTCTTGCAAAGTAATGTTCATTGCATCCTTCAGTGATTTAAGAATTGTCTTTAAAACATTTATAATTTTGATTCGAGAATCAATCCAGACCTCGTGCTTTATCTATTTTTATCTTTTTAATGGTGTCTGGTATTTTAAAAGTTGTTATAGGATCATTCATAGTTTGTCTCTGAGCTTGTGGAAGTTTTGGTAATTGTTGCTTTTGTAGATCTTTTTTTTCCAAATCCACTTCCTGTTTCCCTTTTGTTGAGATAAATATTATAGCTGTTTCTAAGCCAGACATGGATTCAACCATGTATTCTAATTATATTTCTTTGATAGATATGAATGATAATTTCAATAGGTGCTTTAGTCGGTAGATTACATCTTATTCTTTATCATGCACACAGCCCAGGCTGGATTTATACAAGAATTTCAAGCTTCTGACATAATCAGGTTTTTAATTATGTTTGTGCTGTACTATAAAATAAGTAGAGTCTTAACAGCTATAATTTATTTGGATGCTGAGAAAGCCTTTTATATGTCTTGATTTTTTAGCACTGATGATGTTACCTAATTTAGGTAATGAAATGTCTGAGCTAGATTTTTCTTTTAGTTTCCTCAATAACAAATGGGGGGGGGTTGTTTTAAAAATCCATTAATGAGGGAAATTCTTAATGCTGTGGCATCAGGATAATGTATATAACTTTTATCAATAAAAAGCCTCCATAATAATAAACCTTTTTGAGTAAATTGATTCTTTCATATTATATTATTTTAGATTGACTCATTCTAAAGGACTCATTTTTTGTCAGTTTTTTTAAAAATGTAGTTTGATTTATCAGAGCATTTCTTGGCAATTATTAAATTCAAGCATAAGTTGTTTTGTCCAGAAGCCATTGCTATGTCTTTTTTAAATAATAATTTCATTAAAAATTACAATTAAACAAATAAAAACTAATGCAAACTAAAGGGTAAATGAAGAAGTAGTGCAGAAAATAAAAATGGAACAGAAAGAAACATATTTCTTTCATAAACATATTTTTTTTCATAAAAAATGAAAAAAATATATAAGGTCATGAGTTTTCCCTTCACCACAGTAAGTACAAACAGTTTAAGTGACTTATCACCTTCTCTTAAAATATAACAAATAATCATATCCCTTCTCTTTTCTATAAATTCTATAAATTCTTAAAGCCGTGTCATTCAGTCCTGATTGGCAAAAGTCCATTAAGAGTTGCCATTTATTTATTCCTTTTTCTTTTAACAATCTTGATCTTTAATCCTTTCAAATAATGCCATAAAACTATTTCTTTTCATTTTTTCTTTGTCCCTTCTCACAATTTTTTTAAAGCTTTAACAAATCTCTTTTGTAAATTCCAAACAGGAAAGTTATCTAGCTCATTCTTCATAGAATAGAATAGAATTTTATTGGCCAAGTGTGATTGGACACACAAGGAATTTGTCTTGGTGCATATGCTCTCAGTGTACATAAAAGAAAAGATACGTTCATGAGTGTCAATGCATTCCTTGTAGTAGGGAATGTTCCAAATGGCTGGTTGCAATTGCCTTGCTGTTGGAGATTCTATTCAGGAGTTTGAACTCCTGAATTGTGGTCAGGACAGGTCTTCCTATTGTCACCTTTGGGGCTGAAATTGACTTCTGTCCATCTAATTGTGTATTAATTACTATGTTAAACACACACATATATCTTAGCTAACTCCCTAGTATTTGAACTTTATCAAGAACTATAAATTTGTGTAATATACAAGTAATAATAACTATGGACTTCTGGGATAAGTGATTAATACATACAATGTTAGAAGGAAGACTGTATACCAGATCTGCAACAACACCTTAACCAATTTTATGTTTTGAGCAATATATTATCAAAATTATAATGTTGATGTGTTGATATATATTAATGCATTGTGTTTCTACTAAAAAAATTAAAATTCGCCATTGTAATAATATCCCAAAAGGAATAATACTGAAGCCATAATATCGTCCATTGTTTTATGTTGTTGGGTTGTCTGTATTCATACTATGATTTGTTTCTACCATATTACTCCAAATAAGTCTCCTCTGTGTTGTTTGATGGTTGCTTATTAGTCCTATTGCAATCTCAGAACATCTACAGGTATAAATTTTGGGGATGCGGCTATAGAATACTGCACTAATCTTTTTTAAAAAAATAATTTCATTTTTTTGCATTTTTAATGTTTAGGCTTGTGTATGTACCATTTAAAAGGAACTGAATACATTAAATGTCATGTATTTTTAAAAAATACATTTACTTTCCAATTTAAAGAATGCTGACATTTTTATCGTATATATTCATTAAATTTGTACGCTGCCCGTCGCCTAGATGTTACCTATAAGTTGTGGTTGAACAGTAATCCGTTTTATTAAAATATTTCAATTGTTTTATATAAGAAAATGGTTAATTGGGTAAGAGATGGAATGGTGCAAACATTGAAAAATATATGCCATGTGACCGTGAGGATGCTGCAATAGTTGTTAGCTTGAGGATTGTTTGTAAATCACATAATTACTCTGAAACAATTTAGAATTTGTATTAGTAACATAATTCCTAGATACTTGACATTTTTCCACCTTAATGCCTGACATTCTTACTAAAATTTCATGATCTTGTACGGTCATATTCTTAACCAACGTTTTTGTTTTTTGTTTATATAATTTCAAGCCAGCTAAGGCACCAAAGTCACTCAGTTTCTTCATTAAATATTCCATTCCATTTTAGAGGTTTTGCAGAAACAAAACTAAATCATTAGCAAAAGCTCTCAGTTCATATGTTCCTTTTTTTTTAATCTTTACAGTTAATTTTTTTTAATCTTTTCTGATGTCTCTATTTAAAATCCCCAAGATTAAAATAAAAAGCAAAGGAGATAAAGGACATCCTTGTCTGGTGTCCTTTTGAATCTCGAACAGCTTGGGCAAATCTCCATTAATGATAGTAGGAATTTGCTGAGATGTATAAATCTCAACTGGAATGGAATGGAATCTCAACTACACTGGAATGGTGTAAAGATTTTAAATAGGCTGACATTAGACTGACATTATCAAAATAAATAGTTCCAGTGTTACTTTAAAGATAAATTTATCCCCATTTACCAGGAAAAAATATTGGAACAGTTTGCATAAGGCAGTTCGGGAAGAGACCAGACAATTGCTAAAAGGTCTGAGAATGTATAAAGACAGTTAAAAGTGTTGGGTTTCTCTGGGGAATCAAAAAAACCCAACAGTGGCAGTACTAGAGAAAGACACTCCTTCATGCCAGTCCCCGGATTGGTACCAGTGTCTTTTTATGTTAGGTGTATCGACCAATGGTGGGTCCTGTTTCTGGGATTCCTGCTAATACATACTGATTCATCCTCATTTTGCTCCCCAAACACTGTGACCTGCTCTTGGAGGAGGCACCATGGATATTTAGCCTTAACAATGTAAGGAAGCTGTAGTACAGGGCTGTCAAACTTGTGGCCCGCAGGCCAGATGCGTTACACACTGGAAACGCCCACGCCCGGTTTAACGAAGGGGGAGAAAAGTCACGATATGTCACATGATGCTGCCGTGATGACGCGAGTTTGACGCCCCTGCTCTAGTAGGTTAAACTATCCAGTCTAGTCCAGCATTCTTTTCCCAAAGGTTACCAAAGAGGGACCATTTTGTCCCTCTAGCAGCTGATATATTTTCTTGGGAATCTTTCATAAGGGATTTCATCAAGCATCATTTGAAAGTAAACAGTATCCGCTGGATCATCTATATCCAGTGGTGTACTTCATACAAAGAATTAAGAACACGCTATCACATCACTCACTGCACCTCTAAATATTGCTTGTAAATTCTCAAAATAACTTTTTAAAAGTCCAAATATTTGAAATATTTTTTCTATTGATTTACTCTAAGTAGGTATTACATTTTATTTAGCCTTATTCTCTGCAGCTCTTCTTAATATGAATATTGCCTTAACCACATTGGAGATCTCTGCTAATGGTACTATAAAATATTTTAATATTTTTGTTAAAATATCAGTACTTTCATATTTTATTTCTGTAATATTCTCTAATGGTTCTTCCCTGGATTCCCAACTTGAACATATAACTATTGGCTGGTACATCCAATCTACTTCTGTAATAAAGATAGGCGCAAAGTATCATTAAGTGTCTTTGAGAAGTCCTTATCCTTCCCTAATCTTTGTAATCCAATGAATACATTGCCTTGTGCAAGCATATGTTAAACTCACATTTTCTCACAGAAACAATCTTTTTACCGTTTCTTCAATACCACTGGATTAGGTATATTTATTTCATTGCTTGCTGTAGAGATGCAAGCTGAGCTTCAAATGTGGTTTTGAGTGAGCCCAAATATTCTAGATAGATTTGATCTTCCTGTTTGGAAACATTCATCTTTTGAAATCTAGTGCAATTATTGGACTTCCTTAGCAATTTTCCACACTGAATTCTTTTAATAGTTTTTGTGTATGGGTTTGTTTTGCTTTGCATCTAAGTAACATCACAATTACTTTTGATAATATCTCTCTGTATATTTGGTGTGTATATTTGATATGTAATACAATGGGGTTTTTTTATTTGGAGGCATTTGTATACTTAAATCAGTGTTCTTTGAAAATGTACAAAATGCATATAAACAAAAATTAAACACAGTCAAGTGTTTTGCTGGTTCAAAAGTCATTGCCAGGTTTTTAAAGTCCAAATATTTGAAATATTTTTTCTATTGATTTACTCTAAGTAGGTATTACATTTTATTTAGCCTTATTCTCTGCAGCTCTTCTTAATATGAATATTGCCTTAACCACATTGGTGATCTCTGCTAATGGTACTATAAAATATTTTAATATTTTTGTTAAAATATCAGTACTTTCATACTTTATTTCTGTAATATTCTCTAATGGTTCTTCCTGGATTCCCAACTTGAACATATAACTATTGGCTGGTACATCCAATCTACTTCTGTAATAAAGATAGGCAAAGTATCATTAAGTGTCTTTGAGAAGTCCTTATCCTTCCCTAATCTTTGTAATCCAATGAATACATTGCCTTGTGCAAGCATATGTTAAACTCACATTTTCTCACAGAAACAATCTTTTTACCGTTTCTTCAATACCACTGGATTAGGTATATTTATTTCATTGCTTGCTGTAGAGATGCAAGCTGAGCTTCAAATGTGGTTTTGAGTGAGCCCAAATATTCTAGATAGATTTGATCTTCCTGTTTGGAAACATTCATCTTTTGAAATCTAGTGCAATTATTGGACTTCCTTAGCAATTTTCCACACTGAATTCTTTTAATAGTTTTTGTGTATGGGTTTGTTTTGCTTTGCATCTAAGTAACATCACAATTACTTTTGATAATATCTCTCTGTATATTTGGTGTGTATATTTGATATGTAATACAATGGGGTTTTTTTATTTGGAGGCATTTGTATACTTAAATCAGTGTTCTTTGAAAATGTACAAAATGCATATAAACAAAAATTAAACACAGTCAAGTGTTTTGCTGGTTCAAAAGTCATTGCCAGGTTTTTAAAGTCAATGTTTTATCTTAAAAATTTCTCTAGAGGAAGTAATATCATTAATACATTTAAAATTGTGTTGTTAATATTAGAAATATACTTTGCAAGGCAGCAAAACCAGAATAATTGCTTTCTGCACACAAAATACTTGGAGGGAATGACAAAATATTTCAGCATAATAGAACCTAATCTTCATTACAACAGAATTATCCATTAAAGTGTAATGAAGGAATAGCAGTGACCAAATTCTATCAATTGAACTCTGGTGATTTGTGATACAGCATACTCTTATAGGTAAGATATAAGAAACAAGCAAATTTGTGTTCTGCTGGTAATCCATATTCCTATGTAGTGAGAAAGATTTCAGTCTGGATGGATCACAAGATTCCTATGAAATTTGTAGTGAATTTGTCTGAAAACAAAAATAAGGCATCTTCTGCTGAAAAAGAAAAGTAAGAGGATAACTTTCTGTTTTCCCAGGGAACATGAGAAAGAGGTACAAAATCGGAAAAGAGGCAAACGACCCAGAGGCAGACCAAGAAAAAATGTTGTAAGTAATGGTGATTTATAGGACCCATTGAAATTACAGTCACGGGGGCATTCTTGCTTGTAGATAGCTGGATTTCACCTGCTATGGTGCCTGGTAATCTCTTGTACAGTCTAGTTTGATTCCTATCACTTGGAGTCAATATTTATTCATCATTGGCAGCATCTAATTTTACTTAAGAAAATACAAGTCTATAACAAGAAACTTTTACATATTGAAATAAGCAAATTATAAAAGCAAATTCTGTTGGTTTTGCAAAGTAAACTGTTATCCAGGCCGAAAACTGATTACGTAAATCTTATTTAAGAGAATAAAGCTTCGGCAAGATTATTGAATAAGTGGGCCATATTGATGATGTTGTCGTTCTGTTTTGCCTGTATTTAAAGGAACCTGAAGCTCCCTCCAAGAGCAAATCCAGCAGCTCTTCCTCCTCCACCTCCTCTTCAACTTCTTCTTCTGAGGAGGAGGATGAAAGTGACCTTGAGACAAAGAGAAGTCAGCGGAACAGGGAGAGTCACCCAGTGCCTCAAAAGAAAGCTCAGATTTTAGTTGCCAAACCTGAAAACAAGGACTCTGCTAGGAAGAAACGTGGGCGGAAGCCACTGCCTCCAGAGCAGAAGGCAGCCAAGAGGACAGTCAACCTAACCAAGGTGCTTAAATCAAATAGAAAGGAAATGGGAGGGGGAGGGGGGTCCAAACTGGCAAGCAAGATGCAGCCACAACATAATGCTCAAAGTTCTGGCATTGCCATGCTTAAATCCCACATGAAGGAAGCGCAAGGTGCCTTCAGCGGCTTTTGTTCTGGAGCATCCTCCAATGATAACCTCTCCAGCCTAGTGAAGAATACTACCGTTGGAAGCCCAAATTGTGGTATCAGCTGGCAAAGCTCGATTGTCCATTATATGAGTAGGATGTCACAGAATCAGAGCTCCGCAGATGCCTCTGCAGTGGGACGACTGACTCTGAAGTCAGCTATGTCCTGCAAGAACAGCCTAGGTTTGGATTTAAAACTAAAAAACCAGAAAGGTTCTGGAAACCTGGAATTGACTGTGCAAGGATCCAAAGTGACCAAGAGACCGAGTAGCAATTCCTTGGGGGAACAAAAGGCAGGGAACTTGCACAATGGCAACAAAGTTCCTTCTGGCTCTCCTAGCAGCCAGCCATCTTGCAACCAAGAGCTCAACCTACAAGCTTTAAATCTGCAAAGTGTGAAGAATGGGCCAAACTCAGCCAGCAGTAGCCATATCTCTCACCATGGCTGCGGGGCAAAGGCAGTTGGCAAAGGCAGTGGCAACAGTTTAGCAACAAAGACAAGCGCATCCAAGGGCAGCGGACCTGGGAGTGGCCAGAACATCGCCAACACAGGGGCCACATCAACAGATGCAGATCCTTGCAAAGGTGAAAAGCCGGCACAAAGAGCATCAATTAGTGAGAGAGATGTAGCTACCAAGAGTAATACCACCTGTGCCCAGGAGGGATGTCCCACAAAAGACAAGATTTCAGGCATGTCAGAAGGGAGCACCGGAGAAGAGGAGACTAGCTCTGATTCTGACAGAGATTCTGCTTCTTTTCCTGGAGCAGACCAGAATACGTCTGTTTCCATCCAGACTAGCCAAGACTGGAAACCTACCAGGAATCTTATTGAACATGTTTTTGTCACAGATGTGACAGCTAATTTGATCACAGTAACTGTTAAGGAGTCTCCAACAAGTGTGGGTTTTTTTAACCTAAGACATTATTGAGATCCAAGGCAGATGAGCATTCTTCCTCCGTCTCATTTGACTCTCCCTTTACTGTCCCTTTGGATATTAGAAGGAGAAACAAACCACAGTAGTTAGAACCAGAGAAATAAGTTTAGGGGCTCTTTTCCAAGACTTTTGGCTTTACTTATGTTACTCACCAATACAGAGGAGTGTATTGAAAACTACATGCTTTTCTGTACTTGAACACTTTAGCTATATGATTTGAAAGACCAGAGGATTTTAACATTCAAGAGAATAAATATATACATATACATATTCATTCTCCTGAATAGGTTCTCTTAAGTTTCAACACTTCTCAGCTCCTAGAACAAATTATGTTAGTTTAAAAATTTGTGAACAATCTATGTTTAGGATACCTGCCAAGCACCATATAAAAAGTTTGTCTTAAGGGAATGTATGTAAGACATACTTCCAACTTGCCTTGGAAACTAGAGGGTATAATATATGAGACAGCATTGGTTTGGAGCTGGGACTAACAGCTATCAAGTAACTTTGGTTCAGGTTGAGCATTAATCTCTAGGAGCTTCAGAAGTAGCAATTAACTTGTTTGAACTAGTATCTCAAAAACTTGCGAAGAAAGTATGCTTTTCATTCTGCCAAATATATCAACAGATATAGGAAATCAGCCTTGGAGAACTGCAGAACAATGTTCTCAAGAACTTGAAAAGACAATATGTTTTTCAATTTGCCAAATGTCAGCCGATGCCACTCAGATGAGAATGCTGCCTCATTTTTAACATCTGGGTGTACATGAGTGTACGCACACATATGAAATTCAGGAGATTTTTACACATTGAAAAATTCTATATGGAAACCTGTTCCATGTAAAATGTGACATGTGTAAATCATTGCTTAAATAAGCCATGTGTTCTGAGAAATTGCTATATGCTTATGTGGTTGAGGCCACTTGTGGGTTCCCAACGTGTTCATGCACACATGCACACATATACACATTTTAATGCTGTTGCTTACGCAGAAGAAACGGGAAGGAAGCAAAATTAGAGATTTTGCTGATGTTCAGATTTTATAAGCATAAGATGCCTTATAATGTGAGATGAAATACTGTTGATGTGTGCTGTTCAAATTGACTTGAGAATCTTTGGAACTAGAAAACAGGTTTTTGAGATTTCTATGCAATTGATATCTTTCCGTAGTCCTCAACTCTCTTGAGTTTGGAAGTTTGCTTGCAGACGTTTTGTTACCAAACTAGGTAACATCATCAGTGCTACTGAGTGTGGTGTTAGCTATCTGAGTGTGGGGTCACACACCCCATCAATACTGTCAGGGCATATTGCTGTACTGTTATAAAAACATGGAACAAACATCAGAGTCACTTGCATTGATGATGTTACGTAGTCAGAGAATGAAACATCTGCAAGCAAACAACCAAGCTCAGAGAAGTCTAGGAGTCCACAATTTAACCCTAAGGTACAAATATTCTCTTCTGTTGGTGATACCTTTCTACTTATTCTTACCTGCAATAAGTACAAAAAAATTATGGCAGTTGGCAAGATAACATTGTGATACGAACTGCCATTTACTTTTATTTGATCTCTACATATGTTCTGTATCTCCCAATTAAATTCTGCTACAGGGCA
The DNA here is from genome assembly GCF_028640845.1 of Ahaetulla prasina. Classification (NCBI taxonomy): domain Eukaryota; kingdom Metazoa; phylum Chordata; class Lepidosauria; order Squamata; family Colubridae; genus Ahaetulla; species Ahaetulla prasina. The sequence goes on from NC_080540.1 coordinate 136,141,600, forward strand.
TTACTACAGAGCAGAATTAATTGAAACTTCTCTTTGCTTTATTCTTCCATCAAGGGATGGCTTTAACATTACCTTGACCAGGAAGGTAATGTATGAAACCAGAGAGGATAGACTTGAGTGAAAACGTCCTTGAAGCTATGTTTATTTTAGGCTACCTGCTTTCTGAAGTCAAGTGACGATTCGGTTTAGGTTTCTATTATTTCTCTCAGAACAGGTGTTTCCTGTTGGTCAAGAGCCATGATCTAAGTTTGGGCAGCGCTGAGCTCGGTCAAGTCAACTGACAGTCAAGCTCTATCAGAATTTGACTGTGTTCTAATAGTGTGCTTCTAAGTCCCCATAGTCCTAGCAAATTCAGTAAAAAGAAACAGAAACAGGGAATGTTAAATTGATTAGGAATTTTATTGAAATGGGTATTTTTGCAGCTTTCAAAGTCATAAAGTACATGATGTTGGACCACTGTTTTATCAGACCCCATTCCAAGGTAAAGGAATGCAAAGGTTTTGTTCAAAACTTTATGTTAAGACCACAGTTTAGTTTGTTGTGTGTATGTTGTGATATGACTCAGCAAATGGTTTCCAGACTTTTGGATCATTTGGAGGATTGGCTTAGCCTACTACTATTCTTGCTCATACTGTAGTTTCTCTTTTATATTGCTGAACCTTTCCGCTACTGCCATACGAGCTCTGAAGCTAAGAAAAGGCAAGTTGGCAAATTTATCAGGGATAAAGTATTGCTCGTGCTTATGTTAGCTAATATGATTTTGTTGAATACATTGATATGGAAGCTTATCTTTTTCACCAAAGTTTACTCACATAGAAAACAATTCCAAGGAAGTCCATGAGATTTGCTTCCATGGAGCTGTAATTTAAATTTGATACGCCGGGTTATAATAGTGCACTGAATGAGTCTTCTGCAAACAGTGCTTCTAGTTCCTTAAGCTTATTCCTCTTGATGTGCACTGCTGCTTAATAAGGTGATAGAAGTTGAGCTAGGATTTTCTAAAAGCCTATAGCTTGGTAGAATGCCTCCAAGGGTCAGGCATCAGGCTTAATACAATGTTATTCAGGTAGCATTTTCATATAACTCTCCTGGTTTGAGTCCTAGGCTGCCTGGGGTCTCAGCTCACCATATTAGTTCCAAAAATATTCTTTGTTTAGATCAGAGGGGGGGAAAATCTCTTGTGAGAATGTGATTTGTTATAATGTAAAAGAAACCATCCAGTGGCTATATTACAAACATCCTGATAGATAGCAGTAAGAAAACAAGGCTTTTGTTCTGAATCGTAGATTTGTATGACTTTCTCATTCAGTGCTTTTAATCAGATGCCCTCTTTTTGCACTTGCTCTCCATTGCAATTAGTGCAGTACTCTATAAATTTTGTATGCCTCTGAGTCAGATTACACAATTTCCATTTTCTATTTTTTTCTGGAAGTCTCCCCACCTCAACAAGTAATCTCCTTAGAGTGCCCAACACTATCCAGGGGTTTCTGTCCACTTATTTTAAAGTTGTCAGTGTGTAATATTGAAGGGGTCACCTTAGTCAATCTTTTAAATGCCTTTGGTAAAATCTGCCAAATTTAGATAGCCCAGGTAATGCTCAGTCAAAGATAAGTTGCCTGTGTTCTTTGTAGCACTTGGTGCATCCCACTTAGATATTATCAGTGAAGGATCTGAGGAACTGAGGATAAGAATGCCTGCCTATCTCAGTTTTTGTGTGTGTGTGTGTGTGTGTGTGTGCGTGCGCATCTCCTGTTGGAGCTGTCCTTGGCTAAACTCTTTTAAACTTCTATCGTGTGCCTTTTAATTCTGAGTGTATGTTGACAATATTTTGATAATTCTGCCAAAGTAGATGTTTTTGTGGAGAACTAAGATTCTGGAGCAGAGTCAGAGGAGGAGGCTACACAGCAATTCAGTTAAATGAAGTCAGTTTTCTATGAGACCCCACCGCACCCTTTCTTGTAGAAGCTATTTTCTTTTCCCAAGGAAGAAAATTCCATTAAAACATTGGCAAATATTGCTTACGGACTTGAAGAATTTGGTGGTTTCAGAAATGGGAGTTCCTCCCACAAAGCCCTGTTGTCCCCAGTCCAATTTCTCACGTCCTTGTTATGTTGCATATGTATGCGTACATAATGCATGCACCTGTGTTACTTTGCTCTTTGCAGGACTGCTGCTTCTATTAGCCTACATGCAATATTGTCTTGTTTCAACAAGTCGCTTCTGGTTCCGTTTATTTTCTGTACTAATTTTTTCTCCGACTGTGATCTATAATGTGCAGCCATTTCCTCTCACAGTCATCCTTCCCCCCCCCCCCCGATCTGTATTACAGATCTTTAATTCTGGTTTTCAGTCAGCTGGGTTTAAAACGAGCTTCTTTCTCATCTCCGTCTTGCTTGGAAAACCGAAATGTTGCTCTCCTTCAGAAGCTCAAATGCTGTTATGCCTTTTGGTTAACCAGCTATTTCGGTTTCAAAGTCTAAAGTTCTAAATAGCTTATCTGAATGAGCAAGTTGGCATATTCTTCTTTAGTTGTATATTGAACATGCAACTGAACTCCAAAATGACAACTAACCTTGTATAAGCAGATGGTGCATGTGAGTTCTCTAGTTAAGGACTCAATTTTATCAATAATGGGTAGACAACTGAATTTGATGACGATCACTGCTCGTTTTTATTCTTACATGTTTTTCTTAGGCTTGTTGCTGTGCCTCTTCTGTGCGTGCTTTATATATGTAACAAACTGCTTTTAAAAGTTCTGTTGTTACTATTCTACGTTTTAAAAACTTTCTATAACAGGTGTGTTACTGCATTAATCAGGTAAATATTTTTTTTTTTGGAGTAACTTAGTTACTCGGTTTACACTGAGCAAAAGTGCTCAGTTTAGTCTTGTGATTTAACATTAATAACTGCAGTACCAAAAACTAAAGGGGAACAGAGTTACTTTATATTACAGTGCTTCTGCTACTCCAATAAACATTCACTCTATTCTGCTCCAAGCTCAGCGAAATGCCTTTGCAAGAGACTCGCAAGAATCGGTTCAGTGTTTCTTGCAATGTGTGTCAACCACTGTATGTTCCATTTTTTAAAAAAGCCAAATAGTTCTTGTATGACATTTTCTAATTGCTTTAACTGGAGCTGCTTCTTTGCTTTTATACTAAGAGAACAAAAGTTGGGGATGTTATTACCCTGGGAAAGCTTAGCTTCTTTGTTTGAGTGGGACAGACTTTCCAGGCAGAATATTAAATAAGGCTGACAGCAGTGTCTGTCCACTGATCTCACTGTGGGTTCACTGCTGCACTGGGGTTTATTTGTTTGACCCTGGCTGTGTAGCTTGCTTGGTTCTGTTGTGTGATGTCTATCTCCCCATTTTCTTGCCACTTACTCTAGTTTAGACTTGAGATTACTATTCTGTTTGTTTTGTTTTTTTAATTTATTTCCCAGCTTAAAAGAACTTTTAGACAACATTATGCTGGACAGTTTTTGTATAACTTTCAATTCTCTGTTCTAGTATCAATAAATATTTTTTTAACTTAACTGACTGTGGCTTGTGCTGCCTCATTTGGATAGCCTTTTCACTATTAACTTGTTTCCCTAAATCTTAAGATATTAATTCATTTATAACACATATTTTACTGACAATGCAATCTTATACATGTTTAATAAAATCACACTGTATTGTATGGGTTTTATTTCGGTATATAATTTCAGTTTAAAAACTATTTAACTTTGCCAGTATAAAAATACCTGCTGATACAGGCTTCAGAAGCAGTAGATGAGAAAAAGAAACATTAGAGGCTTCATTCAGCAGATCTGAAGATCCTGAGCAATTATTAAAGCATATAGCCACTGATGCAATAACATATAGCTCTCTTAGAGGATTTTTCAGAGTACTCCTTCACACAATCCCTCTCCCACAAAAATATACAGTAATAGGTTTGGGATGCATTCTATGCATTTTCCTTTAACCTTTCTTTGTGGTAGTGTGTGAAATTTCAGCACTGAACTGATAATTTTTCACAAATCTTGCAGAAAGTTATATGGCCTTTTCTGAAGCACATGAGGAACTACTAAATATCCACAGCGAGGAAAAAGTTTCAAGCAATAATTTTGCCCCTGGTTATGTAGATTATGGGTCTTTTTTTGTCATAATTTGCAGACACATTAATCTTAAAGGTAGACAAAATTGAATTAGAATACTTCGCTATCAGAAATTTTTAATGAGCTCTAAAATGCATTTTTAATGTCACAAGATATTTACACTGTCCTTTGTTCTTATCAATGTGGTGGTGTATTTGTAGCCCGTCCTTGGGATTAGCAACTGTTTAATTACACCATAAAAAAGAAACATAATCTTCTGAGGAGGAATGCAGTGTAAAAGTTCAGGGGAATGAAATATGAAACCCACCTTGTTTCATTTAGAGACTTTATCTTACAGGCCTTTTGAATAGTTCACCATACTTTGGTCAAGCTAATGAAGACCTGATCTAATTGACCTTATTTTACTTAAACAAAGCTAGAGATTGGTAATGAAGTTAAATTTATAACTGCATCTTGCTATCTAGACAAGAACAGTTCCTTACAGTGCATTTTCCTGGGTTAACATGTGCAAATTATTTAGAATAATATATTTTGTTTGTCTCGTCTTGCCAAAAGGATATTCCTATTCTAACACCCTTGTCTGTTTCATTTCTCATGGGTAATTTTAGCTGGAAAATTGATAACAGCAACTGGATTCTGTTAAGGCTGATTATATGTAGGCAGCAAAATAAAGAACACTGAATAAACCAGGATGGCAATGAAATCACTACTCATGTCGACTTTAACTTAAAATATGTTATGATGAAGCTTTGAATCCAGGATTCTTCAAATGCTGGTAGATTAATGGACTTCAAATGTTCCTGGGTGAAATTCAAATCCGGAACTGATAAATGCAGCTGGAACAGCTTTGTTCTGCTTTTCACTTTTCCTCCAAATTCCGGGACCTTGCTTCGTCAGCAGTTTCCCGAGTCTTGCCATGCTAAAACCGGCATAAGAAGGATTTCCCTTCGGTCGCGTGTGTCAGTCCAGTCCAAACCTGACTTCCTGGATGTAGGGCTCCGTCATCAAGTCGCCCCTAGTGGCCAGCTTAGGGTGATACACCCCGATAAGGATTTTCTGAACTCTCCCACGGCAGTCAGCCGCCTGAGGCTCCGATAGCCACAGCGTGTCCAGCAGCCACGCAGTTTTTCCCAGGGGGCTACCCCTGGGTGGGCATCGGGATAGGATGCAAGGGGTGGATGCAGCTCAGTCTTTCCTCCGCCTCTTCTTCCTTTTCCCGTTTCCATCAGGAAGAATCGCATCACGCAAGGTGCTGGCACCGTTCTGAATGCTTTAGAATCTCGAAGATTTGCTGCGAAGCCGCGGGGCACAATGACGCGTCGCTCACGTGGAAGGTCTTGCAAACCTGGCTCCGGCGGTTCCTTCAAGGAACTGGAGTCTGCACCTCCGGGCTTTACGGGAGGTGTGATCTCAGCCAGCGGCTGCAAGTCGTTGGCGTCGGTTGCACCAACCTTAGCAGAGGGACCGGGGGATTCTGGGAGTTGCATTCCGGTACCTCTGGCGGGCGGCCGCGTTGGAAGAAGCGTGGCTTTGTTTGTATCGTTCTCCTGATCCGTAACAAAACTTGGGGCTCGTGTTTCCCGTTCCTTCGCTATTATTAGAACTGCAATCATTTTGGAAGCGATATCTGGACCGATTAGGAAAACCTGTTCGTCCACTTCTTTTACAGCTGGGGGTCGCTGTTTTGTGGCAGATGTTGGTCGCAATCCAGCAGTCTTTAAAAAAAAAAAGGCTGAAGCTGCTCTAAGTCCTCTCTAGGGAGAACCCCAAACAGCCCTCCCGGGGCCAAACAGGCGGCGGCAGAGAGGAGAGGATGACCTTGGAAACCAAAGAAGGCCTTGGAGCGAGGAAAAATGCTCTCTGAGTTCGTGGAAGAAATGCCCAAGGACTTCCTCACTTCACAAAAGTTATTTGAAAAGTTCATTCATTCAGATTAATCCGGAGCGGGGTAGCGTCAAGCATTACGATCTTTAAGAAGATAATGGGCACCCATCTTCGTTGGTCCTCTGATGTAAACTGTTAGCCCGTGGTCCGCTCATATTTGAACGACACCCCCACAAACCAAACTACATATAGCCAGAGCTAAGAATAGTTGCATACGAATAAGTGCCTGCGATCGTCTGAGGTTGGAATCTTTAATTCTGAAAAATATTAATGGCGGGTGGCAAGTGCTTTCCCTGGGACTCAACACTCAGCAAAGCTAGCCCTGGTTGCCAGACCCAGCTCTATGTTTTCTAAGGAACAAGGGCGCTTTTCTGTTCTTGATTGGTCGATTCACTTTCTCCAAATTAACCAACTGAAGTTTGACCCTGCCCGATGGAACTTTCGACATGGAGTTTGGGGTGGCCCGACATGGAGTTTGGGGTGGGGATGACGCACCTTTGACTTCATTATAGAGCCTCTGTTTTCGGGGAGTTGCATCGCTTTCGCCTTCCCTGGCCAGGTAGGATCACGTTTGCCTTGCGGACTCTCTGGAGAACATGCCCAGTGTCCATTTCCCCGGAGCCTCCAGGCTGGGCTCTCTTTTCCCGTTCTTTTTTCTGAGAAGCTGTCCAGAGGTCCTCTCTTCTAGGACCTTCACTGATCCTGAAAAGCAGAAAGAAACCTGGTTCATAGCGGGATGGGAGGTCACCATGAAATCCCACATCTTATCAGTTCCACTGGGCATTTTTTTTTAAAGGGCAATGGTTAATCATCTCCCTATTGTTGCCAAGAAAAATCGGCTGGATCTGCACATGAAATCATGTGGAGTCTAATTTGCCCCCAGACAGATTTTACCGGTTACTTCTAAGAAGTCCCATTTAAGATGGGCTTCCGTCCATCCCTTTCTCCGTCTCTTCAGCCATTCCTTACTTTTCCATTCCTTCTTAGTCAAACAGAAATATTTCATGTCTTGTCTCATGCCCTCATTTCCTATTTGCTAGATCCAGAGCAAATCTGTCTGGAAAGTCAAGATAGAAAGAGTTCTAGGGTCTCTGCCCCCACTTTCGGCTTGGTGTAAAAGAGACCAAAGGGATCCACTTGGAGCGGGAAGGGGCGTGCCTTTAATCCCAAAAGTTAAACGGCGAGGTGGTAAGAGAAAGTTGGCTTCGAAGGCAAGCACATGCGTACTAAGAAGTAGAAATTGTCTGGGTACAGTCTTCTGAGCCGAACTGGTTGGGCTTTCTTGGCAATCAATTTTTTGAACCTCTCATGTTAAGCTATAATTCTGAGATTTCCTGGTAGTCTCCTATTCCAAGGATCAATCAGATCAGAGACAGTGAAGTTTTTCGAGACCGGCCGTCTAGTATTTTATTGAATGGAAGCCAAAGGATTCCCATTTCCAGTAACTGTTAAGAAAGTTCATCCGCTGCAAGGCTGTAAAATTTCCGTTGGCAATGGACCACTGGTCAGGATTGGTCTAAACAGAGGGGTTTTTTGACAGCTGACTAACCTCTTAGCAGCGGCGGCTCCCAACTCCCCAATAAGGAGAAAAGAACGGATAGGATATCTGACATTAGTCACTGCCGGGTAAAACCAGACGGCGCGAGGCGCGTGTGTGCGGGAACATAAAAGTTTGCGGGTAGAGTGAAGGATGTGAGAAGCGGCGATTCCTCTTCCCAGGATGCGCCCGTCATCCTGAAAGCGCTCGCCTTCACATTCAGAATCGCCGCGAAACTCTCCTGTTTCGATCTCCCGAAGGGCGGAGGGGGAGGGATATGTCTTCCTGTCTTTGGTTAGAGAAGGGGGCGTCTTAGAAGTCGGGGAGAGGAAAGAGTCTGATCTCGTCCCAGCCCGGGCCAGCTAAAACTGGCACCGCTCATCCTTAATTTCACAGTCCACTTCTGCAGCTTTTCCTGGGCAAGAGTTTAAGCTGCCTGCTGGAGACAAGATGAGCTGCTTACTAAGGCTCAATCCTAGATCTCCATCTCCGCGACAAGCCACCCCCATTCTTTATGTCAATTGTAAGGGTGCCTTTTAAGAACCTGTAAAACAACCACTATTCACCGCGCATTCACGCACATCTTTTGGGTGTACGGCTTTTTATATTTTGGGTAAGACTTTTTGCAAACATTGTAAGGTGCTTCGTAAACTCACTTAAACCAAGTTTCTTCTTAGAGCAGCCTTCCTCAGCCTGAAAATCCTGCGAAGTGTTTAAGGCTTTGAAGTTACTCCCAGCATTGCTAAGCCAGATCTGGGGAAGGCTGCCTTAGAAATTACCAGCCGAAGCCATAAAGCAACGCCTAGTGAGCGGGGAGCAACAACAGGACGGCGTTCACTTCCTTAGTAAACACACAGCGATTTGTTTTGCCAGTTTGGCCGGCTGCCTTCGGGGGGGAAAGACAAAAAATACGCGGGTACAAAAGTTACGGTCTCCCAAAGAGCTTTCGCCTTGCCCTCCCTTCCCATTCCCAGCCGCCGTCCCGGATGCCGGGTGGTGAAATCGGGGCAAGCCGTGCAGGAGGCGTTGGAAACACCGGCTCCGGTCGCCGCCCCGACTCCTTTCAACCTCTTCCTCTTCCTCTGGTGGGAGGGGAGGAACCTCCTACTCTCCCCCCTCCCCCCGCGCTGGTCTGGGGGGAGGAGGAGGAGGAGGAGGAGGAGGAGGAGGAGGAGGAGGAGGAGGAGGCGGCGAGAAACCCTTGACTCGTCACTCCAAGTGCCGGCTCTTCCCTTCCAGGACCACGAGCCGCTTAGCAAGGCGAGGGAAGCAAGCCGATGCAACCCCACCCAACCAGTGTTTCTGGACTCGATAATTGCCTACCTGAAGACACACACACAAGACTGAAAACACGGCAGAATAACAATAATTATGTTGGCGCAGAATCTGGAGAAGGGAGAGGTGCTCATTGAAAATAAATAAAGCCGCCTTTCCCACAAACCCGACGCCTTGGCCTCCTCCTTGGCAGGTTAAGGCGCGAGGGAAAGGGAATCGCTGAGTCGATCTTTAAGATCCCCGACTGGGGGCAGGTGCGGGAACAAGAAGCTAAAGTCAAGTTCCTCGCGTGGGGTGCGCAGAACCCCTTTGCAATAAGTAGGGAGGGGGTCTTTATTAAGCTTGATAGTTCAAGATTACGGCCGTCTCTGGTATTCGTTGAGATAGCGATTACATCGACGGCGGTGCCGCGATTGAATCATACGACCCACCTTTACGCTGGGAAGCCCGTAGCCAACCTTGGGACCGCGGTGGCAGTCGCTGTTTCTACTCCTGTCGCCAAACAGCTGCAATTGAACCTGTTTTACTCCAGACTACGATAACTGTACCCCGCTTAACTCTTCTCCTATCGCCTGGGAGCAGGGTGGGTCACGCAAAGTATTTGGCTGGGTTGAGTTGCGGCTTAGGGCAAGTTGAAAAGGAGCTTGGGCTTCCATATCTGGTGGACATGCCTTGTCTTGCCATTTGCGTGAACTCGACCTTTCTGTTTCTATCCGAATTGTGTTTTGGGGGGCAAATTGCCAGATGAACCTTAAACCAGGGGTTATGACCCGCAAACCCGCCTTTTAGAGTTAAGCTTAGCGGTTGGGCGAAACCAGCCGCTCAGCAACCTTTCAGGTCAAGGATTGGCATTGTTTCTAACCGCGGGGGGCCTGTATGGTCCCCCTTCCCACGATGGGCGCGGAGGCGCTAGATTGTCTTCTATAACGCCTCCGTCTCTTCAGGCTCGGACGCTTCCCGGACTCGCCAGTTATACGGAGCTCCAAACACTCCGCGCTGCCACACAAAGACCTGGGAAAGTGCGTGGTCACGAAGGCCCCGGCATATTATTACTTCCAAAGAGTTATATTGGTAATAGTGTTAAGGCTAGATGAGATAGATAGAAGGCTAGATTTAAACAACAATGAAACATGGTTTTGGTTCTTGACACCTGAAGAATTTGTAACAGGGATTAGGATTTCTGATCACAAGGAAGCCGCGGATAAGCTACCTCTGCCGGCCTAACCGAAAAGGGGAAAGGAGACCCGTATTTTACTTGAGTTAAATTCAAATCTGCCCGTTTTCCTCTCCTGCCTTTTCAGTTGATCTCAAAGGAAGACTTGGAATTGAAGTCATAGAGGCCCTTTGCTTTACAGCCTTTATGGCTTTTGTTAGTGAAATTTGAGATTGTGGATCATTGCAATTCTGCAAGGTACCTACCAATCCTTGGGTAGTCCTATTAAATTGTTTTACTAATTATTTTCCAGATAAAGAATACAAGGCTGTGCCTTGAGTTCAATTGAAGGCAACTGAATTTCTGTAAACTCCCTGGCAGGGCTGGCCTCCCACTCCAATTATCAACATTGTAAAACTAATTTAAGGTCTGAAAATGGATTGATTCATGTTTGATTATAGCAATAGCACTTAAGATTTAAATATGGCTTTGTAGTGCTTTACAGTACACTCTAAGCCGTTTACAGAATCGGCATATTGCCCCAAACTATCTGGGTCCTCATTTTACCGACCTTGGGAAGGATGGAAGGCTGAGTCAACCTTGAGCCCGCCAGGATCAAACTCCAGGCTGTGGTAGAGTTAGCCTGCAATACTGCATTCTAACCACTGAGCCACAAGATTATGCTCCTTAGATCCAGCTTCCATCCATAACTGGGTAATAAATACAGATACTGCCCTTTTAATCTTCAACTTCTTAGGGATTCATTTAATCCCAGAGACTGATGAATGCCCCAAGAGAAAACAGCTTGGAGCTCAGGGACATCCATTATCATCCAAAAATCATAGAGGCCAGCAACATAATGATATTCCCAGGGAAGAGTTCTTTATTTCAGTTTCTCGGTGATCCAGTAGGAGAACAACCTAGGTCAGATTCCTGGTTTCCACTACCTGAATTTTGGTCAAGCATGAAGTGTCTCCCCTTTCAGTTGTGTGTTGAGCAGCTGGCTAGGGCAAAAGGGTAGCACCATATTTTCCTAATTTTAGTACCTCACTCAGGAAATGGGCCGGACCTGTGCACTCCATCCCAGCTTCAGATCAGAGGAACTGCTGAATGAGCTAAGAGGCAGCTATGTGCTCTTTTCCCACAAGCCACTCAGCAGGGCAAGATAGGGTGACCCTCAGAACTGTGAATCAGGAAGAGGAGCCTTTTACCCCGGAGAGCAACAAATGAAACAGAGCCAAGTCTCTATTTACAAAGAATTATATATATTTCAATTCACAAAAAAGCAGGTACTGTATTAGACATTCCACATTTGCAGAAGACACCTACTTAAGCTTCATTTCTGAGACTGTGAGGCCAGTTCAATAATGTTTTTTTTTTCCTTTTACAAATCTTAAAAGAGAATTAAATAACTCACACCCACATACATTCAATATATGTAACTATGTACATAGACAGATACACTCACATGTCGGTCTAGCTTTTATATACCCATGTGTGTGCCTCTAGAAACCCACATCACAGGGGGCATATACCACCTTTGACACCTGAGGAACTAAGGAGAGCACTTAAAAGATTGTTTCTACCCAGGAAATACACCTCCTAGGGATTCTCCCCTCTTCCCCACTCCAGCTCTAAACTATATGGAACCACTGTCAACAAACACATATGCTGACATGCTTCCTCACCCCTGGTTGAACTCAACAGATTTGCAGAGCTTCAGAAATGCTTTGAGCTGACTGGAATTTAAAATATTGGTTTTTTCCTTTAAATAAGAAAAGGAGGGTGAACAGGGGGAAAAAATGAAGCCTGCTTACTTCTTCAGCACAATCTAAACAAAATGGCCATGTTGGTGTTGTTGGAGAAACCCCACCTCCAATAAGCAGGGAGGAGATAGGTGGGCTATGAAACAATATTTCTATCTGAGCCCAGAAATGACCAGGGCATTTCTACTTCTTGCAACGGGGTTCACTGTGTCTCTTCTCATTAAGCCACAGATAGTGTTTCATGCCCTGTTCACTCCCCCAATTAGAAAGTGTGGCCCAGTGAGTCAGCCATTCAGAAAAAGAACAGAGAAGTCAACACATCCCCCTGCCAGGCCCTTAGGGGCTCTGAGGCAGATTTGTGCTTTTTGAACCAACAAAAGATACTTAAATCAATATCTATTGGGACACCACAGCACCTGCTAAAAGCAGAGGAAAGTACCCTTCCCCCAATTTCCTCTGCGTGTTCCCTCTTAATCGGGAGGGTGAATAAAGCACAACCAAACCCTTTTCGTGATAAGTTAAGCAGAGTTCATCTTCAAGGGAGCAGAAAAATGGTTTAAATGTTTATTTAAAGTTGCAAGCATTTTTTAATCACTTGGCTTAGAAATGGGGGTGGGGGTGGTCAGAACCGATGCTTCTTTCTAAAAAATGAAAGAAATTTAGCTATAAAAACAGCTAACTCTGAAACTCTTTCCCAGCCCCACTACATGGGACTTAATCAGAGATTGAGAATGTATGAGGAAAACAGTGATGATGTGCCACACATTAATCTAATAGCCTACAAAGGAACTACAAACATGGGGGGAGGTTGGAAAATCCACTTTCAAAATAACAGCAGGAACACTGAGAATATGACCAGTCAGATGCTTTCCTCCTCAACTTTCTGGCATGTAAGGAATGTAAACAGATTTTCTTATTGGAGTGAGCAGGGAAAGATCAAGAGAGAGAGGGAAAAAAATAAAAATTAAATTAAACTATCAGCTCAATTTCTTCTTCTACTAACTCCCACTTTCCCTCTATGACAGTCATATTAAAGTGCATAACAGCAGCTACACTTTAAAAAAAAACACATCCCCTTCTCCCTTGCAAGAAAAGGTATTCAAGTTAATACTTCTTTGCTAAAACATCTTTCAACTGTTTTTTTAATGGACACTTTTTAGAACAACAACTTTTTTTCAACTGGAGCAAAACAAAGCATGACAATACTGTAAAGTCAAGTGCTTACTTCACTGTCCAGCCAGAACAGTTGTGTATACAGCACACTTGATTGTACAAAGCAACACCTTATAACAATTAAAAAAAACAACCCCTGGAGCTTTTTCAATCCCCAGATGAATATAATATCCCCATATTTTCAGTCAACATCATATTGTGGGAAGGAAAGAGAAACAATTGGGGGGGGGGAATTAAACCAAGGTATTATGATTGACTAACAGAATCATTCATTATCTACACACCAACTCTTGCCGTTGAGGCAAGAGATGCATCGCTTCTCTCTTTTAATATCCTTCTCTCCAAAGGCCTTAAATAAAAAAAAGCAACGATCAAACAACTTAAGAGTTGAAATATATATATTTATATGTATGTATATAGATATATATATATATATGTATTTTTCTTTAAATAACATATTTACATCTAATAGAAAATATAACTCTAGAGATAATTTTTTCAACCAAAATTGAAATTGGTGTGGCAAGGTGGCAAGGTTGGGGTGGGGAGGGAAGGGAGATAAAGAAAAGAATTAAGGACAGATGTTTGAGAAGCAAGCCTGTCCAAAAAAGTTTTAAAATAAAAGTTAAAAAAAAACAAAATCCCAATTCATCCGACCTCTATCCAAAGCCTTTCAAGGACTTCTCTTCTCTGAAAAGAGGAATTCACCGCTTTTCTTTAAAGAACCCTTGGTCTGTGCTGCTCTCCTTGATGGTTACTGTCAAGAAATTGGATGTCACGTCAGTCACTACTACTTTCTCCAAATTGTTGAGAGATGGGCTCCAAGGTTCTTCTTCTGGGTCACCCAGGATCCGGGAGACAGGGATGCGGGCAATGAGGGAAGGCCTGCCAGCCTGTGTCCCTATGCCATCTCGATATAAGCTGCCTTGGTTTGCAGAGCTGTGCAAGATCTTAGAAGCCCCCAAGTCCAAACCACTTTGCCCTTTGGAATCCAGGAAATCCGCCCTGTGCTTGGGCAGTCTAGGAGGGTAAGTCTCAGGTGCACCCAGTTTCATGCCAGTTTCTGCCCTTGGGTTGGGAACAACATTGGGTAACTCAGGCTCTCGTCTCCGGGCTAACTGGATCACGCTATGTCCTGAACTGAATTTTGCTGTCCCAGAGTTAGCTGTCTCTTCCAATTTTCTGGCTTTTAGGTAGTCCACCACCATCTTGTCTCCAGGCTCCATTGATTTACGCTTTGAGGCAACTTCTGCCATTTCAGGTAGGTCTTTCCTGGCCTTTGGACCTCGCTTTTTGAAGGCGCCTTCAGATCGGTCTTCCTCTGTCCCCATCCTGTTTTCCTGGATGGGCTCCATTCGAGGCATGCTGGGGGTAGAGGTGGTGGAGCTGCTTTGAGGGGGCAGTGGAATCTGTCTCAGTCCTTCTCTAGCCCGGGAAGTAGAGCCGAGTTCCTGTGGAGATCGTCCGGGATAAGGTACCCGGAGGCCCCTAGCAGAGTCACTACGGAATTCATATGTTTTGGCTTTGGCTTTGGCCTGGGCCTGTAAAAGAGTGAAAGCAACTACACTTCTTTAGTCCTATGCTCCAACAATGTTGTCAAAACAAAGGCAGAGTGACCCCACACACACACACTCAAACACACATACATTCAGAGACAGCAGAGAGCAGAAAAGAAGCTGGTTCTTCAGAATTTGACCTTTTAATTAAGAAAAAAGTTGCATTTTCCATTACGACCCCAGCAGAAACTCATAATGAACACATGGTTCTTTGCATTTGTCTTTCTTACCTTTAAAAGGAAAGTTTTGGGTTTGGGGCCACGTTTCTTAGGACCATAAAGTTCCATTTCTCTTTCCCTAAATGTGATTTTTAAGAAAAAAAAAACACACAAATGCAGGCATTATTAGGACACAGAATGATTTAATAGTCCTCTAAAACACAATGTTATGGCTTGAATAAAAGTGTAGGGTTTCCTCAAACAGACATACCTTTCCTCAAAAGCAGCAAGGAGGCGGGCATCTAGAATGTTTTCCTCAGGTTCCCAGGTGCTGTACCTAGCAAAAAGTAAAAGAAAGTCAAACAGAGAGGGAGAAGAAAAAAAAGAGAAAGAAAATATTTTCCCCCCTCCCTCCTTATGTTGCAAAACACAGCAGTGGAGGATAGCTTTGGAGTGTCCCTCTGTCTACTCCACAAATTATTTCCGTCCTACTGCAATTTTAGCTACCACTCTACATTAGACTGCTACACTGAGGTCTACTTACTTCTGAGACCAGCCTTTCCATTTCACCAGATATTCCATGCGACCCTGCAGTTGTCAAGAAGAAACAAATGAGCCCGCATTTCAGGAGAGCGTACTAAATAAACGGCGCTACAACATACTTGCTATGAAAACCAAAGGTGTTCCCGACCGCATGCGTCAATTGCAAAAAAAACACAAAAAAAAAAAACAAAAAACCCAAGCAGACCCAAAGCATGCCACGAAAATGCAAAGGCAAAAAAAAAAAAGCTGCAAGGGCGGAAAAAAAAATCCATGCATGAAAAGGGGGCGTGCTTGCAAGCCGGGTTCCCAATATGCATGCAGAGCTGCGTGCAAAAAAAAAAAAAAAAAAGGTAGCCGCAGCAGCCAAAAACGTGCATGCATTTAAGAGGGGTTGGGGGGGGGGAGGGTCCGCGACGCTCGAGATGGTGGCAATCTGCGCAGCGCGAGCCGAAAGGGGGAGCGGCAGGCAGCAAAGCGCTGCTGCAGAAAGGAGGGAGCCGTGCGGAGCCCCGCTCCTCTGCCTGCCTGCCTGCCAGCCTGCGGCCTCGGGCGGGCCTGGCGGGTTCGGTGCCGCGCGCACAAAGCCGAGCCTGCGCTGCCAGGCGGCGCCGGAGCACCTACTTTCCGGATGCGTCTCTTGAGCAAGGCCTCGGCCGCGAAGACCCTCTCGCCCACGGCGGAGAGCTCCATGTTTACTCGGCCGCTGGCAGCAGAAAAGCGGCGGCGGCGGCGGCGGCAGCCAGCACAGCCCAGACCATAATACTCCGCTCGCTGACGTCAGCTTTCGCCCTCCCTCGCCTCGCCTGCCTCCCTGCCTGCCTCCCTGCGCACTTGTTGCTGGCTTTGCCTGCCTGCCCACCCGCCCGCCCACTCAACCGCTCTTCTACGGGAGAAGGGCCGCTCTTGTCGAAGCCCTGGCTCGGCTTCGGCTCGACTCGGCTCTTCCCCAGCCTCCCCTTCCCACCGCCCCCGCCTCCTCGCGACGTGATCCGCGTTTCAATCACAAAGGGGCGGAGCCAAAGGAGCAGGGATCCCGGAGGGGGGTAGGGAGGCTGAGTCCCCAGCAGGGGGAGCTGGGAGGGGGACCTCCGGAGCGGCTGAGGTGGGGAAAAAGCGAGACGGAGGGGGTCTTCAGCTGTCAGGAGGGGGAGACAAGAGGAGGCAGGGGGAGGGGAGCGGGAGCCCCCTCCCCACCCCTCCTCCTTCATATCCAGCCTTGCTCACCGCACTCCTCCAATCCGCTTGTCCAATTTCAGTCCCCTCCCTTTCTTGTATGTGTGAGTGTCGGGTGGGGGGGATAAATCAATGGCATTTATAGAGCCTGGAGACAGGCGAAGCTTTTCTTTCTTTTTTTAATCGACTTCCTTACTCCAGCTAAATAAACAACGACCACCCCTCACCCCACGCCCCAAGCCTGGAAAGAAACAACTCCCCCCACAAGTAATAAGGAGGCGGATATAATAATACGCGATCGAGGAGAGGAGGCGCCCCAGCCCGATTAATCTGGGAGAGAGGAGGAGGAGGCCAAGTTAACCCTGGGATTCGCAGAATCTGGGCATTGACGCATTAGGAACTCGATTTTGAGCCTTGATTCTGGAGCAGGGTGGATTGAGTGTGTTGCAAAAAGCGGAGGGAAGAGACACGCCGACCACACGGCACCATTCCTTCTTCTTCCCTCGGCTGAACGCCTTTCTTCGGGGTAATGGGGGGGCAGGGCCAGTATAACTGTGGTTCCAAAACTGCACACCCCCCCTCGCTCCAGCCCGTCGACTTTCCTGAAAGGAGACGTGGTTGGGTGGACACCCACGCGCATAATGAGTTGAAATGTCGAAGCAGCCGCACAGAGCGCCCTCCCCAGTCTCATTTCTTAGTGGTTCCGGGAAGAATCGTCTCCCTCCGAACTGTTCCTCGTAGATCCAACTAGACCGGGACTTTCTCCGACCGTCTTGGATCTATGCAAATCTCTAGGACAAGCGCCTCCCAGACTCCACTTCGGTGCGTTCTGCTAAACCTACCAGTCCCTCCGCTTTCCCGCTGGTGTGCAATTTCCCTTTCATCTGTCATTCTGCAGAGGAGTGGAGAAATGCAACTAGTTTTCCTTTCATTACAGCGTTTTGAACTAAACTTGGTGAACGTTGACTTCAGCACATTTTCTGTGAGAAGCATAAAGACGCGGGGAGATGAACTAAACACACTGGTGTCTTTACCTCATACTGTAGCTCATAACTTATGTCCAGGGAGAAAAGCTATTTACCCACCGAAAAGTATGTTAGTCCTTCCACTCTAAGCCTCTAAGTTTAGCGCTTAAGGGTCATATACCGGCAGTTAGAAAAAACTTCCATGAACACCAATAATCTTTGTTCCCCAGTAAATCCTGGTGAGATCAAGGAAATATCTATATATTTGCTTGACCCTAAGAGTCCTTTAGACTCTTGGGAAGACGTGGCCTTCCCAGACGTGTTCTTAGTGTAGACATGCTAGATGTGTCCAAAAGATGTATTTGTGTGCAGAAATCGCGGTCACGATCTATCCCTGACAACAATCTAATTGTCCCGGATCATTATGATCTGCATCTAAAAAAATCTTAAAGTGAATCCTGTTCTACTCTGCTTTTCTGCTTCAAATCAGCGAGGATCTCAGTTTTGTACTCCACCACACGATTTTCTGAAGCCCCTGTGCTGATGGGTTGGAATGAAAACCAAAGAGTTCATAGAAGTATACCAGTGCTCAGGAAATAGTTTTATAGTAATATCTAGAGATTCTACAATGTGCTTAACTCTCTGCTATCGAATGCATTAAAATACGAAACCAAGTCTTATCATCAGTTAATCAGTGTATGTAATTTTAACTCACTTCCGGGGAGGGGTGAAGGCGAGGAGGAACGTCGAATCTATTTGCAGGCTAAGTTTAAAAAAAAAAAAGCAACCGAGACATCTTCCCTTCTAAACCGCCAGTTCTGAATTACAAAGTCGACTTTCGCAGCAAAAAAAGCAGTGCCAGCAATCCAGCTGTTTCTGCTTAGCTTAAGTTGAAATACTTTCCAACAGTTTGGGCAGTGAAAATAAAGTCGACTTCAAGAGCCTATAATGCGCGGTTCTGATTTCCTAATACTTAAGTACCTGGGGAGGGGGGAGAGGTTGTTCGTTAGTCTTCTGGAGAGACCGCGACGGGGTGGGAGAAAGGAGAGTGGCGGTGGGGTAGGAAAAGTGTGGGGTAGGTCAGATCCCATCCGGGGCGTCTGGAGGTCGGGGAAGAAACCGCCTGCCGATCCCATCCTTAAGGGCGCGAGCAGTGTATGTTCTCCCAATTTTTGACCCTCACCAATAACTTTGGGTGAATCTTGTCACTGAACCGTTTACCGGATCTCATTTCGATCCGCTCCTCTGCCCAACTCTTGAGAACACTAACGCCTCTTGAAGAGTTCAGATATTTGCTCTAAAGAGATATTTTGCTGTATTTCTTGCCTTCTTGCTCCTTTTAACTGTATTTACCTTTTGACGCTTTGAAGAGATTCAAAGGATTAGGAGACGTGGGAGGAGAGAACGAAGGCAGAACAATTTTCTATTTTGTGTTTTGGGGAGGGGGGGATTGTCTGTTTTTGCACTTTTCGGTGAAACCTAAACAACAACGACCCTCTCAAAGCGAATATTGTATTTGCTTTATAGTGATTCCTGAGTGAATCGCAGACCATTTTTTTTTGTCGCCCCAGGAACCAGAGTGCGGGAGAGAGGGGACACCAATAAAATCCCATCATAGTGTCATGCTTGTGGGAACTTAAAACACGAAAACAATCGGATGGGAAGCGAAGGTACAACCTAGCTTTTCTAGGCAGCAATTTCACCCAAAGAAGTGAGGTGCTGGTTTCAGATGAAACACAAGATAAAAAAGAATTCCGTTTTTCTCGACCCGGGCTCAATGTCCACCTCTGGTTTCTGTGTCCCAGCAGGGGGAAAGGGAGCAAGGGCTTCCACCATAGAAGACTTCCAGACACTCGCCAAAGTTGCTAGGGTAGCAATTCTATAATCACCTTAAATCGCTAGCAGAGAGGCAGGTATTGGGAACAAGAGGTGACAACAGAATCTTATATCGCACCTACGTCGGACATTTGGAGGTTGCTCAGCTCTACCTCTTGAGGAGCCCTGGTTCACTCACGTGTACCGGCTTGATTCCTCTTCTTTTCTTCCTCCGACTAAACACGATACAAATTAGAAAACTTTTTGCAGTCAGTCAGGCTATCTGCCCATCTGTCCCTGTCCGTATGTCTGTCTCACTCACTCACTCACTCACTCGCGCGATTTTCAAGCACTCCGAGTAGAAAGATTGCTGGCTCCACCAAGCGTCAATCTACGTGCGCCTCTGCTTGGATAAATAAGGTAAAGCTTTCTCTTCCGCTAGGTTGTCTCTATATCTGCTTACAATTTTGACCGTCACGGCGGGTCTGGCGAATGTGGAAATAAAATGCTCTCATCACCGCAATTGTATCAAGAGAAAACGGCAGCCGATCCATTTGCGTCGTTATTAACAGCTTGGTCAATGTACCTGCCCGCCTCCAATTCGCCCGGCCTCCTCCCTCTCGCTCTCTTTGTGTATACCCACATAGCTCTTGAAGGGGATGCGCGTCCGCGCAACACCTGTTTCTTTCCAGGACTCTTAGCTTTTCTCTCTCCCAGCCAAAATCGAGAAGGGGCGAATGGGAGAGCAGGTGCTGAGTTACGCTTTCATCCTGGGTTTTTCCTGCCGACCTGGGACCGGGGAAAACAATTTGGCCAGGGACAGTCGCGGGGGGCGGAATTGGTGAGGGTTGCCTGCCGAATATCTCCCCAGCCACCTGCCCCTTGAAAGGCACGCCAGCCTATAGAACCCGCGTGTCTAGGAGCAGCGGGGGACGGAAGGGAGAAATATCCCGGTCCCTGCGGCGGAAAGCGCGGCGGAGGAACCCGCTCTTTCAGCCAGGAGCCGAGTTTCTGCAGAGATCGGTGCCTGCGCGCCTGCGCGCCAGCCGGGCTCGGAGAGAATGCGCGTTGGTGGGTTGCCGCGTTCGTGCCCCGAAGGTCACTCCATTAAAGCCGGCCTAGGAGCAATTGCTACATACTGGTGGAGGGGCACGATCGGTGTTGACCCCGACCCCCAACGACAAAATAACGGACAGCAGCCTTCTCCCCGGAGAAAAAGATGGCCAAATTTAGCAATCGGGGACCGTTTAACACCTTTACTGAGAGAAGGCTCTGTGAGATTCAGACATTTTCACACACCTCTTTAAGGGATCAAGATGAAAGAGTCTTTTAAAAAGGAAGGGGAAATGTAATCGGAATGGGGAACTAGAAGGGACAACAAACAGGCTACAATGTATATTGTTTCCTGCCGAGTATGGATAGTAAAGGTAGTCTTCAACTTACGACCATAATTGAGCCCCATATTTATGTTGTTAAGTGAGAAATTTGTTAAGTGAGTTTTGCCCCATTTTACGATTTTCCTTGCGGAGTTTAAATGAATCACTGCATTTTTAAAATTAGTAACAGGCTTGTCAAGTGAATTTGCCTTCCCCGTTGACTTTGCTTATCAAAAGGAGATCAATAGGACTCTGGGACACAACAGCCATCATAAATGTGAGTCAATTGTCAAGCCTCCAAATGTAAATCACGTAACCATGGGGATGTTGCTGTGAAAAATGGCCATAAGTCAATTTTTTCACTGCCATAGTAACTTTGAACCGTCATTCAATGAACTGTTATATAATAGCTGGGGGGTGGGTGGGAAGGACATGCTCCAATGCAAATTTTGGGCACAGTCGCTGATGCAGCAGCACCTGCTCCCTTGCTAGGTACCCTCCTTGCCAGAGCTTCCATTGGCCTTTTCCTGTCCCCAGCAAGCCATCAAGTAACAGGGAAAAGCACACGCACAAAAAAAAAACCCTCCGTGGCTGACGCACGTTGATAGAAGAGCTTGCAAACTTTTATCCTTTGCGAGAGAGCCTAGGATCGTCCGCATTGAAATGACTGGGGATAGACTGTGACCAGCTTACACGCACATCAGCATGTTTTCTGTCTGTGCACTAAAGCATGGCATTTAACCCTCCAGCCTTTGAAAGGCCATCGGCCAAGGTCAAAATCTGCTTTAGGACCCGGAACGAGAGGCCGCGCACAGGAAGCGGTTGTCAGGTGAACCCAGGTGGGAGGCAAGCGCCCAGCCCGCCAAAGTCAGGCTGACCCCGGCAGCCCGTCTTTTTTTCCTCCGGTGTCTTCTGGGCTAACTAACACTCGACTCCTTTTCCTTTCAGCAAACGACTCAAACCAAGTTCTGAAGTGACTGATGAGAACAAGGGCAACGAGTTGGGACTAAATAATCCCAAATTTAACCCATCCTGATTGTGAATCTTCTTGCTGGCGGCTGACGTCAAGCGAAAGAGGGGGCGGAAAGCCTTATATAAACGCTCGTGTAAAAAACCCTTTACACTAGTGTTGAATTATGAATAATAGAGTTGTGAATTATAAGAGCAAACAGCGCGTCTAAACCAATAAATACGGTTCGTGTCTCTCGATCTGTCAGCCGCTGAGTCGGCAAGTGCGCCGGCGAAACGATTTTGTGTGTGAGTGGGTGTCTATGTGCGGTCCCCCCCCCGCGCGCTGCAAATGATAGAAGCACGCGGCACGTGGACAAAGCAGCTGCGGCTTCTTGCCTGGCTCAAAGGTGTCCGGCCCTGATAGCGTTCTGCTGTGTGCCATCTCTCGATCTGGTGGAAGCCAAACGAAGGGGTTCCGGAAAGCCAGTCACGCAAAAGTTTTTTACTGACAACATCTTCAGTCCTTCAGCATATTCCCACCAACCCCCTCGGTCCGATCGCCTTCTTTGCTTGACCCCTACCCCTTTGTAGATGGCGGAGATAACCTATGTATTAACAACAGTCCTTGATCCTTCATTGGGAAGAGGGGCAGGTGAGGAAATCTTATTCAGCACTGCCGGGACTATTAATACTTGGGATCCTGTACTGAACCTGAGAAAAGGAAGAGAGACAAAGATTCCCCTCCCTCCTGAATCAACCTGTGATAGTAGAGCCCGGTAGATTCCTTACTAACCAGTATCCTCAGAGTTAATTTTACCTGAGTCCCGCTAAGGTTCTTTGACCAATAACAATTACTTCAATGTATTTCTTATGGAATGAAATTGGGCCAGCTTCCTAAACTGTGCTGGTTTAGTACTAGAAAGATTGACAGGCATTGTTCACACAGACATTCACCAAATTAACCTATATTCTGGAACCACCTAATACCCTGAATCATAAAATAACCAAATGAACTCAGCTTGCACTACAAAATCACAAAAAAGCAAAAAAAGGTGGGGGGGGAGAACCGTTATCACAAATTAAATTCAGCACATTGTATGAATGCAACTGCTAGAAAATCTGTCCTAAACTTTCATTACCGATACACTCACATCGCTGATGAGCATTATACAAAAAATCCCAGAGAACAAAAATGCTGCTTTTGATTTAGGAGGCCTTTCAGCCACTGGGAATAGTTCTAGGGCCTATGGGAAGATACTAAGCAGCACTAAGCCATAATAGGTTTATTAGTTCTAACTAAATCTTTTAGCTTTTCTTGTTTATAACAAACTATGGTTTATGGAAGACACCATAACCAACTACCAAAAGAACACCTTCTGTGTATTTATAAGAAGGGAAAAGTATAAGGAAGCAAGAGTCATGTAATCCATTTTTCTGTATTCCAGAGTGACCAATCAAATTCATTCTGGAATCTCTGAAAAATGAAGATAATCTCTCTTTGCATACCCACAAACACATACACACCCCACAGTAGCTGGCAATTAAGGACTGCTCCCTTTGATTTAGAGAGGCAGAAAACAGTTTTCCAATCTAGTAGTGGGTGAGAGCCAGGAGTTCTCAAGTTTTTTAGTCCTCTTTAAAACTACCTGAACTAGTGACTGCCACCACCTTTGATGACAAGTGTAGGCATGGAAGAAGACAATGGTAAATTCTCTCCTCCTAACAATGAGATTGCATGAACCCTGTAGTCCCCATCAATCCAGCTTGACCTGAAGCCTCTTATCAGGCCCAAATTGCATTACTTTTAGTTTTAATGAAGGAGCTGGAGTTACAGAGCCTCAGTCTGAGGGGATAAGAAAAGTTAATGGGTACCAAGGACATCTTCTATAAACAGGACAACCAAGATACAATAAAAGAGATAAAAGGTTCTCCAGTTGGCTCGCTCTTCTGGTGAAGGGAAATACCAGCAAATTTCTCATCCTGCTTGCTGCCACCAAACATCCTGGCCATCAAAGAAAGCTGTGATCTAATTATCTCTGCCCACTACTTACCAGGGCTAGATATCAAAATATCTCCCCTTTAACCTGCTGCTCTATAGATGTGTTAGACTACAATTGGCATAATCTCTAACTCAGTCATATATATGTCAGCTAAAAGGGCAGTTTTAGGGGAACTAGTCTTATGGTGAACACACCCAGGCAAGTTTCTTTGCAAAAGTCGCTACAAATCTGGAGAGTCCTGGTAGCATCTTGCTCAAGTACTAATCAAGTCAAAGCCATTTAGCGTTTTAAAGTTCAGATAAGATTTTGATTAGAGCAACAGAAATCTGAAACTCCCCACTCAGAATGGGGTGCAAGAAAAAAAATCAACCACAGTGATGAAGCTTCTGTAGAAGATTTAAACCAAAGAAGGATGAAGGAGCCATCAGGGTTTCTCCCTGATCTCTCTGAAGTATGTTCTTAATCCACCTTTAGTTTTTACAGTAGCGAATCTTGGTTTGCAATTTTCATTCTTTTGTATAGTTGCCAATATATATTTCAGCAATGATATATTGTTAGATACAATATCTCACCAAAAGGTAGGTTAAATATCAAAACTGATAATACAAACAAGCTGTTGATTTCCAGATTGATAGGGAATAAATAGTTTAGGTATCTGTCTGAAGTGGGCAAGTCACTACTTGCTTTTTTCCTGGACCTCCTCACACAACCTCAGGGCTTCTTCTACTGTCTCAAGGCCTTCTGTGGAAGCCCTATCCTGCTAAGACAGCCCTAAAGCTGCTGGCTTGTTTGAATGGCAAATTGAGGGTGGCCCATTCCAGATGAAGATGTTTTAGATTCAGGGTTTAGGTCCATAATCCCATGGCTCAGCCTCTTCAAAGAAGGGACCATGACCATCGATTCCATTGTTAGGTTGATTGTAGTAATCATAATCCTGTTGCCCTCCTGATCATTAGCTCTTCAGTTTTAAAAGACAGTGGATTTAAACAGATTTGTTGCTGTGTATAAGGTCTGCAAATGGCAATGCGTTCATGCAGTTTGCTTAATCCTACCATTCTCATGGTGTTTTAAACTTGATTAGTCTCAATCTTGATGTTTATGAAGGGTTTAGTGGGTTGTACAAGGGGAACCTAGCTTGTTTGGTTAGTTGATTCAGCGATCAATCGAAGTACACAGTGTGAATGACAAACCAGCTGACCATATTATCCAGTCCTGTATAGCCTGAGTTAAATGGCTCTGGCTAACTATGGAAATGTTGTCCTGTAAACACAACCACTGTGGAGCAAATATTTTGGCTGTCTGCAGATGTCTCTAAGGTCCCTCCCTTTCCCACCAGAAGCGTTCCAGAGTCATTGGAGTGCATGCTCCAGAGTTCCCAGCTGGTGAGCTCTCAGCTGGCAGTCGTAGCTTTAGTAAGTCCGCCAGCGCCAGCGCCAGCGGTGCCCATTCGCTCTTTAGCAAGTGGCAGACTTGGTGGTAAGCGAAGCTCTGCCTAAATTGCCCATAAACCGCTGCTGAGTCGGGGGAGGGGGGGCGGCCGATCCAGCGGGTGGTGTCTGCCCAATCCCATCAGCACCCTTGGCTGCTCGAGAAGGGAAAAAGAAAGCAGGGGGGGGAAAGGAAAACCAAGGGAGACGGGATCAGGAAAGAAGAGCCTCCAGAACAGGTAAGAGAAGAGACGCGAGGCTGAGCCCTGGAGTAGCTGTGACCAAGCAAGTCTTCTGTCTGCCGGAGACAATGAAACCTTTCTGAGACTGGGCGGAGGACTTGGGAAACACATATTAACAGGAGGGCGAGGGTCGTACAGCTTAAAAGGTCCCCGTAGTCCCGAAGGTGGGGACTCAGCCTGGAGGAAGGACTGGCGCGGTGATTTCAGAGAGATTATGATCACTTCACCTATCTTCCCAAACATAGTCCTCCAGACGGGGTGGATATCTCCTCCCACCGCCGCGCTGCTGCAGAGCACCGGGTTAAGGAAGTTAAACCTGTTGTTTGGGGTTCAAGGTTGGTTTCGGCTGGGATTCTTCAGATGCAGCAGGACTTAACTTCGCGCTATTGCAGAGGATGCCTACCTACACTGCAATCCACCGACGGGGAAGTTCTCCTTCTTTCTCTGCCCCTTCGACGTCCGGGTCCGACTTTCCTTCGAATGGCTCAACATGGATCCGGTCACAGTCTGGGGCTATGGAGCATTGCGCTCCTGAGATTACCATTCGCCTGCTTTACCCGCACAACAGAACCGTTCCAGTTTTACTCTGATCGTGTACCGGGGGTGAAGGTTACAAAATGCCCCATTATCCAACACACCGTCCCTAGAGCTCCGTTTGGGAAGAGATCCGAATGGAAAAGAGAGTGAGGAATGGGATTCCCCCTCACTCTCAATTAACAGGCTAAAGGTGTAACTTCGTTGTTCAGTCGCTACGTCGCGCGACTTAGCGACCCCTTGGGCTATAACACCTCAACCCTTCCCACTCCCGTCCTCTAAGGTAGTTTCTCAAGCAGTTTGCCAAAATTCACGGCCACTGCATCCATGACACTATCTATTTCCTCCTCTGCCGTCTCCTTTTGCCTTCTATCTTTCCCAACGTCAGGGTGTTCTCCTAATAAGTCCTCTCTTCTCATTTGGTGGCCAAAGTGTTGAGGTGTGAATAACCGTTATTAGACCTGAGCTGGTCCCCCGAAAGCAATTGGAACAGCGACAATGAACTATCAAGTGACGTTCCAGATACAACCCAGCTAAACACCTGTTACTTTATCAATCTAGACCACATCTAGTTTCTAAATAGGCTTCCTCTGGACAGATGTTTTAAAGGGATTTACAAGCAGTTGCTCAGATCTCAGCGCCGAATAAAGGATTCGTGCCATACTAAAGAGAAAAGGGTGTGTGTCTCTATTCAGATAAGGTAATGGTAAGACCCATTCAATTCAGTATAACTTCCTTTCAAATAAATGATTGCAGATCTGCAACCTAAATATACGCGAGGAGGTTTAGCTTTACTTAAGGCTTATGTTTTAACTCCTCTGGTTTTAGATCTAATGAACATTTCAGTCAAAGCTAGCCTTGTGAAGGCTGTTTTTTTAAAAAAGAAAGAGATGTCAACAACTGGCGTGTGTACGTGCGTTTTCTCACCCCTCTAAGAAGCACGTGTCCTTGCGGCCCATCCACCTACTACTCCGTCCCATTTGTGTTAGTGTCCCAACAACCCTGCGACATCAGACAGGGGCTGAGAAATGAACCGATTCACCCAGGGGATAAGTTTGGATCTAATTGCACTTCTGACACAAGCACTCCGCTGCTGTGAGTCTCGTCACTCGCAGAGATGGCGCAGGCTTTCCATGCCGCGTACAAAGTTTGCCTTCAGCTCTGGCGTATTGACAATTGCGCGAGGGCAGAAGACGTCATAAATCACTAGTGGCGAAGTTTTCCAAAGTCACCCAGTTTTTTTCCTTTTCCTTTTCCCAGCTTTATATGTCTGTGTGTGTGTGTGAAATAGTTTCTATATTTTAGGGGAAGGGAAAGGCTGATTTCCCACATGCGTGGAAGCCAAGTCTTGTATTTTCCAGGAAGGTAAAGACTGACGTTCAAGTAAAAAAAAATGGAGATACAGTAAGCATTCCACCTTGCATTCTTCCAAAGCAGGGAAGTGTAGCTAACCGTTTAACTACAGTTAACCTCCGGCTCTAGTGTTTTACACCAGGCAGATAACCAGCCTACACGAAAAGATTTCCCGAGGCTCTTTAGAGGAAAATAATAATAATTAAAAGAAGTGGCGGCGGGGGGGGGGGACGACGACAAGGAAACGGAGTCACCACTGATTCTGCGCCTCTCAGGCGCTGGACCAATAGATTCAAAGCTGGTTTTTTATTGGCTGGTGGAGGACGGCCTACTGGCTGTTGCTACTGCTCTTCTTTCTTTCCCCCGCCCCCGCGGAATTGTGGCTAAATCCTCTTTCGTGTTTATGTCGGGTAACTGGTTGTAATCCCTATAATGGAACACAGTAATGATGCGTCTTTTCCCTTACATCACCGATCTATTTGCAATGAACCTGGAGCCAGAGGCGCCTTCGGACATGTAGGGTGATAAAAAGGCCCTTGCTAATGTGATAATTTGGCTAAAGTCGCGCACGCGCGTGACCGTGTATGTGTGTGTGTGTATATATATATGTATGTGTATATATGTATGTGTATACACACACACATATACATACATACATACACATACATACATAGAGGGGGGGGAGAGGGAAAGGGAGAGGGAGAGAGACTGAGAGAGAAGTGTTAATTCTCACATTCATTCTCACATTAATATCTGCAAATATATTTGCAGATATTAATGTGAGAATTAGAATCTCTATTTCGGCCACTGTATGTAAGGTGGGAATTTATGAACATTTATTTTGTGAAAAACCCCTTGCTAAAGAAGCAGGTCCCTAGTGTGGCATTGCAACACATTTCTTGAGGAGCAGACGCTCTGGGTCTGGTGCCTTCAAGTAGATCTGGGAAAGCCTTCTTTTTAAAACTGGAGCAGCCACTCTGTAAAGTGCTAGTGGAAGTCTCTCCCACCCTGCCAAAGATACCAGGAAGGGAAGCTAAGATCTGCCTTCTGTAGGCAAATTATTTATTCTACACCCTGTTCCTGAAGTCGGCCCATTTCCTTTTAGACAGACATAAATAAGCCAACAATGTAACTCAAGGTGAGAGGTTGGTGCCATCTAACCTACTGTTCCCTTGCGTAAAGAAACACAAACCCTTTCCTGTAGCTCACATTTATTGCAAAGCGAAATTCAGGAAAAGCCCTGACTTTGGCAGAACTGGAGAAAAGAACATTTGAAGGAACACAGCTGGGAGAAGAATCCAATAATTGAACATTGCTTTCTTACTCCCACCTCCAACCCACATGCTGAAATTTTCATAAAAATGGAGCACACGCACACTCACACACATCAGGACAAAACAATGTTGATGCCTTCCAGTACTGTTGTGTGAGCTCTGATGTTTTCTAACATCAACACATCTTTAATCAGATCTCTTTACAGCATTAAATAACCAGCCTCATCCAGCTTAGTAAATGATGGTATATGTAGCTCAGCAAGTCTAGGAAATGGATTGGGAAAGCAAGGGAGTGTCAGCATCCATTTCAGGTCTTGAAAGATCGCTTTATCCTAAACATACCAGTGATATTCCTTCAGTTTTGCACAAATGGCCTCTGCATTTTTTCCAAGTTAAATCCAGTCAATTACAGATGTTGCAGAGGCCAAGGATGAAAGGAGAGCAAGTGAATTTAATGGGTTTTAAAAGAAAGCTACCCAATGGCTATCATGAGAGAGGGAGGGAGGGAGGGAGGGAGGAGAGAGAGAGAGAGAGAGAGAGAGAGAGAGTTTAAGTCATAGATTTCCTTTTTTCTTTTCTCCTCACTTGGGATGCCAATATTCTGGCTAGAAATTCTTCCATTTTGTTACAAATATGACTATACAGTGAAATAATGTATGTGCATATTATGAACTCTATAACATTAATGCCTAAAAATTCTGGATAGAATGAGAATTATGGGAATCACATGTACACTCTCTCTTTCTCTCTCTCTCTCTCTCTCTCTCATCTCTTTGTATAACTACACTTCATTAGGTATACCTTTACTATGCATAGGCTGCATAGAATATAACACACACACATACAAAATACAATACACATCAGGGTATTTCACTGCTTTCAATGACTATAATGCAAACTAGTTTGTGTATAGAGTGGATTCCAGCCTGGTTTGAGCTCTTTGGATTGATTTTTTTTTACTTGCTTCAAAGGTCTATGTGTGTATCTGAGTCAGAGAAAGGCAATTGGATCCCTACAGTTGTCTTCAATGTACTGTGCTTATTATAAGCCATGGCCAATTTACCAGACCAAGTGAGGTTTACTGGAGTTGTGGTCCTTTCTAGCTGGTTTGAAATTATCCATCCCATTTTTTCAGTTATCTGCTCCTTCTCTTATCTAATGACCACAGTTCATTCCACAGCTTGAAGTTCTCTTCAAGCTTGAGTGAGAATTCTCCCTTCAGATGCCTGAATGGTATCCCTTCCTCAATACCATCACATCTGCTACCTGGTTTTCTGATGAAGAGGAAACCACCAACAGCTGTGTGATTAAAGTCTCAAATTTATTTTCCTCTTGAAAGAGAAAGTTGGAGGGGCATCAAGTGAGGCAGTGAAGATGGGGGGGGGGAAATCCTGTCTTTTAACACACACACACACACACACACACACACACACACACACACACACAGAGCACATATGCTTCATGTGGATGAGATATTTTTCCACATCAAAGAAATATCCTGTACATAAGGATGGGAAGTATAAAAAGCACTTAAATTGACTTTCTACAATTCATATTGGAGTATGGGCCTAGAATTTGTAAGAAGGTTGGTATGTAACTGACAACTAAAGAGGTGGTGGTTATTTCAAATCAATCAATCAGAAATATATTAGAAATGACTGTGGTATTTAATCCCTACAAAAGTGCAGAAGCATAAGTAGGCCTGGATGTCTCTCCACTGCTTGACTATGACACTGTTCTACTGCAGCACCAAGACTCCTGCTGAACCACAATTACCTTACCCATAATTCAGAAACTTTAAGTTATCCCATCACTGCCCTGAAAATCTAGAATTTTACCTGTTGAATGTCTGCTTCTCGTGAAAATTTTAATTGGCATGGAAAGTCTATTATATATCTCCACATACCTTCATGTGTGAAAGCTTCTTTTGGTTTATCAATGACTAAGCAAAAGCTTGTGTTTCTTATGAACCCAGGAAACTGTTTGGTTCACTCAACAATAGGAAACAACTTATATATGATCAAGAGCCAGATATTCCTTAGTTGTTCTGAAAAAGCATCACTAACACCTGATTCTGAAACGAGAAGATTCATTCATTTCTAGATTTGGCTTGCTTGCTCCTGGTTGGGGTGGCTCTGTTCACAGCACCAAGTTCCATAAATCCCTTTCTCTCTTTCTCTCTCTCTCTCTCTCTCTCATCTCTTTGTATAACTACACTTCATTAGGTATACCTTTACTATGCATAGGCTGCATAGAATATAACACACACACATACAAAATACAATACACATCAGGGTATTTCACTGCTTTCAATGACTATAATGCAAACTAGTTTGTGTATAGAGTGGATTCCAGCCTGGTTTGAGCTCTTTGGATTGATTTTTTTTTACTTGCTTCAAAGGTCTATGTGTGTATCTGAGTCAGAGAAAGGCAATTGGATCCCTACAGTTGTCTTCAATGTACTGTGCTTATTATAAGCCATGGCCAATTTACCAGACCAAGTGAGGTTTACTGGAGTTGTGGTCCTTTCTAGCTGGTTTGAAATTATCCATCCCATTTTTTCAGTTATCTGCTCCTTCTCTTATCTAATGACCACAGTTCATTCCACAGCTTGAAGTTCTCTTCAAGCTTGAGTGAGAATTCTCCCTTCAGATGCCTGAATGGTATCCCTTCCTCAATACCATCACATCTGCTACCTGGTTTTCTGATGAAGAGGAAACCACCAACAGCTGTGTGATTAAAGTCTCAAATTTATTTTCCTCTTGAAAGAGAAAGTTGGAGGGGCATCAAGTGAGGCAGTGAAGATGGGGGGGGGGGGAAATCCTGTCTTTTAACACACACACACACACACACACACACACACACACACACACACACACACAGAGCACATATGCTTCATGTGGATGAGATATTTTTCCACATCAAAGAAATATCCTGTACATAAGGATGGGAAGTATAAAAAGCACTTAAATTGACTTTCTACAATTCATATTGGAGTATGGGCCTAGAATTTGTAAGAAGGTTGGTATGTAACTGACAACTAAAGAGGTGGTGGTTATTTCAAATCAATCAATCAGAAATATATTAGAAATGACTGTGGTATTTAATCCCTACAAAAGTGCAGAAGCATAAGTAGGCCTGGATGTCTCTCCACTGCTTGACTATGACACTGTTCTACTGCAGCACCAAGACTCCTGCTGAACCACAATTACCTTACCCATAATTCAGAAACTTTAAGTTATCCCATCACTGCCCTGAAAATCTAGAATTTTACCTGTTGAATGTCTGCTTCTCGTGAAAATTTTAATTGGCATGGAAAGTCTATTATATATCTCCACATACCTTCATGTGTGAAAGCTTCTTTTGGTTTATCAATGACTAAGCAAAAGCTTGTGTTTCTTATGAACCCAGGAAACTGTTTGGTTCACTCAACAATAGGAAACAACTTATATATGATCAAGAGCCAGATATTCCTTAGTTGTTCTGAAAAAGCATCACTAACACCTGATTCTGAAACGAGAAGATTCATTCATTTCTAGATTTGGCTTGCTTGCTCCTGGTTGGGGTGGCTCTGTTCACAGCACCAAGTTCCATAAATCCCTTTCTCTTTCTCTTTCTCTTTCTCTTTCTCTTTCTCTTTCTCTTCAAGCATCCCTCAAAAATTAGTTTCTCCTAGCTCTGCAGCATCCAAACTCCCATTCACCCCTTTCCTTTTGGAAGGGCTAAAACTACACCCTGTTGTGCTTTAGGGGAAAAGTATCAATGATGTCACAAACATTTCAGAAGCAAGGAAGGGTAGTGATACCAGGACTTGTTGATGTCCCCACCACCACCAGGTCCTTGCAAGGCGAGTGAGGGGTGTTCCTTGTCATCTGCAAGCTATAAGAGTTCTGGCCTAAGTACCTACGCTTTGCTCCTTCCTTTGCTCCCTCCTTCCTCTGAGCCCTGTAAGCAATTCCTGAGCAGAGCTGGAGTGGGCTTCGCAAGGGACTGTAGAACTGAACCACTGGAAGTTCCAAATTGAGATCTCTTCTAGAATAGAGCTCACCTTGCATTCAAAGCTTCCCCAAGAAGAAAACAATAGGGCAATCGGGGTGCGGATGGGGAGAGAAAAAGTGAGAGGCGGTGCAGGTATCCGGTGCAGGTACCCGCGGCTGAGAAGATCTCTGTGTTGACGCCCCTACCTGGGGTTAGCAATGGGAAGGAAGGCTGTAGTCCTTCTCTTCTTTCTGGCGGAAACCCTTTTAAGAGCAGAGGGATTTAGTGACAGCTCCATTTGGTTTATAACCGAAACTTTTGCCGGCTTCAAGTCAGAGGACCAGAACCGGCTGGGAGTTGAAGAGGTGCGGGAAGGAAAGAGACACGGGGACACGCCTGCAACCCAGCCGAGTCGGGCACTATACAAATAAACTCAACATCCGCCCAACCTCCACAGCTGAACAATGCTTTCAATGCTTTCAATAAACGGGCGGATTTTCCTCGACCAGCCACTAACTTGTACAAGTTAGTGGCTGGTCGATCTAACTTGCCACTAACTTGTACAAGTTAGTGGCTGGTCGAATCAAGCGCTGGATAAGCAAGGAACGAAGAACTTTCTCCTGGCCTTTTCCGTCTCTTAATGAAGCCTCAGGGCGAGCAGCAATCCAGAGAAGCGAGTGACAGAGGCATCCTTTCCGGTGCAAAATTGATTTAGAAAACCTCAGTTTTACATATCTACAGGTTCCTGTACCGTGGAACCAGTACAAACGTTGAAGGCAATCTTCTCATTGATATAGATTGTGTGTGGTCAAGCAGGCACCGACTCTTCGGAACCACATAGACAGATTTTGCTTTACGATGTTCTGTCCCTACCTGGTATTTCAGGTCTTTCATAGTCACTAATAGTCCATCCACCTTGTTCTGGTTGTCCTCTTCTCTTTCTCTTTCTCTTCAAGCATCCCTCAAAAATTAGTTTCTCCTAGCTCTGCAGCATCCAAA
This sequence comes from Ahaetulla prasina, assembly GCF_028640845.1. Lineage (NCBI taxonomy): Eukaryota > Metazoa > Chordata > Lepidosauria > Squamata > Colubridae > Ahaetulla > Ahaetulla prasina. The sequence continues at coordinate 136,174,830 of NC_080540.1, forward strand.
CTCCCATTCACCCCTTTCCTTTTGGAAGGGCTAAAACTACACCCTGTTGTGCTTTAGGGGAAAAGTATCAATGATGTCACAAACATTTCAGAAGCAAGGAAGGGTAGTGATACCAGGACTTGTTGATGTCCCCACCACCACCAGGTCCTTGCAAGGCGAGTGAGGGGTGTTCCTTGTCATCTGCAAGCTATAAGAGTTCTGGCCTAAGTACCTACGCTTTGCTCCTTCCTTTGCTCCCTCCTTCCTCTGAGCCCTGTAAGCAATTCCTGAGCAGAGCTGGAGTGGGCTTCGCAAGGGACTGTAGAACTGAACCACTGGAAGTTCCAAATTGAGATCTCTTCTAGAATAGAGCTCACCTTGCATTCAAAGCTTCCCCAAGAAGAAAACAATAGGGCAATCGGGGTGCGGATGGGGAGAGAAAAAGTGAGAGGCGGTGCAGGTATCCGGTGCAGGTACCCGCGGCTGAGAAGATCTCTGTGTTGACGCCCCTACCTGGGGTTAGCAATGGGAAGGAAGGCTGTAGTCCTTCTCTTCTTTCTGGCGGAAACCCTTTTAAGAGCAGAGGGATTTAGTGACAGCTCCATTTGGTTTATAACCGAAACTTTTGCCGGCTTCAAGTCAGAGGACCAGAACCGGCTGGGAGTTGAAGAGGTGCGGGAAGGAAAGAGACACGGGGACACGCCTGCAACCCAGCCGAGTCGGGCACTATACAAATAAACTCAACATCCGCCCAACCTCCACAGCTGAACAATGCTTTCAATGCTTTCAATAAACGGGCGGATTTTCCTCGACCAGCCCCTAACTTGTACAAGTTAGTGTCTGGTCGATCTAACTTGCCACTAACTTGTACAAGTTAGTGGCTGGTCGAATCAAGCGCTGGATAAGCAAGGAACGAAGAACTTTCTCCTGGCCTTTTCCGTCTCTTAATGAAGCCTCAGGGCGAGCAGCAATCCAGAGAAGCGAGTGACAGAGGCATCCTTTCCCGGTGCAAAATTGATTTAGAAAAACCTCAGTTTTACATATCTACAGGTTCCTGTACCGTGGAACCAGTACAAACGTTGAAGGCAATCTTCTCATTGATATAGATTGTGTGTGGTCAAGCAGGCACCGACTCTTCGGAACCACATAGACAGATTTTGCTTTACGATGTTCTGTCCCTACCTGGTATTTCAGGTCTTTCATAGTCACTAATAGTCCATCCACCTTGTTCTGGTTGTCCTCTTCTTCTCTTTCCTTCCACCTTTCCCAGCATCAGAGCCTTCTCCAGAGAGCTCAGCCATCCCATAGTGTGTCTCACTGATGCATTAGTCTTGTATTCTATTCTCAGGGAATATCCATTAATATGTGTCCCGCCCTTTCTACTCGGCAGATAAAAAACCCAAATTATAACTTACAGCATATGAAATGTCTCTCCTTTCTAAAATGATAGATTCCTAGAACTTTAGAATTGAAAGAGTTCAAAAAGGACTTTGAGCCTAACCTTGATCAGTGCTGAATCTCACACTCCATCTCTGTAACCCTTTTGTTTCATTTAAAGTCTCTAGGCACTAGGAACAGCAATAAAATCTCAGCTTCCACTGCTAACAATGCTCATCTTGTGGCAAGGCATAAGGTTACCTGCTATTTTTCCTTCTTTGCTCCTTGCATAAACTTATGGAGCAAAAAAAGGAAAAACAGCATAATTTGGAATAAACGTACGTTCTATCAGATTCCGATATCATGTGATTTAACAAGACTTTGTTATTGCTCCAGGACCTTTTTATTTTCCTTTTCAAGCAACTGTTTTAACTCAGAAATGATACTTTGAGATGAATTAGTGAGAAGAAAAGACAGAGTGTGGTGATTTTCCTGAAGAAAAAGATGGATTGGCAAAAGGGGAAAGGATCAAAAAGAGATGCTTCTGACAATGATAACAGGAAGGGCTAACAGAAAATCTTATGTATTTATATCTGCTCTGGGCAGGCTGGTCTTCTTGATGAACTAGAACTGACACAGTTCTATAATGGAAGTATTCTTAGGCCACAACTACTTAAGAATACTAACATATCACCACAGGGAAAGCTATAGGAAATGGTATAATTTGGGAAGCACCTTGCTTTTACTTTCTAGCCAGTGCATTTAAGATTGCAGCTTTTTAAAAAAAAAGTCATTGAATTTCATAGGACAATCCTAATTTAGTGGTACAGCACATACTTGCAAATGAAGTATCTGCTCTCCAAGCTTTGGCATTTCCTGTTTAAAAACTTGGATTCCTGCTAGCAGTCTATGGAACTAGATGGACCAACTATCAGAGTCATCATGTCAGCTTATTATGTCCTATTTATTTCCCCTGGAAGCAACCCCAGATTCTCTTGTGTCATGCAAAACTCTGCCTACTGAGTTCATGGCCACCTCCAAAATGTTACCCAGCTTCCATTTTCAGTCTGGGGGGGCAGACTATTTAGAGGTTTGACAGTACAGGAACTTGTAGGTAGCTGGAGGCCAACAACACCTGGAGAAGTAGAGTTCTCTAGCCATTCAGTAAGTATTGTATAGTGCCATAATTCTCAACTTTTTAAATTAGCTTTATTTAGGCATGCCTCATAAACCAATTTATTACCCTTTCAGTAATTCTCATCCTATGACTGTCCCTATATAGTGGGAAGGGGGAAGAGAAGAGGCTTCAAGATTAGTGGCTTGCTTAAAGCACTGCCTCTAGTTTGACTTATTTCTCTGGTAAAATAAGTAAGAATTCAGAAGATGCTGACCCTGGTGGCTTGGATGATATAGTTATCTTACACCTACATTATGATCCTAACTTTTTCTCTTGAAATCTTGCATCATAAGACATTAGGTAAGTTTCACTCCAGGGAAGAATGTTCCTTTACTTTGTTCCTACACAAAGAGCATGCACACACATAGCTTCCCAGTGCACAGATGCATGGATGCATGTACACACACATACACTTTATTTCTAGAAAGACCAAGAAGGACCTTTGACCTTTCAACTGATGGCACCCATACATAGCCATAAGATGTCATAGCTATGCTGCTTTTTGCAATCTGTTTGAGATGGAAGTTCTTCCTTGCCAGTGAAAGGACAGAAGCATGGGTTTCTTTTATTTAAAAAAAAAGATTTTTTTGCTTGGGGATGTACTTCTATAGTGACTCTCAAAGTCTTGGTATTTCTATGAACAGACTTGCCAAACTTTATGGCACAGTTCTTGAACCAAGTTCCACTTTTTCCCAAGCTGAGAAGGCTAATGCTGTGCCCAGAGATCAAGACCCATTTGTGCAACTGGTGAACTTTAAAGAATTTAGACAGGAGATCTTCTTCCCACTGCAAAAGCCCTGCTTCACTTTTAGAATCAACTTTTGGGCAATACTTTTATGGACCAATCTTCAGTATAGTGCTTTCCTGCTTAATCAGATTGCAATTCCCATAATTCATAGATTCATGTCCTAGAGTCAGCTTGGACGTTGATTCTGAGTGTGTAGTCCTCTAAACACGGAGGGGAACCAGGGTGGGGAACTCTCACAAACTTCTTTTCTGAGACTCTTTCTTCTTTAAAATTAGAATCCGGTGGAATCCGGCACAGGTGCTTTCCGAAATAAGTCAGTTCGACCTCATTAGTCAGTTTTTAGAAAATTTGCAGAACATTGCAGTGTTCAGGTCTAAAGTATCAAGGAATTAGCAGATGGTTGGGCTTCTTCCCGTTTCCTCCTAGGCGGAGAAGGCAAGTCTGCATTCAGTGGGGCATGTGACTAGACCAGAAAAGGGCGTTTCCTGGACCTATTCGAACTTCCGCAGCTGTTTTTGGACTTTGGTCTCTAGCAGACTTTTTGCTTGGGTGCTTCAGAAATCACTCGCGAGATTTATGCCTTGCATTGTGATTCAGGAGAAAAACAAACAGAAAAGTTCATCCTGTTGAACTTTAATATTCAAAAACCCTTAGGAAAATCCTGGCTAGGCCAGTAGGGGAAAAAAACCCCACTGTTTGTCCCATGTGTGAGAGATAGAGTGGACAACAGGAGGAAAGAGACAAACATTAGGAAGCAATTTCCCAAGAAATTTTAAGCTGCAGTCCTGAGACTGAATCTCATTGGACTTCCTGGAACTTTCCAGTCAGCAAACGTCAACGAACCACAATATAAATAGGGAGGTGAGGACGTGTTGGGGGGGCGGGGCAACCAATCTCTTAGAGAAATTATTGGGGTGCGTGTGTTGAAAAGTAGAGGATTTTCTTTTCAGGAACTGCAGGGGTGAATGTGAATGTGTGGGAAGGAGGAACTGATAACCCAGCCCTTCCAGGTAAAGACTCTGCCGCCATTTGATTTCCACCTGTCTGTGTATGAAAAACATCCCATTAAGTTTAGGGACACTTTATCCTAAGTAAAAGATTCAGAGGCGATCCATTCATGCAGGCATCACAGATCGCCTGTCTTTACATTAGTTGTTGCCTTGGGAAGAAAGAAAAGGAAGGAAGGAAGGAAGGAAGGAAGGAAGGAAGGAAGGAAGGAAGGAAGGAAGGAAGGAAGGAAGGAAGGAAGGAAGGATTAAGTCAAAATGCATGGAAACTCTGTGACTGAAGTGTTTACAAATAGAGAGCAGTTGTAAATATCATACCTATCTTTGCTCCAGTGGATTTTCTCGAAGTTGTTTTGGAAACTAGTTCCTGTTTGGGTTGACTCATATACTACTCATACACTAGCAAGAACTGGTTGTGTCCTCTCCTCCTCTAATGTCAAATTTATTTTATAAAACTAAGACATGCTGGCTAAAAAGCCTTTTTGGAGACCAGGCTCCTCACCTTGAAACTCTGCACAACCACCAAGAAAATAAGACATTTTTTGAAGCAAGGATCCTTGATTTGTGAAACTCAACCCTCTGGGCATGCATCAAAAGATAATTTTTTTAGCCACATCTTTGTGAGTGAGTGTGGATGTCAGAAATACTTCTGAAGTTGAAACTATATTTTGAAAAAAGCATTACTGTAGGTCAACAATTTCTTCCATCTTTGGTACCTCTAACCATGCCAGCTAGAAAATATAGGATATGTACTTTGGTCCAAAATATCTGGAGAGATGGAAAAAGCTAATTTAACTAATTTAACTTCTTCTCTCTCCTTCAGAAACAGATGTTGAAAAAGCACCTTTCTCAACCTGGTGCTCTTCCAGCTACAATGTCTGCTACAATACTTAGCATTCTCAGAAGCATAATTTGAAACCAGAAGGATCGGCAAATGGCTCCCACCTCATAGATAGCGGGGGAGTGGGGGGAGATGGTCCTTTTCCTGTATTCAGGGATCTTTTGAGAAGTTATTATAGGGAGATGAATGCCGCTCTAAAACATGACCGATAAGTTTTGTTAATGTCATGGCTGTTACACTTGGCAAATGGTAATTTTAATTTTTTCTTCCCTTTTTCTTGAATTTTTGGTAACAAGCGCTAATTTATCACCTGTCCTGATTTAGGATTGCCAAAGTGGGAAAGAAGCAGCTCTCTATTGCTGTGTGGCAAAGGATAATTCCAGGTGCATTCCATAGGTGGCACCGTGCTACTAGAAATGGTGTCTGCTAGAGTAAGTCACAGACATGTGCCTCCTTTCTGCCAAAAAAAAAAAAAAAACAAAAAACAAAAAAAAACACCCTGCGTGGTTTCAAGAGCCCGTGTGTGGTGGCCCCTGTTTTTGCTTGGAAATCCCTGGATTGTCTGTCTGACCTGAATCTGGAGTACACATGCCAAGAGCTTGTCTAATCCAATCTCTTGTTAACCAATATGTCAACATTCGGTTATCTTTTCTTTGCATCCTAAATCAATAAGGTATGGATTACCTCGATTCCATGAGACCAAGAGACTGAAGATGTAGCTCCTGATTTTCAGTACCTGAACGTCAACCGCGTTTACCTTAATTATATGCATCCCAATGCACTTTTATTGAGAAGTAAATCGTGTTTATGCAATGGAATTCTCTTCCACGCTAGCCAGAAGATCCTTCAAAGATTGCGTCTATTATCACTGCTGCAATCCAGTGCCTGAAGAAATCCCAATCTATTAAGTGGGACTTTTTGCGTTTAAGTAAGCAGGAGATGGCAAACTGCTTCCCGGCACTTTTACAACAAACACCCATTCTCTTTGTCTTTGCGAATGATAGAACACAATATAAATTTCATGTGGTCCATATAGTGTATGAGGACTATACAATACCAAATGACTTCAATTTAGCTTGTTGGACCGTGTCTGCCGTTTGCTTCAGCTCCGAGGTTCCCTTGGAATAGAATAAAACGTGAGAATAAATGTTTATATAGAGATTTAAAGATTCGTAGATATATGACTGTGCCTGTATCATTTAGAGAAAGGGAGTGAGTCAAAGATATGGAGTGGTCAAGATTCACTCTGGGACGAGAATACAAAGAATCTGGTGATATAAAGAACTGAGTCAGCTCTAATCGATTTTACCCGCGGTTAGTCGTCCTGTCGTGTCTCACTCGGGCGCGGACACACGCAAACACACACACATACACCCCTCCTGGAAGCATAGAATCAATAACTGCGTTCTGGTCAGGCAGAAGTAGCCAGGGTTCCAAAACTGTTTGTTTGTTTGTTTATTAAATTAATTAATCAGCCACCACAGCCAACTGCATCAACTGAGTTTTGGCAGAACAGGTTGTGCTGCTGCAGGTTCCAAGAGGCTTCTTCTTAAGGCTGTCACTCCCAGAGCAGAAATGCAATGGGGATTAAGGAAACTGGTCGGGAGAGGTTTGGGCGTATTCTTAGTTGTCCGCGGGTGGGGGGGGGGCGAGGACAGACGGGATGGGAATGAATGAATGGTTGCATCTTTACACTTATACTATGGGTCCGAAGGTGATTGTATTTAGAATAATAGAGGGAGGGGGGGGATGAGATCCTCACCCATTCATTCTAGGTTCCAATGCTTATGCTTCTAGTTCTGCCGCAGTGGCAGTGGCACTCTGGAACCAGTCGCCCATTTTTAGCTGCCGTGACAATCATCTACCGAATCGGGCAAGATAGATTACAATTTTAGCGCTCTGCAGTGTATCAGGCGCTACGCAAGCGCAACGAACTAGCGCAAGAGAAACCTGGGGGCTGCAAAACGCTTCGCGTCATTCACACGAGAGCAGCAGATCCTCAGAGATGGGCTATTCTTCCGCAGTAAAAGTAGAGCTTTCTCCCTCACAGCAACCGCCCTAAAATTAGCCCTCCTCTCTCTGTGTGCCTATGTTAAATCTTATTGATTAGATTTCCCCACTCCCGTTTTCAGCGCCCGAGAAAGGGACGCTTGCTCTGTAGCGAATAGCGGTGGGACCCGCGAGCCAGGCAGGAGAATCCGCGTTGTCAAAATGAAACGCCCGGTTCCGAGGAGGAGGCCATTGATCTGACACTCGCAGCCAAGCAGTGCAAGGACGCTTCTCACAAAACGCCTTTTGTTCCTGGTGACGACGGCCACTCAACCCCTCCCCTCAATTCGCCGGTTAGGCCTGCCGAGAAATATAAACATGCGTGTTCCCCGCAAAAAAAAAGAGTCTGTTTTCTAGTCTCCAATGACCGGTGGGGGGGGGGTTGATGCTGGCGATCGCCTTCCCTCCCACCTCCCCAGTCTGTATCCATTTTGTCTGCGTTACGGAGCCATATTCGTTCGGGAATTGTCTTTCCCGCTGGTTTCTGGAAAGAGCCAGCAAAATCCAGTTGTGCATAAAAAAAAGGGGGGAGAAAGAGCGCTTGAAATGGACCCGAATAATTGTACGAAGGCACATATGCCCCCTCCCCCTCTTCCTGGGCTAGGGTGAAAAAACCCTGCTGTGAAGTGGGGGGGGAAGCTGCAGTGTATTTGAATGAGCCCCCTCCATCCATAGCACATCAGCTCGCTGACGTCAACTCCCGGGGAGGAGGCAGGGAAGAATAAATTGGAATCTGACAGCTGCAAAGAGGTGTGACGGCAACGCCTCCCCCGCGGCTCTGAGTGGAGCCCGCGCCATGCTCTGCTTTGACTGGAGTTACCCCAGCTGCCCCCTCCCTTCGTGTCATTTGTGGCAATAATTAAAGCCGGGCAGGAGACCGCCAGCTTTGCTTTTAAAACTGCTGCAGCCGAAACCTGGAACGTAAAACAAAAACCAAGCAGGGAAACCATAGAACCCTTGAGCATGTGCAGAGCATCCTTATTTCAAACTACTAGATGCTCGGGGCAAAAGCCAGCTTCCCCCACCCCACCCCACCCCACCCCATCCCACCTCTCCAGCCACCTGCCATTCTGACGGGAGGACTGCAAAGCAAGCATGCGCCTTAGCACGCCTCCTTTGAAGAGCAGCCGCTTCTCATACCCCTTAAACCGAACAGAACGCTGCTCTCTCTTTCCTTGCCGAGTGCCGCCCTTGGCGTGGCTACAGCTACTCTTTTTTGAACCCCGCCTAGGGAAGATCTCCGGGGGGGGGGATGAGAAGAGAGACCACCCTCTAAAATGCGGGGATTCCTAGCTCTCCGGGGTTCCCAAGGACACCCAGGTGACTGCGGCAGGAAGGAACCCGCAGCCATAGTCTCCTCCCCCTTCCTCTTGCTTCTGTTCTCCTGCTTTGGCAGTAAAGCCCAGAACCTTTTAACAAAAGCCATTACTCAATACAAAAAAATCTCCAGTGCAATTCATTTGCATCGCCGCCTAATAAGCAAGAAGAAAATTTGCAGCAGCCTGAAAAGGAGGGGGGGTGAGGGTGGAGGGGGGGGCGGCAACATCTGTGTCTGGCTACGTCTTCTCAGACTCATCGAGGCAGCAGAAACTGCAGCCTGCCCCCTCCCCTCCCCTCCCTCCCTCTCTCTCTCTCTCTCTGCCTGGGCACGGAGCTGCACCCGGACTCTTGGCGGCCGCTGTTCTTCGTTCTGGCATCGATCGCCTTTAATTCATCTAGGGCTGGGAAAGAGAAGGAGAGGGAGGGAGCCGGCGGAGCGGTCTGGGGCGGGTGGGGGGCGGGCGGCGAGGAAGGCTAGAGCGCAGAGAACAAGGTAGATACTGTATTTCGGTTCATGCCCTTATATGGTGATGAGCACGGCGCCCTGCAGACTAGCTGCACCATATAAGGAAGCGGCGCGAGAGACTCGGGTGAGTTGTTGAGCGCTGATTGGTAGGCGCGTATCTCGGCAACAAGACTTCAGTGGTGGAAACGGGCCTGCTATTCCCCCCCCCCTGCACATTTGTCCCTCGCTCGTTTTCCACCCTCGCTTCCCCCCCCCCTTGCAAAGGCGAACGCGGAGAAACGGGGAGGGGGGAGAAGCGGGGGTTACTGGTAGACCCTCGCGTATGAAAAAGGGCCTGCTGTTCAAAGGGCCTCATCAGGGACCAATTTGGCCCCGAAGGGACAATGTTTTCCTCCCACCCACCAGCTCAATCTCCTAACCCCCTGCCCCACCTCCCTCTGCTTTCTCGTCCTTGTAGATCTCCTGCCTGGAAATCAGGAACAGAGCAATAATGATTAGATTTAGCTGCGCACAGAGGAGGTTCTGCTGGACTGGCTGGGTAGACACGAGTGTGTGTGTGTGTGTGTAAGAAGGTGGGAGAGGAAGGCCGATGAAATAGAGTGATAACAGCTATAGGTGTGCCTGGTTGATGGGTGTGTATCTCAGAATGATAGGTGGCTGTATGGAGAGTATGAATTGATCGATGGAGGGCATAGAAAAATGCCGAAGTAGACGGATACCCGCATTGGTTTGAGAAAGAGTGGAATGCACATAGTGGCAAGGTATGCAGGGAGGCCGAAGGAAGCGGATGGAGGGTGGCCATAAGCGAGAAGAGAGGTTTCCTCATTTAGGGACGCTGTGCGATTTCACACATTAACCAGAAATATTCTCCGCGAAGTATCCTCAGCACAGCAATGACAGCTGCAGACGATTCAAGGCCCGATGCGGGAATGTTTGTCATCTCCCAAGCTTAAAGGGGTCACCACCTTAGGAAAGCTGAATCGGGTCCAGAAGAAGTCAATCTTCCAGAATAGTTGCAATCAGCGGGTCCGAAAGGGCGAGGCTTCGTGAAATCCGCTGATTTACAAGAGATCAGCCTGGGCCCATACTCCCCTGCGGCCCGGCTGAATACACCCCGCTGGCTGTAGCCGCAGGCAGGCGAGCATTCATCCGAGTCTTAGACTCCGTTCCGTGGAATCTCAGGAAGTCGGGATATCGGCCCAATGGAATTTCTTCAACCCGGAGCGTTTAACACTCTTTCCTGGGGTGGGGGGGAGAATGGGGGAGTGTGAGAATGCGAAGGCCGTTCCCTTGGCAAGCATCGCGGCCGTCTCTACCAGCCTTGGGATAAACCAGCAGACAATTTGATCTAGTACGAAAGACGGAAAATAAGGAGGGTTGAGGCCCTGAGCCACCTTCTCTGAGAAGGAAGAAATGGCGACAGCGCCTTAGAAAACCGCGAACGGGAGCTGAAGCAGATCGTCATGGTATTCAAGCTACCGTCCTCAAACCGTTTCCTTCAAAGCTCCATTGGAATGAGTGGATCTTACTTTCGTGTCATTTTTTTAGTACGACTGCGCAGTTGCCAATACACAGGAAAACGAGATCGGCTGGAAGAAGCGTGAGGAAAAGCAGCGTTCTGAAAATAAAATTCTAAAAACCCCTGCGTTTAAACACCGATAGTACAGACCTTCGACTGAAGAAACATCTTCAGCAGCATCTATTGCCAATTCGATAAAGTCACCCTCCATCTGACGACCTCCCAAATATGAAGGGTTACACCTCCCATAAACCTCGGGAGTAATAGGCATTGTATTGTAAGACATCCCAACCCCGGGCTGGAGAAGGTGCATGTATTCGGGCTCCAGCTTCTGCAGAGGCTTGTTGTGGTCCGAAAAGGAGCTAGAAGAGAGATTTTGTGTGGGCGGAGATGCAGCGGAGGGAAAACCAGTTTTACAAGGTGAAGCCAAGAGGCAAGAGGATACGTCCTGGTACAATAAACACGCGGGGTTTAATCTAAGGTACCTCTTTGTAAAGGCAGCCTGGGATAAAGCGAGTTCCTTTTCTGGAATCCCATACGGGAAGAAGAGATCCAAAACTGGCTGTTGAAAGGGTAATGGGGGTTCTGTGTATAAAGCTGCGGGCTCCTGGTTGCCCAACTGCTGGCCAAGGGTGCCAATTAACCAATCGTTCACTTGCATTCAAGCACACTGAGGCTTCAATAGTTTAGATACCCCTATTCCTTAGCTCCATGGATTTGCACTTTGCAAGCCTTAGTCCTCGCTCCCCTCTATCTGGGGGCAGCCACCCTTCCAATGAGAGAGAGGTTGAAAAGGAAGAAAAGGCTGTAATGCCCTCTGTGCCAAGCGCGCCCCGGCCTGTTCGCTTTATCTTCCTTTCACAATGTACCGTAGGTCATGGCTGGAGACCTGAGAGCGGCTCGTATCTTTTCGTGTTTGCCCTCTCAGGCATTCGTGGCAACCTCTTAATATTTGCCTCAAGTACTACTGGAGCTCAGAAGGAGTCGGCCTTGCCGGTGCTCGAAGGCCTTGAAGCCCTAAGATGCTGCAAACTGAAGCTCTCCATCCCGTGGCAATTGCTCGGCCTTCCACTTCTGCTCAAGGTCCCCTTGGAACCTTGAGTAGAAGTGTAGCACTGTTGAGGCCTTGGCCTTAGAAAGCAAATGCTGCGGGGGAGCCCGTTTCAGTGGCTCCCAAAAGAGAGCAGCTGGCGAAGTATGGATCCTTCAGAGTCTTGGATGAAATAGGAACAGTGTCAAGAGCTGAGAGATTTCCTCAAAGGCATTCTCTGTCTGGATCACCATGCAAGACGGCTGAAAGAAACGGGCAGAGGCAGCTACCTTCTGATTAGGATTGCTCTTTGGGAGAGAAAACGGTACAGTATTTCTTATTGTGGGCCAATGGCCTCAAAAAGGCAGGTGCGGAGATAGCAAGCTTAAAATCACCAGATCCCTTGCCCCACTGCCCTGGCCCCATCCTGAGCGTTCCACTTGTAAGCCACCTTTCAGGGGTTATGAGCAGTTTTGCACAATGTGATCTCAGAGATAAGGGCAAAAAATGCCGAGTTTTAGTGTCCTAACAACTAGGGAAAGATCGTAGCTGGGGAACTCTCCCCACCCCATTCCTGACAAAAACAGCTTTTGAGCATTGCAGTATTCCCAGCCCTATCTTCAAAGTGCAGGGTGCAGGAAAGCAGGCACTGCTGAAGAAGAGTCCAGAGAATTAAAAGGAGAAAATCCCGACATTTCTGAGTAGTTCGCTGACGCCCATCAAAAGCCAAAAAGCCATCAGTCTCTACCCCATTTTTTAAGTGCTTGAGAATTGGAAAGGTGGAGAAATAGCTAGTAAGAGATGTAGGGAATCTGGTCTTTCTAGGATCTCAGAAATGAGAAATAATGGGTTATAATAATAGGAAGGTCAATCTGAAGGTTAGATCCGATATAATGCTCATGCTGAACCACAGCGACCCAACTAAAGCATCTGACAAGACAAAGAGACAAGACGTCGCTATGTCTGATGTGCCGAAATAAACACCGGATCGCCCTGAAAATCTGTTCCGACTTTTCTGGCGTCATTGTCTCCTCCTCCCCAAAACAGGCAAAAAAGCTCCCGTCTGTCCTTCAAATATTCTGACTGGAACACTCGGAACCAGTCAGAACGGGGATATTCTGAGCATTCCATTGAGATCCATTGAGCTAATTCTGGACAGCTAAGGGACACCATCTTTCTTGATTATGCGCCAGGGCAAAGCTGCCATCCTACGCACACCCTTTGATGAGAGAGACCCTACTTAGCTGGATGTGGCCATACTGGCACCGGAAGGTCGCTGTTAGTGTTACTGTGCCCCCCCTCCCCCATAGCCCGGCCTGCCACCGAAGGGTTTGGCATAGGCGCGTTCTCACACAAGGCTGAGCCTCACACAGGAAAAGCACATTGCAGCCTTGTGGGTTGCGCGACCTCAGCCTGTGTGGTTGGTTCATGGCTCCATATGTCAGAGCAAGTTCGATTATTTAAGCAAAGGAATTTCAGTAAGATTAATTTTCCCCGGAGGGGACATGTTGCGCGTGCCGAGCCGACCTGTTTGAGAGCGACTAAGAAGGAAGAAACATCTGTCGGCTGGATAATCTAAACTACTCCAGCATTAGCGCACTGGCTGAAGCATGGCCTCCAACTTCAGCATACGGATGCCCCGTGATTTTATTTGCCAGCTTTACTTTGTAAGCTGGTTCGGTCCTCCAGCCAAGTTGCAGGAGCAAGACTTTTTGGTTCCCTCGCAGTTGCCCTGTCCGTAAATCCACCCCGCGCCAATGAAGTGCAGGATCCTCCTACCCATCCCGTCCTCCCAGTGCTTCCTTATACGGTTGGCAAGCCAGCGCTGGCCGTTTTTTATATACCCTTAGACATCAGCGTTTTTAGCCAAGCTGGACACACGTCTCTCGAAGTCTGCCTCCCTCCCACCCACCCACCCCTGCAATGACGCGGTCTTCCTCTTGACCTGTTTAATCCTGGGTGAAATACAGCCCCTAAAATGGCTTTGATTTCTCTCTGTGTGTGTATACACACATCTCAGGCCAGTCAAACTGTGGCTCTGGAAGCTTTCGTAGCCCGCTAGAATTCCTCAGATATCGGTGGGAACAGAAATGCAGCCTTATATTGTATCCTTTCCGATTAAGTCCTGGGCTTACTGAATGGTCAAATCTATATTCCTTTCATCAAGCAGCGATGGAATAAACCACTATATCTTCAATTTGTAACCGAGAGCGACCCCAATTTAAGATTGTTCCCATCATTATTGGAGTATATTTTAATTCAGCTCTCCATCTCGACTTCAAGTCGCAGTATTAAAAGCTGGGGTCCGTATCTCTAAATCTGAATGAGGTCGGCTGGCGTTTGGCTTTGGCAACTTGCGGGAAAATGCAGGGACACCCCCAAGCCTGCCATTTTTTTAAAGGGATGGGAAGTAAGATCCGAATCGGATTTGATAACTATGCTTTCAACTTTCTTTGATCCAGCCACGTACCTCCTTCCCTGAGGATTTCCCCCAAACAGAACATTGTAAAAGTCAGGGGGTTCGGACTTCGGAGACCCCAAAAGCACCGTCAAGAGCAACCTTTCCCAAGTTGGCCGCTGCAGAGAATGATGTCGCGACGCCCTTAATGGAACTCAGAGCCCCTCATATGGAAGGGTTTTTTGTTTTTTTTTACTGACCCTCGCCAGTAAATCGCACTGGCGTTAGTAGAAGCAAGGTACTGGCCCATACAGCATCCATACATTCATGAGAAGGATGACTAATTGGCCCCGATTCCATCCACCTCTATTTTAGACAGAGCAGAACTTGAGCCAAGGCGCCCCCTCCCCCTTCCACGCCATCCAAGACTCCCACATAATAATATTAAAAAGGAAATCTTAGATATTGGACCCAGGTGGTGTTTGAGGGATCCCCACTTCAAGTCTGGGATGATTGTCCTGCAGTGGGGGGAGGGGGGCGTGTCCCACCAGACACAATAAGGAAGCAAATCGGTACAACTAAAAATTTCAACCTAGTCACCCCACGGTTCTTGAATCTTTTGAAGTCGCCAGCCCGAAAGGAAAGCCCTTGCCAACCCCCAAGTCCGGGACCAATTTGGTCTGGCTGGGAATCTGGCGGAATCTAGGGGAAGGAGGAAGTGAAAGCGCTCTCCTCCTGCCGCGATCGCGCTTCTGGAAGAAAGCAACCCGGCTGGAAGCGCGAAGGCAGCCATTTTCCATTGGCGAGCTGCCTTTGGGACGGGATCGTCTCGGGAACCGAGGCAGAGGCGGCAGAGGCGGCAAAGGCAGCGGGGATCCGGCGAGGCTGCCGCCGGAAGGCGGGAGACTCCTGTAGCCGCCGAGGACCGCGTGCCTGCCTGGGGCTGAGGCGGCGCCGAAAGAACTCCTTTCTGCTTGGCTGCCAGCCCACCCTTGTCCCGCCATTTTGTCCTTCGCAGTTTGTCGTGCAAGCGGAGGGAGAAGGCGGAAGGTGCCATCAAATGCGTGGCTGTTTGCGCAGCCGAGAAGCGAAGCGTTTTGCTCCCCGAACAGGGGAACGGGGCCCGAGAGAACCGGGCACAAAGACGAGGCTCTCCAGCTCAGGCTTAAGCGAGGGTTTAGGTTCAGAAGCTCAGCGAAGGAAATGGGGAAAGGCAACCCGGATCCACTCAGCTTCTTGGCCTCCGAGCTTCCAAAACCGACTTCTTCCGCCTCACACAGATCATGCACAAGCACCCTTATTTCGGGGAATAACCGTGAAGCTGCCACTCGCAAAACTACCAGGCGCGCCAGAAATGGGTCTGAGGCTGCCTGTTAGCCGCCCGAGGAGAGGGGTTGGTCGCCCCCCCCCCCCGCTATATTCCTTGCGGTGTATTAACTCTCAGAAGGTCCCTTTCAAGCTCCAGGACCTACATCCTCCGCCCCATTTCCCTTCTGGCTATCCTCGGAACCAACAAGAAATGGTTCGGCCTCGGAGGGCAAACTTTGAGACCACCCAGCCCCCTCCAGTGAAGTGCCATCCTCCCAAACCCTGAGATCTGCTCCGACGGATTGTCAGCTCAATCTCGATAGAACTGCAATTGGGTAGAGTAATTTGGCTTTCAGAGGGAAACTAGCAGCAACCTGACAGGACTGTAGTGGCTCATTAACCTTATTATGGTTGCCACACAGTCAGAAATTTAGACTGGATTTGGCATTTTGTCCACCTGCCGAGTGCTTCCCAAGGCCCAGGGATAGGCAGATGCTGTTTGATGTGTTAAAAATATTGTGGCAATGTGTAAGCTGTTCCAAGCATAGCTGCCTTTTCGGAACTGACTGATGATTTTGTCAATGCTGATAATATTCAAGTGGTTTTCCAGTTGTTTATTATTATTTCTGTTTCTCCTTCTCAGTCACTGAAGGGCTGGCTAGGCATGCACATGTAATTATAGATGCTCATTTTATTCTGCTTGTTTTTGCAGCAAAATACTGCACGTTTCTGAGCAAGAAGGCCTGTTGCCTGAATAAAGGCTTCTGCAAGGCCTTTAAATCCAGAATCTAAAATTGCCCCTAATGCAATCCTCTGTGCAATGGAAAGCTGAAACAACGGGAAGCCTATTTTACTTTTAGTCAGGAAGGTAGTGGATACTAGTTCCTCCATGATTCCAAGTGATGTCTCTAACTAGCCACACAGAGCCCCATAACCATTATGGAAGATGGGAATTGAGAGAAAAAGAGAGGGACAGAAGGAACCATTTGGAAAGCACCTCTGAGTAAGTCAAGGTGAGAATAAGAGTAGTGCTCCCAATAAAGAAGCCAAATTGTAGCATCACCCAGCCATCTTTGTGGGGGATTGAAGCCTGGCTTCATAACTTGGGTATTGGCAAGGCAAGAATTGGGTGAAGCTATAAATCACTAGGACAGAAATGGCCTGGCAGGTGAACTCCTCCCAGGTTTGTCCTGTCCTTGCATCTCCAAACCAGTCCAACGACTTTCTAGAAAAGCCATGCAAGCATTCATTGTACCAGCATAGTGCACGTTATTTGTGTTGCCTGGTTGTCTTAGCAAGGCCACCAATTCTCGACAGAAGTTTCCTCTGCTGCCTCTCCTCCAAGCATTACAAGGCAGCTGAAAAATAAACCTGGGTATTTCACCGTGAACAATCGAAGCCGATTACCTCTTCCCCGCCCTGCTGGTTCTGAAATGGCCACATATAGATATTTTTCGAGAAAGGGCGCTTCGCCTCCAGGGTGAGGGGATGCGCAACCAAGCTAAACATTCCTCTATAAAAGACAAGACTCTCTAGGGAGCCGAAGCTTCCGGAGACGGCATTCGCAAAATTAAATTGGAACCCTCTAGAGCAGATGGACATATGATTTTTTGGGGGGAGGGAGATCGGGGGGACGCGCAGAACGTTTATAGTTTACTGAGAAATAGTGCTAAGAAGAAAAAAAGGCGTTTGCGTTGCTGCATTGCAGGGTATTTGCCAGCCTAAAGAAAACCGCAAGGAGGGACTTGTTGCTGTTGCAATGCAGGTGCGGGAGCCTTTGTATAGCTGGTTTGCGACTGGAGCTGGGCGAGCTTGGTTTTTCGGACCTCCAGCTTCCCCACCTGTCGTCACCAACTCTTTCCCTTCTCCTGTCTGTGCCCTTTAGCTTAAGCCACTAGGAGCATCCGTAGGTGTTCAGCCCCCCCCCCTCCCGTGTGAGGCAAGAGAGTCCGCTCAACAACACCCAGCCGAAACCTCAGGTCAAGACAATTGGGCAAGCAAGGGTGGGGGGGGCTCTTTCCACCCCGATTCTAAAGAGCTGGACTCGGATGGGAACATCTCTTAATCATTCCTGGAAAGCGGGGGTGATGGTGATCCTGCTTCAGTCCCAAAGCTTCGGGGTAACCGAGGAAGTTTTGGCTTTCAGGTTAGAAATGGGAGTCCGCAAACCAGGTTTTACTCGCCCATAGACCCGGGGAAGAGAAAAGGACTCAAGGCTTGAGCCATTGAAAAGAGCTTCTAGTCTGCAGTTTCTTCCTAAACCCGGCTGGGGCTTGAAATCATGTCTCCCTGCGGTCTGTCTGCCCTGCGAGTGTTAGCTGTGGTCACCCAGCCACCATGGTCCACCCCTTACTGGAACAAACAGGGTTATTACAACTGGTGGAGACTGTGACCAGGAATGCTGTGGTTGTCTTTGTTTCAAAGGTGGGGTTCTTGAACCTTCCAAGTTCCGAAGGAGGTTGTGCTTCAAGTAAGCCTCCTGGGAAGAGCCCCCACTACTTGGCTTTCCCACTCAGAAAACAGAGAGCGAGGTGGTCATTTGGCCCGGGAGGAAGTTGCTCCGTTTCCCTACCCTAGTTTCATGGGTTTCAGTGGGTGTCTGAGGTAAGTGTGATGAGGACTTAACCCACATTCTCCTTCAACCCGTTAGTTGCACTCATCCCGTGTATACGCTGCCTTTTTCTCCAGGGAATAGTGCGTGGTAGACTCTTCCTCCGCCCCACCGCTTTCATTTTGTTCTTTAAACCTTGTAAGGACCCTGGTCGGGCCTAAAGGTATTTAGTGATCTCACCGGAATTAGCCGGGATCTGAAGCTGGTGATTCCCTGTCTTCACCCCGATTCGAGGAATGAAATATATCTAAATGAACACAACGGACTAGAAACTTGTCACTCAACTTTGAAAGGCTTTTTTTTTTTAAGGAACCGAGACTGCGGGATAAACTCGGCAACATCAGGCTACTTCTTCGGAAGTAAGTTCTTAGGATGCACGCAGGACATGCGCTGCACGCTTCTGGAGCCAAGCGTGGCGCCCCCAAGTCTGCAGGTTCAATCACTTTAGTGTCATTCTGCCAGCGATGAAATCCTGAAATGCTTGTTATGTGACAACCAACTGCAGTCAATGTACTACAATCGGTTGGTTGGATTTCCGACCCCCCACCACCACGCACCCCTCCAAGCGCACCGTCCTCCGGATAACAACCCCTACATAGTAAGAGCGCGAGAAACGGAGGGGGGGTGCAGGAAGAAAGGGCGCGCTTGGAAAGGTCCTGTTTCTTGCCCGGATCGCCCGCTACTAATTCGGTGGCTTTATTTTTCTCTCCCCAAGGCAAGGAAAAGCTCAGTAGCATTGGATCTACTGCCAAGCTAACGAGAGGGCGAGCCACTCGCCCACGTGACCGGTTTGGGATTAATCCCCAAATTCGTCAGAAGCCGCACTTCCACGGCTGTGTTTCCACGGCGTTGAGCCAGCCACAAAGTTGTTCTATTCTAGGTTAAATATGGGTAGATTTGTGGGTGATTTTCTTAGGTTCTGTGTGCAGTACACACCTAATCTGATTTTCAATTTGTCAAGAGTTTGTAATAGATCCCAGCTTTTGGGGGAGCTTTCCCGCAAGGAAGGACTCCTAAAGCCGGTCCCGGTTTTTTTTCGCACACGCTCACGGGAGTCTCGGGGATCTTAGGCTGGACGCGCTGGAAGCTGGAGAACTGATGATCGCCGCTTGGTCCCCGCTTCGGGGTATTCTGAATGCGATTCCGCGGGCACTCTGAGCATGCACAGAGCGCACTTTCGGCTCCAAAGTGAACTGCGTCGGCCAAGCCACGGATCAAGTTCTTGTCCCACTGCGCTTCACCTTAGCAGCGGCGCGAACCGAGTTTCCTGCGGCAGCAGCGAATTTGATAGAGTGGCTCTCGAGAAACCTTCCATTTTCCAAAACTCGACTCAGCCCTCCCCTCTGGGAGGCTTCGATGGCCCCCAAAAGGGTTGCGGTCCCATTTGCAGTCCTAATTCCCTTTGCGTGGCCCGAAACTGAGACCACCTACTACCTCTGGGTGGTTTACGGCTTGTCCGGCGCCGAAGTGATCGCTCCCTGGTTGCTTTCCCGGCGCCTGTTTGTCAGCCCACTGCGTTCCACTATTTGGCTAAGACTCCAACCCACGAGCTGAGCCGCAATCGTTCACAGTACCTTTCAACCCGGGGGCCTCCAGTTGTTGGGACCAATTTCCACAATTCCTAACCAACATGAGTAGCTGGGACTTCTAAGGTGAAGAACAGCCAACCTGCAGTGGGACAAGATTTTTTTATTATTTATTTACCTGGTTGAATTGAAGGGTGCTTGAACAGCAGACATTCATAGAATGAGAAAAATACAGGTTCTTGCAGGAGGTAAAACCTGAGTTAGAATTACTAACTATAACCCTACTTTCTAAAAAAAGACCTTATAGAAAACTTCTGGATGGTGTGGCACAGAGTTTCTGTCTCTTGGCTCAGTTTTCTTTTAAGAGAATTCCCTAACAATAAGCAAGCTGTTTGCCTTCTCTAGTAAAGGCAGGGAGTACCCTACCTGATTTTAATGAAGAGCAATGCTTTGATTTTAGGCAAAGTTCTCTAGTAAGGTTAAGAGAAATCTGATCTACATAAATCCGTTTTTTTAAATTATTGAATTATTGAGATCCCTGTATAGCTCTGAATCAAAGTGAAGATTTTGGAGAGTATGAATTTAGCAATAAATATACACTATGACTTAAATATATATGACTTAAATATACACTATGCCTTCTCATTGCCTTTTAATACTGCCTAGAGATAAGAGGAGGTTTTTAAAAATCTCCCACCTACATCTAATAGTTTCAAAGTTGGAGAATTAAAGTATGTCAGAAGGAATTGAATTCTTAGCAGAAATATGAGGCAAGGTTTCTGAAAGATTTGTAATGAATCTTTCTGTATTACTATTTTCTTCTCTTTCTTTCTAGACTGCTAATAGACAGCTAATAAAGAGAAGGAATAGCTAAACAAAACTCACTTTTCATCAGCTTTATCTGAAGGCCTGTTCAGGAAATGGTCATCTTCTGGAAAGAAAACCTATCAGAGATCTTTCAGTTGTTCTGATTATATTCAGGGATCAAGTTGATTAAATTCATCCTTGTGGGTCATTGACTTTCACCTAAACACTTCTAATATAGTTCTATTTTAGACTGCCCCAAAACACCCAATCATTATCTACTATGTCCACCCCCAATTAGGCATCTGTGCCACAGATATACTCCAGAATGAGATGCTCTTAACTAAATTCTTAACCCATCATGTATGAAATGACCATCATTGGAATTACCTGCTTTGTGGGATCAGGTAATTATTAAGACATCAGAATCAAAATGAGATATTCCCGAAGTGGTTATTTGTCCCCTAAACACCATTCTTATGTTTAAATATCAAAATACACGTTGAAAAACTGTACTATACATTAATACATTTAAATGTCCACATCCATAGTACACTTCTTTAAACCTCATCTTACTGTTTGTAAGAGAGATTCACTAAAGGCAGGATTTGGGGGCAAAAGTCCAACATTGCAGAATTCATCTTAGATCATTAACTCTAGAGTCTAAAAATAACTAGATGTTCTATTAATTTAGAAGTATTTCTTCAATATTCCTTTGCAGGGTGTGTTTGAAGCAGTATACACACACACACACACACACTTTTTGTAAACACTTAAAGCAAGTATGTATTAAACCCATTGTGAATTATAGTGGAATAACTACCTTAATCACAAAGACAAATATATTCTCATTTTATAAAAGTATACAGAGATGTTTCCTAAAATAACAGACATTTTGACACATATGATCAACATGTATGTTTTCTCCAAAATACACTTTGCCATTAAGCAAGCCTTTAACAGCATATCTAATTAAAAATATTCAGGCAAATATTAATATTTGGGAAGCTACTTTAAAGAAAACCTAGAATTTAGAGCTCCAGTATGTGAGACCTAGTGCAAAAGACGTGGACAAGACATTAATTCTGAGTACCAGAGCAGTAACTTTTCCAACCAAACATCCACCCCTGCCCTCCCTCTTAGTCAGTCTAACTTGAGCAGTATGAAGGAAGAAAAATCATTTGGTGGTTCAACAATCAGGTGTCAGAAATTCATGTTAATTTATTGCAGACAATTCTCAAGTGATCCTGATCTATTTTCTGTTCAGCCTTGGCCTGGAGCAAGATTTCAGGTACAAAGCAATTGGCTAGCAAAACAATATCCCAAAAAAGTATTTCAGACATGGTATTACTAATTTATAGTTGGTCAATTAATAATTCACCCAATGGCCATCTTGGGCTATTGGTAATCTCTTGATCTCAATTCCTTATTTGTAAAATGAAGGGTACAATAATCTCTGCTGCAAGACTCATCATCATCATCATCACATGATACATAATGCATGAGTGCCTGGTATCTTGCTGTCCCAATTTGGCCTTTCATTAGACGCCCCTATTGAGAGCCAGCTCTGCAAAGCTCTGTGAAATTAGGTTTGAATGAGGGGTCATGCTTTTGCCTTTCAGAGTCATATCCTCCATACTTTCAGATCTAGTTCCAGTGACCTTCTTATCGGTTACTCCGCCCCCCCCCACCAAGTACTCCTGGTTTTTATTTTATATTTTGGGTTAATCTCATTGCCAGTAGTTGCAGAATAAAGTGCTTCGTCTATATGTCAAATCCCTTCCATGCATCACATGAATTCAAGCCACATGAAGAGGCCAAACTTCCTTTTTTCTCTCTTAAAACACACTGAGTCACTTCTGGCTAACACACCCAGCCCAGCTGTATCTTTCCTTCAAAGTGGGACAAGATACAGGGCGTGCCTATTAAAAGCAATTCTTTTTTGTATCAGTGGCATCCATGTGTTGTCCATTTAGCCTCATTCCCGAGAATACATGATTGTTCTACTGTCATATGTATGTGTGGTTACGTGAACAATTTTATTTATTTTTCATTGAAAGTTTTAATTAGTGATGCAGGATTTCTGTAAAATTATCTAAAAAATATTCTTTAATGTATATGACCCATTTAGCTGAAGTGATAAGCAGATTCCCAGAAAGAGATGAGATTGGATAATTATTGAATAATGCTGGATTGTTCACTTGGAGATAAATCCAATGCACAGTTGATCCAAAGGATATGGTATAAATCAACAGATCTATATAAAATCATGCTTTGTTAGTGGTGACTTCTGGATGATGTTTCAGCTTCAGGCCTCATGTAAGACAGTATCAGAGGAGCCGATTTCTATATTAAGAAGAAGAAAGCAGTTAGCAAGGCATGATAAAGCAATCTTTATCCATGTCTAAAAAGAAAGGTTTCTTGTAAGGGCTTTAATTCTAGGAAATTTGTATATAACAATAAACATTATATAATGCTAAAATAAGTTCTAGTGAGTTCCATGGAACACGATTACTTGCCATGGCACAAAGGAAAGATGTTAATAATTAAAAACATTAATTATATTTTTCATACTGTCTTTTTGTGAGATTCCAGTTAACATAAATGATATACCTTTAGGGTAGTTTTTGATTTAAACATTATAAATGTTTAAATTAACCAATGCAAAGTGTTCATAATACAATGTGGTAGATCAGCCTTTAGCATTAATTTCATTTACAATAATAGGCCTCATAGGCCCAATGTAGGCCCCATGGACATTGTTAAGAAATTAAAATGGTGAGTGGCTGCACTCAAGGTTTTGATTGAAAGCAACATGAAAATCCCCCCTCCACCAAGGGCTAACCTGACATAATTAGCCATTTGAAAAGTTAGAGGATGTGTTTGTGTGTGTGTGTGTGTGCAATAATAAGATCTGCCTTTAAGTGAACTATTTTAGTTGAGTATTTATCCCTACAACAGTAGCCATTTTGTGGCTTCCATTTTCTGTTGGAACTCCTCACTTGCTCTCAAAATGCTTCCTTCGACAGGAAATGATATTGCTATTTCTTTCCTTTCCTTCCCCTTCCTGATAAAGATGATCCAGATTGTTTCCCCAACGGGTATAAAGAAAAAGAAGCAATAGAACAAGTCCCATTGACTGGCTACTTTTGCTGTTATAAGCTGCTTAAGGGCAGCTCATTGAAGGCCTCAAGGCCAGCCTGAGATTTTCCCTATCAGACCATTAGATCAGCTGCCTCAGAGAAGACCACAGTTGGAAGAGGCCAAGGTGCCAGTTCAAGGCCAGTCCTGGCATTGCAGGAAAGAAAACAAAGTCAATACGCTGCCCAGACTTAGTTGCTAAGTAAATTAGTAATGAGAAAGACTAGACTGTAAGAAGCTTGTAAGGGCTAGGCTGGTGAAGGAGAGCTTGCATTATTTTTAGACAGACTGTAGTTGTTCTTTGAATACAAGCATCTATTCAGCCGACAGCCCAGATGGTGCTATATGCCCCAATGGATTATTGCAGGGTATTTCAACTTTGGCAACTTGAAGATGTATGGACTTCAATTCCCAGAATTCCTAGCATGCTGGCTGGGGAATTCTGGGAGTTGACGTCCGCAAGTCTTCAAGTTCCCAAGGTTGAGAAACACAGGCTTCTTGGGAAAAGCTCCCATTATAATGCCCTACTTTTCTTCCAAATATAACACTGATGCCCTACTTTCCTTTTAAGTATTCTCAGTCACTTCTCTTGCCTTGCTGTTTCAGGAGACTCCAGCAGAACTGCACTAAAATACATTTGGGGAGGGGAGCAGAGGGGAGAGTTGTCTGTTTTTTTTAAAAGCACAGATTCAAAGGACGCTTTTTAAATACTTGAAATAGATGTGATTTTCAGAGTGTTATTTTATTATTGAAAGGAAGGAAGGTGATTTTCCCAGGGATGCATTCAGGAGAGTAGCTAAAGTGACCCTTTATTTGTTGGCACAAAACCTGCAGTGTCAAGGAGGAGTGTAAGCAAAAAAAGAAAAAAACTCCTAGAGTGCTCTGTTGTAAAAGGATTGTATAGTGGCTGCACCTTCTGGCTTTCTGCTTGTTATATAATCATTAAAGCTACGGTATCTCTATTGGTGAATCTACTTATTTACCTATCTACCTACCTACCCACCCATCTACCCATCTATCCTGCTTACTCCTTCTGACTCCAGGAGGTTTACATAAATACAAATTCAAGATAAAATACTTGTTCACTTGCTACATTTGTTTGTGTTGCTCACAGACTCTTGAAGCTCCACTGGCGGGGATTTAAGCATCTACAAGCACTTTGAGCAATTCATGTTTAAAGCACTTTAGAACACGAAGGGACAGAGCCATGAGCCAAGAGCCTATAAATTTCTTTAATGGACTTTGGCCTCAGTACTTGCTAGTGCAACTGAAAGGGTCGGAGTTCTGAAAAGTAAGAAAGGGGCTGGAGCTGTCTTTCAGACATACAAATAAAGAGGAAAATGAAAAGAGAGGAAGAATATGAGAAGGGTCTACCTCTACTGCCATCACTCAAGCTTCCCTTGATGGAGGAATGCCAGAAGGATGGGAGAGCTCTTAAGATACTTACCAATTGGAGCTACAGGGAGGTCCTGGGTACTTGCCAAGGATAGCTGATAGACAGTAAAAGTTATCCAGGTTTTTCATTTCCCCAGGTCATTCCAGCTCTTCAGTGTTAGGGAGTTTTGGGGAACCTTCAGCATTAAGGAGCAGCCAGCCACCAATCAGTTAGATCAGGGGTGTCCAAACTTGGTCCCTTTAAGACTTGTGGACTTCAACTCCCAGAGTCCCTCAGCCAGCAAAGCTGGCTGAGGAACTCTGGGAGTTGAAATCCACAAGTCTTAAAGGGACCAAGTTTGGACACCCCTGAGTTAGATGGACCACAGGGAGTATAATGTACTGCAGCATCCTTGAGATGATAGAGCTGAGCAAACAGTATTTCACAATGGCAGCAGCCAAAATGCAATGCCCAGTGCACTGTTCATTTTAGTACTGGGGCAGATGTGCCTGCCTGATCTCTCCCACCCCCATTTCTGCTGTCTGCAGCCTTGGGGAAACAGCTTGACCAGGTGATAAATTGCCCTCATTTTACACCTCTGCTTGCTTTCTCATCTATCTCCAGCATCATAACGCCTAAGCAGCTTTCTAATGGCTGCCATTAGGTTTTAATTAAAAGAACTTGCCCCCTGGGCATTGCCGCTTTCCTTTTCATGTCCACACAACCTACATTCATTCATAAAATGACATCCATACTCTGTTGTTGTTGTTGTTTTAAATGTTTTCTGAGCAAGATAGGGAAGAGGGTTTTTTTAATATAAAAAATTGATCCGGTGTAGATTATTAGCTCAAAATCCTTTATTATCTTTAAAGCCCACATATCAAGAAGGGCTCAAGATTGAACCATAGAATCATAGAGTTGGAAAGAACCTTGGAGGTCTTCTATCCAAATCCCTGCTCAAGGCAGGGGCCTTATGCCATCCCATCTTCTAATTTCCACTCACAACAACCCTGTGAGGATGCATTGTGCTGAGAGATCTGAACTTGAGTCTCCCACCACTGCAAAACCTTGTCTCACTTCTGCACTAGATCCTATACTCAATATGATCTCTTGGTCTCGGTTCAGAGAATGCCTTCTGATTCTCCCATGCATATTGTCCAGCTGTTTGTGGGGGGGGAGGCATATATATATATTTATTTGACAGCTCCCTTTCTGTGTACACAAAATGGCAACAATTCTGCACAATAGCTTAAGGAATGTGGTGCAGTGTTGTTGTTTTAAATTCCTTATGAATGTATTAGTAAAATGTGTTACCTGCTTTTCATTATCGCAGTGCTTCCCATGGGATTAAGGATAGTCTGTACTTGGCTACATTCTAATTGGTAGAAGCCAGATTCTGTTATGGGTATACAAAAATAGTAACAACAAAAAAGGGGATAAAAGAAATGAAATCTTCTATAATCAGTTTTCACACTATGTGAAACTATGCACAAAGATAATCCCCAAAGTATGATGTGTGTCTCTATTCGCTGCACAAATGCAACACACACACACACACACACACAAAATTTCCTGCTGACTGAATAGTTTTAGCTCTTTCCAATCATAATAACCAGCATTACAAAATTCCGTCACCACAAAATATAAAGTGTTATGGGTCGTTACAGGTAGTCCTCGACTTACAACAGTTCATTTAGTGACCGTTCAAAATTACAACAGCACTGAAAAAGTGACTTATAACAATTTTTCACACTTATGACTGTTGCAGCATCCCTATATTCACATGATCAAAATTCAGGTGCATGGCAACTGGTTCATATGTATGACGATTGCAATGTCCCAGGGTCACGTGATCACCTTTTGCAAACTTCTAACAAGCAAAATCAATGGGGAAGCCAGATTCACTTTACAACCGTGTCAGTAACTTAACAACTGCACTGATTCACTTAACAAGTGTGGCAAGAAATGTCGTAAAATGGGGCAGTTCACTTAACAAACGTTTTGTAACAGAAAATTTGGCTCAATTGTGATCTAGGACTATCTGTATTATTGTTATCAATGTGAATACTGGAGAATTTAACTTGTGTTTAGCAGCTGCCTTGTACATCTACTATTGAGGCACATGATTAAAAAAACAGAAAAATATTATGCAAGTCCTACTAAATCAGCATAAGCAGCCAAAACTTTCAAATATCATAAACTAATTCATTGTATTCCATGTTCTTTTTTTGGGCACTATGTGGCAAAACAATATTTAAAATATTTCTTTGCCATATTTGTAGCTGAAAAGAATCAGAACTGAAAAACTGGAAAAGAAATGAAACCATTCCCTTCTCACGTTAGAAACATTTAAAGATCTTTTTCCTCTTAAAAAAATTCCAAGGAGAATGCAAATTACCTTCATTCATTATATCTATTTATATCTTGGCTAATCAAACAGACTCAAGACAATTCGCAAGGTGAAAAAAATTCAAAACCACACCCAAAAGGAAAAAAACTTCTCTCCAGAACTCTACAAGACTCTCAAACATGTAACATAAAAACTATACAACAAACAGGGGGGGAAATGATTACAAAAATGCACAATTACTTGTTAAAATTTAAAATGGAAGAAGAAACTGCGAAAGAAACAATGATTAATTGGGCAAGAAATTTTGGGCATAATATTCAATTAGGTCAATGGGATAAATTATGGGAGAGAAACTCCAAACTAACGATGTCAGCTGCTTATAAGGAGAACCTTTACAAAATGTTTTATCGATGGCATCTGCCACCAGTGAGATTGGCCAAGATGTTCTTGAACAGGTCCCTGTTGGAGCTGTGGGCATAAACAAGGAATGTTCTATCACATGTGGTGGACATGCCCTAAGATTAAAAAATATTGGTGTAAAGATAAGAAAGTGGTTTGATAACTGAACAGAGAATAGAGATGAAGTCAAAACTTTTTCTTTTTGGCATTTTTGAAGGGAAAATGGAGAAAAAATTACAATATATAACATTACACATATTAACCGCAAGTAGAATTGTCCTAGCACAGAATTGGAAACAATCAGATATTCCTTCAGACCAAATTATAATAAAAAAAATTTATGACTGCAGAAATGGACAGACTGTCCATGGAAATGAAGGAGAGGGAAGAAACCAAGTACTATCAAATTTGGAACAGATGGTATTCCTGGCTTGAGAGTAGACGCAAAACATAAGGGATAATCTGTTAAATATAATATGTAGAATGTAAATGTTGATGAAATATAGGATATCAAATTGAATTATGAATAGAGGTTATTACAATTCAAATAAAGATGTAATTTAAGATAGAGATATATAGAATTAAAATTTTTGAAAATATGTTTGTTATGATAGAAATACCGATATAGAAAAGCTGTTATTAGTATAAAATTTTTGCTATGTCTTTTTTTGTGTTTTTTTTCTTTTTTTGTGTGTTGTGTTTTTTTTTGTAACGTGTGTTTTATATGCTGGAATTTCAATAAACACTATTTTTTTTTTAAAAAACCAAACACTGTATAACCATAAAAGCAAGGAGAAAAATCAGAAGAAAATCCCTCAGTTAAAAGGCAGCCTGGCACCATCACTGCTGTCTAAATGTCCATATGTCTATCTCTAAGGGAAATGGGTGGTTAAGAAATACAAAATATAAATAAATAAAATGCTTCTGGGAAGGGAACTGTCTTTACAGCCTTCCAAAAAGCCAATAAAGGGGTTGGTCAGCCTGTTATCTAAGTTAGACACACCCATCTTGCTGTTCTGTCCCCCTCAACCACAACCCAAAAGACACGCGAGCTGACTATATTTGCCAGCAATTTATTCCTACTACAGATATCAGTTCCGGCAATGAACCTGCGATTGTCTGCCAAGTCCTCCTATTTCTTCAGTGCAACTGTAGTCCGTTGCTGGAGTAACCCAGAGTTCAGAAATAAACAGAAATCCCAAAAGGCAATTCCTTAGTCTCGCACTAAAGCAGCCAAAGTTTCCAAAAGTCAATTTTTGTCCGTCATGAAGCCCAATGGCAGCTCCACCCACTTTTATACCCTGTGGGGTGTGGGTCCGTGACTCAGCACTCCCTGGGCCGGCCCCTCCCTTTCCTTTGCTGCGCACATTTCCCTTGGCGTCACTGCCTTTCATCTAGCCAAGATTGATTCTCCTCAGCTGACTCTTGGGGCGTTGCCAGGGAAAGAGGCTGTGTCAGCTCCTCCTCCTCCACCTGGTCTGCCTCTGGAACCTGGAGCATATTATCAAGTGCTAGACAACCCATGGGCCTCCACCATTTCCCTCATGACCCTCAGGACAGCCACAGTGAAGGCCCCCCCTCCCCCCTTCTTCCTCCTCCTTTTTATTCGTATAAAGGTTGAGGGAGCTTGAGTACTCAAATCGATCATTGTTGCTCAGATCATATTAATAATCAAGGATTTAAAAAATTTCTAAAAAAAATATTGATTGGATTTTTCCTCCAGAGATGTTCAGTACCTTTAGTTCTATACTACTGTACTTTTTGAAGATATTGAAATGTTCTTTTAAGGTGGAAGAGCAAGAGAAACATATATGTGCGTGTGCATGGATTTGTTTGTGGAATTTTTTGAATCACTGGAAGCCAATTCTTTCTACAGTTAAGATGTTCCTCCTTCTTATTGCTGGGCCAGCTCCTCAGAATTTCAGTTTCATTTTCTCCACTCTATTAGTCATATATTGGATTTTAAAAATACATACTACTTACATGAAGACTGCTCTAGCTGAGGCCCTACTTTGGATACATTATGCAAAAACTCAGTTCCTTGGAGAAGGCTCTAGTGCTAGGAAAGGTAGAAGGGAAGAGAAGAGGAGGGCAACCAGCAGCAAAGTTACAATGGTGATGGGGGTACCTTTGAAAGAGCTGAAAGATGATCTGTCAGGTTAGGGATAAAATCTACAGAGTGTAGTCACTAAGAGCCGACAATGGCCAGATGGCACATAGTCAATTGATCATTCACTGGTCTAACAGTTAAGGACAAATTATTCAACATTCACTTTGAATATAGTACTAAATATGTTTGTCAGTATAATCAGAATACCGGATGGCTGAACTAAACCTCAGGAATGCTGGCATGTCTGGTGGTATCATTAAAATTGTGCATTAAGATCAGTAGTGAGAAGTGTCTGGGCGGGTTGGCGGAGCCTCCTGCCATCGCTGCTACCAGTTCGCCTAACCGGGGGCGAACAGGTAGCCACCTACCACTGATTAAGATCTTTAAAAACTCAGCAATAGAGACATTATCTGGGAATTCACTGAACTCTCATTTAAATATATTCAGGATACTGGTTTTTACCACATCTGGTGCCTGCAAAGCACGAGATGAATTAATTCTGAATTACATGAAGAGCTTCTTTGAGTTATCAGTTTGAATTGAATGACTCCATAACCTAAAAAACACCTCAAACTCGCAATGTCACCTGACGTATTCCAACATTTCCCCGCTTCGATAAAACAGGGGTGGATATGGCTAGTGTGTGAGACGCATCCAGCCCATGGGCCGCGAGTTTGATACCCCTGATCTAAAATATGGGCAAGAGATTGTTTTGTACCATTCATCATTTTGTCAATCACAGCTTCCTAAATGGGTTGGGTACAATTCCTATAATTCTCAGCCACCTTATTTTTCTTCGGCTAAAGGAAGATGTCCAATACTATCACTTTTTATCAAAGAGAAGAGGTCCTGTATCCTGATAATTTTGATCAATCTTTTCTGTAAATTATCACCCTGTTCTTTCTTTTTACTGGCAAAGCAAACTCTCCAAAATAATCCAAAATAGTGTAATGACAGAGTTAATGTTGTACCAATGCTATCCCCATTATATTATATTTATAAAGTTAGAAGTTTTGATTATTTCAAGAAGCATGCTATTCTTGACCCTTTCTGGAGCTGCATTTTTCATTTTAATGTCTATTTACTCACCTCTCTTATCAGTGACTTATATATCTTCAATGGTCCCCCAGAAATTGCTGTGGCATCATAAAACCTGTTGTCATTACTGTCTCAGCTATACAGCAATGTTTAGGTGATGTCATAAATTATTAGGAAAATGTCCAAAATGGAAGTTCTTCCCCATCTACAGGTAATCCTTGACTTAGAACAAATCATTTAGTGACTGTTTGAAGTTACAAGGGCGCAGAAAAAAGTGACTTAAGACCATGTTTCACACTTATGATAGTTGCAGCATTCCCATGGTCACATGATCAAAATTCAGACATTTGGCAACTGACATGTGTTTATGACGGATGCAGAGTCCCGAGGTCCTGTGATCCCCTTCTGTGATCTTTTGACAAGCAAAGTCAATGGGGAAGCTAAATTTGCTTATCAACCATGTTCCTAACTTAACAACTGCAGTGATTCACTTAACAAGTGTGACAAGAAAGGTTGTAAAATGGGACAAAACTCACTTAACAAATATCTCACCTAGCAACAGAAATTTTGGGCTCAATTGTGGTCATATGTATACAGTATATATGTCTCTCTATATAGAAGTCTTATTTTTTTCCCCTCTCATTCTATAGCAAAAGTCTGGAGTCTGTGACTCCACAAATGATGTTGACTTGGAACTCCACTGTCTCCCTCTCTGGCCATCTTATTTCGAACTTCTGGAAACTATAATCCAGCAATATTTGAATATCTGTCGAATTGTCCCAGAAACCCCATTTACATCTAAAAATAAAAATAAAAATGATAAAAAATGACTACAACAAATACATATATTTTGTGCTGTCCTGAACCTGCCCTCTTGAACTGTCTCCCCAGCTATATATGGCTGGTCCAATGCTGCAGGCCTTCAGAAAGGCAATGAAGAAGACACAGATGAGCAGGGGCCTCAGTTCACGCTGGATATCTGATCCAGAGTGGAGCAGATGCAGCTGGCCCTTTAAGAATTAAATTTAAATTAGCAAGGTGCTAATGAAAGAGGTGAACTAGGATTACCTGACTTAAAACTGTACTTCAATCCTTGTCATCAGGTATGGATGAAAGGCTGGGTGATTCTGAGAAATAAGAGGTTATTGGAGTTAGAAGGGCATGATTTGAGATTTGGGTGGCATGTTTGAGTTATGGTACGACAAAGTAAGATTAATATAGATTTTAAAAACCAATTTATTAGGCAAGCCATATTGATGGTTTGGAATAGGTATAAAGCAAGATTGTCTCCCAAAATTCCTCTGTTGTTGCCACTGAAGGAGGTTTTTTTTTAGAAGAGAAATTATAGTTACACAGATTTGGCTGCCCTATGTTGATGTATTGACTTTCTTGAAGGAACACCTAAATTAAAAACAAGAGAAGTGTTGGAAATGGGAGGTCATATTGCCAGTGGTTTGCTTATGCTTAGTTGACAGAAAGATTTAAATTGGATGAAAAGAATTATGAGAAATAATTAGATGAGAAAACTGACTTTGACTTGAGTTTGTGTATTAATAATAGTCATGTTATTGGTATGGACTGATAGTCAAATAATATGCTTTGATCATGTTGAACCTACTCTCAAGTCCAAAGAAGATTTGGAGTCAGAAGGAGATATGTGTACTGGTTCAATATTTATAACTGAAAGAAAGGCTTAAATTAGACAAAAAAAAACCTTACAATTTTGACTTTGTAAAAATGTGTTTGAAAGTGTAATGTGTGTGGTAATGATGAGCATATTATTGCCGAGGTTTATAAATAGTTATCAAAATTGAATTTGGAGAATGAATATGTGAAGCATTGCATGATTCAATGGGCAAATAATTTTGGTTATAATATAATGTTTGAACTATATAAATGAACTATGGAAATATAAATATAAAAAGAAGGAACTTTTTACCATCCTTCGTGGACTTGTAACAAAGCAAAGAAATATGGAGGTAAAATATATATTTTAAGGCAGGAGATTCTTAAAATGAATATAAAAATTAAACCAGAGACGTTTCTTTGAGGTTTAATGGACAAAGAACTTGAAAAAAACCGGACCTTGCTGTTATATATGTTGACAGCAGCAAAAAAGGTTTATGCACAAAAAATGGAAAAATACTCTAATTTCCACAAAGAGTGAATGACTGGAAAAACTGATGAAACTAGTAGAGATGGCTAAATTCACTGTTCTAATCAAAAAAAAGAACACATCCAACTTTATTTCTGCTATGAAACCATTTCTGGATTTTGTGCTTTAGATGGAAAAAAAATGAAACTTTGATTTTGATGATTAGATAGGTTTGTCGTTATAGAAATGGTCAGTACATAGTTGACCATAGTTCAACAGTTGTATGGCTGGTCCTAGTTAGTTGTACTATGTACGGGCTCAACTGATTAAAAGTTGAAGATGTATTATTATTATTATTTTATTCTACTATGCTAAAGGGGGTCAGAAGTCAATGCTTTTCTTCTTCTTTTCCCCTTTCCTTTACACTTTTTTCTTTCCCCGTTTCCCTCCACTCTTTTTCTACTACTTTTATTTTTATTTGTATTTTATACTTCAATAAGTTTGATAAAATTAGAATGTAAAAAGCACATTATTGCTAAGATGCTTTATTGAAAATGAATATGGAAGATGAATAGGTTGAAGATTGTGTGATTAAATGGATTTTTTTTTCATTTTGAATACAATATGAAGCTTGATCACTAGAAGAATATGTGGAGTAACGGATTGACATTTACACTTAATTATAGCTTGAAAGAGAATTTTTATAAGATGATGTACTTTTTGCTTTTTATTCAGGAAATGTCTTCAGTTTTGAAAAGCTTCCTGGATGAGAAGTGAAATGTTTTCAAAGAAAAACAAAAACAAAAAAGTCCAGTTGCCTTTTGGAAAAAGCACCTTTGGGACAACCATGACCTGGGTGATTGAGAATCTCCATATACAATCCAACAGAACATACTGGGGGAAATATATTAGACAAAACATTGTAGAATAGAATAGAATAGAATTCTTTATTGGCCAAGTGTGATTGGACACACAAGGATTTTTTCTTGGTGCATATGCTCTCAGTGTACATAAAAGAAAAGATACATTCATCAAGAATCACAAGGTACAACACTTAATGATAGTCATAGAAACAAATAAGCAATCGAATCATATTAGGAAACAGGTAATTGTACAGACATATGTAAAGACTGATGTTTTACATATTGCTTTAATTCTTTTAAGTACCTTGGAAAATTATCACGAGCTTTCCAGGTGTGTACAGGTAAATATTTTTATTTATCTTAATATTAGATGATTAAAAATGGTTTTAGCTTACAGTGAAGAATAAATGCTATTATTCTTTATTCCATTATTATAATTTCAGTACTGATGTCCTGTATGTTGTTGAAGGAATTTTCATATTAATACCCATCAGTTTTCCAAAAGCAAATTGATAAGATATTGAGAAAATTGTGTGGGATGGCCAGACATTCCTTACAGCTCTTACGCATTTAAACTTTCTACATGTTTAGTTTTATCACTGAAAGCATTCTTTGGCTTTCATCTTTATATGGAAGTATGTAGGTTTTCTGAAAAGGCTCTATGGACACAGTGAGAAAGTTACTATTTAACCAATTTGATATATGGGCAAAGGTTTTGTTCTGGTCTAAAAACAATTCTATTTTCTGCATTAAAGTATGTGAGATATATTTAGATGTTGTTGTGAAGGCAGTTTAATCCCCCTTGGTGTGAAAAATGAAGACTCAGAGATAATAATCTTAGCTTCAAATTGCTGATGAACTGTTTTTGTTTTTGAGTTAGCAGGCATACTGTGGTGTTAGTGCTTTACGTCAGGTCATTATTAATTAAGCAGCCTGACAAGTGCGGTAGTAAGAATTTGGATTGTCCAGGCAAGTCTGTGGAAGGCAATACATACAGTTAAAGCATATTTTGGTTATACAGTTTGGACTAAATGTATTAGCAGCGTCTGAATTTTTTTTTTTAATTTATTTTGTCACAACAGTATATGCAATCATCAACATAAACAATAACCCATCATGAGAGAAAAAGTATATATAAGTAAAAGTATGCATATAATACTATAATGAAGGGAACAATAGGACAGGAACGGTAGGCACTTTTGTGCTCTTATGCACGCCCCTTATAGTCCTCTTAGGAATGGGGTGAGGTCAATAGTAGACAGTTTTTGGTTGAAGATTTTGGGGTTTTGAGTAGAGACTATAGAGTCAGGTAGTGAGTTCCAAGCGTTAACAACTCTGTTACGAAAGTCATATTTTCTGCAATCAAGTTTGGAGCGGTTGACATTAAGTTTGAATCTATTGTTTGCTCTTGTATTGTTGCGATTGAAGCTGAAGTAGTCTTTTACAGGAAGGATATTACAATAGATGATTCTGTGTGTTAAACACAGATCATGTCGGAGTCGGCGGAGTTCTAAATTTTCTAATCCCAGGATTTCAAGCCTGGTGGTATAAGGTATTTTGTTGTTTTCGGAGGAGCGGAGAACTCTTCTAGTAAAATATTTCTGGACGCATTCGATAGTATTAATGTCAGAGATGTGGTATGGGTTCCAGACGGATGAGCTGTATTCAAGAATAGGTCTGGCAAATGTTTTGTATGCTCTCATCTCCAAACTTCTGTCCTAAATTATTTTTTATTTGAAGAATTTGAGATATTTCCAAACCTATGGTTGAATTCTACAAACAACTGAAACATATTCAGCTAGTCCTCAACTTACAATAGTTCATTTAGTCAACATTCAAAATTACAATGGCACTGACCAAAGTGACTTATGACCGTTTTTCACACTTACGACCCCATGGTCACATGATCAAAATTCAAATGCTTGGCAACTGACTAGTATTTATGATGGTTGCAGTGCCCAGAGGTCATGTGATCCCATTTTGCCACCTTCTGACAAGCAAAGTCAATGGAGAAGGCAGAATCACTTAACTGCTGTGTTACTAACTTAACAACTGCAGTGATTCACTAACAAGTGTGGCAAGAAAGGTCGTAAAATGCGACACTTAATAACTCTCACAAACAGAAATGTGTACTTCAATTATGGCCATAAATTGAGGACTACCTGTAATAAAAATATATTTTGGTAATTTACTAAAAATTTGAAATACAGAATTAAGGTAATTTGTTTAAAAATAAATTACTCAATATTTTAAGGGAAATATGCAACTTTTGTTGTTTAGATGCATTTAATTCAACAAATATTCTTTTTCAAGTTTTTTGGCTACCTCAAAGGAAATTTAAACTTGGATGGCAACTTCAGTTTGTGGTAAAATGGTGACGGAGGTATTATTTCATTTGTTTGGGGCTTGCCCTACTAGTGTTAACATTTATACATTTGTTAATATGATGGTCAGAAGAAGAATAAGGTTTAAAGATATTGAACTAAATAACCCAAATTTCTAACACTAATATAAGTTGAATACTGAATCGATCATGCATGGATTGTAACATAAAGTGTTGGTTTATTTTGATAGGAAGATTCTACTATGCTGGATTATAAATCTTGGATTGTTAATGTATTCATTCACTTTCTATCTAGAAACTTGTTTTACATTAACATGCAGAAAAAGCAATCCAGTATCTTTTCATGTGGTCAATGTTTGTTTTGTTGTTTGAAAAGTGAATTGTATCTATGTATTCCATGATGTATTCCTTTTTTCTTCTGTATTTTTGTTACGTTTAATTCTTTATTTCTCCCTTGTTCTTTTCTGTATACGATACTTTTCTTGGTGCCTTCAAGCCAGTCTCAACTCCTGGTGATTGCATGGAGTAATCCCTGCAGGTTTTTGGGTTTTTTTGGCAAGATCTGAGCAGTGGCTTGTCATTGTCTCCTTCCTAGAGCTGAGAGAACTGTACAAACCCCAAGTCAACTCAGCCAAAGATCTCTCAGTTTCTAGCTTGGTGCCACTACATCAAACTGGCTCTCTGTATGCTAACAGCAATAAAATTATTTTTTTTAAGTATCAAGAGAGAGAGAGAGAAAAACAGTTTAAAAAGAATACAGTTCAACAGAGAAGTGATTCAATGGAAATTAAAACATGGTTTTGGAAATAGACGAAGAGAGTCAACCAAGGAGCCTGTAGCAGTGAATGGAATTAAGTTAGAAGTGTTGAAATTATTCATATGACACAAAATGAGGAACTGCTGAAGAATAACTTAATGCATGCAAAAATAGTGTTACGTTGAGGAGCAGAATTGAAATGTTGGGCTACAAATGTTGATGCCCAAGAAAACCTGATGATGGGGAAGTCCATAAATGCCTATAGTTTAGGAATTTAAACTGCAGGGAATTTAGGCATTTTTATAATTTTAAGAAAAATTATTCAACAATAAATGGAATAACTGGAGAAATGTTGAAATATAGTTATGGTTTACTTATGGAAAGTGTGTGAAAACTGCATCCACATTATACAATTGAAATTATGACTTATGACTGCTATTCTCCTATATAAAGGGTAGATAGCAAGCATGAATGCAAAGACAGCAAGTGGCTGGGTTTCTTAAGGGTGTTTGGGGAGGTGTTCTACAGAATTATGACTGAAAGAATACATGTGCTATTAATGGGCAACTTCAGGCAGTGCATTGTGAGTTTATGCTGAGGAAAAGCACATTCACTGAGTTTAGCACATCATCGAGAACAGTATTCAACACTGAGCAGAGAATTATCCTTACTGTTTGTTCTGCTATGTTGTAGTGGTGGCTATTTTTGTGCTTGCCTAGAATCACTGATTAAGTCTGAGAGGGAGGGAATGGCTTCCATGCTCAAAGGAGAACTAGAACCTGGATCTTTCTGCTCCTAGTATAGTACCATAACTATAACCATTCTACAACACTGGCTCTCAATGCTAAGCAGGGAGTTCCCTGAACTGTTTCATGCATTAATAGATAACTCTATAAGTAACACATGTGATTATGTTAGAGATGTTGGAGTTGTGGCTTAATGAGATCCTCCAAAGAGAAGATTAGAAGTTTAAAGAACAAAAAGCAGCCTACATAGCAACAAATTGATGGGGTAGAAGCAAATATGTTTAGCTAGAATAGAAAGATACGTTGGTGAATGAAGTTGGTGTAATTGTGATTTAGGTGTGCATTTTTTTCATATCTTATGACTTAATTTATTTGCTTTTAACTTCTTATTCTTTGCATAATATCACTGATTGTAAAAAAGCAAGTAATTGATGGGTATATCTGTGCCTACATAAAAGTGTAGGCACAGATATACCCATCATAAAGTTAGAAGGTACATAAAAATACCTTCTTGTTGTTCAATCGCTAAGCTATGTCTTTCTGGACCATAGCAGGCCAAGTCTCCTGGAGTTTTTTACAAATTCATGTTCATTACATCAAAGACATTATCTAACCATCTCAGCACTGCTGTCTCCTTCTCATTTTTCCTTCAATATAGTTACTTTAAAATACCTACATTTTAACCATTACATAGGGAAAAAAATTGCATTTATTGGCCAAGACCAAGCAAGCAGACCATATCATTCCTACAAGATTTTAGAAAGTCAAGTGAAGTTCTGTCTTTCAGATTTGTGCATTTCACATTGAGTTGCCTTAGTGCAATTCTACCAAAAATAACATCTCTCCGAGAGTAGAGCCATCAAGATTAAAAAGAGTTATTTGTGGTAGGGCTACTAGGTTGCAAAACTTTGAATGACAGGAAAAAGAATAGAATTTATTGGCCAAGTGTGATTGGACACACAAGGAATTTGTCTTGGTGCATATGCTCTCAGTGTACATAAAATAGAAGAATAGAATAGAATAGAATTTTTTATTGGCCAAGTGTGATTGGACACACAAGGAATTTTTCTTGGTGCATATGCTCTCAGTGTACATAAAAGAAAAGATACGTTCATCAAGGTACAACATTTACAACACAATTGATGATCAATATATCAATATAAATCATAAGGATTGCCAGCAACAAGTTATAGTAATACAGTCATAAGTGGAAAGAGATTGGTGATGGGAACTATGAAACGATTAATAGTAGTGCAGATTCAGTAAATAGTCTGACAGTGTTGAGGGAATTATTTGTTTAGCAGAGTGATGGCCTTCGGGAAAAAACTGTTCTTGTGTCTAGTTGTTCTGGTGTGCAGTGCTCTATAGCGTCGTTTTGAGGGTAGGAGTTGAAACAGTTTATGTCCAGGATGCGAGGGATCTGCAAATATTTTCACGGCCCTCTTCTTGATTCGTGCAGTATACAGGTCCTCAATGGAAGGCAAGTTGGTAGCAATTATTTTTTCTGCAGTTCTAATTATCCTCTGAAGTCTGTGTTTTTCTTGTTGGGTTGCAGAACCGAACCAAGAATTAATATTTTTGATTGTCCATTTATTTTTCAGCCCAAGTCTGAGAAGCTAGTTATGTGGTTTGGTTTTATCTTCCCCACGGTTACATTCACAAGTTCTTCATGCCAGCTTATTGCAATTCTACTGCCATATTGAAAAGCATTTATAATCCAGATAACCCTGGGGAAATTGTTAAACTAAAGAAGCAAAACAATGTTAGTTACACTAGTCCTATTTGTATAATTTTAACTACGATCTAATGTAAAGTAATATAATTTGTCTTGGATATGCTGAACAGTTTAACCTTGCATATTTGAGGACTCAGCCAATGTCATAGATTATTTATTCTTATTTATTAAATTTATGTGCCACCCATCTCGCAATTCGAGATGACTCTAAGTGGCTTTTAATTATGGCTTAGTGATGCTGTATAAAACTAGAAAAACATGTTGAAAAACCACCTGTATGGCAATGATGGATAAGGCACCTAGCTAAAAACCAGGAGACTGTGAATTCTAGTCCTGCCAGAGGCATGAAAGGCAGCTGGGCCAGTCACTTTCTCTCAGCCCAAGCCACCTCAGAGGGTTGTTGTTGTGGGGAAAATAGGAGGAGGAAGGAGTATTAGGTATGTTTGCTGCCTTGAGTTGTTTAGAAAAATAATAAAAGTGAGATATAAATAACAGTAAATAACCAGAAAACAAGTGTGCTATCCCAAAGCTACGAACCTAAAGTAAGAAGAATGATTGCTGTGCACTTCAGTTCCACCATGAGAAAAAGGTTTCTTTCCACCTTTTTGTTTATGAAGGAATTTTTTTTAAAGTGGCAATTCTAAATGATAGCTGACAATCCCAAGGTTGACTCAGCCTTCCATTCTTTATAAGGTAGGTAAAATGAGGACCCAGATTGTTGGGGGGGCAATAAATTGACTTTGTATATAATACACAAATGGATGAAGACTATTGCTTGACATAGTGTAAGCCGCCCTGAGTCTTCAGAGAAGGGCGGGATATAAATGCAAATAAATTTTTTTTTTTGATAAAAACATAAACAAGGTTAATAATTTAAGCACATTCATGACTGTTTAAAAAAAACCCCAAACATTAGATTTTTGATGCTAAAATGCCGATACTGAAAAAAAGAATTCCAAGATTCTGTCAAAACGCGTTTCACAAATATTTGTAAGAGAAAATATGTTTGGACAGATAATCCCTTATTTTCACTTGGAAAGCAGAGAGAATGTGCCAGAAATGCAAGCCAGAGGAATGCCCTTGGCATCTCCTTCCATTTACATCACACAGCTGGGAGAAGGGAGAAATTGCCCCACCCAGATCACAGAGTCTAATGAACTGTACAAACAGCTGCCCCAGAACTGATTCCCCGCACCTTTATGTATTATACAAATCGGTCCCTCTTAAACTCTTATGACAATTTAGCGTTCCAACTTCAGAGCTGATTCTCAGTCATAATGTACTTATGACTTACTGAATAAGAAACAACTGAATGGGTTTGTAGAAATCCTGAGCCAAATCCAAACAAGCCACATACGGTTTTAGTGCAATATGTACCCCTCCTGGACATTTCAGTATGTGGAATAATGAGCTAACTTGCTTTTATATGGGCTGTATTCATATATTGGACTACATTGTGTTTTCTTGGATCACACTTTGCAGAATACGCTATGAATGTCTGGCTGCAATGTATTAAATCATAAGTCACAGCTAACAAACCAACAGATACATTCATGCTACAAGCACAATGTAAAATCAATCACATTATAGTTTAGCACGGTATGTCAATCCAATCATTCATTCCATTTGTTATATAGACGGCTTGTAACAACTTATAGGAAGAAATATGTCTTTCTGCGTGTTTATGATATAGGCAGAAGATGGAATCTCAACAGGAGTGGCTTCTTGTATTGAATCTTCCTATTTTCTGTGCACTCATGTTGCCATCTGTGTCTGACCACTTTAGTATACAGAGTTCAAACGTAAACCAAGTGGCATTCCTTAGATACCAGTTAGAATGCTTGATTCCAGTGCTTTAGAATTTCCCACAAGTCCCTACTGCAGAGTCAACATCATGCAACTCACGCTTAAGAAAATGCCTTTGAGACTTCAGTAGCTATTCATCTCCTCTCCTCTTATCTTACAGTATTGTCACAATTTGGGCCTAGGCAATGCTAAAACTAAGCAGGTTGTAGACTAACTAGTGTTGGGTGGGGGACTGGCTGCTTGGTTTAGGCTACTCTAAATTACCCTGAGATGAATTCTGTAAGTAAAAGTACTTATTTGTACTTTTTAAACCCCAAAATGGTATACATTGCACATTCTCCTTATTTTTCCCCACAATTTCTTTGGCAGGCAGGTTGTCTTGTGAGAAAGCGAGTAGCCTAAAGTAATCTAGAAATCTTCCATAATCAAAAGTGATCTCAAACTGGTTTCCTAAGTCTTTTGAACAATTTGATCATTGTACTACACTGGTCCCAACAGAGACCCCGTGGAACTGAACTTCTGATGACTTCATGGACAGGCCTTAATTGATTTCTTGAATTTGTCCTGGGGCTAATAGGACGGACACTGTCTTCTCAAGGGATATTATTTCAACTTCTCAGTCTAGTTTACAGCCCTAGGATTTTGTGTGATGGCCTTTCATCTAAATATTAATGAGATATTTACTTCTGAGACAATTAGTGCATTGGTTTAAATTCTCTAATAGATTTAAATTGACATTAAAATGAGATGGGTAAGCTCAGTTGAATTTAATAACTTTGCTCTAAGCATAATGAAGATCTACCATGTTGTCTAACTCTCTGATGCAGCTTGTGACCAAACTATAACTCAATTTAAAGCCCTTTATCTACTGTATCTTCCCATTTGCTGCATTCATTTTACAAGAAGTGGCCAGCTGCAGGGGTATGAGCTCAACTAGTACTGTTCAGTCGCTGGTCTCCAGCTGCCAGCAAGCAAATCTGAACAGTAAATATCACACTAAAAATATAGTTTCTTTCTTCGCTATTTGACCAGCGGATGAGCCCCATCCGTTTTGCCTACTTCCTATCTCAGCTGCACCTGAAGCTGCCTGTCAGTTACTTGTACTTCTTTGGTGCAAGAAATGCTTACAGGAAATGGCATTCATCAAAACACCCCACAAACTCTGCCACAGTACTCACGGCTTTTTCAGCTTCTCTGTTCAGATCAGTCAGGGGTTAGGTGATATGGAGAAGGGAATATGCAAGCATTTGGATGAGCTCAAAACAAGTTGCAATTAAGCTGTTTTTAATATACAAGCAATAATGCACTTTGTACAAACTGCTAACCACCAATGATTAAAGGTATTAAATGTAATTAGGGTTGCCAGAGAAACAGGAAGATTCATCTCATAACCACTGACGTATTTCTGATACAGGAAGTGTGGCACAATACAAGAGCTGTGAGGGGCATATTCCATTTCATGGTTTGGTACTTTTTCAGTTTTTGAAAAATATGTTTTGCACTTGAAAATACTATAGCAATTAAATCCAAAGAACTTCATCTTATCCACAATTTAGTAGCCTATTTGACTCTTGAGTGTCTTTTCCCTTGCTGTTTTTTTTTAAAGTGAAGGATCAGTAGACAAGAACCTGTTTGGTTTCTTTAAAAAAACCAACTCAGCCCTTAGCTTGAGACTCAGAAACCATAATGCTCTCTCAAGTTAGGTATAAATAAACTAACTCATGAGAAATAGATGAAGCAGGGGATGGGAACACAGCATTTTTATTTTGAAAAATAAAAGGGCTTTTCCTCCACAATTTCTCTCTACCTTTAAATTAGGAATAAATGTAATAAACCAATTTATGAGAAACAGATGAGGCAGAAGATGGGAACATAATTTTATTTTTTTTAAAATATTTTTTTCTCTTGTGTTTTCCTGAAGTTCTTAAAAATTTTAATTTGGAAATCTATCTTTGTTCTTACAGTCCACAACTCAATACACACTTACCTGAAGGAAATCCAATTCAGTTCAATGGCACTTGTTTCTGTATAGATATACGTTGCCATATTATTGCAATAGCTTACCACTGAACAAGAAATTTGGCTCAGGAAGAAAGGTTTGATTTAAAAAAAATAAAGTATATTTACATATAGGAGAGAGAGAAAAAATCCCAAAAAATTGGGGGTTGCTTTTGAGCAGTTGTGTTAAGCCAAATCAGGCCATTAATCTGACAGATTACTGCCACTCTGTTGGTTTTTATCCTTCTTCCAACATTTTTTGAAGGAGACTTTGTTCAATTTCCATGAACTGTTGTTCAATGTTGTGACATGATTAAAGTCCTCCGCTCTTTCTCAGAGAGGTGCTAGCATGAGTCAGACACACATAATCCAATCGAAGGTGTGCATGCTTCTTGGAAAGCATATCCTGCCTTCAATTCATTTTGCTTCCAAGAAAGGATTGATTTTTTCCCCTAGCTGGCATCTTTGATTGCCCAAATGGGAATTAGCATTAATTCCTTCACATTCTTATTTGCTTTGCAGCAATGGGATGGCTGCCTTAAACATGTATTATCTACCACAGGGCAAGATGAAACCATTCCCAAACAGGGAAGTGTAGTTTCCTTGTCATTGTGTTCACAAAAGACTGTCTCCTCCATTCTCCCCCACAGAACCCAGTTTCAGTCAGCAAAATGTTTCAACCCTGATTATTATTTAGATTCAGATCTGATGTATCTTCCATGCTTCTAGAGCTTAGGTCCAACTTTCAATGAATTCCTCCACATTCCTTAGTTCAGAGATCAAATACATGCTTAGCAAAAGCACAAAGTCCCAAGCAGCCTTCCTGCTGGTACTGACAATGCTGAATTAGAGAAACCAACAACTTGCTGAGGTACAGGCTAGCACTTTCCATTCTGCTGTTCAGGACTTATCCTGAAGACATCTGGTAGAGAGTTTCTTTTCAGTTAATTTTGATTTCTCAGAGACAAGAGATATATTACTTTGGGGTTATGAAACATTCTCTGAACCAGGGGTTTCAGTTACCACAGCTCAACCGCATTCTTTGAGGAAGACTGTTATTTAGCTTTCTCAATAACCTTTACAGCAAAGAAGCTGCTGCTGCTACCCACTAACTGTGCCACGTTCTTTATCTCTGCATGACATGCAAGGATAGGTAAAAGCAAAGGCATTGTTTGCTTAATGGTGAGCAGTATTCTGTTGATTATAGTTGGAAAACTAGTTAGAATGATTTGGTAAATTCACCTTCCTGCACACACCCCAACCTAAGAGGGCAGAGCACCCACCGTGTTCAAAATAAATAATTCTTAAGGCTTAGAAGCCACAGGCAGTGGAGAAAGAAGCCTTTTACTATCATTTCATCTCAATGATTCATTATATTTAAGCTTTCTTAAGAAATTAAAACTGACTTAATATAATGTTTTCTATTATGTTTAGAACACCATGGCCAAGAGAATAGCATGTTCCAGGCCATTATGTACTAACCAGTTTGGTGATAATATATGTGTGTGGCTCCTCCCTTTTTCCTGCACTATTTCAGAAAGCATTCCAGATTAAAACTGCTTACCTATCATTTGCAAGCCCAACTTTTGAGGACTCTCAGAGAACTTTGTGTATCATAAAGTCCCATTTGTGGTACCACAAGGTTTTTACCCCCGTCTCTCTTGCCTGCATCTCAAAAGCAAGCAACCAGATTGGCCACTTGAACTGCATGTGTTGAAGCCAGACCTCAGGATCCCCAATGTTTCAATAAAAGGACTCCACACCACCTGTCATTTTTTTTGAAAGGTTTATAGACCTTTGTAATGACTGCATGACACAGAGTTTACCTTCCTCCT
Organism: Ahaetulla prasina; assembly: GCF_028640845.1. Taxonomy (NCBI): domain Eukaryota; kingdom Metazoa; phylum Chordata; class Lepidosauria; order Squamata; family Colubridae; genus Ahaetulla; species Ahaetulla prasina. The sequence continues at coordinate 136,219,582 of NC_080540.1, forward strand.
CCCTCTGGTTTCTGAAGGCACCAAGGTGCCTGTCAGGGCTGAGGCCCTCCTGCTTCACAGCTAGCCTTGGCCATCCCGGCCTTGGCCAGCTGCAGAACATCAAATGCACTTTCCACATATTACCATTTAATATTTACATTCAAGCAATTCATAATAATTGGAAGCGTATAGTTTAGACATATCTAGTAGCAGCAATTTCTATAATAGCTTTAGATTATTGGGGGGGGGTTGCACACTGAGATAGAAAAATGTGTGTATGTATGTATGTATGTATATGTATATATATGTATATGTGTATATATATATACATACATACATACATACACACACATATATACACACACACACATATATATACATACACACACCCACACCAACTCTGTGTGTGTGTCTGTGTGTGTGTGTATATATATACGAATGATGGTCCTGCAGTTGTACAAAAACAAGGAGCAAGGAAATCAAAAAGAGAAGTGGCTTTTAAAAAGGGAAGGAAAGAAAATATTCTGATATAACTTTTTATATATATATAATATATATGTATTTAATATAATTATATATATATATAGGGCAATCTAGGGAACTCCATAAATCTAGGCTTTTTATATTTCATTATATAAATACCTACAAATAAATATAATTGCATGACCCACCTGGGGAGGCCTGCCTTCAGTTCAAACAATACATTTTTTAGCAACACCACATACAAACGGGAGCATGAACCACTGAACAAGTTAGCACTGTTAAAATATAATACTATAGAACTCTTCTCCCGTGAGTTAACTGGGGAGCCGGCACCCCTTGATGCATCCTGATGCCCAAGATTCTGGCAGGCCAAGAACGCCTTGCAGGAAGTTCTGAAGGCCAAGGGGAAGCCTTGTACCCGACGCTCCCTTCTTCCAGGCAGCGAAGTGTGTTTGATCTCAAGAGGACCTGCTCTTTGCTGCTGCTCTGCAGTGCCAAAGAGTTTCTCCGGGTAGAGCGGTATCTTAGAGGAGGAGCCAGGCTGCCTAGGGAGAGAGACAGGGGGAAGAGCTTGCCCCTAAGCTCCTCACACTGTCACATATTCCTTAAAGGTCACTGTCAGGCAGTTTGCAGTCACATCCGTAATTATTATATTCCCAAAAAAAGGCTTGAACTCTTGCACGGGCTCCTCTTCCTCCTCCACTTCAAAGTGCTCCACCTGCTTTTCCAGCTCTGGCCCTGACTGTTCTGGTGACACCGGCACAATCTCCGGCTTCACCTGCACTAAGCCAAGCTCTCTGTCCCCCCGAGTCTTGACGCAACGCAAGTCTATGGGCTCATCTAAGTCAGAGTCCAACAGGATGACCTCAGGCTGAGAGGCGGGAAAGGCCGGGGACTCGAGTTTTTCTGGGGCAGGAGAGTTCAGGCAGGTGGGGGCACTGATGCTCCGGGAAGTGAGGCGCTTCTTGCCACTCTCCTTGTCTCCATGGGGCTCAGAAAGGCAGCGTTTCCGGGAGCCACCATAACTGGGTGAAAGGCTCAGTCCTGGGTTAGGGGAAGTCTGCTCCTGCTGCCTGGGATCCAGGGTCCAGGCAACCAGGTTGGGCTTGGTAGTCAGTTGCAGAGGCTGCTGCTCAGGAACAGGCAGTTCTTGGTTGGAGGCCCCTGTCTTGGAAGGGCTGCTTCCTATCTCAGAAGGAAGCTGACTGACCTCTGTGCCAGCTTTCCCTCTAAGAGCACTATTCAGCCACCTCTCCTCCCCGGGCTTCTTCCAGGACTCCTGCCTCTCCTCTGACCCTCTCTTAGTAGTCCTCTCCTCAGCCACCCGCTTCTTTGGGGGCTCTCCAGACTTAATCTTTACTGCCTGCATGCCATTCTCCATGTACTTGCTCATGACAATCACAATGCGTCCATTCTTATTTTTGTTCTTCACAATTTTCATTTTGCCACCAATGCCATTGCTGGTCACGCCCTCCCGGGGAGATGGTGTTGGTGGCCCTGTACCACTGGAGAGGTTCTTCTCTGCCCCGTTCTTTCCTTCAACCCCAGGCAAACTCTTGATAGGATTCAGCAAACTCTTTGTGGACCCATGGGACCACTTGTCTGATTGGGACATTAACGGGCTTTTGCTGTGCTCCAAGCAGGCCTGTCCTTGCTGTGGCTCCTTGTTGTTAGGCTGGTAGTGAGGCTCATACATCTTGGGATCCGGCTGATAGTGGTGGTGCTTTTTGCTGTTCAGCTGATAGTAGTATTTCCCTTTGCTGTGCGACTGGTGTTTGATGCTGCTTTCCTTACTGTTGGGCTGATACTGATGGTGCTTCTTGCTGTTGAGTTCGTACTGATGCTGCTGACTTTTGCCTGAGCTGCTGAGATCCAGCTTGGGCCTGTTCTCCACGGCTGGGTCCTGCAGACCACTGAGGATATTAGAGCGACGTGCAAAAGATGGCAACTGTAAGCGGGGAGGAAAATATATATTAGGAATTTCAGAAAAGCTTCTGGAACTGATCAGAACAAGCATCTGGCTTGGCAGCTCAGAAAAATTTATAAAGTCATGATAAAGGGATGCTCGTGCTGTAACCTTCCCGTGACAGAGCTATACAGGAGAGTTGAGGAAATAAGCCATTCTTTCACCCAATCACCCCTTTAAGCACAAAGGCAAAAACACTACATAAGCAGCAAATGTGGCAAGCCAAGGAAAAGCAGCAGCCAGGAATACAGATGAACAAAACATCCTACCCATTGCAGCTGCATGCCTTTTCTCTGGCCAGTTGTTCCTTTGCCCTTTGCTTTGCTAATCCTTACACCCCAGCTAAGCATCATCCTTCCTAAACACAAGCATTTCTTTTAGAGAAGGCAAGCCAGTGAGTTGTAGCCAACAGGTTTCATTCTGTTGCTTTCCAGAAACCTGTTAAATCTGGAAGACACAGTTATGGACTTTCAGGATTCAGCCCAAGCCTGACAAATATTGTGCCATGTTAGAGTTTGCACTTTATGAAGCTGCTGTTATGAAGTGAGCTGGTTGTAAAAGACAAAGAATGGGAGGGCTTCCTAAGGCATTTATAGTTAACAAAGCAAGTGTGCGCATGGGTCTCTGAGAACATGATGAAATCAAGATGAAATTCTCCCCCTTGGGATATGCACTAGAAAAGGAAAGGAATATTAATTAATTGAAGGAAAACAAACTAATCACCAACAAAGCCTCTCTTTAAAAAAAAAACAAGGAAAAAACATGTCAGCCTGTTCAGCAAGATTCCACCTTCAGGAGTCAGTTACTTTCACTTTTAGTATAGATTATTTCATTTTACTCAGACGAAAGAAAAGCAGCACAATTAATTGAATTTACCTGAACTACCAGTGGCTTTGGTTTTGGTCCTCGCTTGCGGTATCCCATAAGTTGCTCTTGCCTCTCCCTGAATATAGATTTAAACAATCAACAAAGATACAATTAGAAATGTTTGATCTCAGAAGCATACATATACACACACCTCTATCATGCTAGTTTAATACAGACAGAAGATGAAAGTGACAATCCTAGGCAGACTTCCTGGGAATAAGAGTCATTGAATCACAGTGTCTTTTAAGGAGAGACACATGGGGCCGCCCTGAATGTTTAGAACAGAGCAGCAGGAAGAGACTACAGGAAACACGAGGAAACACTGAAAGGTCACAGGAATTAATACCAGTCAGTAAGCATGGCTCCCTCAAGGGCCTGTGCTATACAGAGCAATGACAACCAGAAATAAGCAGGAAGGGAGGGGCAATTATGTATTTTCATACAGCACATATTAAATGGGCAGATCAGAAAGTGGAAAAGCCAAGATTTTTTGGGGGGCGGGGGAATTATGTCATACATCAAGACACAGGAATGAGCTACAATACAGGCATGCACACTCCAAATATAAATCACCAAGACAAAAAAGTCTTTTAAGACTTTTACAAAGACAGGCAAGTCTGAAAATTTCTCCTTCCCACAGTGCCCAGAATGTCATAAGTGTTGCTCAGACGTCCAAAAGAGCCAGTTTAGAGTTCAGCTATTTTCATTTCCTGCAAACCATTCATCTATCTGCTCAAATTTCAGTTGAGCAAAAACCAGAACTTCTTCTGAAGGCCTTTGCACCTCAAATTTATAAACTGGCTACTATTTTGTAAAAATTTGAATCCGAACCTGTCAGCCAACTCTTGAGTTTACTGATACTGCTGCTTTACAAATATTCCCAAAAGTAAATCCCACTGTGTTCTATGAAGCTTCTACAACTTCAGATATGTTCTCAGCCAAACAACCAGCTTTTATTTGAAAGCAAAAAAGCTTCAGATGTGCAAGCCAGCCCTTCAAATCTCCTGGAAAACATAGCTGCTTCCAGCCAAATAAAACTATTTAGAATATGAAAAACTATTCTTCATTGCTTTGTCCCATTCACTCTTTGTCATAGGAGGCATTCCTCTAATTCCAAATCTGTTTTTTTTGTGTGGTCTCCCATTCAAGAACAAACCAGCACTTGCTTTTGAGGTCAGTGAAGTTGGGTCACATTAAGCAGAACAGTACTCAAGCATGCCATATATATAAAAAAGCAGGCAAGGCTCCAAAAGACAAATCCAGATTTTGTACAGACAGCAATAATGCAATAGATTGCAGGAAACAGCAAACCAAATAAGCGGCCCAGAAGAAGAACAGGCTGCAGTGCTATAGGAACTATCAGCAAGAAGCATCCAACTTCCCACCCAAGCACTGCCAGGGCGGCTGCAGTGGGCGCTGCACTGGATGCTAATCACCTCATTAGGATTCATATGATAAGGCCCTTCTCCACACCCGCAGCCTCAGAGGCCCTTCATTCGCTGCTGACAAGGCGAGGGGTGGGGATTCTGCTCCCCCCCTTCCGGTTTGCTTAACGGCAAAGAACCAAATTATCGACCTAATGCAGGAGAGGGAAGGTCGTCTCCCCGACCAAGTGTGGCCTTTGCTCACCGCGACTGGCCAGCGCGCCACAAACGAAGGGCGGGAGATGAAGCCACGCAAGGGGTGCACGTTCTCCTCGCCCACTGCAACTTAGGGGCCCACGGTTCCCGACGCCCCCTTATTTAATCCTTTGCAAGACCGAGAGGAATAAGGTTAGGTCGGAGCCTCCAAGCAGGATAGGGGCTCCGGCAACTGGCCGCATTTTAGGAGCTCAGGAAAAAGGCAAGAGCAAGAAGACCTTCGCAGCCTTTTCCTCAAGGCCTGAAGACAACATTTGCCTCGAGGTCAAGATCCTGCAGGAAATCAGGCGCGCGCAGCCAGGAACAGAGGCGGGTGTGTGTGTGTTGTATGTGTGTTGTGTTGTGCGCAGTCCAGCCCTTCAACCTTCGCGATGCTCCTCCTAGGCTTCCCCAGGCCCCGCCCGGTATGCATGCATTTTGCGAGCTGTCACCGAGACGGGGCGAGGGGGGGGTTGGGGGAGCTCTTGCGCGGGCACTTTTGCGGTCGCGCTTCCACCCGGGGAGGCTTGGCAAAAAACTGCCAAGCGCAGAAGCAGCAGGGCTCAGGCTGCGCACACCCCGCTGCCTCTCCCTTCCGTCACGTGCAGGCGCCACAAGCCAGCAGCGAGCTTAAGCCAGGCAACTTGGCGCTGCAAAGGAAGTCCCGCCACGCAGCGAAGCAGGGGTTAAAACCGAAGTTCCGTATTCATGCAGCGCGACTTGCACAAGGCTGCCACGCTCCGCTCCCGCCGACTTGCCCTGCGCAGCCGAAATAGGGGGGCGTTTTCTTCCATCGCCGCGGGCTCCTTCGTGTCCCCACCACCCGCGCTGCAGGCGCGACTCTTTAAGAGTCGGGCCAGACTTCCCCCGCGTCAGCAACCCCAAGCTCCCACGGCGAGGCAAACTCACCTGTTTTGAAAAGCGATTAGCAGCCTGGGATCCAGGATATTTTCCTCCGGCTCCCACGTGTTATATCTTGCAAAAGATGAAAACGGGATTATTGGTCTATTTTAAAACATTAACAATAGCAGTATTATCATGCAGCACTATTTGGAAAAGGAGCCCTTATTCGCAGATATCCCCTCTGTGCGGTGGGGCCATTTTAGAAGCTGGCTGTAATAGCCATCGCCGCCCCCCCCCCTTCCCGCTTTCTAGGACCTGTTTCAAACTGCGCATTCAGGACTGGTGCTAACCCGAGGAGGGGGATGGGTTGGTTGGCGGGAGGGAGGAAGGTTATGCCGATCTGTTTATTTAGTGCAGTTATTATTCCAGAGGAATTCCATGCATATTCTAGAGAACGGGGTTCAAAGGCTCGCCGATCCCCTCAGGGAGCCGGCCAAAAAGACTCCCAGGCTTATCCTTCCCTCTGCTATTTCTAAATCTGACGGCCCCTTCTCCACCCCCCCCCCACAGGCTCCATCATTTCAGACTTCAACCCCCCCCTCCCCCGCCCCGCTCCATATCCCTTAGTTCATTTGCAGCTCCTTCGATCCAGGAAAAGTAGCCCAAGCGGAGGGTTTGCTCAGGTTAAATGCGCAGCTTTACTGCCAGCAGGACAGCAACCTGGTGACAGTGGTCGCCTGCCGCCGCCGCCGCCTTCATCCCGAGTAGATTCAAGGATTTCAAGCATGAGTGTTGTTGTTTTTTCAAAAAATGGTTTTTTTTTCCTCCCTCTCCCCCCCTCCGCTCCCGATCTCCGGGGCTGCTCGGTTCTGCAATATGGAGCCTGCTTTCCAAGGGAAAGGAGCCATTTTCTGCAACTGCTGCACATCAGTCCGCCTTGCTTTCCTCCCCTGAAGCTGCTGGCTCTGCACCCCCCCCCCGCCTCTTTCTATTCTGCCGCCTCCCCAATTAATGAGATCTCCCTTTTTAACCCATGCATAAAAACGAAGGCACTTTTGGGGTTCCTGGAGCATGGCAAAATATTAGCGGGGGCTGGGTCCGACACCGGAGCCCGCGGTAAGGACACCGGGTCCTTACAGTGTCCGATTCCCTTCCCGGGACTTACTTGGAAGACCATCCCCTCCATTTGACGAGATATTCCGCCCGGCCCTGCAAGAGAAAGATAAAAAAAGGTGTCAGGATCCGGAGAGATTTCTGGAAGGCTCCCCTCAACCTCCCTTCGGCTGTTCTCCAGTTTCCACCCTTGAGCTTCAAGACTGGCTAGTCGCTCACCTTCCGCATTCGCTGCTTTTCGATGCTTTCCACCGCGAAGACATGCTCCCCCACCGCCGGCAGCTCCATTTTTGTAGAATTGTTCTCGGGGGAAGGGCTGGTTCGCGATCCGGAGGAGGGGAACCGGGGCTTTGCGTCCAGCAGACAGACGACTCTTTCTCGCCACTCACTTCGCCTTTCCAGACGACTGAGCTGCAGCCTTTCGCAGCAGCGCAACTCATGCAAATCCTGCTGGGGACGTCAGAGGAGGCGGGGACCTCGCTGCCTGTCAAAGAGAGAAGCGGCTAGACGATTGGCTCGGCGCTTTTGAGGGCTGGTAAAAGGGGAAAGGGAGAGGATTTGAGGGAGGAGGGGCTGAGGAGTGGCTTTGCCTCCCCCCCCTTCCCTTTTGCAGGAGGCAGTGTGTATGCGTGTTAGCAAAGATTTGGCTGCTCCGTTGCTCAGCAAACTACCCTCGGTCCCCTCCCCCAGCCCGTAAGGTTTCGAAGTGTTTCCATGCGGGCAGTGCCAGGGTCGAATGCAGTCCCGATGAAATAGCAGCGGCAGGGCCAAGGAGACCACTCTCTGTCTGGTCCTACCCGCGTGATGCAGCCCAGAGCCCCCGATTTTCAACGCCGGGGACCAACCAGGAGGACGAAAAAGTTAACTGAAGGATTAAGCACCTACTTCAGGGGTGCTTCGGTGTGGCGCTGTCAGCAAAGTGGATCATCCGCGGCAAGCCACGGAAGCCCCAAAAAGCACCTAATTAATGTTATTTCTGTGTTTACTTTCCCTTGCCACGGAGTCCTTCTGCCAGGGGAGAAGAGCTTTTGGTGTGACTAATGGTGATGAGTGTTTGGATTGGAAAATCTGGTAATTTAGAGGGTAGTCCCGGGACAGATTGCGGTTTTGGGGGTTAACTCGGAAAACGCAAAGTCCTTTGTGTAGGCTTTCTGACACTTTACCTTCCCTTTTGAGAGTCAACAGTTTCTTCGAGTTCGCGGTGGGATTAATTTAAATCTTTAAATCCGGATTAATCTCTGATACATGCATAAAATAATTCGTGTAACTGCGATCTCCTTCAAAAGAGGCCCCTGGGCTTTCATTTCCCCGAACATCAGGAATATCTCTTCGATTATCACACCCGATTAGTGCAGCTCGGCCACTTTAACTGACGCCGCGCGCACAGGGCGGGAGAGGGAAAAAAGAAGTGGTGTGTGGAAAAAAGAGGGGTGTGACGAGCTCTAGGAAGTAGAGTGGAAGGTGAGCGGGAGAAGCTGGAAAGGCGGAGAACGGGCAGGATGCCAAGGCGGCAGAGATGGGCGCCTGCGTTGATGCAAGGGTTGCATTATCTGTCCTCGGGTCTCGATTCCACGGAAGGCGCAGGAATGCAACGCGTAGGAGAAAGATAACTGCCTGAGTTGGCTCTAGAGAGATCGTGGAAGTCAATCGGCTGTTGACTGGGGGGGGGGGGAGACACGCTATGAGAAACGGAAAACGGCAATCTGGGATGTGGGGGAGGGGAATACCACCTATTTCCCCCAAAATCGGCATCGATTTTAGGAGCGACCAAAATAAATTGATTGGTGAAGAGCCGAACTTGTTTACCCAGGAGATAGGCAAAAAATGGGGGAAGAATCTTCAGGGTACTACGGAGCAATGCTGCTACAACTGGCGGGACAGTCAGCAAAACGGAGGTGCCAGGGAAAAGCTCCATCTCTAGGCTAGCAGTGGAAAAACGGAGGATCCCTGAAATGCTCTTCTGCCCGGAATAACTTTAGGGAGTAATGTAGCTAAATGGGGTGTTTTATGGCACAAACCCATATAATTTGATAAAAGATTGAGTCAGTCCTGTGGGCATTGCGAACAGGAATCTACCGTAGCTATTTATTTCACACAGGCACAGCTAACATACCACAAAAGACACACGCACTCCATATTGCACTGATTTTCGAAAGGGCGCAGGACAATTCTTTTCCTAGATCTGATTGCTACGTGTCAACGGGAGTTGCAAAACACCTTCGGGTCTGCGATCAGGTGGAATCCACACAAGAGTCCAGAAAGCGCATTAATCTAAATAAAGGGGCGGATTTTCAATAGTAAGGGAATGGTCCTTTCCATACCACCTGAAACATAGAACCCGCGGACATTTAAGTACTGAATTACTTGAATCCAGGCTGATCTCGCTCCAAGGGATCCCTAATCTGCATCTATGTTAGGAAAAGGAGTCGCCGGGAAACAGGCGTCTGGACTGGAGGGCGGAGACGCCCGCTGCTTTTCCAACACATCCAGCCACTGGAAAAATAATTGGGTTTCGATCTTTCCTCATTAGCTATTAAGCATCTTTGGCTTCAAAACATAAGATGGGGCGTTTAAAATGGTGAATTCACTCTTCATTTTGCCCCTTTCTATACATATATTTCTCCTTGAGAATGGCTGGATTTTTTTTTTAATTCTAGTTCCTCGGCAGTGCGCCCCCTACTGTCGTCTATCACAATTCAATACCGTTCTGCTATCTGAAAACTTAATTTAACGGGGGAGAAATGTCAAAAAACCCGAGAATCAGAAAGTTTGGTAGAAACAGAGCGGATAGAGGACTTATATAGGATGTCTTCCTGTGCCATTGCAAAAATGCATAGAGTGTGAATTTGGGCTGCCAAGACTGCAATAGTCAATCGTCTCAAATCAGCGTGGATTTCTACCCCGTCCCGTCTCACTCTCAAGACTGACGAGGCTAAGTTTACGTGGACTGCGGCTTTCTCTCTCCAGCGCTCGTCCTCAATACCTTCCATAGATGCATCTCAAATCTGAGGGGCCTTGGCACATTTTAAGATTCTGACCCCTGAGTGCTACCTAGCGGTAAGGATGCTTCAGGTGTGTGTGGGGGGGAGGGGAGGCTGATGAAGTCTTCAAGTCAGCCCTTGGGAGTCCGCCCATTTGAGCTCAGGGAGGCTTGTGCGTGAGTAGCTCTAGCCTTGAGGTCTTTTAAGATTTCCCCCACTGTTTATAGATACAGTTTGCAAGTATGTCTGAATTCAACGTCATAGACCTCTTCTTTCTTCGGGCGGACCGGCCTAATTTCGTCAGCTGTCGGCAAAAGGAAAGGTAGACGTGGAACATTCTTAGCTCAGCTTGAAATGGGAGAGAGGGTTTGCCAGGTAATCTAATGGCTTTGGAGCTGATGAGAAAAAGGGCGCGCTGAAATCCCTCGCTTCCAAATAGCCCAAACAAAATGAAATGGAAGACTGATTTGAATGCCAAATGGCACACTTTTAAAACGGCTACAGGAGAACTCCTTAATTCATCTCTTCCCTCAAATCTTTCTTTTAACTGATTCGTCCCAAGTGGAGTAATTTAGGTAGGGTAAAGATTTCCCCCCCCCCGGTGTCCAGTAAAAGCCCAACTTCTGCCGGCATACTGAGATGGATTCGCTGTTCCGTCACTAACATCCGACGTGACTTAGTCTTATACGCAATCCTCCAAAAGTTGGAGCGAATCAAGCCTGCCGAAACCAAGTGTTGCCAGCTGATAGGAAGCGACTGAGGAAGGCGGCTGAAAAGTCTGTAATAATTTAATGGTACCAAAGGAAAAATGGCTGCCTATGTTGGAAAAATACAACCGTCCCCCCTCCCCACCACATAGTAATAGGCACCAAAGGATTCCTCTATCTTTTAGGAGCTCAGCCTGTTTCAGCAGCCTCTTCCTACATTGAGGACCGAGTCTGCCTTCTTTCCTTCCCTGCGCGTCTCATCTGCAGTCCTCCCGGATCGCCCAGCAACAACAACTTTAGCAAGGGACCGATCGATAATTTCCTGAGTTCACTTCAGCCTCTTATTATCAGTCAGTTTCTGCCAAGGAAGCGTTCTTGGTCCAGGGTTCCGGCAAAATAGACTCTTAGTCCCGATCTTTTCTCCTGGTTTCTGTTGCATTCCTAATGAGAAACGTAGGCTTTAGGATCCATATTATTCTCACTACTGCGTTAAATCGGCTTCCACGCTGTTTCTCTGCTCTCTGTTTGTAGGGTTCTGCCTCAATTATTTCCTGGACTCTAGCCTTTTTTGGAAATCAGCACTTAAGGGAATAGCAGAATCTCAGCTAGAAATCTAGACACCAAAGGAAAAAGTTAGCCGGTGATTATGGGCTAACATGGGCAGAATGTATTTGTAATAATTCTCCGCCTAGAAAAGTACAGGGGTTAGCAGCTGTTAGTTCCGACTGCCTCGTTCAGACATACGCACCGAATTGGGTTTTGCATGTTTTGTGGCTATCAACAAATAGGCACCTTGCCCTTATGCAGAAGTAAGCTCTCAGTTTAATGGAACTTCTTTCCAAGGAAGAATTCTTAGGAGAGCGGTCATAAATGGACACATATATACCCACCCTAAACTCTCCCTAACCCTTTCAAAAGCGAAATCTCTATTTATGGGAGCTTGTCCACTGAACCAAGGTTCCAATTCAGAAATATCGATCAACTTGCTCCGTTTAAAAGGAAGCTGTTCATACCCCGAACTGAGCTGCTGTGTATACTTGAATGCAAATTCCATTACTGTTGCAAAAAACTTTTGCAGTGGGTGAAAGAAACAATTCGGCAGGTGTCTTCATTAGAGCGACACGGCGATCGCCTCTGATTCTGGGATATCTAGGGAACTTCAGTGTTGCCTGGAAGCAGCAGGCAACCAGCGTGGCAGCTTTTGGGGGTTCGGTCGCTTGTTGAATGGTGGTTTCGCAGGACGCTCCGATGTGACATCTCAGAATACGTTGCTGGTCGCTTCCAGGCCAAATAGAACAGGGCAGATAGGGAGAAATGAATGGCAAGGACTGAACCCCGTTTCCAGCAGGACCGGCTTGGAGAACGGATCTATAAGAGTCTGGGCAGGAAAGATGGAAACGGTGCTTAAAACGACGCTTGCATTTAATGCAATCCGCAAAAAGTTCGCCCCCTTCAACCGGATTCCCAAACGCGGCTGTTTTTCCTCAGACTCAGCGGTAAGAAACGGGGCCGAGTCCCAGGCTTTTTCCTTCTTCCCCGCAATCCCAGGATCCCCGCCAGCATTTCCCAGCGACGCAAGAAACGGCGCCGGCGCCGGCTCTTCTTCCTGGCCGGGAGCTGCCTGGTCTGCCGGGAGCCGAAGGGGTTAAGCTTTCCCGCATGCAAATGAGGCCGGAGTTGGCAGCCACGTGTGTCGCTCGCGAGGGGAGGAAAGCCAGCGCCGATCGTTCCCTGCAGTCCCGGTCTCAACCGCCGTCCGCTGGGACAGCAAGTGGCTCAACAGCGGCCTGGCTGAGCGGCGGGGAAACACTGCCAATCCGTTCCCAGCCCCGGAGCTTAAGGCTGGATTGCAAACGGGAGACAAGGCCGCGGATAGTTTTTGAGGAAACGCGCGGGAAGCTGCAGGCCGGGGCCTTGCTAGCCGAAAGCAGCTTTGGTGACTTTGGTTAGAAAAGATAACATTGCTATGGAATGAGGAGGGGGGGGGGAGTTTTCCCGCCATTTAATGGGGAGGTTTAGGTTTGCAAGGTCACTATCTGATTGCAGGGTTATGGGGTGCTTTGAGGCAAAGCACACTCGATCAAATGTATAATTGGATTTTTCCAGCTTTCTGGCTTCTTCATCTCAAATGGAAGGCGTTTCTGGGAAGGCCATTCATACATTCAGGAAGACTTGCATGGTGATTAGATGTACAGATCTAAGGCTGAGCCAGCTCTAGGGTGCTTTCTTTATTAATTTAATGGGTCATCCAACAACTGCTGATTCAATAAGTATTGACCACATACATTGAGTTTCCGGGACTGTGGCCTCCTTCAGTATTCATAGTGCTTCATTTCCCAAATTTATCTTCTTCATAGAATAGAATTTTTTAATAGAATTTTTTATTGATTAGTGTGATTGGACACAGAAGGAATTTGTCTTGGTGCGTATGCTTTCAGTGTACATAAAAGAAAAGATACATTCATCAAGAATCATAAGGTACAACACTTAATGATCGTCATGGGGAAACAGTCAATATAAATCTTAAGGATACCAGCAACAAGGTTACAGTCATAAGTGGAAGGAGATGGGTGATGGGAACGATGAGAAGATTAATAGTAGTGCAGATTTAGTAATAGTTTGACAGTGTTGAGGGAATTATTTGTTTAGCAGAGTGATGGCGTTTGGGAAGAAACTGTTCTTGTGTCTAGTTGTTCTGGTGTGCAGTGCTCTGTAGCGTCGTTTTGAAGGTAGGAGTTTAGACTGCACTAAAGTGAGACCACACTGGGAATATTGCATTGAGTTCTGGTCTCTATACTATAAAAAAGAGCTAAGCTAAGAAAGAGTACAGAGAAGAGCAACAGAGATAGGCTAACCCATACAATGTACAGTTGAAGGAACTATGTCTAGTCTAACAAAGAGTAGAATCAGGGATGATATAGCAGTCTTCTAGGACTTGAGGGTCTCTCACAGAGAAGGGGAAGTCAACCTATTCTGCAAAGCACCAGATGGCAGGACAAGAAGTAATGGGTGGAAGAACATTAAAAAGAGAACCAGCTTAGAATTGAGAAATTTCCTCACAATGAGAACAATTGTAGAATGCCTTACCACCAGAAATTGTGGGTGCTCTGTCACTGGAGGTTTTCAAGAAGAGATAGGATAATCATTCATCCGGAATGGTATAAAGTTTCCTGCCCAAGCAGGAATGAGACTAGAAGGTCCTTTCCAGCTCTGTTACTCTTTATGTTCTAAATTCTAATATATTCAATCCAGAGTTTCCTTAATGTCTGGTTAGCGATATAGCAGGTAAATCCCATTGTTTGACAACAGTGTCTGTAATAAACCCCAGTGATGTCAGAATGGTTACAGGTGTATGATGATGTCATCAAATTCCATAGTTATTTGTGTCATGTTTGATGCGAGTACATAAATTGTGGCATTTTTGTGATATCATACGTTGTCATTCTGTCCCTATTCGTGGTTGCCCGTACTGGCTAATTACTTAAAAGGGAGGCTATCTCCTCACACATCCCAAATGCACCCCGATCACGCCCTAAAAAAGTCACCTGACATTAGAATGCTGAGGTGTTATGTGGAAAGATTCTGCCTGCATAAGCAGAAAAAAGTAGTTATTTTCCAGAATGGGATTGGCGTAAAGTCGTGGCTTGAAGAGAATAAGGCCAACATTGTAACCAACCAGCCTGCAAGCAACAGTCACTCCAGATCATGTTTCCAGCAACTGATACTCGAAGACACATTACCTTCAATGCTGGAAGTTTACACAAGTAGTTCTCTAACTATGACCGCAATTGAGCCCAAGATTTCTGTTTTTTAAAAAGGCAGTTGTTAAGTGAGTTTTGCCCCATTTTACGATCTTTTTGCCACAGTTTAAAGCAAATCACTGCAGTTGTTAAGTGAGTCATGCCATCATTAAGCAAATCTTGCTTCCCTCATTGTTTGTCGGAAGCCAGCTGGAAAGGTTGCATATGGTAATCACATGACTAACTGTGATAAATACATGCCAATTGCCAAGCACTCAGATTTTGATCAGGTGACCATGGGAATGTTGCAATGGTTGTAAGTATAAAAAATGGTCATAAGTCACTTTTTTCAGTGTCATAACTTCAAACCGTCATTAAATCAATGGTTATAAATCAAGGACTGTCTATGTGTATTGTGTAGTTATGATATGCTTTCTCCATTTTCTTTTAAAGATTGGGAAACCAAGATCCATTCCTATATCTTGTAGCAAGAATCGCATAAGCTTACAAGAAGTATGGATCAATCAGACAGTCATAGAAATGTGTTGCTTCTCTAAACATGATCCCTGGAATAATGATTACAATTACTTGGTGATACTAGAGGGCACTTATAATTAATACTGCATTAATAGTTGTCTGTGTTTTGTGACACATCAAAACAAGCCAAGCAAAACAATCTTCACACACACATACATGCACATAGACACGCGCCCACCCACCCCAAAAAATTAATTGGAGCAAATTCAATAACCATTCAACTAGTTGCATTAGATTTAAAAGTCCCCAAAAGGTAACCGTTGTTACTCTGTTATGGCAACAATAAGCATATTGAGTCTTGTGACAAATGCATCATTGTGTAAGTTTTTCTAGATGATGTATCTGTGACCAGTAATAACACAGAACAATAATATTAATATAGATATTTGCAATTTATATTATTTTAAAAATACTTTGGACTTTCTTCCCCTTTAGTTACCTCTTTTACTATCAAATGTTAATCCAGGTTGAAGATATCCCATTATTCACTAGTTGGCATCTTTTAAACATCTTCTTCCTGCAGTAAGGACAATGATAGTGACAGACCTAGAATTACCAGGGGAGGAATGTATGGAAGAAGCTATGCATTGATACTGACAAGCGTGAAGGCATTGCATGGAGACTGGCGAAAACAGAGAAATGATGAAAAGATAAGGGCAGCATAGTTGTGCTTCATGTACCGTGTCCTGCCTTGAATCAATTAGCAGACACATCATCGCACAAAGCAATGGGTCTTCCAAATGGATGGGGAAGACTGAGGGATATTAGTATCCATTATAAAAAACAAGCTTATATTTTAGTCCATTAAATTACAAATTACTTGTAAATTAATGTAAGAGTAACTTGTTTAATTGTGTATGTATTTGAGGTATGTTTTTGAAAAGAGAGAATGTAATGGAATAAAATGTTAAATTTTTGTGTATGTGTTTGCTTAAGTGAAGGTATGTTTTCAATTTAAATTAATAAATTGAAATAGGATTCCAAAGAATGAAAATTCAAGGGCAAATGAACATGAGTTAAACCAGTGTTTTAAGAACAAAGTTCGTAGCATAAATTACAGTAAATGTCAGCAATAAGAACTAAGACTATAGTATGGGACAACTTGGTGGCAGGACAGCTGCAAAAGATCCCAGGTTTAAATCCAAAATTTAGAGGAAGACTTGGAAAAAACAAAACAAAACCCGCAAACCAACATTTTCCAAATCACATTCTTAATGCATTAAAATCCGTTGTTGAGGAAATGGCTTCCTTTGTAACTCAGCACTATTCATAAACACTATATAACAAAATGATGTTAACAACCTTACTTATAATAGCAGAGCAGAAAAGCAGATAAAACATTCTTGAAAACAATAGAAAATCTTTTTGTCAATCTAAATTGATACAGCAGAAACTGCTTAAAATGACCTGAATATTTCAGTAATATGGATGTTCTTTTAAGTATTTTGGATCCAAGTAATTTATGGATGCTAAAGTCCAATAGCAGTAACTTGACCTGTGCTTAGAAAAATATTATATTCTATGATAGCTGAAGCTTCTAAGCCACATTCAAGGGCAACCTTGAAGCACATTATTAGAGAAAGAGGGACAGAATAGGAATTGACTGTGGAGACAGTAGATTTTATATTGGCAAAGGTTTTGCTAAGTCATGAATCAGCAGATAATATTTCAACTCACCAGAGAGAAAAGGCCATATATGTGTGTTTGAATAAGGTACTGGATTGGAAGATAAGAGTTCTAATGCTATTTAACATGTGGAAGCTAACTATGACTCTGAGCTAGTAAGTCCTTTTCAATCAAAGGAAAAAGGCCATGGCCAAGCCACTTCTGAAAATGCTGCCAAGAAAACTGTGTGGACTTGCCCAGGTAGTTGGGAGGAGTCAAGACTGATTTGAAGGACAAAACAAACTTTCTTACATGTACATCTATGTATAGAAACCATTTTATAATGCAACAGCTTAATGTCATAAAACTTGATGTTTAATGCATTAAGGAAATGGAGGAGGAAAGCATTATATATTAATTTCATGGTCTAATTTTTCATAGTATGAGCAATGTACAGATATGTGCGTGCTCCCAGGTTTATGATGGATCAGATGGGCACAATTGCAAAGCATAATTTGGATTCTTTGCCTGAGGCATAAGATAGGTTGGGCTGGGTCAGATCCCAATCAAAGTAATGCAGGGATATTCATTAGATTCTATGGAAGGGTAATATACTGTAAAATAATAAGGATTTTAAAAAATAAATCACTTGCACCTAACAATCTTGATGCTGTCAGACAAAAAATTATAATTAAGAAGAAAGTGTGTGTGTGCGCGTGTGCGTGCATGTGTGTGCATCTGTTAATAAATTACCAAAGTGGATGAAAGAGAATTGAGTAGAAAAGAAAGAACTGCCACTGAATGATTTTTTTCGGTATTAGACAGGGCAACCCCCTTTTCCTGAGAGTGAACAAGAATAGGGATCTTAGTTTGCAGTTGGAAGAGGTGGGTGGAGATCATCATTTGTGGACACCTCGGACTTTCAGCTGAACAAAGACTCTGCCTCTGCACTGTCACAGACCTGAACCAATAAAAACCAAACTGATATTACAATTTTGATTTCCCAGAGGGCCTGAAGGGGCTTAATGTAAGAATTATTATCCATTGTGAACAGAGGCTGATATAGAAGACCCACAGGATGTGGCAGGGCTGGTCTCTTAAAATAAAAGGATCAGTGCTTTCTTTAAGCAATGCTATTTTTTCTATGGACATGTTTCTGCTAAGAATTCGTTAAACTCCTTCTGACACAAGAGAAATTCTTAAATTTCTAGAAAATTTAAATCTAATCTAGGAAAATACATACGTATATATACTTAGCATATGCCCTAAATCATTGGATCTAGATGCACAGACATTGGTATATTTGCAGGTCTCTCTCTCCCTCTCTCTCTCTCCCCCTCCCTCCCTCTCTCTCTTCCCTCTCTCTCCAGGTAAAGTGAAATTGTACCCAAGGGTCTTTCTGTAGGATCCACCTTAGTCATCTGAATTTTAAATTCATGATCACATCTCACAAAACTCACCATTTCCTCTTGGGTGGCAATGCTCACCAAAGTGTCAGCTAATCACTGATATATCACCATAATCGTCATGATCATCATTCTAGCCATTGTCTATTCACTGTAGGATGAAGACCTCTTCCGCATGTTTCATACACACACACACACACACACACACACTTGAATTCTTTATGCTTCAGAAGAAAAAATCTTTTTCAGGTAAAAATACAAGGGAGAACTAGTCATGTACAAAAGCAGAAGACGCATCCCAGCATTCAGTAATAGAATCATTCCATTCCATATGGAGTCTAAATTGCTAAAAAGCCAGTGCTGTATGACATATAGATTTTGGCAGGACTTTCATCTGGCTTCTTTTCCCAGACTGATTGCTCTTAATTTGACAGTACTGTAATGACTACGATCAGGCTTATAATGTGTCTATTGGCTTCATTGTACCTGAGAGTTTCACGAACTTTTGCTTTGTGATACCCGACTCTTGAAAAATATGCCATGATTTCACTGGAAACCACAGGAAAGCCATATTCACTAGAACAATGCCCCCCTCTCGCAGATTTGGCCCTCCTCTCTATCGAGGGCCTACCTTGATGACGGGTTTTGGAACCCCGAGAGGTGGCATGCATCAAAAAGGAACCTTAGGGGTTTTTTAATTAAGGCTTTTAAAGAATTTTTAAAGGGAGGGAGGGTTGAGGTGGGTCGTGGGGGAGACCCATTACAGGGGCCAGACCCTGCAAGGGCTCGCAAGTTACAGGTAGGTTCGGAGGTAACACTGGGGGAGGAGGCTGGTACCCAAGGCCATGAGGGTTATTCAATCGGCACGGTTAGTGGGAGGGGCAGATATGGCGGAAGCGGGGGTCCGTATCTTGTTAGGGGAGTGCGCCCTTGCTGTTTACAAGCGATTGCGCACTCCAGACCCTCTGTCTTCTCCCATTCCCTAAGTGGCTGGAATCCTCGGGGCCTTGACCTTCAGCTGATGTTGTGCAACGCCAGGTCCGTGATCAATAAAAAACCCCTCATTTCAGATCTTATTCAAGAGGGGGGCGCAGACCTGATGGGCATTACGGAGACCTGGTTGGGCACGGAAGTGGGGGTCCCCCTGGTAGAAATGTGCCCACCGGGTTTCCGAGCATTCCATCAGCCGAGGGTACAAGGTACCGCCCTGAGTCCTTCGGGAGATAGGGCGGTATATAAATACGATCAAATAAATAAATAAATAAATAAGGTAGGGGTGGAGGGGTGGCGGTTATTATAAACAAGAGTCTAGAGCCGAGGGAGGTCACTGTCCCGCAGATAGCCGGCTGTGAGTCTCTTCTTGTGCGGTGGGGCCAGGGGTTTCAGGTGGGCTTGCTGATCACGTACCTGGCTCCCCGCCACGTGACAACAGCCCTGCCTGAGTTGCTCGATGTGATAGCCGAGGCGGCGGTTGATTCGCCCAGGCTTATGGTCATGGGGGATTTCAATTTGCCGTCGGTGGGCGAAACATCGGTGACAGCCCAGGAGTTCATGGCTTCCATGACAGCCTTGGACCTGACCCAGTTAACGAATGGTCCCACTCACATTGGAGGAAACATGCTGGACTTGATTTTTGTCTCGGGACAGTGGCTGAATGATCTGGAATTGGGGGATTTGGTTATTACACCCCTGTCATGGTCAGATCATTCGCTCCTTCATCTCGACTTTCGAACTGCAAACCCATACCGCAGGGAGCCGGAGCCGGATCGATGGTTCTGTCCCAGGCTCCTGATGGATCCAGAGAGGTTCCTGACAGAGCTTGGGCCGTTTCCTGAGGATCTGGCTCAGGGCTCGATCGAAGAACTTGTCGCTGCCTGGGAAATGGCGGCGGCAGGGGCTTTGGATCGTGTCGTGCCTTTGCGGCCTCTGACCCGGCGCCGTTCTCGACCAGCTCCTTGGTTCTCTGAGGAGCTGAGAGAGATGAAGCACCGGAAAAGACGCCTAGAGAGCAACTGGAGGGCCAGCCGTTCCGAATCTGACCGAACACTAGTACGGTCTTATGTTCAGGCCTATTTAGTGGCGATAGGGACGGCAAAGCGGGAATACTTTTCCGCCCTTATCGCATCGGCAGATAACCGCCCAGCCACCTTGTTTAGGGTGACCCGCTTTTCCAGGGAGCTCGGGAGGACCCCTTGCAAGGACGTGCTGAGGAGTTTGGAATGTATCTGCACGATAAAATCGCTCAGATCCGGGACGGGCTGGACGCTGATTGGGTGGATTCGGGTGGGACAGCGGAGGCAGCTCTTGAGAATATTATTTGGGGGGAATTCGATTCTGTGACTCCCGAGGACATGGACAGGATACTGAGAGGGCTGACTGCTACCACATGTTTATTGGACCGGTGTCCCTCCTGGTTGGTACTGGCCACACAGGAGGTTACACGAGGCTGGCTTCAGAGAATTGTTAACGCTTCTTTGAAGGAGGGTATCTTCCCCACAGCCTTGAAAGAGGCGGTGGTGAGACCCCTCCTCAAGAAGCCTTCCCTAAATCCAGCTATTTTATCGAACTACCGTCCGGTCTCTAACCTTCGTTTTGTGGCAAAGGTTGTTGAGAGTGTTGTGGCACATCAGCTCCCTCGGTACCTGGATGAAACTATTTATCTAGACCCGTGCCAGTCCGGCTTCTGGCCTGGGTATAGCACCGAGATGGCTTTGGTCGCGTTGGTTGATGATCTCTGGAGGGCCCGGGATAGGGGTTGTTCCTCTATCCTGGTCCTACTTGATCTGTCAGCGGCTTTTGATACCATCGACCATGGTATCTTGCTGCAGCGGTTGGGGGGCCTGGGAGTGGGGGGCACCGTTTTTCGGTGGTTCTCCTCCTATCTCTCCGACCGCTTGCAGACAGTGTTGGCGTGGGGGTAGAGATTGACCGCAAGGCACCTCACATGTGGGGTGCCACAGGGGTCGGTTCTCTCGCCCCTCCTGTTCAACATCTATATGAAGCCATTGGGAGAGATCATCCGTGGTTTTGGGGTGAGTTGCCAGCTATACACTGATGACACTCAACTGTACATTTCCACCCCGGATCACCCCAACGAAGCCGTCGATGTGATGTCCCGGTGCCTTGAAGCCGTTCGGGTCTGGATGGGGACGAACAGACTTCGACTCAACCCTTCCAAGATGGAGTGGCTGTGGATGCCGGCGTCCCGATACAGTCAGCTAGTTCCGTCGCTGACTGTGGGGGGCGAGTCACTGGCCCCCAGGGAGTTGGTTCGCAGCTTAGGCGTTCTCCTGGATGCACGGCTGTCGTTGGAAGAATACTTGACGGCAGGTGCCAGGGGAGCTTTTTATCAGGTTCGCCTGATCCGCCAACTGCGTCCCTTCCTGGACCGGGATTCGTTATGCATGGTCACTCATGCCCTCGTTACCTCCCGCCTGGATTACTGCAATGCTCTCTACATGGGGCTCCCCTAGAAGAGCACCGGGAGACTTCAACTGGTACAGAATGCGGCTGCACGGGGGATAGAGGGAGCGTCTCGGAGCTTCCATATAATACCTCTCCTATGCAAGCTGCACTGGTTGCCGGTGGTCTTCCGCGTGCAATTCAAGGTGTTGGTGATCACCTTTAAAGCGCTCCATGGCATAGGACCAGGTTACTTACGGGTCCGCCTACTGCCGCCAATAGCCTCCCATCGACCTGTGCGCTCCCACAGGGAGGGTCTCCTCGGGGTGCCGTCAGCTAAACAATGTCGGCTGGCGGCCCCCAGGGGAAGAGCCTTCTCTCTGGGGGCACCTACCCTGTGGAACAAACTGCCTCTGGAGCTATGCCTTCTTCCCGACCTCCGGGCCTTTAAGCGCGAGCTCAAGATTTTTTTGTTTCATCAAGCAGGGTTGGCCTAAGAGTAATTTTTAATTGAGTGGTTTTATTACTTGTTATTTTAATATTCGGCCTTATGGTTTCAGATTTTTAAATTTCAAATATTGTGTTTTAATTTTTGTATATGTCTTTTTAACTTGGCTGTAAACCGCCCTGAGTCTTCGGAGAAGGGCGGTATAGAAATGTAAATAATAAATAAATAAATAAATAAATAAATAAATAAATAAACAATGCTTTTATTTATCTTAATAACTAAGAGGTATTATCTTAAGAGAGTCAGTTTGGTCTAATGGTTAAGGCACTAGGCTAGAAAGCAGGAAACTGTGAGTTCCTGTCTTAGCCATGAAAGCCAGTTGGGTGATTTTAGATCAATCACTCTTATTCAACCCAACCCAGTCCACATCGCAGGGAAAATAGGAGAAAATTGTGTTAGATATGTGTGTGCCCACCTTGAGTTGTTTGTAAAAATAATACAGATAGGAACAAATAAACAATCAAATAAATAAATACCTTCCTGTAAAGAATATGATACAGAAAGGTTATAAATGAGACACAATACACCTTTGATTCAGACAATCATAAAATTATGTAATGCATAACTGTTGTATTGTTTTAACCAAGAGCCTCCTAAATCTTTCTACTTTAACAATGGTGGGCAGATATGTGACTGTTGCCTCATAAATTAGCTACACTTCTTGTGCACTTACAAAAGAAAAGGTAGTTACAGGCACGCTAGAACCTATTTTGAAGTAAGCATGGGTAGAATTATATAATTAGAAAACAATGCTAGACAATCCTGGGCATGTTTGTTTTTTCAGGAAACAACTTCAATGAAATTTTCTTTCAGGAAAGTATGTACAGGATTTTACTGAGAGCAAATACAATAATGATTTTCTAGTTCCATACAGAACAAGTCAGATCAAACCAACATGATCTTCATTTTTTGATAGTGTAACCTCTTCAGCTAACCATAGGAATGCAGTCAACACATGAACTTTTGCCAAAATCTCCCAAGATATTTTAGTTGAGAAAAAAGTCACATGTGGGCTGGATTATGTTACCAGTAGATGAATACTGAGTTCTTTGAATCATTATGTCCAACATGCATACATCAATGGCTGCACATAAGGCTGGAAGGAAATGTCAAGGGGCATAATGCAGAATTTAGTGCTAGAACCCACACTGTTCAACATATTTATCAATGGCTTAGACAAGAGATAGACACAAAATAGTGGACCAGGTGGATAGAAAATACCTTAGACCAGAATTTCTGGATTCAGGAAGGTCTTGACCATTATTATTATTATGGTTGGTCACACAGTCAATTGGATGGTGAGAATGGATTTGGCATTTTTATCCACCTTTCAAGTCCTTCCAGAGGATCAGAGATAGGCAGGTGTTGTTGTTCAATAGTATTAAAGGTATTATCACAAGATGTAAACTGTTCCAAGAAAAGTTGGCTTCTTGCAATTGACTTATTTTGTCAATTCTGATAATGTTCAAACTATGCTCTAGATGTTTTAGCACGGCATCCAAGGTGCTTATTACTATTTATTATTTAATAATTACTATACTTACTAGAGCCATGGTGGCACAGTGGTTAAAATGCAGTACTGCAGACAAACTTTGCCCATATCCTAGAGCAGGGGTAGCCAACCTTTTTATACCTACCGCCCATTTTTGTATCTCTGTTAGTAGTAAAATTTTCTAACCGCCCACTGGTTCCACAGTAATACACCATGTATCGTCATATGCGTATGCCTCTCGCGCATCGTGGGTTGGGTTTGAGGTGGGCACTGGCTACCAGCTCTGCTTGTCTGTTACAGCTGGGTGGTGTGAGGGGAGATGCACAAGCTATTCTGGGACGAGGCTCTTTTGTTTGCGGTCACACTATAGCGCCATTTAATAACATGAACTAAACTTATGTGTGGGCGATACAAATAGTATATTTTCAGAAATTTAAATTGTCACGGGGAATTTTATGAAAACCTAATGAAAATGTTTTTAAATAATGCTATGAAATTTTTTTAAAAAGTCAATTAAATTAAAAAAAAGGAAAGTGCTTCAGTATTGGACAAAACCCCTACCGCCCACCTTGAAAGCTGGAACGTCCACTAGTGGGCGGTAGGTACCAGGTTGACTACCACTGGCCTAGAGTTTGATCCTGACCCGCTCAAAGTTGACTCAGGCTTCCATCTTTCCGAATTTGGTAAAATGAGGACCCAGATTGTTGGGGGAAATATGTTGACTCTGTAAACCACTTAGAGAGTGCTGTAAAACACTATGAAGGAATATATAAGTCTAAGTGGTGTTGCTATTGCTGTTTTTATTATTAGCTTTGCTTCTTTTTGCTTGTTTTGATTATTAATTTGAATGTATCAGCTGCTGAAATCCAATGGACAACCTGGAGCAATTGGCAGAAGCCAGTAAAAAGGACTTTAATTGAGACAAATGCAGAGTACTATCCTTCCAGATCTTCCAGACTGTATATCAGATTATGTACCAGTACTAGATTGTGCTCTGCTGTGCAGAGTGTATATGTGCAAATTGTCTTCTGGCCCATGAAGACACTTCACCTTATATCTTGCTTTTTCAGAGTAAAATTTCACTGTACTCCTGAGTAGTGTTTTCAGCAAAAGTAGAAAAAGGTTGAGACTATGACCTAGTAGCTTAGGAGCTTCCCTTGTAGTTTAAGACCCCCTGGTTTATTTTCCTGATTTGTCTTTTTTGAATTGTAAGCACAGCATTTACGTACATCGCTCCGCTGTCTTTGGAGTAGTGGGTAGGGCAAAAGAGATGTGACTATTGTGCCTTAGGAAAGACAAAAATGAAGGCATGGATGAGCATTTCTTTTCTTAGTGATCTCTGAAGGGTTGGACCAAAATTCCCATCACAACAGCTTCTTGATCAGTTACCGAGTTGATGGGAATTGTAGTAACTCTGCTGGAGAACATTAGTTTAGGGAAGACTGTTGCAGCTTCTCATGCAAGAGGCAATTTCCAGCATTTTCTTTGCGCCAAGTCTAAAAATGCAGGAGCCAATGAGTTCTTTGTAATCCTGACACCAGGGGTGAAATGCTCCCGGTTCGGACTGGATCACCCAATCCGGTAGCGATGGTGGTGGGTGGTTTGGAGAACTGGTAGCAAAAATCCCTGCTCCCCCCCATGCCCAGCTGAGCCACGCAATCATCAGCCTTTTTTTTTTTACTTTTAAAAGCATTTTTTCTTCGGCTGAAAAAATGCTTTTAAAAATAAAAAAAAGCCTCTGATGATCGCACGGCTCAGCTGGGATCATCAGAGCCTTTTAAAACTTCTTCGGCCGGAGGAGGTTGTAGAAAAAATTATTTTAAAAGGTGCCTCTGACGATCCCAGTTGAGTTGCCTGATCACCAGAAGCTTTTTTTTCTTTTAAAGGCAAAAAAAAATGCTTTTAAAAGAAAACAAAAGTCTCTGATGATCAGGCAACTCAGCTGGGATCATCAGGGGAGCCTTTTAAAAGATTTTTTTCTACAACTTCTTTGACTGAAGAGGTTGTAGAAAAAATGCTTTTAAAAGTAAAAAAAAAGTTGGCCTCGCCCACCCAGTCACATTAACCCCCCAAGCCATGCCCACAGAACCAGTAGTAACAAATTTTACATTTCACCCCTGCCTGACACCCCCAGGTGGAGGTGGTACCTTCTCCCGACAGTAAATCTACCTTTATTCTAATAGATTGACAGGTATAGAAATGACAAGCTATCAATGAGCTGGATTATTTTGCCTATTGCTGGCAAGATCCTGAGGATATTAATGGCGGAGGGAAATTATCTGACCTTTTTCATTCCAGACATCAAAAGGTAACATTTGTTTTCCATACATTTGGCTTCCACTTTTCTTCGTGCGTTTGTCTTCGTCAACTCTCCTTGGGCATGTGCTTTTCCATCTGTTTTCTATATCCGGGGGAAGAGCCCTGCAAAACCTTGACTCTTAATCAATACAATCATTAGGACTGTGCGGCAGGTGAGCTTCCCACATGTCTGGTGTGGTATTCTGTCTAGACTTTGTGTGAAATCATCTCTAAAGAGACAAGAACAGTAACTACCAACTGCCAGCATTGCTTCTTCAGTCCACATAGTCTGAATGACTCATATATAGCCCACCATTACTGTACCTCCCTCCTCCTTCTGTGGGCAGGCAATTAAACAAAGCGGAGAGCATCTCAGGGCTGCAGGACTTTTGGAATGACACAATATTGTTCAGGGGTTCCCCAATCCTCACCCAGAGCAGGAGCAGGTATGGTGAAATGGCTTTGTCTGATAGCAACTTTGCAAAGTTACGTTAACAGCATGGCAGGTTTTTTTAGGTTTTGAGCTTATTACAAATGTCCTGTCTGAAGTGGGCACCTCATCTGAGTTGTTCATTCCAGGTATAGACATGTCTTAAAATTCAGTCACTTTGCTTTTATAGTTTGTCTGTCAGAGAGCTGAACAACTGCCAACAATAAGCTCAGACGACTGTTCAGCTAAAGTATTAGATTTGTCTTCATGTGCAGCCCCAAGACATGTGGAACTTAAAAATAAAATGATTTATTGTGGCATAAGCTTTGAGAAATGAGACGTTTCCTTGTTGGTTAATTAACAAATTGATAAAATAGTTGATAAGATGGAGAGAGGGAGTCCCACTGTAGGACCAAACAATCACAATATATTTAGATATATAACTTATATCTAAACCTTACAGTTGTATCCTGAATGTCACGAATTGCACCTTTTGTATTTCATGGCTATCTGGCTGATGTATATTTCCTCTATATCTATTTAGAGGTAAGTAAATACGCCATATAGCCGAGAAACATTCTTTCATGGGGTGAATTCTGCTGGATCATCCTAGTCGAGAACATATATAGATATGCTATAACAAATATGTCAGCTTTTCAGGTACATCCCTTTGGGTGAGGTTTGCTGCATTGGTTGAAAAGAACTGCTCCGTAATGTAGAAATTTGTCTCTGTCAATCAGCGGCTGGTCAGCTCCTTCAGGAAGGTACCATTTGAGAGCTTTCCTTTTAAGGGACTAGGTTTTGTCTCCTTTTGAAACGAGGAGGTCCTTTAGCCCTGAAATCTGTGCAGCCATCAAGCCTTGAGTTTGATCAGGGAGGCGAAGGAGCAAGTTGTGTTTCGAAGGAAACAATAATTGCAAGTCTGAAGCCCTTGTTCAATACTCTATTGACAGGTTTGCCTTGGCAACACAGAGCAGGGATTCTTTGTGTGCCTCTTACTTTCTGGCATCCCATTGATTTTCATTTCCAAGCTTTTTCCGCCTTTCTTTAAACAACATTCCACCTGCTGATTGTTCTCTTTCTTTTCTTCCCCGCATGGGGTACGCAACTGCCCTGCCTCCCAGCTCCAAAAATGGTTTATCAGCTCTATTTTTAAGCAGCTTTTTTGGTTTGTCGTTTTGGTCCAAATCCAGCCTCTCATTTGTAAACCATGGTTTGTCGCTTATCTCATGTGTAACCTGTCATACAAGCATACATATGTGCAGCATGCTATGGCTTTCAGAAAAGAAATAAGCAACAGCCAGGAAGTAATAGAAAAGGAATCACAGCTAACGGCATATACACCCAATTCCCTGCATATCTTTCTGCCCTTGCAAACTGTCCTTGCTTCTACTGCATCCATAATATTGTTTTATAACAATGTTTCTCAAATTAAGATGTGTAGATTTCAACTCCCAGAATTCTTCCGTTCAAATGGCTAAAGTATTCTGCGAGTTGAAGTGCACATATCTTAAAGTTGCCTGGTTTGCGATGCACTGCTTTAGATACTGCCTGTTGTTCTTTATATTGCTAACCTCTCTCTTTGGGAGGATCTCATCAACATAATCTAACCAGGATTTCTTGGTCTTCTCCTTCTTCTAGTAATTTCAGCAAAGCAGATCCCATAACCCTTTTATGGTATTGTTTAGTCCAGCCACATTCCAAGGCTGGAGATGAATCTCTGTTCTCAAAACAGAGCATTTAACAACAGATTCTCCTTGTCCCTTTTTGATCAGTCTATGCATAAAGGTGCTTTCTGAAGTCAGAAAGCCTTAATTTTGAAGAACGGGGCCGGGGGGGGGGGGAGGTGGAAGGATAGAAGTAGTTCTGGATCTAAGCAAGTCTTTCTCAGCCTTTTGCCATGACTCTAAACATGGTCGGACACACCCACACACCCACACACCCACACCACCCCAGAAAAGCAGGCTGGCATCTAATAAAACTTAAGGCTTATCTTAATACCTGAAAAGACTCTAAAGAGACTTTTGAATTCTTGACTGTGGGTTTTCATAGCCTGAATCTTGTTTATAGTGCTATTTCTGGTGTTTTTTTTTTTAGTAATAATCAGGGGTAAAATCCAGCAGGTTTTAACAGGTTCTGGAGAACCGGTAGCGGAAATTTTGAGTAGTTTGGAGGACTAGCAAATTCCATTTCTGGCTGGCCCCAGAGTAGTGTGGAAATGGAGATTTTGCAATATACTTTCCCCAGGAGGGATGGGAATGGAGATTCTGCAATATCATTCCCCTGCCACACCCACACCACCCCAGAAAAGCAGGCTGGCATCTAATAAAACTTAAGGCTTATCTTAATACCTGAAAAGACTCTAAAGAGACTTTTGAATTCTTGACTGTGGGTTTTCATAGCCTGAATCTTGTTTATAGTGCTATTTCTGGTGTTGTTTTTTTTTAGTAATAATCAGGGGTAAAATCCAGCAGGTTCTAACAGGTTCTGCAGAACCGGTAGCGGAAATTTTGAGTAGTTTGGAGGACTGGCAAGTTCCATTTCTGGCTGGCCCCAGAGTAGTGTGGAAATGGAGATTTTGCAATATACTTTCCCCAGGAGGGATGGGAATGGAGATTCTGCAATATCATTCCCCTGCCACACCCACCAAGCCATGCCCACAGAAGGTAGGGAAAAATTTTGGATTTCACCCCTGGTAATATTGATGTTAAAAGTGTATGCAATAAGCAATTTAAGACAATATCTAAGTTCCACTTTCCATGTGTGTTTTAAATGGGTTAACATTTTATTACATTTTTAGACTACTTTATAGCCAAAGAGTTCTAGGCATCCCATTTTAAAACATGATGGATAAATCAGAGTTGCAAAACTAATTGCAAGGTTTATAAATTCAAAGTCAAGTCAACAGCAGGGAATTAATAAATGTGCTGAAAAATCTGAAGTGTTGATACCAACCAAACCTGTTGGAGACAGCCTCCAAAGGCTGTGTGCCACCATGGAAAAGATCCTGTGTCTTATGTCACTATGCTTCACCTCATTTGTTAAATATCCTGAGGAAGAACATAATCCAGCCACAAAGTGTACAGATAGTCCTCAATTTATCCAACAATTCATTTAATGACCATTCAAAGTTACAACAGCACTGAAAAAGTGACTTACGACCATTTTTCACACTTACGATGGTTGCAGCATCCCCATGGTCACATGATCAAAATTTGGGTGCTTGGCAAGTAATTCATATTTATGATGGTTGTAACATCCCATGGTCACATGTTCCCCTTTTGCAACTTTCTGAAGAGCAAACTCAATGAGGGAATCCAGATTCACTTAACAACCAGGTTACTAACTTAACAAATGCAATGATTCACTTAACCACTGTGGCAAGAAAAGTCGTAAAATGGGGCAAACTCACTTAACGTTTCACTTAGCAACATAAATATCTGACTTGATTGTGGTCGTAACTCAAGGACTTCCTGTATTTCCATTTCTTTAGACTGAGCAATTCATTGCCTTACCCAAAAAGAGATTTAGAACATCAACTGCCTTGCTGCATTAGATTAAAAATGCAGTTTAGTATCATCCTCCTATTGGCCACCTAGTCCAGATATCCAGATAACATTCCTTTGGAATTTAAAAATTATTACAGGGTGAAGCAGTAATTCTCCAACACCGTCTGATGGAATTGGCTCTCTAGTTCTGAGTGGAACTACTGCAATATACAATTTCTCACATCCCAGCTTCATACACACTGGTCGATAAAACGGAGAGGTTTGCATTCTCTTTGTCACACTCCGAGAATAGGTAATTCAATGGAGTGACCAACGCTTGAAACTAAATTAAAATGGATCCAAACAATTACTTCCATTAAAGTGTGTCTGGAATTGATTAGCAACAACTTGCTTGAGCATCTTGTCCATGAAACCCGTAGTTATTTTCCTATTTTTATTCCAGAAAGGATTTTTTTTTGAGGAGCAGTCTTTTTAAAAACAGTCTCCCTCCTCTGAGAGGATTTTGGGGCCAGTTGTTTATCCTTCTCAATTTTTTAAAAAAGGGAAAAAAAGACAGAAGGTGACCATACAATTAGTCCATCAAACATACCAAGAATAGTGGCTACAACTCACTCCTGAAGAACTGAATTGGTGCTTGGATACCTCTAGGGCAGGGGTGTCCAAACTTGGCCCCTTGAAGAGTGGTGGACTTCAACTCCCAGAATTCCCTAGCCAGCATGAGCTATAAATATGAGCAAGTTGCTGGCTGTGGAATTCTGGGAGTTGAAGTCCACCACCCTACAAGGGGACAAGTTTGGACATCCCTGCTCTAGGGCAAGGATTGCAGTAACTTTAGAGCCAAAGTCAAGACAGAAATAATGCCCTGTATAGGTAGTCTTTGACTTATGACCATAATTGAGGCCAAAATTACTGTTGTTAAGCGAGACAGCTGTTAAGTGAGTTTTGCCCCATTTTGCGACCTTTCTTGCCACAGTTGTTAAGTGAATCTCTGCAGCTGTTAAGTTAATAACATGGTTTGTAAGTGAATCTGGCTTCCCCACTGACTTTGCTTGTCAGGAGGTTTCAAAAGGAGATCACATGACCCCGGGACACTGCAACCATCATAAATATGAACCATTTGCTAAGCATCTGAATTTTGATCATGTGACCTTCAGGATGCTGCAACAATCGTAAATGTGAAGAACGGTCATAAATCACTTTTTGCAGCCCCATTATAACTTTGAACGGTCACTAAATGAATGGTTGCAAGTCGAGGACTACCTGTCTCTTTAAAATAAACTAGTCCCTTGCAGAATGTAAACTGGGTGCTTAAATTTCCTAGGACTTCAAATATCGTCTTAAGAATTAAGAGATTAACTAAGAGAAAATCTTTCTGGCATTCTTGTTTGAATTAGCTGAAAAACCTCTCCTCTGCTTCCTGCATAATCCCAATGCCCATCCAGGGACAACCTAGGAAGTGATTTGCTCATCCTGCCAGCCAAAATAATATTTAAGACAATTGTTGGTCACTCTCACAGCATACTTTCACTGAGGCAAAGAATCCATGCTGCAGAGTCGTGTCACATGATTGTGGGGGAGGGGAGAGTTTCCCATTGATGCAGGAGAGAAATTACTCTGGAACTGCAGCTAGACTAGTGACTGTGTTTTCTCAAGGAAAGTTGCTTAAGAAAGCGAGAAAGTCAATCTCTTGGCCACTGAGAAAATGCACTGTGCCTGTAATTAATCGTTTCTTCATTCTTTTTTCAGATAGAGCACCTTTCCCATATTTCCAGAGAAATCCAAACACTTACTATAAATTGTAATGAAATGGAGGCATTTGGATTAACATAAACAAGAAACAAGCAGCCTGTTTCTCCATACCAGGATTGGTAATACTTCCTAAAGCTAAACGCTGCATCTTTTCTTACCTATTTTTAGCCTCTGTTGTGAAGAGAGATGCTAATAATGTATATGCTGGAGGGGGCAGGACAGGCATGCTTAGTTTATTTCTTAGATAAATAAGAACCTGAAGGCTATCTGGTAGTTTATTTCTTATTTCTGAAAAACGAAAGTGAAGCAATGTTCTTGCACTTCCTTCCCCCAAACAAGCAGATAAAAGCTGGCAAAATGTTATTCTTCCCTGTGCCTGACAGTGTTTTCAATTTTCCCACCTCTAACCTGATGATTTTACTCCTAGGATTGAATAATATCCTTATTGTCAATTTCCTTAATTCACCTGTTCCAACCTCTAGATTCCGTAAAACATCTGGCTGCTGTTGTTTAATAGAGTCAAGTCTGATGCAAAAGCCAGCAATGGTTCTGCACCTTTAATATTTGTGCTGGAAGTCAGAATTTCAGCATGAGAAGTTAAGCTGAAATTCTGCCTACCGTACAATTATGAAAGGGGCAGCCACCCCGGCCTCATTTTCACATAGTCAACCTACCTCCTAAATCTGACCTGTAGTCAAGTTTAAGGAATGTTATGTTATTTTGTGCGAAAAGGGGCAGAGATATTTGTACCACTTCAACGAGACCATTGGGACTGTTTCGTTTCATTTTGTGTGCGAGCAAAGCGCTGAGGTCAAGGTGGGGAAGCCAAGAGAAAATTAGGTCTTGAGCATCACACATTCCATGCCACTTAAGAGGATGCTTTGCTAACAGAGCAGTAGAAGTTGAAGGATTTCCTCCTGGAAGAACAGGCCAGCACATGCGTGGATTGCAACAGAAGGAAGAAGGGCTGATGACAGCAGCAACAAGGAGCCCATCAGCTGCTCAGTGAATTGTGAGACAGCGTAGATATTTGGCACAATTTTACAGCTGTGCTTCCTATCCCCTTCTCCCTCCCCCTCTCTCTCCATCCTTTAGCCTTCAAACACAAAAGCCTTTGTAAATATTATATAGTTTGTGGATATCGAGAATGCAAATCCCAGAAAGATCCACATTTTCTCATGGCTCAAATCTTATGCATCTCTTCCCAGAAGGGTGTCCATTCCATACTGACATAGGACAGCAGCAATAATTAATAAAAGTTGTGGTAGGCAGGTTTTTTTTAACAGTTGCAGCAAATTACTCAACCAAATTATGAAATTCATGTGTGAAAATCTGTGCTTAGATATATTCATGCGTCTTCCTTCCCCTTCACCCAAAAACGAGAAAAGTAGGAGAGTACTTGTAGCTCAGAGGGTTGAAATGAGGGGGTCCTTGGAGCATTCTGCGCTTAAGTTGTTTTCTTGCGGCTGTTTAATTACCCAACCAGGGTAATTACCTAATCACGTTAGCACTGATGATGTTGCCTAGTTTGGGTAATAAGCCTTGGTGGTGCAGTGGTTAGAATGCAGTATTGCAGGCTAACTCTGCCCACTGCTAGTAGTTCGATCCTCACCAGCTCAAGATTGATTCAGCCTTCCATCCTTCTGAGGTCAGTAAAATGAGGACCCAGATTGTTGGGGGCAATATGTTGACAACCGCTTACAGAAGGTTATAAAACACTATGACGTGGGATATAAGTCTAAGTACTATTGGGTAATGGAATGTCTTCAAGAAAACAACCAAGCTCAGAGAGCACCAAGGACCCCTCCAAAGCAGGAGAAGAAGGGAGAGGCAATCTGCAGCTTCATCCTCTGTGCTTTCTTCACTTGAGGACCACATAAAGCAAAAGGCTCTAGTATGGGTTTCTTCTGATCATGATTTTAGTCAGTCCTTATAATTTTTCTCTCCCCCCCCCCCGAATTTTAGACTTTCTAAAATCTCACTGTCAGTTCGAGCCTCTTGGGGTGGACTCCAGTTAGTTGATTTCCTTTGAAGATTCTCTGGAGCCTGATTATAATGATTCCTCTCTATGCTAGGCCAGGGTCAAATAAAGAAATCAGATGCCGAAATGTGTCTTGGGTTACATATCATAACTTGTTTCTACAAATTAATGCTTTTAGATGAGTTAAGCTATTATATATATATATCTACGACATCTGGAGGACATTATTGATATTGGCTGGGGTGTATCTGTAGTCAAGTTAGAGAAAATTGAACTAGGCTACATGGTTATGATCTATTTATTGCAACAATATCCCACCTTTTCTACACAAGCTCAGAGTAGATTCCTAATTTTATTCCCCCAGCAAGCTTTGGCTGGGAATTAGGCTAGTGTAAAATTATCAATGTTTTCTGTGATGAAATGGGGAGTTGAATCTGAAACTCCCAAATCCAGGATAACACCTTGTCTGCCAAATGCCACCATCCAGTCAGAGCTGAAGAAGCTTCTTGGATGAGAAGTGAAATGTCTTCAAAGAAAAACAATGTCCAGTTGCCTCTTGAAAAAGCACCTTTGGGACTACCTTGTCTGCTACTTATTACCCCAAGATGATATAATCAAAGGATAGCGATCTCCTTGTCTACTGGGTCATGATGTCATAGAACAACCCAAAGCCTGGGTGACCATGTGATCTCCATAGTTTACATACAAGCCCAATGAAAGGGAGAGAAAGCAGGTTTCATGTTATAAAAGTCCTGAAAAGACCGCTTCGATCTCACTGCCATAAACAATTTCTTTTGTGTGTCATGGCCACTCCACAAAAGCTACGAACAGATCCTTTGAGACAGTGGTAGCTTCTTGTAGATGTTACATCATGCCCTCCCTCTTTCCATGGAGTTTTCTCAATAGTCGTTGGCTGTCTGGGAGAAGATAGGGCACTAATTCTTCCTATGAACTGCCTAGATATCTGGTGTCCTGTGAAAATACGACTTTGCAATATTTTTTTTTTTCAATAGTCTCTAGGTGGCTGCCATAACCTATATTCATTTCGGGGGATTAATAGTGCAGAGCTTTGAGCAACAGGAGATTTAATCCACTGGCTGTAAAATAGCATGTACGGTGTAAAAATAGCATGATATAGTGATGCTTTGCAGGGCTGAGTAATTATTGGGCCCTGAGGGTGACACTAAATGTTGAGGCAGGCTCTTGGGGGCCATAGCACTATGCACACACATATAAGAAACATGGAGACACATAGTTGTAGATATGCAAACACGATTTCCCTTCTCAGGCACCACCCCAAAACCATTGCACATATATTATGTGCACACAGACCCTCCCATGTGAGAGTAAGAGTAAAACCCTGACCATTCAGTCATTTGTCTTGCACTGGGTGCCACTTTTAAGACAATGGCATGTACTTGCAGTGCTATCAATCTGCCTTGATTAGCAGAAACCTTACGGCAAAATCTCAGGATAAGTATATTCTTTTCACTGGCTTGGCTCCTGAGGAGAGAAAGAAAGAGAGAGAGGGGAGGGGAGGGGAGAGGAGAGGAGGGAAAGGGAGGGAAGAGGGGGAGGGAGACGGGGGGGGGAAGAGACCCAGGTTGTGCTCACTACCTTGGAGGGGAGATGCCAGTGGAGCTACACAAGCGCACAGCCTGTTCCTCCAAGCAGCTTTGGCCCACCCACCCAGCTCCCCCTGCAGATTCCGCTCCCCCTTCTAGTGCAGTTCACCAGCCCTGCCCTGGCAGGCTGAAAGAAATGCCAGCACACAGCCGTTTGTGAAACGATGTCACCAGCCCAGTGGCCACCCTGCAGCTTTTATCCTCTCAGCAGATTACACAGAGGCCTTTATGTTTGGGAAAGATTTAGTGGACAAGCTGGGAAGCCTTCCTCCATGTGCTGCATGCACGTCCTCGTTGCTCGGGTGTTCTCTGCCATAAAGCTGCTTAGCTCAACCTCCAGGGCCACTCCAGTAAACCTATTACCAGATGATTTGTGTGGAGGGTTAGGGGCTCTTTTCCATGGGCAAGGCAGCCCCATGATTGTCTGACTTAACTCCTTCTCTCCTCACCCTAAGCAGAACAGCCTCTCGCCAGGCAGTGGGGATAACGCAACTGTGGGCCACCGAATGTGAAAATGTGAGGGTGCAAACGTGCCACACAGGCGTCACCCACCTGCTCCACCAGCCAAAGGAGGCTTCGTTGTTCACCTTCCGGTGTCACAGGGAAGACTGTTCAGGCCGGCTGTCCCTGTGCAGGGAAATCCAGCAATGAGTGAGTTAATCACCATCATGCATACTGTACCTCAACCAATTAAATCTATTTGCTTGCAGTGACTGAAAAGAGGCAGAAAGAAAATGTTGGTGGTGGTAGGGGGGAGGTGGAGCACAGATCCAGCCAGCACATCTGGAAGAAGGGCAGCTCCACGCTTAGATAAAGATCGCCAAGCAAAGAATTTTAACTGGGTAATAGCCCATTTGCTTGTCCGCCCTTGGCACACCTGTTCACAATGGAGCACAAGGCTGCACATTTGTTGATTAAATGGAGCAAGTGTGTGTAATGATTCTTCTGCCCTATTTAACCATCAGTGAAGACATCATTCATTACACAAGATGTTCCCCATATGGACACATTAACCTATATGAATAGCATTTCTGCCAAATACAAGAGAAAGGGGAGGTGGGTGGGATTTCTCTGACCAAATCCCAGTTCTGTGTCAATGCGCTGTCTCTTCTTCCCTGCAGGCAGATGGGCGAGGGCTCCTCTATTCATGCCAAGCAGCTGACTTGGCTTTCTCTTTGACCCCCCCCCACACACACACACTTTAGGCACAGAAACGGGATCCTCCCTATTTAGCAGCCAGCTGACTTTTCTCCTGCTTGCAGGACCCTGCCCTCCAAGACCAAGGAACCTTTTGGAGTTACATCACATCTGGTTGCTATAGAGACAGGAATGATGTCAGAAACAAAGGTGGGGGATAAGCTGCAGGATTCCTACTGAATAAATCTTCTTATCAGTATCGCAAGGACCAATCAGGCAGAGGCTTACAGCTAAAAACAGGCGAGCCGGAGTGTTTTGGAGGGGGGGGAGTGGAGTGGTTTCTCCAGTTCCGGAGAAGGTTCTCACCCTTTATAAATATATTACAGTTTTCTTGTACATTTACATTAAACCTGCTGCAGCATTGGATTAAAAAAAAAAGACTAAACAGGAATCAAATCACATCTCTCTTTTTCTCTTTTCTCCCCCCCCCCCCGCTTTTCCAGTTCCAGAAAAATCACACAAAACCATTTGAGTTACTGTATTTTTTTTTTTTTTTTTGCTGTCAAGATTGTTCTCTGGACAACCCTGAGGGCCATCAGTTCTATCATTGTCATGGTGCTGAGGAAAGATGGGCCTGCTCCCAACCAGCTAAGATTTTCCCCGAGTAGATTCTGAAAACGCCAGCTGTCATAAACCGGGCAGACAGTGAGGCCTGCCATTTCCTGGGCTAATTTTGTATATCGCCTTTCTGGCTGCCTCTGATTTCATGTCACTGTGTGCAAGATATTTGGGTGAGGAGAGAAATTGCACCCGAGGGCTCTAACACCCTGAGAAGAGCTCTCTCTTGCTACAGGTTGCCTTTCTGTCCTGTAGGAGCAATGAATGGACAGCTGGAGGAAAAAGACAGGGCTCAGAAATCTCCCTCGAATTCTCAGCATGTTCAACTTTTATAATTGGTATGCCGGTTCACTATCATGAATTTCATCAGATCTTTGTTTTATTGTTCTGTATAATGTCTACACAAGAGGGCTTCAGCCATACTGATCCAAACTACCTTCTGTTCTTTTCGACTCTATGCAGTTCTGGTAGGTAGGTAGGTAGATGTTTTGGCCTGTATTCCCCACCACAGTCAGATGATTCTGGCCTATCTTACTTTTAAAGACAGCAGTTTTTTAGAAATTAGCCAGAGAAATATATTTCCCTTTCATAATTTTTTGCTGGACCCGAGCAGGTCTTCTGTATACAAATTTTTGGCACTGACTCTGAATGAGTTAACAGATTAAAAAATAGAACAGCATCAGCTTCCTCTGGATGCTTAAATAATTTCAACAAACACTTCCTGAAAGTTCTTTTTTTTAGCTAACTCTTTAAAGTATGGGAGATTCGTCATCTTTTTATACCCAGGTGTTGTAATGGCGAAACAACTACCTCTTCACTAAATACTGCACCATTCACCACATTTGGCTCAGAAGTAGTTACACCTTAAATTAATGCTTGGCAAAATGCCAGATTATGGAATATTCTGCACCCCAAAAGCATGATTTCTCACTCCCATAAATATCATGAGTATTAATCAACCCTTGATTGCTGCAACTGATTGCTATGTCATGGATTACCCATAACTACAATGTTTCAACAACATAGGTGGTTTAACAAGAGTCATCAGAAAAAGCATTTTTGAAGAGCCATTACACAACCAATTTTGTCAGCTTATTATCTACTTTTACATTCCTTCTCCAAAGTAACTTCCTACAACTATAAAGCAAGAATTCAACATTTTACAGAAATCCATGTTTTAAGAATGCAGCACTAGTGTTAAAACTATTATTAAGCTAAGTATTAAAATTATTAAAGCTGCCCAAAATCACCTTAGAGGGGAGATGGGGGGGGGCATACAGATTAATTAAATAAGCAAACAGAAAGGGATACCTAATAACAAATTCAATCTCCATTGCTTTAAAAATCCTAACAAAGCAGAAATGTTTCAAAAACCACCCAGAAGAT
Organism: Ahaetulla prasina; assembly: GCF_028640845.1. Lineage (NCBI taxonomy): Eukaryota > Metazoa > Chordata > Lepidosauria > Squamata > Colubridae > Ahaetulla > Ahaetulla prasina. Next base: position 136,257,563 of record NC_080540.1, read on the forward strand.
GCCTATAGAACCAACCCTCTTATTTCCATTCAAAAGGTACTCAGCTAGAAGATTCAACCAGCACAAAATCCTTTTAATTCCTTTGACATAAGTCAGAAAGCCAGAAATCTCTGCTAAATGTCCTACTGAGTTCAATGGGGCTTTTACAAAGTTAGGCTCAAGCTTCATCTTTATGTGCATGTATAGGTAAATGGAACAAAGACTTCTGAATTAACATAAAATAGGAAAAAAAACCCACTCAAAGCCATTTATCAAAGTTAAAATTGTTCGATGGAATGTGATTGTACATTACATTCTATCCTGTCCGTTATCATCACAAAAAACTGGAATTCCAATTTCTTGGCTTAGAACTATCTACTCTTCTACAGCATTCTCATCTCATTCCTTAGACAGAGACATATTTGCTATCAGTATCCATGCTTTTCTATTACCCAACTTAGATTATTTACTGCAAGGTGTTACACGTGGGACTCTCTTGTATCTGTTTGGAAATCGCAACTAGTTCAGAATATGGCAGAGAAATTACTAACTGTAACTAAACCCAGGATTTCAAGTCTGGTGGCATAAGGTATTTTGTTGTAATCAGAGGAGTGGAGAACTCTTCTTGTAAATATTTCTGGACACGCTCAGTTGTATTAATGTCCGAAATGAGGTGTGGGTTCCAGACAGTCGAGCTGTATTCAAGAATTGGTCTAGCAAATATTTTATATGCTCTGGTTAGTAGTGTAGTGTTTCTGGAGAAGAAGCTATGCAAGATTAAATTGTTGTTGTTGCTCTTGGCTCCCTTCCAATCTTGTTATTTTCCTCTGCCCAGGTCCCATTATAGGCATGGGACAGAAACTGGTACATTTCTTGGCATCAACCAAACAGTATTTGCAGTCTTTCTATGGTCCCTTTGATACATGCCCTGGTTTCTTGCTACATGTTTTTCATCTGTAAACCCCTGGGAATATCCCAGGGCTCCTAAGGGAGAAAATGCCCCTCTGGTTGGAAACCTCTCCTTTAGAGCAGGGTATCTCCAACCTTGGCAACTTTAAGCCTGGAGGACTTCAACTCCCAGAATCCCCCAGCCAGCAAAGCTGGCTGGGGAATTCTGGGAGTTGAAGACCACCAGGCTTAAAGTTGCCAAGGTTGGAGACCCCTGCTTTAGAGGACATTTAGAGCATTTACAGCAGAGTTGTTTCTCCTGACTAATGCCTTAGAGCAGGGGTAGTCAACCTTTTTATACCTACCGCCCACTTTTGTATCTCTGTTAGTGGTAAAATTTTCTAACTGCCCACTGGTTCCACAGTAATGTGCCGTGTATCGTCGCCTGTGCATGCCTCTCACGCATTGTGGATTGGGTTTGGGGGGGGGGCTCCGGCTACCAGCTCTGCTTGTCTGTTACAGCTGCTGTGGGGAGATGCGTGAGCTATTCTGGCACGAGGCTCTTTTGTTTGCGGTTGCACTATAGCGCCATTTAGTTTCCCTTACGTAACGTGAGCTAAACTTATGCGCGGGCGATACAAATAGTATATTTTCAGAAATTTTAATTGTCACAGGGAATTTTATGAAAACCTAATGAAAATGTTTTTAAATAATGCTATGAAAATTTTTAAAAAGTCAATTAAATTAAAAAAAGGAAAGTGGTTCAGTATCGGACAAAATCCCTACCGCCCACCATGAAAGCTGGAACGCCCACTAGTGGGCAGTAGGGACCAGGTTGACTACCACTGCCTTAGAGATACAGGTAGTCCTCGACTTACAACAGTTCATTTACTGGTCATCCAAAGTGACAACAGCACGGGAAAAAAGTGACCCATGACCATTTTTCGAACTTATGACCACTGCAGCATCCCCATGGTCACATGATCAAAATTCAGATGCTTGGCAAGTGATTCATATTTATGACGGTTCCAGTATCCTGGGGGTCCAGTGATCAGCTTTAATGACCTTCTGACAAGCAAAGTCCAGGGAATTTTATGCATGTTGGTTATGACCTTTAAATCGCTCCATGGCTTAGGACCTGGGTACTTACGGGACCGCCTGCTGTTACCACACGCCTCCCACCGACCCGTACGCTCCCATAGAGAGGGACTTCTCAGGGTGCCGTCCGCCAAACAATGTCGGCTGGCGGCCCCCAGGGGAAGGGCCTTCTCTGTGGGGGCTCCCACACTCTGGAACGAGCTTCCCCTGGGTTTACGCCAAATACCCGACCTTCGGACATTTCGTCGCGAACTCAAGACTCATCTTTTTATCCGCGCGGGGCTGGCTTAAATTAGGATTTTAATGTTTAAATTTATTAATTTTAAACGGGGTTTTTTAGTATGGTAAATTTTAATCATTGGGCTAATTTAAATAAGTTTTTTAAATCGTATTTTAAACTTGTATATTGTATTGTCGGTTTTATTATGCCTGTACACCGCCCTGAGTCCTTCGGGAGAAGGGCGGTATAAAAATCAAATCAAATAAATAAATAAATAAATAAAGTCAGTGGGGAAGCCACATTCACTTAACAAGCGTTACTAACTTAACAAATGCAATGATTCACTTAACCACTGTGGCAAGAAAAGTTGTAAAATGGGCCAAACTCACTTAACAAATGTTTCACTTGGGCGCAATTATGGCCCTAACTGGAGGACCACCTGTATCTTCATTCCCCTCTTCCGCCCTCACACTCCCCACCACCCCGCATGACTTAAAGTCTATGCTCCAACCTATTTCTATCTGGGGCTTTTCAATATTGTGCAACCCTCAACCTTCAGTAGGGCTTCTTCCTTTAATTGCAGGGGATGGGCAAAAATCAAGAATAGCACTCATCCTAGTAATTAATAAATATCGATATAAAGAAATATCTTAATACTAAAATGAATTAGGATTGGGATTAATTCTCCCGGCCCAATTTTATGAGGAGGGGGAAGCTGTCTGTCATTGGATGCAGTCAAGCAGAGACTGGCTCTGTCACAATGCCTTAAATAGGATCCCTTTAAGGAGCAGAGGTTTGGACTCAGGGTTTTAAATCTGCCCTTCCTGAGCTATGTTTTATGATGGTAAGGCTGAATTGTGACATATGTTTCAGGAGGATTACAGGGACAATCATGCTTATTGAATAATCTTGTGTTTCTATGACCAAGCACAGACTGAGGACATCTAGTGTCATTCAGAAGTAACTACACCTGTGTGACAGTTGGGCTGGATTGATGCTGGTACCTTGAAGTTGGAATCCGTCAAAAAGAGCTGGAATCTATAAGGGTTCCTGGACCTGGATGGAAGAAATGCCTAATACCAGGCATGTCTTTCCCATGAAGACAGACATTGCCTTTGCTAACTTTTTAAATGCAAGCTCAAACTGACCACCCATGAGTGAGGTTTTGAGGCATGTCTGGTTCTCATTGTCTTTTTCAAAGTAGTGCAATGAAGAGTACATCTGTACAGTGTTGTGTTTTGTACAGCATCAGCTTGTTTGAACACGGAATACAATTTTTTTTTTGGCACCTGGAGTTTCTGCAACTGACATGTGGTAGTCCTTATCCATGGCCAGTAAAGTCAATAGCAGCTTTTCTCAAGATGGGACACAACAATGGTTGTGCCAGCTGAGGATTCTTTAAAGAGAAACTTTTTCAAACATAAACTGTGCTAAAGAAACCTACAACTGTGTCACTGAGCCAAGGAGGAACTTTGATGCCACTGGTCTTTCTTTCTTTTCCTCTTTTCCTCATTCATTCATTCCTTCTTTCATTCCTCCCTTCCTTCTTTTCCCTGTTACTAATTTATGGCAAGAGAAAAGTGTAAGAAGCAATCTTCCCTTATATGCTGCATGTAGACTACAAAAAACACACGTTGTGTCATTAATAAAAGAAACAAGGAAATATATCAAACAATTCCCAAAGCTTGGAAATGGATGTTTCATGGAAGAACAGTCATGTGGCTGCAAGTCTATAATAGCACACTTAATTGGTTACTGAATGAATGAACCCATTGTCAGAGTTCAGACAATATACTAAATTTTAAATTAACCACACTGGCTGGGTTCATCCAACATACCGAGGAAGCCAAAAAAACTTAATCAAGGTTGACACTGACCGAGTTTAGCATATGCAAATACAATCACTAGCTCTATAAATGACCTGAAGATAAAATGTTAGGTGAATATAACTAGAGAATTAATCTTAAGCTTATATTCTCTCTCAGCCATGATTTTTACTCTGTGAACAGGCCTCTTATAAGGATAACATAGGAAATATACATTCATTTGTTTCCATCTTTCCATCCAACCAGCACAATCAAGAAGGCTGACAATTATGTCACAAGATACAAAGCAAAATAAAACACTAAGACATAATTTAAATACTGAAATAAATACATATTAAAAGCCATCCTAACGTTACTTAAAAGGCCTAGCTGGCTTCCTGAAATCTAAGAAAAACAAATAGAATAAAAACAGGAATGTGTAGGAAAATAAATATGTCTTGTTAGACATCTATAGAATTTAAAGGAGGTTGGAGTCCTTTCTTAAAATTGCTGCCAACCTTATGAGCCAAAAACCAGACGAAGGAAGTGTGTTTTCTAATCACTGATGGAACGATTTCCTTATCCTATTGAATAAATGAAAAGCTAAGCGCCAACTGGATACCTTGGTGATTAACTGGCATCAAAATTGAACCTTCTATTCAATTTTGGTTAAGCTTATTTAGAAATAAGTTCCACTGAGTTTGCATGACTTATAGCCCAACTGTACCAAAGTCTAATTGGATACAATGCTCATTGACATCAATGGAGTTTACCTGTGAGCCTGAAAGTCTAAATAAGTATTCCCAAGCTTATACCAAGGATGCTGAATATGATTTTTAAAAACTTCTTTAAATAGAGAAGTGGAATAAGAGTGGCTTCGCTTGATTTTGCCAATTTTTTGGAAGAGGCTATATTTGAATACTTAGAAGCAAAAGAATATTTTATTTTTTAAAAAATAAAAGCCGATAGCTCTAATGTAATCCAGATACAAATGGTGGTTCGACAAAGTTGAAATAAAAGTTCCTGTTGAAGACTACTTCAGCTTCAGTCACAACAATACAAGAGCAAACAATAGATTTAAACTTAATGTTAACCGCTCCAATCTTGATTGCAGAAAATATGACTTCAGTAACAGAGTTGTTAATGCTTGGAATACACTACCTGACTCTGTGGTCTCTTCTCAAAGTCTCCAAAGCTTTAACCAAAAACTGTCTACTATTGACCTCACCCCTTTCCTAAGAGGTCTATAAGGGGCGTGCCTACCGTTCCTGCCCTACTGTTTCCTTTCATTATATCCAATTTATATAGTTATTACATGCTTATACTCATACATATACTTATATGTTGTATAGTTACTTCATGCTTATGCTTATGTATGCTGTTATGACAAATAAAATAAAATAAAATAAATAAAATAAAAAGTCAGTTCCTGTCTAATTGCTGTCTTCTGGCATCTAATAAAGAGCTGTCATTTTCCAACCCATTTACTTATGTAGGAACAAATTACAGGTTGGCATACCTGTCTCCTCTGCCAGCTCAGCCTATATAGATTCTGCTGAGGATTAATATGGCTGATTCATCTTGTTCCTGGGCTTTTGCTTACGCACCATGGGGCATTGTTTACTGCCAGTGCCTGAATAGCCTGCCTGCTAAATTAAGCCCTTCTACAATGGCTTGTTGATTCTCCCATTACATTTCCATAGGCTTTGGCTTTACAAAAGGACTGCTTTAAAGGGCAAGAACAATTGCTGTCCATGGTGATTCAGCAAAGAAGAAGGCCATAGCTATTCTCTGAGCAAGTCCTGAGTCACCTACGGGGAAGAACTATGATGTCCTTGCTGTTGTCTTCATGGGGTTTGTGCTTGTGTAAAAGGTGGAAAGGGCAGGAATGGGACAGCTGAGGCCTTAGTTGTCTTTGGTGAAGGTAGCGCCATACAAAAAGTGACAGCTAATTTCTTTTTTCTGAATCCAGAGATTATGTTATGATCAGGTATTTACCAGGCCCATGCTAAGTAGAAGTCCCTCTGTCAGGTAGAGCTTGAGAGGCTCTTCTGGCCGAACTTTGGAGGCAATTGATATTCCGCAGTGACTTGAGTGTTGCAGAATGAGACCCAAGGACCATATAACACATACCTTTTGGAAAAAAAATATTCCTATTGTTCTGCTCTAATATTCTGCTCAGCCAACTGCTACCATATATTTATCTGTATAGCAACATTTTGTAATTCCAAGATGTCACTGCATGTAAAGCCATGGCTTAAGATATTGTTACTGTGATATGAAGCCACATTTTCATTGTATTAACACAATGGTAACACAATGTGCAACTTTCTGCAATGCATTCCTGTCACGGTCCTCTCAAAGCAGGACATAGACTAGGGATTGTTTGGGCCAATGGCAACTTCTGCAGCCTCAGGAAGAATATTGGAGTGAAGATTTGTAAGAAGACACAACAAAAGATAGTTCTCAAAACAAGACATGGTTTTCATAACAAGAGATGGTTCCCATGTGAACTGAATGAAGTATCAAGAGGCATCAGTGGATTATCATGCTGGAAGTGGCCAAACCTTGCTGGAATTTTAAAAGTGGATGGGAACAGCTTTGTTCCTTTGAACAAAGTACTTTATATAGTACTTTAAACTATCACATAGAACAGGGGTGTCTAAATTTGGCAACTTTAAGACTTGTGGACTTCAACTCCCAGAATTCCTCAACCAGCAAAGCTGGGAGTTGGTCCACAAGTCTTAAATTTGCAAAGTTTGGACACCCTTGTTCTATGTGATAGTTTAAAGTAGCGGTCTCCAATCTTGGCAACTTTAAGACTTGTGGACTTCAACACTCAGCTTTGCTGGCTGAGGAATTCTGGGAGTTGAAGTCCACAAGTCTTAAAGTTGCCAAGTTTGGACACCCTGACATAGAATAAGGACAAGTTACAGGGATGAAGATCTTCTGGGTTGTTCTGAAAGTTCAATCAAGTGGGAAATTACAATTTGAGTTGGAGTTGGGATTGGGAATGTCTGGAGGCATGAAGGTTTTAGTTCAGTGAATAATAGTTTTAAAGCCAGTTTAAATGTGTCTTGTGAGCATGGAATGACAACAGTTCATTTCGTGACCATTCAAAGTTACAACGGCACTGGAAAAAGTGACTTGCTGTATGAACATTTTTTCACGCTTACGACTATTGTGGCATCCCCATGGTCATGTGATCAAAATCCAGACACTTGGCAACTGACTCATATTTATGACGGTTGCAGTGTCCCGGGGTCATGTGATCCCCTTTTGCCACCTTCTGACAAGCAAAGTCAATGGGTTCATTTAACAGCCGTGTTACTAACTTGACAACTGCAGTGATTCATTTAACAACTCTGGCAAGTCAGGTAGTAAAATGGAGCAAAATTCACTTAACAGATGTCTCACTTAGCAACAGAAATTTGGGCTCAGTTGTGGTTGAGGACCACCTGTACTAAAGGATTGTAAAGGTTCTCAACAACTCTCCCAGGGCAATTCCAGAAAAAAAGTTACATATTAAGAATATAAGCAATAAAGAAGAAGGATGCATCCCCTTAGCAGTAAATTAGGAGGCTCAACTTGTCCTGGCCCATTTGGGGGCAAGTTAAACTTAATAAGGTCAGGTACAGATCTACATGAAGCTTCTGCATTACATGTGGGTGGTAGTTGTTATAATATCCCATTTTTATTTTGTACAACTCAAATTAGTGTACATAATGCTTCGGCCTCCTATTTTCCCCACAACACAACAGCATCCCTAAAAGATGGGTTGGGCTGAGAAAGAGTAACTATCTCAAAGTCACCCAGCTGCCTTTCATGCATAAGGGAAGACTAGAACTCAATGTCTCCTTGTTTTTAATCCAGTACCTTCACCACAAAACCAAACTGGCTCTTAGCTTTAAGCTTTGTTCATTGGATCCTGTACTTTAGTTAACTAATCCCAGCACCCTAAGCTGGGAAGGAACACCACCAACCACTCCACCCAGCTTCTGCAAATGCAACTGTGCCATCACACTGTCTTTGTGTATTGTGTGTCTGTGTGTGTGTGTGTGTGTGATTCAGAAAAATAAAATAAGAGTAGAAGAAAGATGAAGGAACACTATATTTTCCCCAGACTGGCCAACCATAATCAAGCCCTAAGTATATTTTATATGTTTTTCTTTGAAATGTTTGAAATATTAAAAACTGTTTAGTTTGACCTGAGGAAGCAGACAGAGTTCTTGGCACCGTGGATTCAGCCACTTGTATTTTAAATCTTTGCCCCTCCTCGTTGGTCAAGGTCTCTAGGGAGGGGGTATGTGGGTGAATCTATGAGGTAGTAACTGCTTACTTGAGGTTCCTGTTAGCTCTGAAAGAGGCAGCAGTCTGCTCTCTCCTTGAGAGCATTGCTGGATCTTACAGGTTGGGATACTTTCTGTCCAGTCTCCAACCTTTCCTTTTTAGGAAGGGTTGTTGAGAAGATGGTGGGCCTGTATCTCCCATGGATCCAGAGGAAGCAAATTATCTGAAACCCTTCCAGTCAGGTTTCAGGCTGGAATACAATACTGAAAATCTGGGCCGTGCTTGTGAGCACCAGTAAGATCTCATCCTTGATTTTGAGCAGGTTGCACTACCTCAATCCAATTCAGTGATCAATTTGGGTGTCCTCCTGGACTCACAGGTCTTGCTGGAAAAGCAAGTGACAATTTGGGCTAGGGGCCACTTTGTGTAATTTTGTCTTATGTGCCAATTTAGCATATTCCTGGATTGGGGGCCCTGGCCATGACCACTCACCCCTTAGTCACTTTGTTTAATGACTGCAGTTTCATTTAAACTCACAATGGTGATTTGCTTAATGATCATCCCCCTCAAAAAAGGTAAAAACAGGCTGTCATGTGATGACCTGCTTTATGACTATCATGACTTATGACTGTAATGGGCAGGCTCCATTACAGTCAGAAGTTGAGGACTATCTAAACTGCCACAATTTGGACTGAACCAGGATAGTCAACACATGTGAAGCAGCGTTGAATGCCATTCCTGGTGCATCTTCTATAGAGCATTACAAGAAGACCCAGAAGCAAAAGGGCTCCAGAATTAGCATGTTTTATAATTCCATGAGAAGCCCAAATCTCAAATGAAGGGCATCTTACTATACTATCCAGGTGAAGGAAATAATCCCAGGCATATTCATTCACTCATCAAACTCCTTTCTGAAGATTCAGTGCAACGAGTTATGGTAGATTACTTACGCTTTGTGCTTCATTTTTTGTCTCCAATAGCTGAATTATTTTACCCAAAGCAGCCTTCTCCAATGTGGTGCCCTCCAGAATCGCCAACAAATTATTAGGTTGATGGAAAATGTATAGACAAATAGATCTGGCAACAGCACAAATGCCAAGAATCACAGCAACAACAGTTTTATACTTCACAGAATTGCTCCCATTCTTCTTTCTTGCTTAGTGAGTCACAATTGTCCTTCCTGTTTTGTTCCAGATCAATTTATTTTTATTGCCCAAATCACCCAAGAACAATGATTCAAATGCAAAAAGTTTGGCAAACATATCCAGGTCTGATTAATTTTCTTTCCTCATGGCAGGAGGTTGCGATGACAACATACCTCTCACTACAGTTTTATTAATTAAATAATACCTGTCATTAGGAGCAGATATGGTCTACCTCAGAGTGTCTCGTGACAGAAAACATAGGTGGATGTGTAGCAGGAGGGCTGATCTAAGGAGATTGACAGCTACTAAGGACAGGGTTGATTACAATAACAGAGCTCCAGCTGAGGAAATAGCCAATTAAATGGCAGAAATAATCAAGATTGTGAATGCCTCCTGGGGAGGCTAAATGTATAAATGGGGAGCAGGAGAATTAGGATAAAACAGGATGGGGTTGTGATTGACATAAGAAACCCTATATCTGTATCAACATATAGCAACCATTCAGTTTCTAAAGCTTTACCTGGAAGTGAAGGTGTGAAAATACCTCTATCTTAAAAATGGAATTGATAGAATTACGTTTTCCTGATTGATATTCTGATTAATAGTCTCCTGAGACATGAAATTGTCTGTACACACGTGAATCTATTAGCATACCTTTTATGAAAAAACAATTAAGTGAGATGAAAATCTGCCGAATAGAATATTTCTAGATTGCACAGTGAACATGTTCTCTTGGTGGGATGATGTAATCTTTGACTGTAATGTGACATTCATCCTTCAACCACCAGGTACACAACCCAACAGCATTAGCATTGCTGCTGTATGAATATGAGGATTGGCAAGAAGATTATCAACATACCATATCTCATAAACCAGTAGTCACCAACCAGTGGTCCGTGAGAAAATTTTGGTGGTCCACAGAAAAATTATTTGCAATTTTTATATTGCACTAAATACTATTTTTCTTTTTAAAAAATTCATATTAGTGGTCCACAGGATTTAAAATTATGAATTTAGTGGTCCCTGAGGTCCGAAAGGTTGGTCACCCCATCATAAACTATCTCGTTTCCTTTGTAAGAAGAACATCCATCTATACATTTGGTTATCACTTATCTTTAGTCAAAGCTCCACTACAAAATATTGCTCCCGTGAATATCAAATTCAGCTTCCATATATTGTTTCTTGCAACTTAATATTAATATGAAATTTTCATAGAATGAAAGTACAACCTAGAGGAGTTCATGCTTTTATGAAATCAAGAGAATTTCTAGGGATGCTGTTAGGGTAAGACTTTCTGTAGAAACCTGGGCATTATTTAATAAGATATCAAAAGCAGTAGGGCTGCTTTATTCCATTCCAAAAGAAATTAAACCAGCTATATGATTGTTCTTTACCTAAATATAGAAAATCCAGGCTTACTGCATTTGAAAAACCCCCAAAGTGATATACATTATCCTGTAAGGAAGAGAAATGTAAAACAATTAAAAATCCAGACTGTTAAATTATCTAACCCCATCACTCAGTTCTTACTCAAATGTAGAACTATATTATTATTTTTCTTGCCAAGACTGTTACCCTATTAAAATTAAAAATGCTATCACAAAGACATAACAAAGAGTACAACCAATTGAGTAGAAGCCAACATACATTTTTTTTTTAAAAAAAAAGAACCATCAAATTCAGCCAAGGAAGATAACCAAAACAAGCAGATTTCAGTTACTGTCCAAGCATCTTCAGAGTGAGAGCCAAACAGAGCTCTTCCTGCGGAGTTAATGTTTTAATTGAAACACCTTCCCCTCCAGGCATTTCAACCAACCATGCCTCAAATAGACTTGTTGGACTCCTCAAAATGGACCTGTTGAAGACCATGTAAGACCATGTAAGATTTCTTCATGGCTTTGTACAAGCTTTAAAACCAGCCTGAACAACAATTGCATTTCATACATATCCTGAATGCCCATCCACACAAAAATCTATTTCCATACTGAAAATCTCTTTTTAACATTTCTGAATGGGCCTACTCCGAGTTTCCTATCTGCTTCATGGGATTACTCCAGGGGTGAAATGTATTTATTTATTTATTTATTTATTTATTTATTTATTTATTTATTTATTTATCATATTTTTATACTGCCCTATCTCCCAAGGGCCTACTAAAACATTCATATAAGTACAAGTTAAAACCCCAATTCAAAAAACTTATTAAATACGGCCGAATATTAAAACCACAATAAAATAATAAAATCCCATTAAAACCAAATTTAAAATTTAAAATTCTAGTCCAGTCCTGCGCAAATAAATAGATGTGTCTTAAGCTCGCGGCGAAAGGTTTGAAGGCCAGGAAGTTGGCGAAGTCCTGGGGGAAGTTTGTTCCAGAGGGTGGGAGCCCCCACAGAAAAGGCCCTTCCCCTGGGCGTCGCCAGCTGACACTGCCTGGCTGATGGCACCCTGAGGAGTCCCTCCCTGTGAGAGCGCACGGGTCGGTGGGAGGCAATCGGTGGCAGTAGAAATTCAGCAGGTTCTGACATGTTCTGGAGAACCGGTAGCAGAAATTTTGAGTAATTTGGAGAACTGGCAAATACCACCTCTGGCTGGCCCAGAGTGCGGTGGGAATGGAGATTTTGCAGTATCCTTCCCCTGCCATGCCCACCAAGCCACGCCCACCAAACCACACCACGCCCACCAAGCCAAGCCCACAGAACCTGTAGTAAAAAAATTTGGATTTCACCACTGGATTACTCTATGAGCCTTGCAAAGCTTGTTCTGGAACACTCTTACTAACAGATGAATTAAAGTGCTATTCACCAGTGCTTTGAGCCAGGAACGTAAAATTTGAAGCCCCCACTACGTATTTTGCTACAAGCATAATTGAAGCAAATGATGCTCTGAGTCACAGAGCAAAAGGCACATTAAAGACCAAGATTGGTGGGTTCTCCTTCAAAATGGTCAAACCAAAATGATCAGTGAACCATTGCAGATCCATCCAAACAAAACCTGTGACAGGATATGGAAGCAAATTCTACTTCAGTGCTGGTCCTCTTAAGGACCACTTAAAGCCATCTCAAGTATGGGCTCCGTGGCTCCGTGTGGAAGCACAGCAGATAAAAGAGAGCTCTGGGGCATATTTGTTTTGCAGTTGGATGCAAGCGAGAAAGCCTCATGGTGAAAGGCACTGAAGTGAAACAGAAGGAAATCATTGCCTGTTTTTTTAAAAACTGCATGAATTCTGGGTGCCTTTCTGCTGTTTTCAAAACTGCTTAGCCTCCATATATTTTTGGCTGCTCGATTATACATATAATTAGACCTGGCAATAAGATATGCACAGGCATAGAATAGAAACAAATACACATTAATTCAGAAATGCTTTGGGCCAATAAATCAATTGTGCCAACTTTTTTTGTTTTGTTTTGAGGATCCTAGGAGGCTTTACACTCTCTTTTCTGGCAATTCTCTCTCTCACACAGAAAAAATCCTGGGACTGGTAATTCTTAACAACCATAGCACTCCTGGAAGCAGTTAACATCTCCAATTTATTCAAACATATATTCTTTCTTCTACAGTAAATCCAGGCACACATGTTGGTTATTCTGAGCCAGGCTGGTGTAGCGGTTAAGGGGCTGGCCTAGAAACCAGGAGACTGTGAATTCTAGTCCCACTTTAGGCATGAAAATGTAGATGACAGGCTGAGCCTGAGGGAAGGGACAAATATGTCATAAGTCATGAACACAACTACAAGAGATCTATGTCCAGCCCATTTTGAATTCCTTTCTCTTCTTAACTCCTGCTAAATTCCCTTGACCATCGGTAGTTCAGATTCTTGTAGAGAGCTTAAGCTTGCAATAAATCTTTATACTTATTTGAACTGCCTGAATCTCCTTATTTCCCCTGGCGCTTGACAGAAAAATGGGGAAAGCATAGCCAGGCAGGGAGGAGGAGTCAAGCAGGAGATTAGCCTTGAATTGTTATGCAGCTGCAAGAGACCCAGGACTGACCTTCCTGAGCTCCATAGAACCTTATCAATCTGTTCCCAAGAGAAGGCAAGCAATCTGGAGAGTTTCGTGTATTATAGGCACAATGCAAGAAATAGCCTTGATTCTACATTTGTGGATCTGGTTGTTTGCATCTGACACTGGATGATTTTGGATCTGTCACTCTCTCCCAACTCAACTCATCTCTCAGGAATGTTCTTATAGGGAAAATAAGGGAGAAAGGAGAGGTCACTGCTTTGAATTATTTTGCTAAAAAAATAATAAGGGCAGGATAAAAATCTAGTAAATAAGTATAGTTTCTAATTGGCCCCAGGAACCCACATATACATGGATTACACTCATGTATATTGGGAATTTGAACACATTACGGGAAAACCCAGCTCTTTGGAAAAGGCTCTAATGCTGGAAAAAGTAGAGGAAAAGGATGACCAGCAGCATGGTGAATGGACTAGTTGTAGTAGCGATGAGTGCACCACAGGGAGAATTTAAAGATCAGGCTAGGGATAGATCATCATGGAGAAAATCTATGGCCACTAGGAGTTGATGGCATAAAATCAATCATATTGGGAACAGAATAGTAGCTAAGGCTAACTCCCCCAGGTCTTCATGTACTTAGACCCTGATCTCCCAAAGTGTATTGTATTGTTTATTTAAGATATTTTTTACTGCCTTTAACGATGTGAAGACAGTTTACAAAACAGGAGATCCTCAGACACACAAACACCAGTTAATCCATGATATATAATAAGAGTAGCATAAATTAAAAGTGGACTGAAATATCCAGAGGTTTAAGGTCTGAAAGTAATGGGGAGGGAGTTTATTTCCAGGAGGACTGTATTCCACAAATGAGGGTTTCCCCGCAGAGGAAGGGTTGTTGCTTGTTTTGAATCCAACTTTGATAAGCTCTGACCTTATCAACAGGCCCAGGGACAAAGCTTCGGTGGCTGATTGGCGGATTCAGATGACTTTCTGCAGAGACAGAGAGTCCTTCAAATAACTTGGTCCCAAGCCATTTAAAGTGTATGGCTAACTGGCAACATTTGAAACAGAATCAGAAAACGCATCAGCAAGCAGATGTGATTGTTGAGACCTAGAAACAACCAGATGGCAATTAGCTTTCAAAACTGAAGCCACTAAGAGGAACTGCAGCAACCCTTACGGAAACAGTGCCGCATCCATTACAACAGAAGTCAAGACAGCAGTTTTCAAAAAAATTGGAACAGGTAACAATTTTAATCTGGGTTCCCTTGTGGGTCAAAGGATAGATTTCAAGGAGTCTATGAATATGGATGAGGAAAACAAATAGACCTACTTTCATTCATCTTTATCTGAAATTTAGCTTTTTATTCAATAATGTATGTAGGCAACAAAGTAATTTTTTATTTCTAGACTGCATAACCAGACCCCAAGGAAGGGTATTATCTTGTTAATGCAGCGGTTCTCAACCTGTGGGTCGGGACCCCATTGGGGGGTCGAATGACGATTTACCAGGGGTCGGCTAAGACCATCGGAAATATGGGAAGTATACTTGCGAGTCGAAGAATCGCGCTCCAATGGTTAACTCCACAAGCCAGCTGCAGGCTCTTCAAATCGCTAGCCGAATTCGGCTTCAGGCGCGATGAATTAAAAAAGAGAGAAATCTTTGCTCTGATGTCTCCCTCTCAAGCCAGCTGCAATCACTCCCAATCGCTAGCCTAATCTGGCTTCAGGCACGATAAACTTAATAGGGGAGGAGTCTCCGCTTTAATGCCTCTGTCCTCAAGGCAATCGCAAGCAGTTCAGATCGCTAGCCAATACGGCTTCAGGTGCGATAAATTCAAAATGAAAATAATTTTACGGTTGGGGGTCGCCACATCGTGGGGAATTGTATTAAAGGGGTCGCAGCACTATAAAGGTTGAGAACCACTGTGTTAATGGTTTGATGGATTAATAGAAAGACACTTATATTACTTTATTACATACTGGTTAGGGTTTAGTATTTTGATAACTATATATCAGCCTAATTGACTTCCTTTGTAATATCGTCTATATAACTATGTATTTTATTTTAGTCATTTAAATACATTTTTCTGAGAAGGTATCTATATCTTTCACCAGGTTCTCAAAGTGTGGTGGAGAGCACAGAAACGTTTGGTAACTCTGGTCAAGAGACTGCATTCTGTAGTTTCCAGATAATTTTCAAAAGACAGACTCACATTGAAAATCTCACACTCCACTTTCAATATACAGCTAGTCATTGACTTATAACAGTGACTGTTCAAAGTTACAAAGCACTGAAAAAAATGATTTATGACCATTTTTCACATTTATGACCATAGCAGCATCCCCATAGTCATGTGATATACATTTGGATGCTTGGCAACTGGTTCATATTTATGACGGTTGCAGTGTCCCAGGGTCATGTGATCATCTTTTGCAACCTTGTGACAAGCAAAATCAATGAGGAAGCCAGATTTACTTAACAACTGTGTTACTAATTTAACAACTGAAGGGATTCACGTAACAACTGTGGCAAGAATGGTCGTAAAATGGGACAAAACTCACTTAAGAAATTTCTCGCTGGCAACATAAATTTTGGGCTCACTAGTGATTGGAAGTCAAGGACTATCTGTAATTATGAAAACATCAAAATAATCACTGGAGTTAAAATATTTTGTACCTTTTTATTATCATCTAAAGGTTGCTCAGAATTTTGAAACTCAGGATAAGTTTATCATTTCAGAACTCTACTGGAGGCAACTGCAAACATGATTCAATCTTCGCCAACTTCCTGACCTTTGAACCTTCCGCCGCGAGCTTAAGACACGTCTATTTATCTGCGCAGGACTGGACTAGAATTTTAAATGTTTAAATGTTTATTTATTTATTTATTTATTTATTTTGTCACAACATCATACAAAAAGATTATATAGTATATACACATATAAACATATATAGGAAGAAGAAAAGAAAAACAATAGGACAGGAACGGTAGGCACGTTTGTGCGCTTATGCACGCCCCTTATTTTAAGTTTAAATTTTAATTTAGTTTAAATTTTAAATCTGGTTTTAAATGGGTTTTATTATTTATATCTCTATTTTAAATATTCGGCCTATGTAATAAGTTTTTTAAATTAATGTTTTACCCTGTATATATATATGTTTTTTATATGGCTGTAAACCGCCCTGAGTCCCTAGGGAGATAGGGCGGTATAAAAGTGTGAATAATAAATAAATAAATAAAAAAAATCAGAATTTTCAGATCTGGGCTGCAAAAATCCAGGCAAGCACTAGAGGCAGTAAAGAGAAACAGAAAATCTTCACTCTTTCCTGCCATCTACTGATCATCTATATTTTCACGGCCCAGAGCTACTGTAGTAGTCCTTCCTTAGAAGCTCAATATTTGACTCATCTCTTGGCACATCACTGGGCAAGAAGTAGGGCTGATGACACCTGCCATCTGGAAGTCAAGCAGCATTCCCTAACTACAGAGGTTGAACTAAACAGGTTGAAACCTAATCATTCTATCAACAATCAAAGGCATCCTGTCTTTCCTAAATACACTTTGTTCTATTAGGGCTCATCCACTTGATTGCTGAACTCATCATACCTAACGACCCCTCCCTGGATATTGTAGATATTATCCCTTATCTAACTCAAGAACTATACAATACAATGCTATCTTGGCTCCATATTGAAGAGAGGTGATAGAGCTCACCACCCAGTCACTGCTGAATTTCATAGAATGCTATACTCGCTACCATTATGAATGCAAATCAACTCATTCAAGCAACCAACCAACCTTGATCTGAATTCTGCATGTAAAAAATTCCAAACTCTGTAACTGCAAAACTTAACATGAATAAATTATGAAAAGCATTAATTTTCTCCATTTCAAGTTTCTAGGCTTGCAATACTCTTTCTTTCACAATTTTATACATACATATATATACACATACTCTGTTGGAAATCGTATAACAATACAGAAAACGCAGCCACTTACAAGTTGCTCTTTAAAAAGACTATGTTTAATTGAGCTGAAGGTCAGACCCAGATTCTATTGTGAATGCTATAAACATGGAGTTCCAAGACTTTTGAGTATATACGGTTTTGTCCTTTCATTGCTGGCTGTCTAAGGCAAACTTGCCTACATCTGTTAGCAAAAAGGATTCTGATGACAGCCCCCAAACCATTTCTTAATCCTGTACCTGTCTTTATTGAAGCCTTTTGTTTCAGACCAGTTTGAAGGAGTATTGTATAAAGTGATTACAGGAAAGGAGAGAAATAAATGTTTTTTTTAAATAATCAAACTTGCTAAGACAAAATGCTCTGTCTTGAATAGTAAAATAAAGCACAAAGTTATGCAGTGTTTATTAACATTTTCTGGTATGTTTTACTACGAAAATTTTCCCAGTTTGCTATTTTAATATAACTGTTATTTTAGAGGAGGTACATGATTTAGCTATACTAATTTGGTTTCTAAATTTTATGACAACAATTCAGCATAGATTTTATATGCTATGACCAAATTAAATCTAACGTCCTCAATTGGGGTGCCTTATGTAAAGCCCAAGTGTTAAAGATGGACTCTGAATCGGGGTAAAATGCTCCTGGTTTGGGCCGGATTGCGCGATCTGGTAGCGATGGGGGCGGGTAGTTTGGAAAACCGGTAGCAAAAATCCCTGCCCACCCCCACCCCGCCCATGCCCACCCAATCGCCCGGTCCCCACTTGCCTACTTGCTGCTTCTTTCGGGCTCGCTCCTGCCTTGCTTTGCTTCAGCTACTGCAATCAATTGCATCAGCTAGCAACTGAATCTGCCTGCCTGCAATCCATCTCATTGGTGAGCAACTCAATCTGCCTGCCTTGTCCTTCGAATTGGGCAAGTAACTGGGGAGGGGGGAGCTTTAAAAAAATAGTTAATTGATTTTTTTTAAAGAGTTTTATTTTTTTTTAGACATAGCAATTAACTTTAAATTGCTACGTCTAAATTTAAAAGGAAGTTTTAAATTTAACTGCTTTTATCTAAAAATATAAATAAAATAATATAATAAAATAGGGCCGCGGTGTGGCTCAGGCTGTAAGAAGCCTGTTATTAACACAGCTGCTTGCAATTACTGCAGGCTCGAGTCCCACCAGGCCCAAGGTTGACTCAGCCTTCCATCCTTTATAAGGTAGGTAAAATGAGGACCCAGATTGTTGGGGGGGCAATAAGTTGACTTTGTATATAAATATACAAATAGAATGAGACTATTGCCTTACACAATGTAAGCCACCCTGAGTCTTCGGAGAAGGGCGGGATATAAATGTAAATTAAAAAAAAATATCTGTGCAGCTTTCTGAGATTTGGTGTGTTTCTGTAGTGTTTCACTATAACTACACAAACACATAAAATCTCACAAAGTTGGCATTTTGTGTGTGTGGGAGTCAGTTGTGTTGTGTGTGTTTGTAAAGTGTGCAAGTTGGTTTTTGAGCTTTCTGTGGCTGTGTGAGGTTCCTGCTTGTTGCAGGAGTCATTTTGGGTGAAGTGCAGCTGCTTTTACATTGTGTGTGAGTCAGTTGTGTTGTGTTGTGTTGTGTGTGTGTAAAGTGTGCAAGTTGGTTTTTTGTACTTCTTATTGTTTTTTATACTTTGTTTATTATTTTTATTATTTATTGTTATTGGCCATGCTCACCCAGTCGTCTAGCCACCAAGCCATGCCCACCAACTAAGCCACGCCCACAGAACCAGTAGGAAAATTTTTAGATTTCACCCCTGCTCTGAACCCTTTCTTCTCTGCCCTGTGGAAATTTCAGGATACCAACATTTCATAAAGTTATTGTAAAAAACCAGAAGTGTAATTTTCTTGTGAAAAATGAGAAAATACAAAAGTTATAGTACAATGTTTTTCAACATGTGCTCTGGAGACTTTTGTGGTATTGCAGATCTTTCCTGGTATAGATACAAAAAAAATAAATAAATAAAATAGCTCAAGTAGCAGAAGTTATTGACATTTTCACTTAAAACTTCACAGGTTTTCTTATAGGGTTTCAGTAATTTAGTTTTTAATCAAGTTTTATTTGATTTTACAATCATGCTAATGCCATCTAAGGAAGCCCACTTATGACATGGCATCCACAATTGCCACATCGCTGACCCCCTGGCTTATGCAGTGAACTTCCAAAGCTTCTGAAGATGTTAAACAAACAAAAAGATGGAGAATTGGCTCATTTGTATAATTGGGGCTAACATGGGCCTAACCTATTTTTTTAAAAAATGATGTTCCAATGTTGGAAAATTATTTCATCTATTTGTTGCATATCTTTTGAGTTAGTAAGAACTGTGGTGGCGCCGTGGTTAGAATGCAGCACTGCAGGCTACTTCTGCTGACTGTTGGCTGCCAGCAGTTTGGCAGTTCGATTCTCACTGGCTCAAAGTTGACTCAGCCTTCCATCCTTCTGAGGTTGGTAAAATAAAGACCCAGATTGTTGGGGGCAATATGCTGACTCTTTAAAGTACCTAGAGAGGGTTGCAAAGCATTGTGCAGTGGCATATAAGTCTTATTGCTATTGCTATTAACTTGACAACCCTGGCCCTCAAAACCAATATTGTCCACCCTTAGTGTAATATACTGAATTGTCTTTATTTATTGCCACATTTAAAAACTTTAAAAAAAAAATATGAGTCAGGCAATCCCATAATATATGTAGATTTGCAATATCACCATGTTTAAT
Source organism: Ahaetulla prasina (assembly GCF_028640845.1). Lineage (NCBI taxonomy): Eukaryota > Metazoa > Chordata > Lepidosauria > Squamata > Colubridae > Ahaetulla > Ahaetulla prasina. The sequence goes on from NC_080540.1 coordinate 136,277,669, forward strand.
TTATCACACAATAATGGCTTTGACTCATTATATCTTTTTGGGTTTTTTGCTTGAAAAAAGGTAACTTAATAGAATCATTCTGCTGACTGATTCATTTTCAAAATGAATCGTATTCCCATGTAGGAAACTGGATATACCTACATTAAAACTAATATGCCTTGGTATTTATTTCCTTTATAGTCTGCTTTATTTGGATGGTAAATTACACTATTTGTTTTCTAAGCTGACACAGTATAATAGAAAGTGAATAGAGTTAAGAAACGGGTGGAGGGCCTGGCAACAGCCAAACATGTGACTGGTTATACTCTAAACTCCCATCTTATAATAAAGATAAAAGTCAAACTTATCACAGTAATTTTGGTACAGTATTTGAAATCATGTTGGCATTGTCTTGCCCATTTGTTATATCAGTTATATCAGAGTTATTTGAAAGTTACAAATTTTGTTCAGGTCACCTGAAATTTTAGTTTTCTGGTGCAAAAATCTCAGAATTTTGCTTTTTAGGGGGAAAAAAAGATTCTGTAATCAGTTGCTTTTTTTCAAGGTTACATTATGCAATCTTGAGAAGCCTGCAGATGTTCAGGATATCCAGTAGGCTAAAAAAGAGCCATGAAGATTAAACAATGGTCTAATAATGCTGAAATACGTCTCGCCCAATTTTCAAATTTATGTTTGAGATTGTTTTGTAAGACAGCCATGGCAGCCTGAACCTATGAATCAGGGTATACTTCACAGAATAGTGTGGTAGGCTTCAATAGCACAAGGAGAGTAGAAATGAGGCAGATTTGGCCTGGGTCCCAGAGTCCAAGGAAGTCTTAGGTGGTTGCCAAGGTTTCTAAACACTACTGGGAATATGAGAGAGAGAGAGAGAGAGAGAGGGAGGGAGGGAGACAGACAGACAGACAGACAGACAGACAGATCGACTGACTATGGGAATTCTGAATCAAGAAGCCTAGGCTGTTTATGGCCATCAGAATTATACAGAGAAAAAGAACTTTACTTCTTAACAACAGAAACAAGGTATTATCCTCTTTTCATTCTTTAAAAAGTGACAAATGAACATTAGATGTTATTCTTTCTGACTATTCAACTAAAGGAAAATGTTGGTATCATCTTGTCTAGAGCTTGACACCCTGAGATGGGCTATTAATGTAAAATAAGGCTACTATGTCTACACTGCAAAAATCTAAATTGATCACTAGGTGATGGCAAAGAGGAAAAAAACCCCGCAATTTCTTTGCTTCCATCTGGCGATTGCCTGGATCGTGTCAACTGAAATACAGTCATTTTGGTGTAAGAGGGATGGAAAAGCATAGTCTTACAGCCACGTTGTAATGTCAACCAGATCCTGAGTTGGCAGGAAAATATGCCAGTATAAAATCAGCTACCTGGATTGTGAAGCTATATTGAAACATAGTAATGAAGCCAGTGATTGGTGCTGTCTTTTCTATTTTAATACTGATGACTTGGGTTTTCTCAAATTCATTTTCTTTTCTACCGACTGCTTTTTTTTCCAGGAAAGGAACTACCAGTCATTCTCCTTACTGCCCAGTGGGACAGAATTGAACTCTAAAACATCTTCTTTTTCTTTAAATTTTCCTCAAATAATGCAATGGAGACAAATTTGTATTATAACGTGATTGAGGTGACCAGTGGAAGGCTGCTTGTACCAACATCACTTGTGAATATTGACTTCCTATCTGCCAAAAAAAGAGGGAAGAGAGAACGGGGGAAAGTGGGCAAAAAGGTGATATTTTTATTTTTGTATGAAGCAGCACACAGGTGGTTAACAGGAACTTTATCTTTATTTGGACCTATTGTTTGAGTGAGCAAGGGATTTGGGTTGTGCAAAAGAAGAAGGGGTAATAGTAGAATTGTACACCTGGAGCATTGCAGAGTTTGCCTTTCTTAGGAGTTCACCTGGACATCAGCTGAATGAGCACAACAATTTAAACCCTACTGTGATAAAATTGTTATGCAGTAAAGTTGGATCAAAGGGCAAAATTGAAAGAGTAAACTTATATTTGATATTTGTTAATTCTCAGTTCCTGGCAAATAGATGGGGAAGAAATGGAGGTAGTGACAGATTTTATTTTCCTGGGCTCCAAGATCACTGCAGATGGGGACTGCAGCCAAGAAATTAAAATATGCTTGCTCCTGGGGAGGAAAGCTAGGGCAAAGTTAGACAGCATACTAAAAAGCAGAAATGTCACCCTGCCAACAAAAGTGCACATAGTCAAGGCTATGGTTTTCCCAGTTGCAATGTATGATTGTGAAAATTGGACCATAAGGAAGGCTGTGTCAAAGAATTGAGGCCTCTGAACTATGGTGCTGGAGAAGACACTTGCGAGTCCTTTGGACTGCAAGCTGATCAAACTGGTCAGCCCCACAGGAGATCAACCCTGACTGCTCTTTAGAAGACCAGATCTTGAAGATGAAACTGAAATACTTTGGCCACCTAATGAGAAGGAAGGACTCAGTGGAGAAGAACCTAATGCTGGAAAAGATTGATGGCAAAAGAAGAAGGGGACGACAGAGAACAAGGTGGCTGGATGGAGTCAGTGAAGCAGTCGGCATGAGCTTAAATGGTCTCCAAGGGATGGTAGAGGACAGGAAGGTCTGGAGGCAAGTTGTCCATGGAGTTGTGAGGGGTCGGACATGACTTTGCAACTAACAACAATTCAGTACTGCATTGCTCAAGTAGAAAGACAGTAAGCTCCCACCATGTGAAATGTACATAACATCTATGGTATATCAGGAAGATAATCAATTGTGCCACATAATTTTCCCTCCACACACCTAACCCAACCAGCCACTTAGTGTCTTTATCAATTGTTCTGGGAGATTAGGATCACACTAACAAAGTCAAGAGTCTTTGTTATGACTATGACTGTAACTTTGTTGCTGGCAATCCTTATGATTTATATTGATATATTGACCGTCATTTGTGTTGTAAATGTTGTACCTTGATGAAGGTATCTTTTCTTTTATGTACACTGAGCATATGCACCAAGACAAATTCCTTCTGTGTCCAATCACACTTGGCCAATAAAAAAATCTATTCTATTCTGTTCTATTCTATTCTATTCTATCCTATCTATTCTTAGTTTGGGACTACATAGTCCATGTTATCTCCTGGATCCTTGCACAAGGACAATATTGGCAACTGCCTCATGACATCACTAGTCACTCATATTCCTTGCAAGGAAGAAAAAAAAACTGTATTGAAGGAGCAAAGCAATAGGAAAAGAAACAGCCGTCCTGAGGCACAAGCCCCCATAGGAGGCATAAGGCAACCTAGAGAAGAAAGTGGGATGATTGGAAGATATTAAAGTAATTGCAGGCACACCTCTGAAATCCAGGACACAAAGCTGGCATAGCATGTCCTGTGAAATGGGCCAACAGACACCATAACTCTCCCACATAATTTATGTGAAGATGCAAGCGGTCTCAAATGATGCTTGCTTAGAGCATGGAAGAGCTACCATATCTGGACTGCAAATAATTGTATGGACACGAGATGGAGGCAAAAGGTTGGTTTCCCTATATCACCAGACTGCCATCTGCTGGGCACTCAGATTTTGGCACTCAAAATGAGATTGGTTTGCAGCTGTTTCCCCCACCCCACCCCGCCCCAGTTGAATCAACTGTTAACAGTTAATCCTATGTGCTTATTGGAGGAATGTCTGCAAGCAACTTGACCTGAATGAGGTGATTGTCACATGTAACTTGCAGCAAGTCTTTGAGCGGGATGTTCCCGGGCTCATGGACCTGGCACAAGTTCTGTAAGGGATGGTCTGACTTTTTAGCACCTCTAAAACACTGGATCTATTCCTTGGAGAACTGAGTGGATGGGACTGAGCAAATGCCTTATTTAGACTGGATTATAATATTCACACAGGGCTTCTTTTTTGATCCTTTTAAAAAAAATCCTAGGGTTATGTTATTTTAAATTGCACCTCCCTAACCCCACAAAGGATTTGGTTTTGCTGTTTGTCTTGCAACCTAACTCCCTTCATGACCCAGTTAAATATGTTGTGTGGACCCAGCAATATTGTTGGCAATTATCACAGCACGATTCATCTGTTAAAAACTATATGCATGAAGAGAGAGGAGGAGGAGGGAGGGAGGGGGAGAGAGAGAGGGAGGGAGGGAGGGAGGGGGAGAGAGGGGGGGGCTTTTATAATGGAAGAAAGAAGATTGTCTCCTCCCTGCCTGGTGCTGTCCAGATATAGTGGGCTAGCTTTAGTGGCTGTTCAAAGGAAGGGTGAGAATTGTAATTGCAACACATTTGTGTGTCATCTAACAGCCAGGACACATGATGTCCAATATGCATATTTACACAAGTTATGTTTTTTAAACGGTGGGAAATACCTTTTGGCAGGGGATGGGAGGTGTACTGTGCATTTACTGATAAAAATACAAGGACAGTTTCCAGCTGGAACATCCTGAAGGTTTATCCCAGAGTGCCTCTTTCTTTCTACGCATAGGAAGCCTGCAAGCTGCATAGGAGGGGAATCGCCTCATCCTTCCTCTGCTGTTGCTCGGCAACTGGTATCTGACACATTCTGCTGCCTCAACAGAGGCATCATAGCTCATGCCCACCAATATTCTTACTCTCCTTAGATTCATTTAACTCTTTTTTTTCTAGCCACGCTGACGGCCAGAGATGGATATAGCAAATCCCACAGTTTAAACTCTGGGTTATGCAAATAAATATTTAATTCTTCCTTAAGTCTGAACTTTTAGAAGTTAAGCTGGCTTGGTTAACTCAGGGGTCAGCAGAGCAACTAAGTAACTTTATATTCTGGACTGAACCATCTAACAATAATCTCTTCTTTAAGTGGAAAAGCCTATCAGCCCTGCCTTACAAAATGAAATACCAGTAGCCCTTGACCTACAATCATTTGTATAGTGACCGTTTGAAGTTATAACGGCACTGAAAAAAGTGACATTTTTCACATATGACCCTAACGCCCGCTTGCAGCATCTCCGTGGTCATGTGATCAAAATTTGGGTGCTTGGCAACCGGCATGTATTTATGACAGTTGCAGTATCCAAGGGTCCTGGGATCACCTTTTGCAATCTTCTGACAAGCAAAGTCAACAGAGAAGCCATATTCATTTAACAACCGTGCTAATGAAAATTAACGCTACAGCGATTCACTTAACAACTGTGGCAAGAGAGGCTGTAAAAAGGGGCAAAATTCCCTGAACACCTGTCTTGCTTAAGAACAGAAATTTTGGGCTCAATTGTGGCACGACTACTCCTGTAAGATACTCCTACTTCTGCTGAAGGTGGTTATGGATCTTTGTTCCCAGTTGTCCTCTCCTGGCAGCTCTGCCGCTGCCCTGAATTTCTATATGATGAGACTGAGAGATGAGGAAGAGCGCTTGACATGTTTAATGTCATGCTCTTGTCTTCTTCTGCCATGCCCTCTTTGACTCTGCCTGTCAACTAAGCGGAACAAAGGAAACCTGCTCAGAAGGGGTCGCCATCTTTCATTATGGATGGCTTGCTCCAAAAAAACCCTTCCTCAGCTCTAGCTCCATCGGGGTTGAGATGAATTTTGCTAGAGTAGCATAAACCAGGTGTCCCATCTCCTCCACTCCCCCCCCACCAACTGTGATTCTGTGGTTCAGAATCTCCTGGTGTAGACCCGACCAACTCCTGGAGAACCTGTAAGGCCCCTTTGCCTGTTGGGTCACAAGGCCAGAGTCCTGGGAGCCTCCAAAGCCTTCTCCACCCTGGCTAGCTTGCCACATCATTTCCCCTCCACACACCTAACCCAACCAGCCATTTAGCGTCTTTATCAATTGTTCTGGGAGATCAGGATCACACTAACAAAGTCAAGAGTCTTTGTTTGGGACTATATAGTCCATGCTTTCCCCTGGGCCTCTTGCACAAGGACCATCTTGGCAAGTGCTTCATGACATCACTAGCCCATCATATTCCTTGCAAGGAAGAAAAAAATAGTCTGTATTGAAGGAACAAAGCAATAGCATAAGAAACTAGCCATCCTGAGGCACAAGCCCCATAGAAGGCATAAGGCAACCTAGAAAAGAAAGTGGGATGATTGGAAGATATTGAAGTAATTGCAGGCACAAAGACTATGGATGGACCTTTGTCCCTAGCTCTCTTCTCCTGGCAACCCTGCCACTGCTCTGAGTTTCTGTATGATGAGATGGCGGGATAAGGAAGATCGCCTGACATGCTTAATGCCATGCTCTTCTCTTCTTCTACCATCTGACTCTGCCTCTCAACTCAGCAGATCAAAAGAAACCCGCTCAGACGGGATTGACATCTTTCCTTATAGATGCCTTGTTCCAAATATCTCCCCCCCCCCCACTCTTCCTCGGCTCTAGCTCCATCAGAGTGGAGATGAATTTTGCTAGAGTAGCGTAAACTCGGTCTCCAACCCGGCGCTTCAGGAGCTCCTGGCGTGGACCCGACCGACTTCCGGAGCACCTGTAAGGCCGCTTTGCCTGTTGCGTCATCGGGCCAGAGTCTTGGGAGCCCCCCCCCCAATAATGCCTCCCCCGCCTCCGGCTGGCTTGCTGCCAAGCTCTCTCCCTTCCTCACTCCCCATTCCCAAGCCTGGCAATTAGTGGCGGAAGAAGGTTGGAGAGCTTGCTCGGAACACGCAGCTCCCTTTTTGCCCGAGCCAGGCTAACTGCTGCCTCGGAACTCCCCTAGCAACCAAATGTCTCCCGGGGCTCCCGGACGCTTCTCGGAGCGCAGCTCAGTTTGGCACAACACGTTCTGGGAGAGGCGGGAGGCGGAGGATAAGCTTTTGGCGCGGCCCCCCTTTAGGGAGTCCGCGGAGGGTTGCGTTGCCTCATCTGCCCGGCATTGCAGAGCGCGCTGGACGAGGCCTGAGCCCTCGGTGGGAAAGACAGACGCCCGTCAGCCAGCTGTTTTTTCTGAGTCCCTTCCGAAATCATATACGTCTAACCATAAATGCGTGGCTGGTTCGCTTTTTACTAATACGGGATATATAAGACGTGAAGATCCCGCGCTTTTTTAGCCAAAGAAGAAGAAGAAGAAAAAAAAAAGAGGCGGGAAGGATCCGCAATAGAATGAAGCGATTAAGGATTTTGGGCGGCCCAGAGGGCGACAGGGCTCAAACTAGGGGAGGGCAGGGCAACAGTGGCATCTCTAAGCATTACATTCAAGTGAAAACCCTAATTTTAGCAGCTCCAATTTCCCTACCGGCTTTTAGATTGACATTAAAAGGGCATCAAAACGATAAAGAAATGTGATTTGGTCTTCTGTCTGTAGGTGGAATAATTAAGGTGTGCTATATGAAATGGTAGTTGCTGGGTAGAATGGAGTCTATGAGGTATTAAAGCAGTATAAAGAACCTATGACAAAAGTCTTAACCACCTATCCTTCATTTTTTAAAAAAATATATGCATTCATTTTGATAATAAATAGAAGACAGGTGTAAGCAAGGGGGACGATGATTTCTTGTCAGAAGGATGAGTAAAGTATCCCAAATTGTACTAATATTAAGTATAATCCATAAGTCACTGTATGAGTGCTGTTCAGTGCAGCACAGACTTGCTTTTTTATGCACTTTTGGTTCTTCAGAGTAGAGCTGATTATAAATAAAGCAGATGTTGGGAGAAAAAACCCTACCAATAGGTGTGTTCAGAATGAGAAGGGACAAATATTGTATCTGAATCCATACTGGCTGGGCTCAAAAAATATACAAAATATTTTTGTAAAAAATATATAGCCTTGGTGGGAGAAAATATTCTTTAAAATGCATATGAGTTCCAGAATAAATAAATAATAGGGCTTGCTTATCACATCAGACTGTTCTAGGAAAACCAGTCTTTGTGGTTTATAACCCATCGTTTGTATGGCATGAATTCAAATCAATTTTGTCTTACTCAATAAGCCACCATGTTGAAAACAGCCTTGGCGTAGAACAGTATGTGAACTCAATCAGATCAAAATCCCACATTTTCTAGGTCAAATAATAACTTGAAGCTTTCATTTTAATACTCGGAAAATGTACTTTCATGAGAGCTGAATTTATCAGAAACATTCAATATGCAATTAAACGCAGGTTTGTTTATATTCTATAACTTCCAAAAGTAAAACAATGTCTTGTCAGTGTTAACAAGAAAAGCTGGGGAAAAAATAAAAACTTTTACAAAAAAGAAAGAAAGAAAAGCTGAAATTGGGACATTGGATGCTTTGTATAAATTATGATTCATGAAAAGCTAATTATTAATATTGAGAGATATTAAAATATTTTCTCTCAGTTTCAAGACTGAATCCTAAACCAGTTCCCAAGCATTTTGGTTGTTCCTGTGGTCAAGAACAGGATAAAACAAAGCTCACAACAGAAATGATTTTAAAAATGAGATTCTCAGATTTCTCTCTATCTCCTAATTCAGTCTTTCTACTCTCATGATAGAATCACTACTTCATGGAACACAGAAATCTTATCAAAGAGAATCATGGCGAGGACACAATCTGTGCAATGAATTGTAGATCTTGCATCAGCTGAAATAGCTCTGTGTACTGCCGCAGAAGTGCTAATGCTATCAGCATTCAGACTCGAAGTCTGGGATGTATTGTGAGTGTTTGTGTCACCTGCTGACAGCCCAGACTCTCCAAGGCTGCCCTCGCTTACTGTGATTAGTATGCAATGATCATGAAGTCCCAGTGGGAGCCATTAGTTACTTCTCCACAAGAACAGAGATGTTTCTCTATTAACGTCAAAACATGGCTCCTCTACTCCCCATGTCACTGGAAAGACCTGAAAGATATTGCAACAGCAATTGGAAAGGGAATTAAATCAACATTCCCAAGGAACCCTGCAGCCATTGAGCCATTGCCAGTGGCAGTTCAGGAGGCCGCCTCAAAGTCCTCTTCCATAAAATGGAATGCTTTTGCTTCAAATTGGGATAAAGAGGTCACAAACCATGACCCTCTGACAAACCAGAAAAGATCGAAGAACTGGTTATGCTCGGCTTTAAGCCAAGACAATTAAGGGTAGGGATTTGATGACAGCCTCCACATATTTGAGGGACTATCATAAACAGGATGGAATGCTTGCTTAGAGAGGGTAGGACATGTCAGTAGGCCAGTCTGGCATCTGTTTCTGAAACTCCTACTATTTTAACCCGACTGAAATAGTTTGATGCGATCCTGGGTGGAGCGTTTTTTCCATTTTCCATCACTGGACTCTGGTGGCCACAGCTGCTTATACTCATTGCTCTCCAGGTAGATGCATTGGTGTATCTAGATCTGCTGTCTTTTGAATATCCCATAACAGTGCCTGGAAATTTAAAAGCCACTTTTTGATGCTCAAAATTCCAAACAGGAAGCCAAGAATTAAGACCTGCTAAGGCAAGGCCTAGCAATTGGTCCTACTAAGCACTGATAATTGTCCAATTATGTCTGGCCCTGGTGCTAACCTTAATCAACGTAATAGAAAATGGAAGGTTGCACGTGCATATGATGTATATCATTGCTTAAAGAGGAACAACAGGGAAGACAGTCGTGTCCATTTCATTCTGTATGCAGAACAGAATGTTATTGATTTGACAGTGTTGCAATTAGATCGGTCTGGACCTAACCCTGTTGCAAATATGGTCTGCCGTATCTATTTTTCAGACATGTTCCCATGATACTGTTTTCATTTGGTCCGCAGCCCTTGAGAGAAACTGGTTTAAGTACATTCTTAGATGTTCTGTTATTAAAGCAGCACAGTATTTCCTCCTATATTCAGTGCTGTCCAAAGGGCAGCCTCATGTAGAAAATCTATTAGGTTTCTCCCCCCTCCACACACTGATTAGGTTGGAGGGAAATCAGATAATTGCAGTGACTTGCAACAGTGGCAGGATAGGGATGGGCATCAGGAACAGCAATTTTCATGTCAAAATAGTTTTCCACTGATTGGAGGATAGGCGGCTACCACTTCATCATAGCAATGGAAATATGCCCTGAAAGGTTTGTGTTCATCAGGATTTCCTGTGAAGTTGTGCATTTTTAAAAAGGTAACATTTCTTGGCCTAAACCTGGCCAGAAAGCCAAAGAATCATATTCAACTGAGAATGAAACTCTTCTGTTTGATTAGGGGGTCAGCTGGAAATTTGGAAGAGTGTCCAAGGATTGTATAAATCCCCTGTTTAGGGCTCTTATGTATCTAGGGGAACATTCAGATGCAAGCCTCATGACTCTTTATATGTGAGTTGCACTGACGGGTGGAAACTCAAGAAAAGTTGCCTATATACACACTTCTCTTAAACTAAACATATACATCTGAACTATTTGTGTGATATTGGTGAGCGGATATTTTTTAAAAAGGAGGGAGTAAGAATGCCCATTCAACTCTGTCCTGAGTAGATGCCTGGAATAAATGTTCAGTTCTGAGGAGCTTCCAGGTGTGAGTCTATTTATAAACTGAATTGAATTGAATTGAATTGAATTTTTTATTGGCCAAGTGTGATTGGACACACAGGGAATTTGTCTTGGTGCATAGGCTCGCAGTGTACATAAAAGAAAAGATACGTTCATCAAGAATCATAAGGTACAACACTTAATGATAGTCATAGGGTACAAATAAACAATCAGGAAACAATCAATATCAATATAAATCATAAGGATGCAAGCAACAAAGTTACAGTCATGCAGACATAAGTGGGAGGAGATGGGTGATAGGAACGATCAGAAGACTATATCCTATATATATGACTATATAACAGTTATATATCCATTAACATCATTTTGTGTCCAGTCATATCTACATTTAGATGATACCACCAGCACTTTCTTACAGATATTTAGATTGCCTGAATACATCTGCATCTGCAAGGTATTTTCCACCGAGATTGGATTCAAGAGATCCAATGTGAAAAGCGTTGTGAAAAGACCCTCCCAAATTCAACACAAATATCTGTGAAAATAGAAAAATGAGAAACCACCTTTCAGTGCAATGGTGTGAATATTGTGGTGTTTTTAAAAAAGGTTGAAGAAAACAGCCAGAAGGACTTTACATTTCTGTGGTCCACCTTACTAAGCAAGCTTATTGAAAGATGCATAGAAAAATAAGGGACAATGAACAATTTCATAAGTTACTTCACCCAGCTTTGTTCTTTGAGACAAAACACTTGGGGAACTATTATTAGCCATGAAATCACTTACTGATGCAATATGTTTCCCTAAGGAATGCACACATTTGGCTAAATTATAGGAGGAGCGAATATAATCAAGGTAAAATGGAATGAGCCTACTTTTTTTCTTAAAAGAGGATTTCAAAACACAGTCAACCGACTCCCCACCCCACTCCAGTAACATTAACTTCTGTGTTTAGATGTTACAAAGGGGGACAGAGAGAAAGAAGTATGGAGACAGGAAATCCACAGTGTAAAATTCTGGAGGAAACATAATATAAAAATGTTAAATGTGTGTACAGTATGTGCAATAATACTGGTCATGGACAAGAGCAGAAACTTTTTTTATTACTTGAACGTACAGAAGCACTTATTATGATAAGCAGCCTTATGGAATATTTATTTATTTGTATCCCATCTTTATTATTTTTACAAATAACTCAAGGCAATGAATATATCCAACATACCTTCCTCCTCCACAACCACCCTGTGAGGTGATCTGGGCTGAGAGAGAGAGTGACTGGCCTAAGGTCACCCAGCTGGCCTTCATGGCTAAGGGGGAACTAGCACTCACAGTCTCTGGTTTTCTAACCTGATGTCCTAACCACTAGACCAAACTGTAAAATATAGTATGAAAGCATTTCTGCTATATGTTTTGAATTCTTGCTTCTTTGTAATCTATTGATCAGAGTTTCCAATGGCACAAAAATAAGTATCTATTTTTAGCCCCTCTCTAATCATCTTTTACTTGTGCCTTGCTTATTTGCACCATAATCACAGAGGCAGCCTCAGTGTCTGGGCCGTGCACGTTCCACAACCAAGGCAAGCATAAAAATGAAAATGAATTGTGATTCCCTCCACCATCATTTGTAATATTACAAAGGCTTATGTTTCCTTCCTTGATTTGCGTGGAAATTATGTGCACTTAATTGCTAAAACCTAGATCCAGTGTCTTCCTTCTGTTTGGTTAATTCTACCAGTCACGTGGCTGCTCTTAGTGTGATAAAACTGACCTTTTTCATGTCTAAAGTCCAGACCCATTGCCACTAAATCTTGTGCATCATTTTTGTGAATATTGAGTAATACCAGGTTATTTTCTGGTATTATAAAAGGAATTTATAGTGGATTCTTACATCACTCATTAAGACCTGTTCTGTAACACCCAAGGCCTCTTTCAACTCACTGATTCTATAATCCTATTCAGGTGAATCTATGTGGAAGAATAAAAAAAAATCAGGATGGCAGGTGTGACCACCTGCCTCTTTTGATACACGTAAAAGGGAGTGTGGTTTCAATTGCATGAACACAATTGCCATTTTAACAGAATTTAACAGAATAGAATAGAATAGAATAGAATAGAATTTTATTGGCCAAGTGTGATTGGACACACAAGGAATTTGTCTTGGTGCATATGCTATCAGTGTATAATAGAGTTAGAAGGTACCTTGGAGATCTTCCAATTTTTTAAAAGATCACCTTTTCTCCTTCTATCATAGATGCCTCTGATTCTGCCATTGTGATCTGTTGCTTCATGTGAGCACATGGACTGAATTAATATACTGATTGCATATTTGGTTTTCCTTGCAAGAATAACTTTGCTGCTCTCAAAGCATTCCCTGGATGGGAATGTGGTGGGATACAACACTGGATGTTTTTAAGAAGAGATTAGACAACCATTTGTCTGAAGGTTTCCTGTTTGAGCAGGTAGTTGGACTAGAAGACCTCCAAGGTCCCTTCCAGTTCCGTTACTCTGTTCCATTTCTTAACACACACACAGCCCAAACCAATCTATAAAATATTCCTATTGTATTGTTTCATATGACATACAAAGCTATTTGATTGTGGCTTGTGAAATAAAGCATGGCTAAACAAACTATTCCTTAATGTTTTAGCCTAGTTCTCCATATCATCAGCCAGGAATGCTCTACCTTTCTTAGTATATACGTCCAACCTATAACACCACGTCTGATGTTTGTTGCCAGGAATAAAGTGGATAAGTAGAATTGATTATTACATTGTTGACAGCTCATGTTTTATTTTAATGAAGCATTTCCTTTATTCCCATTTTACTCATAATCAAATTAAAACTAAGGTTTTAGTGGCTCCCCTTTAGTAGCTCCCCTGCATTTTCATGGTGCATGGGGAACCTGGAAGTAATTTAGAGAAAGACAGGTATTTTTAATATTCAGGTGGCCCAGTCATAGCCTGAACATGAGAAGCAATGTGCACAATTGCATTGTTCAGCCCAGACCTCTGCCCCTCCCTCAGGGGTTTACAGAATACAAAAAAAGAGAACCTGTGGGTACCCACTTGGATAAAAGTTGGTGGCTTATTTTAAAAAGTCTATGTAGCTCTCATGGAGTCCAGAAGACTACGGAACGGAATGCCAGTTCCTTCCCCCTCACACGCATACATAGGGGAATTTCCCCTTAATCCCAATTAACTGCAATGAAACCATAAACGGAAGAGTGCTTTGAAGTTTTATTGATCTGTGGCCACACAGTGTCCTTTCTCCGAAGATGACAAAAGGGCAAACAAGCACTTTTTATAAAGTTGGTTACATACATCATCTGCATCCGTTCCTGTCTACCTTATTTGGAAAAAGTAGAAGTTGCCAAGCAGTAACTGTCTGATTAGCAAAAATAACCCTCCAACTTTGCCCTTGAAACAGGTACGGTTCCTAGGAATCACGGAAGGAAAGGTGAGTGCGCTTTATTGTGATTCTCCTCCTTTCCAGCATATTGTTGTGCACCTCATCTGCTTCCATGTGGCTTCAAGCAAAACCTTCTTCTAAAATGCTCTTTACATTCCAGCTTGTTCGGCACAGGTAGTCCTCGACTTACAGCAGTTTGTTTAGTGACTGTTCAAAGTTACAACGGCACTGAAAAAAAGTGACTGAAGACCGTTTTTTTCATACTTATGACCCTTGCAGCATCCCCATGGTCACGTGATCAAAATTTGTATGCTTGGCAACTGACGCTTGGCAGTTGCAGTGTTCTGGAGTCACGTGATCACCTTTGGCAACCTCCTGACAAGCAAAGCCAATGGGGGCAACCAGATTCACTTAACCTGTGTTACTAACTTAACAATTGCAATGATTCATTTAACAAATGTGGCGAGAGAAATCAAAACATGGGGCAAACGTCACTTGACAAATATCTCACTTAGCAACAGAAATTTGGGGCTCAATTGTGATTATAATTTGAGGACTACCTGTATGTACTGCTATATCTGCTCATACCATTCTCGTATCCAGGAAGGAGCCTTCGGAATAAGACTTTGGTCACCAAAGTAGAAGAGTAAACACCTACCCATGTAATCCTATGCCTAGTTATCCACAAGCAGACCCAATATAGTCAATGTTTGTTCCCAGATCAATCAAGTGCACAGATTTGACCTTTGGTTGCTAGCTTCTGAACTACTTTGGTTAGTCTGAACATACAGCAAGAAAGGAAGCGCTCCTGTCTGAGTCTTTCTTTCCATGTAGACTAATTCTCTCTCATTCAAAACAGGGCATGCATGCGCACTCAGAAACAGAAGCATGCTGCATCTCATCCAGCCCCGCTTTTATATCCTGGCTTTTCATCATCATGCAGATAAATTACAGTCAGCTACAATGGGCCCTTTTGTTTCCTTGCAAAAATGCTTTTACTAAGGGTGTGACAGGCGTAAGTTCGTCAGGCAGTTTCTTCATTTTGGTGGCAGAAAAAAGGTGTAGTTACCGCTGTGTCTTTTTTTAATTTATTTTTTATTTTGAGGTGCAGGTAGATGAAACACGACAGAATTCAGTGCAAAAAAAAAAAAAATTCTCAGAGAGTCTTTCATTCACTCATGTAATTTTATGGGGGAGGGCAAACACTGCCACCTACCATTTATGAGCAGCTTATATTTTTTACCCACCATCTCTGCAAAATAAAATACAGAATAGATCACTGCATGTTTTGTTCAGCAGTCCTAAAAACCTTCCTTGTGTAAGTATTTCTGGTTCGCTGTTAAATAACTGGCCTCTGGGCAACGCATGAAAGTATTATCTATACCAAATATTAGGAATGCCTCCAGCTGCTAAGCTCTAAAGGCAACACACAAGAAAATCCAAACCCATTTTATTAAAATTGTCTCTGCAGCACAGGGAGAATACCACAGAGAGACTTATTCACGAAGCAATGTATCAAAACTCTTTTATCAAGGTGATTTCATGTAAAAAAAAAAAATTGAGTTGCGCACAATTGTTTAAGCAAAACACGTCCCTTAAGGCACCAACAAAAATTTCAAATAATGAAAGCATATTGTTAACAATAAATGAATAAATGAAAAGGCTGCAGTACCATGCTTTAACAACAACAACCCCCCAAATGTTGTGTTGAGGGATGGGGCAGCTGAAAAGTGCCCCCAACATCATTTTCTTTCCCTGGTTCCCACCCAGGACAAAGAAACAGGTTGCACCTGAATTCTGAGCTGTTGGCTCATGTCTGTAAATTGCTTAAGTGAGTTATTAATAGCTTTTAATAAATTAAATCGTTGTGGGAGTAATTTACATTCCTTTAGAAAGATGTCCACAGCTTAGTCATGGCTCCCTTGGAAGTCATGCAAGAGTGATTATCAATGGGTAGAGAAGTTCCCAGGTTCATTACTCTCAGAAAAGTTCTCCCAAGTTCAAGGCTGGCTTGGAAAAAAAAATAATAATAAATGTATTATGTCTTTTTCAGTTGGTTTTACTTTCATTTCTAAATCCTTACGGTTACTTTGGAGCAGGCATTTATAAACATTTGGAATGCTTTTAAATTGACAGCGCCATTTACAACTGGTAATACAAGCAGTTCTTGACCTACAATCATTTGTTTAGTGACTATTTAAATATACAACAGCACTGAAAAGATTGCCTTATATCTGGCTTTCACGCGGCTGTTGCGGATTCCCCAAGATCACATGGTCAAAATTCAGACATTTGGCTACTGGCATGTATTTAGGATGGTTGCAGTGTCCCAGGGTCGTGGGATCCCCTTTTGAGATCTTCTGGCAAGCAAAATCAATGGCAAAGTCAGATTCACTTTACAACCTTGTTATTAACTTAACCGCTGCCGTAATTCACTTAACAACTCTGGCAAGAAAGTTGTTAAAATGGAACAAAATTTGTTTAACAACTGTCTTGCCTAGCAGCAGAAATTTAGGAATCAATTGTGATTGTACGTTGAGGACTACCTGTAATATAGTGGTGGGTTGCTACTGGTTCGCCCCAGTTTGGGCAAACCGGTAGCAGTGGTGGGAAGCTCCACCCACCCGCCCAGACGTCATCAAATACACTCTGCGCATGTGCAGAAGTGGTGTGCGTGCGAACCGGTAGCAAAGGTAAGTGAAACCCACCCCTGCTGTAATACCGTTAATAATACTTATGATGGATAGATATTAATCATAAAATACATTGTTCTGTGGCAGGTTCTCAGTCTGTTTAAGCTGAACAGCATCTCGCCAAAAAGGGTAGGTGGGAATCTAAGATCTCCAAAGATTCCAGCATGCCTCATCATTGGCTGTGTGAGCTGACATTGCAAGTGGCCAGTGTAGCAAATATAAAAGGACCCCAGGCTTCCCCCCCACCCCTACATTATGCATATCCCCACAAAGGAAACCCCTGCTGGCTGAACGTTCAGATGTAAAAGATAAATCGCTCATGAATGCTTCCGAGGTGACCTGCATCATTTACATTAAATTGAATTTTTTCCTCTCCTGAGATTATTAATACTTAAAGGAGATCTAATATTAGTAGTAATAAGGCTAAAATGGCAAGGTATAAGTTAACTTTATGTAATAAACAAATCATCAAGATGCTCTTCTTTATTTCAAGGTTACCAAAAGCACATTTTTTAAAGGATTTGCTTTCACATTCTCTTCTTAGCTTTACAGCCAGTTGTAATTTTAATCTATTTTCTGAATAAGGTCATATTTTACTAGCAGTTGCAAGGCTTCTCTAGTCACTTATCTAGGTTGGGAGCAAAAATGACACAATAGGATTCGTTTCTGGGTATGTGCTCAGAGAAATACATTTCAAAAGAAATGACTGACAACAATTTTAGAAAGGACAACTGCATCCTTTTTAGTTTAATACAATTGTCAAGCAAAATGGACATAGCAACCACCCAATTCAGCAACAAGAATGCAGTTTGATGGTGTGTATGTGTGTTTGCTGCTTGCATGTTACAACCAGGACAGTGGTAATCACTTCAGTAAGGAGATAATTATTTTAATAAAACTTATTAGTAGAGATGTTCCCCACTGAGGCATCTGGGGAGAAACAAACTACAGCAGATCATAAAAAGAAAAAAAAAATAGAGAGGAATTTGTCCTTGCTTAATCCTATTCATCTTCTGCTTCAAAGAAGGATTTATTTCTAAAAGAGAGGTCCTGAGGTTCAAACATGTCTGGAACTCAAGTTTCTTTGACCTGAACGACAGTCTCTTAGGCCTAAACATATGGCAGAGAGCTATAATTTTGTCAGAGGAAAAGAGAAGACAGCCTGTATACAGTGTGTCTGCAGTGCAGTCTTGCTTTTTAAATTGCAGATCTTGGCATTAAGAAATCCATGGGTTATACTCAAATTCTGAGTATACAGAGGAAATATTTCTAAAATAGCTCTTCTCTTCAATTGCAACCTTTAAACCTAAGAATGGGGTAGGCATGTTTCACATTCATTTTACGTGTTTCGGTCATTTTCCAGTTTTTAATATTTCATAATTCATCTTTAAGGAACACAACCTAAACAAGATATATTAGATTCCATTTGGCTTTTTTGTTGGCATACAGTTTTGCAACCCTGTATTGAATTCTTTCTTATTGACTTGAACGGGACCAATTTTGAATAAATACAGTTAAGAAAAGATTGCATGGAAAATTTCTTATGGTTGGGAGACAACTAAACGCTAGATCTCACAACAGATTTTATATGTACTCCTAGTAGGGATCCTCTACATCTGAATTCCCCATGGATCCAAAATGTGTATATATATTGTATCTTTATATATGTATGTTTATGGTAAAGTCATGGGTATTATATTGATTGGATTTTTTAAAATTAAAGAAAAAAATAACTGGAGCAGTAGTTACAGAAATGTGACGTATTGAATTCATATAATTTGCATAATTTTTGTTGATTTGTTCTTTTATCCTTTTTCAACATATATTCATATAAGAAATAAAGAGATATAGATATATTTTTTGTATATGAATATGTAAAGTTGCACACAAAAGTCAGATGACTGTGTTTAATTATAGCCATCTATCCATAATCAAGTTGGTTACAAGTTGGTAACCAACTTGTTCATAAATCACAAGTACTATAGCAGGATTGTCAAACTCGTGGCCTGCGGGCTGGATGCATCACACGCTGGCCACGCCCATGCCTGGTTTAGCGAAGGGGGGAAAAGTCCCGATACGTCACATGATGCCGCTGTGACAATGTGAGTTTGACACCCCTGTACTATAGGGTGAGGTGGTAAAGTCAGATTAGGGAAAATCAGGTTTCCCTCCATAAATTTACATAAAATTTCTCTTTACAATTTATATTGTTTTATTTGTTTCCTAGTATGATTTGATTGCTTATTAGTAACATATGACTATCACTAAGTGTTGTATCTTATGATTCTTGCTGAATGTATTTTATATTTCTTTATGTACACTGAGAGCATATGCACTTGTGTGTCCAATCACACTTGGCCAATAAAGAATTCTATTCTATTCTGTAAATGAGCCAATGGCTTCATCAATGAACAATGGGATGCTGGTAAATCTATGCATTTGTAAAAACACCCATAATAGAAAATAAGCCTTCCTGAATTCCTAGGAAACATGGATGGGATTGCAATTCATCACCTTTTGCCTCACCTCTGGCAGGACAGGCTCTGCTTCTCAAACTACATTTTAAAAGTTAACCAAGGTAAATTCCTGGCACACCAAGGGATTTCATATCAAAACAAAATACAAAGCTGCCTGCAGGCTGAAGCGGTAAAACTTGTTTCATGACAACCCTTGTAAAATATTTCTCTATTCAAAAGTAATAAGCAGCCAAGTGAGAACAGCTGCCATAGGTAGGTCAGAAAGCATGTTGCAGTAATAGAATAGTAGGGGAAGTAGAATTGCAGTATTTGGGACAAGTTCCTCCTGAAACAGAAACTCCTTTAAAAACATACTAGATAAGCATCCACCTGCCTCAAGAGTCAGCTGTAAAAGCCAAGGATCCTATCTTAAAAGAATTCACAGCTTTTGATCCATATATTGTATTCACCTAACACCACTGGGAATAATTTGACTATGGATTACTCCTTGAATCTTTAGGTTTCTGATAGCAAACGCTGCACCACAAATTAATAAATTTATGTGAAACCCTAAGGAGCACTTCCCTTTTTACAAAAACCTATTCAATGGTCCCTTCTGAAGCAGATTTGCGAAGCAATTCCTTGTTGTTGTTTTTTCATTTCTAATAGCAGAGAAATATCTACCTGAGACAGAGACCACCTCCAGCTATTGAAACTGCTAATAAAGTTTTTTTTCCCTGGGAAACATGAAACATTTCAATTAGCAGAATCACATATTCTAATTGAAGCTAAGAATGCTGGCCTCAGATATCCCTCACCAAGGTAAAATGTGGCCATACTGCATATCTCTAAAAACCATCCTCATATGCTTAATTTATATAAAACAATAGGCTAACAGGTGATTGGCTATTTATAATTCAGTATTTTTTAAATCCAGTCACAGACTGTATCTTATTTGTACATCTAACCTACCTTCTGTAGGTTATCACACACAAGGCCATTTCTTCACCATAGTTAGGGCAGCATAGCTGACAGGATGAACCATTTGGGTAATCAAGGATTAGAAAAGCTCTTACTAATAACTAGTTAAATGTAATGCATCGAAATGAACTTTCATCACATAAGCCCACACATCACCACTAGTAATAACTACTTGGAGGGATCTGCCAGCATTCAAATATTAGGGTAGAAATCCAGACATAAATACATTATATTCCTAACATAAAACATTTTTTCTTTGACAGTGCATTTTTGGGTATTTTCTGGCCTTTCCACTTTGCAACAGTGACACTGTTATGAAAACAGAAAAAATATAAGACAGATGAAATGAAGCAACCATTCCCATTTTCGGCATCTTCAGTCTGAAGTTTTACCTCACATTACAATGCTTGACCATATTGCTATCAGTCCAAATAAAATCTCAGATCTGAGAAAGCTGTCAAATCCAGTACTAATTATCACAGAAATGTTTTTTTTAAATAAACAAAAATTTCTTGTCACATTAAATGGTAAGGTATAACTACTTTTTCCAAAATACTTTGGACAAATAAATGTTCTCCATGAAAAGACCTATTAAATAAGGAGCTATATTTTAGCTCCTATAGTTGTTCCTCTGTAGTTCAATAACAGATGAATTTTCTAAAGCATCTCTAATAGTTCTCTCAGATATGCTAGACTCAGGCTTTTAGAATTCTCAGCATGTCAGATTAGCATCAGGTTCCCATTTAAGAACATCTGTAAGACACCATGTTCCTGTAGGCCTAACAGGACTCCATTAGGCCTAACACTTCTAGACTCTTCTTTAGAGTGATTTAACAGAATAACAGAGTTGGAAGGGACCTTGGAGGTCTTCTAGTCCAACCCCCTGCTCAAACAGGAAACCTTATACCATCAGACAAATAGTTGTCCAATCTCTTCTTTAAAACTTCCAGTGTAGGAATACCCATGACTTCTGGAGGCAAATCATTCCACAGATTAATAGTTCTAGCAGTCAAGAAATTTCTCCTTATTTCTAGATTGGTTCTTTCCTTGATTCATTTCCACCCATTGCTTCTTGTCCTGCCCTCAGGTGCTTTGGAGAGTAGCTTGACTCCCTCTTCTTTGTGGCAGCCCCTGAGATATTGGAGCACTACTATCATGTCATCTTTAGTCCTTCTTTTCATTAAACTAGACATACCCAATTTCTACAACCATTCTTCATGTTTTAGCCTCCAGTCCCCTAATCATCTTTGTTGCTCTTCTTTGCATTCTTTCTAGAGTTTCAACATCATTTTTATATAATGGTGACCAAAACTGGATGCAATATTACAAGTGGTCTTACCAAGGCATTATAAAGATTTCAGAAGATGCTGATTTGAAATACATACATTCTTTATCAGAGATTCAAGCAAAACAATGAAGGCAGAATCTTTGAAAGCCCCCTGTTCATGCCATCACATATCAATTACAAAAACTGCCAAGTACTAAGCACCATTCAAATATTTCAACTAAACATCACTGGGTGTCAAATATAAGCATGCTGCTCTCAGTATTGAGTTATATGGAGACATCTGATTTGAGTTGGTATATAAAATCACTTTTTATGTTCTTATGAAATCTGTCATCCCAATGATATATTGTATCATGAATAGATGGCTTGTGGTAGCATAGCCTATGTTGACTTCATGGACATATCAAGCCACCTTTTGCTGAATCCACATATTGGTTTGTCTTTTTCAACGTACTCTAGGTTGGCTGTCAAATTTTTTGGACAAAGGTTTTTCCTAGCTAGGCAACATGATGCCTTCCAGAATTCCTTCTCTGCAATTCTTAACACCCTCACTATTGGCCATGTTATCTAGAACTGAGGGGAGCTGGAGCTGAACAAAAATTGGGAGGGCTCTGTATTGTCCCTTGCTGCTTTAGCTGGTGGAACTCTGTTTTAGTTATGCACAGAATAGTTGGGATGACCTGACAGGCACAATTTCACCCTCTGTTCCATGACACTGGTTTTGTTTCATCCTCAGACCATGGTTTATGAAACTCTGTTTTCATGGTTTCTGTACTACAAAGCATTAGACAGCAGCAAATCACATAGGATGCCCACTAAAATCAGGTCAGTTAATCATTATGTACCAACAGCTCTTTTTATTCCTTGACAAAAGCTGAGTTCAGCTCCAAGATTGTTATTGAGGAAAAGCTCTGGGCTATTGCACAGGCATAGGGCGATCACTACATCCTATTTATTTATTTATTTATTTAAATATTTATTTAAATATTTATTTAAATATTTATTGGCTGCCCATCTTACTATAAGATAACTCTGGATGGCTTACAGTCATAAAAATATATACCTATACATGCAAATTAAAACAAATAATTAAAATCAACATTAAAATTTAAGGCACATGGGACAGGCAGGGGTAGAGCAGGGGGAGGTAGGATCAGTTGTTGTTACTCTATCAACCACCTCTTTGGCCCCAGCTGGTGCCTACAGATGTTTTAAATGCAGCCTCAGTTTGTTTGGGCTAATAATCAGGGATAGTAGAAGTTGTTGGCTAAGACATCTGGAACAACTGAGATTGGGCCTCTTCTGACATCATATTAGTTCCTTGTTTAAATTGTGTAAGAACCAAACTTATTGCTTTGAGTGACAGGCCTTTGGAGCTGCAGTTTGTTTCAAAGAGAATAATGGTTTTATGATTAAGTTGGACTCCATAAAGAAAACCTGTATCAGCATAGCTGACAAATGTATCAAATAAAAATAAAACAAAATAACATAAACAAACCCACCTTCTAGTTTGAAATCTTCATTGCTATGGATATTCCTGATTTGAAAGAAGTATATATTTTATAGATTCTATGCAACCAATCCTCAATTCAGTGGAACATAAAATTAAAATGTATTTAATTCAGTTGAATTAAAATTAAAATGTAGCCTAAGTATTGCTCACAAGGTCTTTGGTTTAATTTAGACTTCTAGGAATATGTTGTTCAGGTTATCCAATGTCAGAGCAAAGTATTTTGAGATTTCTGCATTGTTCATAGAAATTCCCACTGCCTTCTTACACTGCCTCACTGAGGCAGGTGAGGATTGAGCATAGAAGGCCTGAATTAGACAGTACCCTGTGTATTTACACCCAGCAGAATCACACAAGGCCTGAAGATCATCCCAGCTGCTCAATAGTCACCTTATTGGGCAGCAACTACGTAGGAAGATGCTGGTGGTAGATGATCATGTGAGAGATAATGAAAAAGCTTCAGTCCATCTTATACAGTAAACCATTCCTGCATTTTGCCAAGGAAACCACAAGAATAGAGAAGATACAGTGATTTCCAACATAGTGCTGGATTACGCATTCCTCAGGCTTGTTGGCATTCGGCATGCTATTGAGGAAGAGGTGACCATTTTTTGAAATACTACAGTAATATTATTTATATGTGGCTGGATTAAAGCCTTCCAGACATCTAGCTCTGGAGATAACCATGTAGGAAAAGAAAATCTGAAGTTGTGAAGAGAGAATTACAATGAATAATATTTCTTCATCGGTGTGTTCTTCAAACAGCATCACTATATAGTATATGGACATCATCAGAGAGAACAAATAGAAATCAAATGGATTTTGTTCTTGGTCCAAGGAGTTGGAGAGCTCAGTTTTAACAGCAAAGATACAGTCAGGAGCTAATTGTAGAACAAATTGTTAAGTAATCATCTGCTAGTTGCAAGTCAAGCTAAAGCAGAAGAACAAAATCAATCAATTCCAAACATTATTATTCCATATGATGTTGAGTTTATCCCCACTTTTTAAAAGGGAATTATCAGGAATCTCTTTAAAATCCTCATCAATAGAACATTAGAGGAACATTGGAATAAAATAATTTTTTTTTGGTTAGGGATGAATATGAAAAGGAGATTGCCAAAGACTAAGAAATAGAGGAAACCAAACTGAATGTCAAAAGATGATGAAAAATGCTAGGAAGAGAAGAATGTGGGAAACGATGGACTAAAAGAGAAGATGATAAACAGAAGATGACAAGGTACTGTAGATGAACTTAATTACAGCAACAATAGATTACAGATCTATACTTGTGGTTGCTACAAGTTGACAACTTGATGGCACATAATGAAGTCAAATGTAGGAATAACAGATCTTCTGTCCTGATTTTATACTGATTATAACAGCAAATGATTACACATAATGTTCAGGTACTGTTTTGATTCAATAAAGATCTTCTTATGTGTGCTCAAATGGCGACATTCACATGACAAACATGTCAAAGCATCTGGTAGAGAGTAGATAACGTTGATTAATTGCTTCAAAGTTGTACAAAATCTGATGAAACCAGTCCCAACACCCAACACTTGGTATTTGGCCATCTGCTAATGACATGGTTATTAAAGGCTGACAACAGGGAAAGTAGGTACCATTCTAGTACCCATAACCCACTTCAACTAATTTTGGTGATAGCAATCTTTCTACTAAGTGTTTCTCTGGAAGTTTCAGAAGAACTTATGCAAGAACATTATCAAATCCACTCTGAATAGAGAAATGAATGAAGCAAGAGGGGTTAGGAAGATTAAGTATTGCAATAGCCAAGAGTTAGGGAGCAGCAGTGACCAGTTCTTACCCCAGTGCAAATTACTGAATCCCAGTTCTCCATTTCTGGAGGTAAGTCTTGCTTTGTATTTCTTTCCCGCAACTCCAATTAAGTTATTTCATACAGAAAAGGTCAAAGAAACATATTTTCTTTGTGGGGTGGCACACCAAGACTTATCACTTTACACTGCATAATGATATCATAATATATGTACATAATAGTCTGATATTTCAGAGTAAGTTGATTCATTGCCTTAGGACTGTTCAGCTCAATGGGCATTTTCCTTGTCATTACAATTTGGCAGATTTCCTCTACTCATTATTAGGAGCACCAGTTGCTGGGAACACAGATTTGTAGCTGTGTATAAAAGGGCCTTCAAAAGCTTAACAGGTTGCACCATAGAATTGCAAGTCAGATACAGGTAGTAGACAAGTTACAACAATTCGTTTAGTGACCATTTGAAGTTACAATGGCATTGAAAAAAATGACCTATGACCAATTTTCATGCTGTTGCAACATCCCCATGGTCACATGATCAAAATTTGGACGTTTGGCAACTGACTGATATTTATGAAGATCGCAATGCCCCTGGGTCATGTAATCATGTTTTGTGACAAGCAAAATGGGGAAGCCGGATTCACTTAACAGCTGTGTTGCGAACTTAACAACTGCAGTGATTCACTTAAGAAGAAAATGCAAGAAAGGTCGTAAAATGGGGCAAAATTTGCTTTACAACTGTCTTGCTTAGCAACAGAAATTTGGGGCTCAATTGTGGTTGTGCCTGTATCTCGGTGCCGCAATGGTTAGAGTGAAATATTGCAGGCTACTTCTGCTGCTTGCCAGCTGCCAGCAATTCAGCAGTTCAATTCTCACAGGGCTCAAGGTTGACTCAGTCTTCCACCCTTCCAAGGTTGGTAAAATGAGGACCCAGATTGTTCAGGGCAATATGCTGACTCTGTAAACCACTCAGAGAGGGCTGTAAAGCACTGTGAAGCAGTATATAAGTGCTATTGCTATTGCTATTTATCCATGCTCTCTTTTGCTTTTGTACTTTGCCATGACTGAACTTTACCCCTCTACAACAGAAGCAAACATCCTCCCTCACTAGTGGACAGCAAATGAGCTGCGAACTCAGACTCCTCAACCCGTCTTCAGTAAGAAGTAAACATTTCTCAGCCCACCCCCAGAATCAAGATTTAGGGGGCTGCAGGCTCTCTGTCAGATCAGTTACAGACTGAACTTTCTGTAGCATGTTTCCTTTCATCTTGGTTACGTGATGCACATTTATTTAAAATATTTATAAGCCGCCTTCAAGACTAAATTCTACCAGATGACATCTAACAAGCTTTAAAAGCACAGGACAAGATAAAGCAATGAAAAATAATTAATAATTAAAAACAAATAGTACCAGAGGTGCAGTTACGTTGCAAGCTGAACAGCGGAGTCATGGGGCAGCTTGAAGGCCTATTAAGATGGGGTTGGTAGGCATCAGTTAGAAGCGCAATCCACAAGTGGCTAAGAAGGCTTTATTTTGTGTGCCTGCCTTCCTAATTGCTCCTCCAGGCCCCTGACACTGATCTTAAAGGACTGTCAAGCTGGCATTGATCAAGACTATCTTTCAAACAAGCTGGACTCAAACAATTTAGGTCAGTTGGGTCAGAGGTGAGAAAAGTCTGACCTTCCAGATGTTGGACAGCAGCTCCCATGATCTCTAAACATTTGTTTTGCTAACTAAGGGTGACAGCAACTGGAGATCAACACTGCCCCAAAGGGCCACATTGCCTATCCCTGTTGGGCTTAGAAACAGACTAGAAACCAGAATAGTTAGTACAACAGAGATGTCATATGAGCAGCCATTTTTAAAAATATCAATCCTCCTTAAAACTAATACATTCAAATATATTATATAATCCAGCTTGGTGTCTTTAGAGTTTGGACAACTATATCCACACCTGTCCTCTTCAGATAAGGCTGCAATTAGTGTATTAACCTATACTAGGTTAATAACTCTTGGTTATCTTAGTTACTTGATGTTTTGCAGTCAGAAATATGTCCAGGAGAACTCAGAAACCTAATACTTGAATCCCCTTGCAAAGAGTTGTAAGTCACCCTTCAGTTTGGTAGAAGTTTCTTCCCACTTTGTATGACTTGCCAATTTGTCTATCCTTATCCAGCTTGAGGCTTCTACCATCTACCTAAAATCAGTGCAAAATGTAGTACTAGTGGGAATAGCGCAGTACAAATGCATCTTGCGGTATTTGATAAAACTACACTAATTTGTTACTAATGTGCTAGTACAACACAAACTGTCATAATGTGGAAATCCAATACTGCAGCAACTTTTTTTTCAGTAACAATCTGCTTTTTAAAATTAAACATTTTTGCTAAAATCATTCACAGAGACAAGGGTTTCTCATGATGTAAAACAATCTAGAAGCTACATTTGCATCTCACTTTAACCTTGATTAATTTTTATAATGGTTGGAGGAGGCCTTAGACTGATGTGCAAAACTCAGCCTTTTTTATTTGGTGTGTAGTGTGAAGCCAGAAAAAGGGTCAAATCAGTTCAGTGTGTTGTGTGAAAACAAGTAGTGTCACAATAAGTGTGTTACCACAAAAGGAACTATATTTTGAACCCTAAGACGTAGGTGTTTGAATTCTATTTAATTTTTTTACTTTGTTGTTTAGGTAGCAACTTAAGATGTTTTTATTCTTGCAAATATTTTTAAGATTTCTTTTTTTGATTCAATCATCTCCAATTCTTAGAGACTGCCTAGGCCCTAGACAATTTCCTGCAGTTTTCTTGGCAAGGTTTTCAGAAGCGGTGTGTGATTGTCTCCTTAGCACTGAGAGAAAGTAACTGCCCCAAGATCACCCCACAGCTGGCTTTGTACCTAAGGCAAGACTAGAACTCATAGTCTCCCAGTCTCCCAGTTTCTAGCCTGAACACTTAATTATTACAGCAAATTCCTCCCTCTTTAAGTTTAGTTCTTTTTTAAAAAATGAGAGCAAATTTGCTATAAAACACTGGAACTACTTTTATATTATGCTGTTGTGAAACTACCTTATTGTTATGGTTAATGTAGAAATTTAGAGGCTTATGGGAAAAAAATGATAGACTGAAGACAGTTCTACAAAAAGTGGAACTGACTATTGCAGTAGAATGAAAAGCCATTTAGTAGACCAACTGTTCAATAATTCCTCTCTGGATAAGGTTAGGACTTGAGATTGCCCACAAGTGCTCCAGACAGTTGCTCCTCATGAGGCCGCAAGATAGCAGCCTCCTGCAGTTATGGGAGATGAGGGAATAGCCATTTGCTCAAAGTTTGGTTGGTGTAATGGAATGTGGGAATGACTTTGAGGAATGAAGGAAAAAGATACTGCCCAGAAAACAATCAGACATGAGAGACATGACCCTCCAGTGGCTTGACAGTCAGAGAAAAAACCTTAGAAAGGCCCTATCCTAATAAATCAAGCAATTGATCCATTAATGAATCAAGCGATGGTGGGAACTTTAGTACTTTTGTACTTTCAGACTTTCAAGATTCTGATAATATAGCCTTATAGTAATATGGATTTAGTTCATCTAGTCATATTTCCTGTCTGGTTTACTAGAAGGGCTGACAGTGCCTTTGAAAAGATACTAGGTTCATGTACTTCCTTTTCTAACCACTTGCAGTACTTCCTTGTTAGTGGCTTTTCAGCTGTTACAAACTTTTGGGTCAACAGGTTTAATGGCACCAGATGAGTTTCCTTCAAAGTTTCTTTCTTTAGCAAAAGAAATCTTAATTACAAGTTTAAGAACTTAAGAAAAGGGTCCAGTAAATGGAAGGAAAGTTGGTTTATTTGACCAAGGTTAAAAGAGATACGTTGTTATCTCTGGTAGTCCTTAATAGGCTTTTGCTGATATCAGGACTGAAATAACAAGGCTTTATGGATTTTTTGCTAGATAAAAGATGGGATATGAAATAAAGAAAAGATAATTTGTATTATTTTAAGTGAAGGTGATAAATTACTAAAATTGTTTCTACTTGTGATGAAAGGAAAAGTCACTTGTTATGTATTTTTCCTCCTTGCTACTGGATATTCTTATCTTTTCCTTTCTTTTCTATTTCTCTTCTATTTTTTCTTTCTTTTCTGAATTTTTTACTTTTATTGTTTTTAGCTTGTATTAGTTTGTTGTTGTTGTAATGATACTTTTCATAAAACTACACTACAAAAAAGAAAATCTACAAATTTAGCATTGAAAGTTTATTGTGCTTGCTTATGTAAAAAATATTTATGTGTTGATAACAGCTGCTTTTCACCAGTTTCTGAAAAGTTCAGGAATATATTTATGAAGAATGTTAGAGAAATTTTGTAAAGCTTTCCTGATCAAAAGCGTGTGCTTTTTTTTTCTCTTGTTGATGCTGCAATCCTTGATTGGTGGGGCTAAAAGGTTGGAAAAGCCCTTTATTCCTTTCATTTCCCCCCCCCCATTTTTTTTACAACTTTTCTTTCTTTCCCAAAATGCTAACTGTGATGCAAGGACAAAGAACTCTCCTTGAAGAAACCTTTTTCAAAGCATGTATGAAATTAAATGCAGCTCACGAACCACTGCTTTAGGCCATTGGTCTTTACCAGGTAGGTCAGAAATAAGTAGGTTTTGAACTGACCTTTTAGGTGGCTGTATCTATCAGTGTCACAATGAATTAAGTAAGCTGCCCACATGCTGCTCCTTTTATTTATTTATTTATTTATTTTGCTATCAGTTAGCTGAAAAACAACTAGAGAATGGCTGCATCTAAGTAGAAATAAAGTAAATCTCCTGTATATCAAGCTTGACTCCTGAGGCATACAGTACATCAGCGGTGGGTTTCAAATTTTTTTACTACTGGTTCTGTGGGTGTGGCTTGGTGGGTGTGGCATGGCTTGGTGGGCGTGGCTTGCTGGGCATGGCAGAGGAAGGATACAGTAAAATCTCCATTCCCAACCCACTTGGGGGAGAAGGATACTGCAAATTCCCCATTTCCTCCCGATCAGCTGGGACCTGGGAGGCAGAGAATAGATGGGGGTGGGGCCAGTCAGAATTTTTACTACCAGTTCTCCGATCTACTCAAAATTTCCACTACTAGTTCTCCAGAACCGGTCAGAACCTGCTGAAACCCACCTCTGCTGTAGATGGACACATCCATGTTGCTTCTTGATATCAGCATGAAAATAGTTTGCTTTCTTCCTGCATCGGTTTTTTCAACTTCAGTCAATGATCCTAAGGTTTCCTGGTGGTCTCCCATTCAAGTGCCAACTAGATCTGACCCTGCTCAACTTTTTCAAGATCAACCAAGATCATCTAGGCTTCTAAAACCTGTGAGGTGGCATTGATTTCCAAAAAGGAATTCTTTACTGACAAAGAATGTAGTGAAATGACCTATGACTTGCTTTCTAATCGTATGATTCTAGAATTCCAAGATTTTTACAGCAAGCTACCATGTTTGCTCGAAAATAAGACCCTGTCTTATGTTTTTTTGAACCCTTAAAGCGCTTGGCCTTATTGCCATGTGCTCAAAATGAGCCCAATTGGGCTTATTATCAGGGGATGTCTTATTTTCAGGGAAATAAGGTTACCTCTGCTGAAAATTCCTCCTCCTCTTCCTCCCCCCTCCCCTTTACATGGTAGGAATTATATTGTGTTTCTTTGAACCTATTCATCCTAGAAATCTGCAAGAATATGTAGTACTTAAACTGAGCAACATGCTGAAGTCTGAAAGTAGAAGATTTCTATTTTGGGAGTAAGTATAGTATTCACCTTACGTGTGAAAGTGATAGACTTTTGGGAAAATAATCAAAAGGGTTAGTTTGGGCTGCAAAATCCTCTACTGTTGAATATGATATCTGAGAAGCTGATGAAAAATTCTGGACTCTGATCCGGGAAATAAGAAAAATGATGTCCACTTCTTTGTGTTCACTGAAAGCATCTTCATTGCCTATTTGTTAAATCTGGTCCTCCTTTTCTCCCAGATATACTTCTATTTCTGGGACCATTCATAATTTCCCACTGCTAAAGGGCAACATTTATATTTTAAAAATGGCATATTTCCCCCCTGGGTAATAAAAACTATCTAGAATCCAGTTGTGTGAAAGCCTTTGACAATAGAGATAATATATATATATATGGTATATTTAGATAAGACCCATTTTCAGTGACAGTGTTCTACTCTGGCATATGCATTTTTCCACATTTTAAAAGATGGGTTGTGACTGAAAAGTGCTACACCTATCGTTCTAAGTCTTTCTCCTACCCCATCCATTGCATCACTTTACCATGATATTATACTATCATGTGACCTCAAGAAAAAAGAATTGCACATAAAATATAATAATGCTACACTTTACTTGAACTTGTGTTTGTAGCCAGCAGCAATGACAAAAGCATTTTTTTTCTCCTTGTGAAACCACTGGGGGCCATTTGAGACAGTTTATTTAAGGAGGAAGACACTTGGCATGCGGTGCCTCCAAATTAGCTGTATTCCAGCTGTTTGCCCAAAATAGAGGCTGGTTGTCTTTTAGATCTTCGATGAGGAGCTGAGTGGGTGAAACACACTAGTATTGAGGTTTAAAGCCTCTCTTTCAATAGCTGAAGTATAGATAGTTGAAATACAGGTAGTGTATCTTACACAGGCTAGATGGGAAGTTAGCGCAGATTTTCCAAGAAATGCAAGAGAAACTAAATGGCCACCTCTTTGACCTTAAGGGAGCATGTCTCTGAATGTTGCTTCGTGGAGACATTGCCCTTGACTTCCCCAGAACACCCTTGTTAATAGGTGGAGTCTTGGGGGCTTGGTTAGTTTGCTTGGTTAGCAAAGAGCCCTTATAAAGCTCAGGTAAAAAGCACAAGCTGGTCGGTTTGGGGCCATTTGGTATATGCCCCTGTTCTCATACATGACCCTGCTGTTATTAAAGCAAATATAACCCGCCTAAAAATGAGGTGACCCTTCAAATTGTGGCGATTGCAAAGTCCTTTCTTCACAGGATTTGTCTTTTCCTTATCAAAAAGGTCTCCATAATGAAAGCAGGCATTTAACAGCACACTGGGCCCATGCTAAGACAGCATGTTCATTTGGGGAGCATTGAGTTACCATCTGCCAGGAACATTCTGTTCCACTGTTTTACCTTTCCAGCACAAGGAAATCATATTCTCAGCTGCTCCTATGAGGCTATTGGTAAATGATTTCAGATTCTGTGGGGTAAACGCCCACCTGCGTCCTTCCTAACCAGAGGTTAAAGGATGGATTGGTACAAAGCCAAAGTTTCAGCTACTCTTCCCTTATATGTGCTGCTTTTTGCAATAAGAACAAATGCCTGTTCTTAATTTTAAAGCAGATAATAAAATTTCTGCATGCTGAAAGAGAGGTAAGATTGGCAACAGGGTAAATAAATCACGGAGCATTTTCAGGGGGCAAGAATTTAAAAGCTGCCATAGATTACTGCTCACGGCCAAAAGAAAAGTGAGTTTGGGTTTGTGGCTGTGTTCGTACATACAGATGAGCCTATTTCTAGGAAATGGGGGGGGGAATTCACCCTATCCCTATAGGAAGACTTGCAGGCAAGCAGCAATCTGGGACTAAAAAATGCCTTGTCTCAGCAATTTGGCCACTCCCCAGAGGACCCATCCATAACAAATCCATCTCAACAAAATGTTGAGATGGATTTGGACACATCTGTAACAATTGCAATTACAAGAACTGCACTTAATTGGGACAAAATTTATCCTTTATAGCAGTTGGGCTTTATGATTGAGGCCATACTTCTCTCATACTATTTGAATAACTCAACCATACATTTTTATGGCTTTCAACTCTTTGAAGCTCCTTCATAAAGATGCATTCCAGAATATACAAGAACATTATATTGACAATTAATAGCCTAATGGGGAGGGGAAATTCCTCCTGCACACAATTCAGCATTAGGGGAAGCTCTCCTTGCCATTCTTCCTGAGGCTGGAAAAAGAGATGCTAGATGGAAAGAGAACCAGTGACCTCATAACCCATGATGGCCACCAATATCCTGCAGAAGGAAGGATTCTCATAGATCAAGTCAAGAATATTCATTATTCATAGTTGACATTACTATAGGAAATGCAATAAAGTAGTAGAATTTAAGCATGATAGGGAGGGATCCTACCCCTTAATAGTGTCATACAACAACAATGGTGATCTGGATTTTAGTATAAACAAACAGCCATAGCTAAATGGGTACCTGTTTGCAAACAGAAGGGAAAATACGTTCATTGTAAATTGATAAGTAGGATAGTTTCCAGTTCCAGAAACACTAACCGAGGCACGGGCAGTAGATCGGTATCATCTCAGAGCTCAATCTATTCACATTTGCTGCTGCTTTTAGGAACAGTTTGATCAATACGAATACATTCATAAACATACCTTATTGTTAGAAAGTACACCTCATTTAGCTAATAGGATTTCTGTGTATACAGATGCACAAACTGTACTGGTTCAGCTCTTCAGAAAGTCTCATTACATGTTCCATACCATTAATACATATTTGGGAAGCACTCTGATCTGGTATGTGTATAATCACATACTAAGGGACAATTACGCAATTGTTGGCATAACAACATGACCTGTGATGTGCATGGCAGAATCTCTCACCTTTTTCTGTTGACACACTAATTATATATATATATAGCATTCCCATCCCTCTGGCATTTTATACACGAAATGTGAGGGATGTTCATTCTTCTTCTGGGTCTAGATCAAACTTTAAACTGTCAGAATGAAGCCATCTTCTTGGCTTTGTCATTGGCCAAAAATAAGTCACTATTGGTACATTTCTGGTAGTAGCTGACATACCAGCAGATGGGCCGGGCTTTGTGTCTCTCCATAGCATGTTGTCATCCACTAAGAGCCTCAACTTGAGCCTATTTACACGTAGGCATTCCAATTCTCATCCTATTCGGGGTCCTCCAAGTAATATAAGGAAGGTCAGATCCTTCAGCCATATCCTCCTTTAATGTTATTCATTTCTGGCAGACTCCTTCCTCCATCTTTTAATTTGATTTTGTTCTTGCCATGAAAGTGTTCCTAGATCTGAGTCTGTGGGCTTTGGGCATATGTCCATTCAGAGGACATCAAGGATTCTTCTCTTGCTTAGTTCTCTCGGCATCTACTGCTATTTCTCTCCTGAACTTAGGTGGGACAATGCCAGGGAGAAGGGTATATTTTCTCAATTGTTATAGGTTTGAGACAACCTGTCACTAAGTATACTGAGGAATGGTTGAACACAATCTATTCTAACTAAACAATAAGGCATGTTTAGGAATGTACTCTTACTGACAGAACTGATGCTTAAATTTGTGAAGTAATTGTCAAGCACTATGGTTAAGCACCAGCCATATACGAACATCTACTTAACAGAGAAACTGGGCGGGGGGCGGGGCAAAGCCCCTTTCAACTCTAGAATAATCTCCTGCACTGTATTTTAAGCCCAAAAATTGAGAGGCTCATCATCTTGTCTTAGTATTCCTAGAATACAATTCATCTCAAAAACCTGTCCCATCGTTGGGTGCCATCTTCTGTGGAAAAGGTTGTCTGGTGAAATACATTTGCATGAGCCCATTAGCCATATTCCTTTTTTAGAGTAACAGTGCACATTTATAGAATAATCCTACATGTTCTCTTATGTTGTTTAAACATTGGCAATGGCAGCTACCATATTTAAAAAAAATGCCATCATCATCATCACCATCCTGGGATATGGGGTCAGCTCAACTGTGGCCAGTAGCCAGAAGGATGTTTGTGTTGGAATTACACCATAGTGCAGGGGGGGGGCGGAACTATCATAACTTTATGTCCTGTGGAGTTTGGCTCCCAGAATTCCTGAGCCAGCATGGCAGGCTCAGGAATTCTGGAAGTTGAGGTCCACAGGTCATAAACTTGCCATAGTTGCCTACCCCGCTGTAGCATAATCACCCCTGAGCAGTAGAGCTTGCAGACAGTAGGTGGTGCTGTGTTCCTGTGACCTCCAGGAGATGTGAAGGAGGCCAACCCATAATATATTCCCTACCCAAAGCAAGGGAAGCTGCTCCTTCAGAGAGGTCTCTCTCACAGCCATCTCCAGCATGGCAGGGCTGAACTGAAATTAAAACAGCTCTTTCCCTCCTGACCTTGAAATCTGAAGAGCTTCCCCCTCCTCTCCCCCTCAGCCTCAGCCTCCGTCCCCATTTCTGTTTATATATGCAAACACAAGCCCTTTGCTCCGATGACAAAGACAGGCTTGAATTTCTGTGAAGGAAGGAGAGGTTACAGGCAAACTGCTTTCAGATACACCAGGAATGCCTAGGGAAGGATTGGGATCCAGGCCTCCTCTCGCTTGTCCCTGGTGACAAAGAATGGCTTAAGTTGCAAATTCAGGAACCGAGAAACAGATCCTGAAACAAAACAGTGATACAGTAAAGAGGCTTCCATGCCAAACAACAACAACAACAACAACAAAAACCCTCACTCTGGTGGAGCTTCTGAGCCCCACCTCCTCTCACAGGACTCTCAAATCCCCTAGGAACATTTTAGAACAGGGTCCCCAACCTCCAGTCTGTGGTTTGGTGCTAGGCCCGACTGTTTGGAAATGGGCTGTGGAAGTGCTGGGTGAGAGCATGTGAACCAGAAAGGTTGGATACCGTTGCTTTAGAAAACTCAACTTTATTGATTGCACCAAGAGCACATTCATGTTGTTTCTTGGCCATGACATGGAAGTGGTTCATCGTTGCTTTTTCAACTTTGTTCTTCTAGCTTGCAACTGTGGGATTTCCTAATGGTCTCCCCTCCAGGTGCTCATCAGGTCTTAGCCTGCTTAGCCTTTTCAAGGTCAGACAATGCATGCTGCCACCTGCTATGATTTCTCATAATAAACGCTATGAGAAACAATAATTTCTTGGAGGGAGACCACCCCACCTGGCCAGCTTTCCTGTAGATCAGGTGTTGAGATTTTTAAAAGCATCGAGAAAAAACTTGGATGTGGACAAGATGGCAGGGAGTTAAAGCCCCAATGGTTATCTGTTCTCCAAGTGATCTGCTAATCTCCATTAATGGGGATGATTGTGGGAAAGGGTCGTCAAGACGTAAGCAGCAACTGAAAAAGTTGAAAACAGCACTAGCATCAAGGACAGTTTACCTCAGCTCCAACTTTGTTCCTGTTAAAAGTGCAAAATGTGACTAATTCAGGTTTTCACATAGTATTTAGCCTAGGACAGAGTCTAGATGCAACACCTTCTGCATGCAGGAGTAACAGGGGAGGGTCAGACCGCCAAAACCTGCATTCCAGTTTTCTGCCTTCAATTAGGTAGATGTTGAAATTCACTGCAGAGTTGTTGATACTCTTGTTTTGGCCACTGCTCCAGTTCAGATGCAACTTAAGCTACTGTGTTTAGTTCTGCTTCAGTTCAATAAATGTGCAGCGATTGATCTGGGATACAAAACATACTGGTTCACGTAAGAGAATTAGGATATGAATTCATTTGCAAAATGGGGCAAAGAAAGCCAAGGCTCTCTAAACTCATTGCAGCAAATTTCCCCTCCAGTCTATATAGCCGTGATGGTGAACCTATGACATGTGTGCCTGAAGTAGCACAAGGAGCCATGTCGTCTGGCATGCACGGCGTCACCCGTTCCTCTTCCGGGTTTCTTGGGCGCATGCGCATGCAACAACTGAAAACCTGGAAGAATAGCTGGCAGAAACCGGAAGCTGAGTAGCTGAAACTGGAAGTTCATTTTTGGGTGCACACATGCACCCTGGGCAACTCCTCTTCCTGGTTGTGGCCCTCCCTTTTCGGCACGCGATGCCAAAAAGATATCGTCATCACTATTATATAGGAAGCAAGACAATAAAATAATTTATTAATGTTCTTAATAAATACAAGATTTTATTCAAATTTAATTATACAATTGGAAACATGTGCAAATGAAGATGCCACTAAACCAATGTTAAAGAGGAAAAAAGGCTTCATAAAGAATTACAGTGATTAATTGATTTAAATAAAACTAGAGGAATAAAAGTTTCCAGCTTTCAACGAATTTAAAAGTTGCAATTTGTATATTGACCAGAAAAAGAACCCATCACAAAGCATAAGCTGGCCTTCGGTTTGACTCCAACCAGATCCTGTACATCTCAGGCTGAAACTGAATTCATTAAAGAGGGAAAGTTGTGCTGTACAAATCCCAAATAACTGAGCTTCCCAGATGTACAATTTATTTTACAGGCTCCTTCTAACTCCTGTAGAGACAGTTAAATATACACACATAAGTCTTTTATTTCCTTCTAAAGTGGCAACCAGGAATTCTTCTGGTCCAAGCTGATTAGGGAATTTCATTAATGTTCCAAGTTCTGCTCTGGTTCAATAGAAAAAAAATCCCAGTTTTTGTTTCCCAGGGAAAGTAACTCCTTAATCTGCTGTGGGCTATACTCCTCCCTGCAATATAGGGATGGATCTGTCAAATTCACCCTATCAGTCTGCCACTGGGATTTCAATCTTAAAAAAATAGGCAAAACACTCAAATTCTGACTTGCAACATTCATGTCAAATTATACTGTATTGCAAAGCTTATTTATTTATCTTATCTGTTTTTAATTTATTTAATTTATATGCTTTTCATCTCACTCAGAAAAGCAATTCTGGGTCGCTTACCAAGCTGTTAGAAACTACTCTTGCAACACAGCCCAGTTACTGCTGCAATTTGATTACAATAAATTGCATTTGTTATAAAATGTCCTTGCTACTTTTTAAAAAATACAATTTTTGGACAAAACACTGAATAACATTTTATAGCCTAGCTACCAGATTCCTTTCAGCTAGATTTGGAAATATTCCTCTTCTTCCAAACGACATATAATCCAATTTATCTGAAAGCTACAAATGACTCTCTTTTTTTTGTCATCTGGTTTTTTTAAAAAAAAAAAACACAGGTAAAATTATCAGCAATTGGCAATTCCCATTTCCATATAAAGTAACAGGCTGCCTTTGGCTGAGGTGGGAAGGTGGTGTAAATTTTGCTGGTTTTGCTAGGGTTATAAAGGGGACAGCTGTGGCTTTTAACAAAGGCATTACTTAATATGTCTGAAAAAACCTCACACTTTGCAACCTGTGTGAAGAACCTGGTAGCTCATTCAGCGCATGGCCTACATTTCAAAGCAACAGGTCCTGAGAACTGGGTGGAGCTTCTCTCTTATAAGTTTTAACATATATATATTTTTAAAAAAACACAAAAACAAAACCCAAGTAGCTGCCTTTTCTCACCCCTCCCCTAGCTTGTGGATTTCCCCTAGGCCTAGATCCAAGTGTCCCCTTTGGGACAGATGTAGCAAGAAGAGTTTCCCTGCCTTGCTATTTAATGAAGAGCCAAATTTTAATGGCTGAAAATGTATATTGGCAATAAGGGTACTATCTTTTTAGCTTGGCCTTCCTTCCTTTTTATTTTTAAACAGTTAATTGTTTTCTTCTATACTGGTCTTCTGCTTAAATAACTTTTGAACTGACTCAGTGACTGAAATAATCCTCACATTATTCAGGAAGACATTCATTTCACCAACTCAGTATTTCAGGATGATCCTACTGCTTGCAGTAAAGTGGTTTTTTAGTGTTATTTTAACTAGGAAACAGTTAAATCAACAGCAATAAAACTGGAGGAGGGGAGCTAAATGTAGGCTACTGGTTTGAAAGGAGAACGAAAACTTGTAGCCTCCTTTCTCTGACCCCTGAAGTCCTCATCGGAGAAGTTGTTAATGAAGCTAAATGCCACAAAGTGATTCTTCCCACTGGGATACCGAGAAGAACCTTTCCCAGTTTGTTTTATTTGAGAAGTTTAAATCAAACAGACCATCTTGTATGAGGTGCGGTTTTGCATAATTTACATTCACAGTGAAGCTGTTGAATTCTCACTTTCCTAATGCCGAATGTTTGATGTGTATATGGAGAAAAATTAAAGGCTTTTAAAATACAGTGACCAAGGTTTACACACACACACACACACACACACTGAAATGTTTCCTTTGGGAACCCCAAAGTTTGTATTTTTATTGTTTTTTGGCAGACTATACTTCAGGTGGTCATCGTGGCTTTACATAAAGCCAGTGAGTGGTGCATTTTGGTTAAAGCAGTATCTGCATGCATAGGTGTGTGGGTGCACCCGGGCAAAGGGGCACGGTTGGCCCTGTCCCTTCACCTACCATCAGGGTTGCTGGTTGTGGATTCATTTTCTAAAGCAGTCACTATTCCCTACCTGACAAGGGTTGGGGTGGCAGGGAATCCCAGGTCACTTTTGACCCCGATTTGCCAGCCTCAGCCTCTCTCTCCATTTGCTCCAAACTACAAAGCACCTCCATAGCCTGTTCAACCGGCTTCCTCGTACGATGCATGTCAAAATCCAGCTCTGATCACAAAGCAGGAAACTCTTCCATTCTGTATCGTTCCTGTTCTCCTCCCATGGCCAGCTTTATTTTTGGATCAGAAGAAAAACTTTTTGTCCATTTTTTTGCTTGCCAGGCCCTGACTGTGCCAAGTTTTCTGTGCCCACCGCTGTGCAGTCCTCGTGTAGCCAATATACGATCCCAAACAGTCATTTCCGGAAAGCAAAGACCTCTCGCGTTTTAAGTCCCCTCCTGCAATCATTTCCTGACTTGGGAGATGGCTCATCCACCATGCCTCCATATGGGCAGCTATCTGAGTCAGGGTGATTTCCAGTACATTCCACGGCAGGGATATAGCCGCTGTCCCACATGCCTGTTCCGCAGAGTTTGCACAGGTCATGCAGACTACAGGGGATCCGGGGTAGTAGGCGGAACTGATAGAGCAAACTCCTAGCCTGGAAGAGAGAGACAGCAGGAGATGTTTAGGTCCACTAAAGACAGCTATCTGGAATGGCGGAGCTTATCTAAACCATGCCTATTGTAAGTTATAATGAAGGCTGATCACCAGGGGTGGTAGTCACTTATTTTCCCTACCGGTTCACAAATGTGAGTGTGTGCTCATGCTTTGCTCGCATGTGCCCCGTTCATGCATGCGCCCTGACTTCCTCGCATGCGCTTTGCTGGTGCACGCACCTTCCACGCATGCGCCTGGCCTCAAAAATGTGCCTAAACAGATGGTGTAGAGCTGGGGCAGCAGGGCAGGCCCACCTGCGATTTCCACTACCGGTTCAGGCGAACTGGTCTGAACCAGCTGAATACCACCTCTGCTGATCACACATAGATACCCCAAAAAACCCCTCACATAGGACACAATGTTGCGTGCACTCCTTTAAGGTCCATAAATTTCTTCCCAGAAGTTTTCGCTTGAACCCTGGACATTGATTTACCTTCCTGAGTATGAGCTCCCCATTCATGTGCATGGCGAGGTTCCCAAAGTGTAGCAGCATCTGGTCCGTAGCCAGTTGCTGTTCAATGACATCATCCCCATAGATCACCACAATAGCCACACAGATGAAAAGATGGAAATAGTCTGTCTGCAGCAAAAGTAACCAAGAAGACAGTTACCAACAATGCTTTGAAGAGGTTTCTTGGGCTAAGAGAAAGCACCCAAAAAATGGCAACAGAATGAAAAGCAATTTATGGTGAACATGAATTATATGACAAGATGGAAGAGAAACATTATTGCTATTCTATATATAGCAGAAACTCTAAGACAAAAGAAAGCACTTCATGTAATGCGGAACTTGTGGGGTGTTATGGCTTGAATTTCAGACTCTGAATACAGCAGATTAATCCAGAGCTTTCATTTGCATTTCAGATTTTTTATTCTCTTGTCCAATGAGGACTGCAGACTATTTTCTTTAAGGAAATATGAAGGGGGAGGGGGTGGGACCCACAGGAAAATAAATGCTTTGGAAAACTGGTTTGGAGTCTGCAATCTCCAGCACAGGCACCATTGGC
Organism: Ahaetulla prasina; assembly: GCF_028640845.1. Lineage (NCBI taxonomy): Eukaryota > Metazoa > Chordata > Lepidosauria > Squamata > Colubridae > Ahaetulla > Ahaetulla prasina. The sequence goes on from NC_080540.1 coordinate 136,318,095, forward strand.
AGAGTGGCACTATTTACATCAGGGATAGGTATCACTGAGTGGATGCTATATAGTCTAAGTATTTTTAACCTCTAGGATGCCCAGAGCAAAGGATGAGTAAAACATTAGCTCGAATCTTGGGACCATGTGAAGGAAGGTTATAGTCTTACACACTGGCTTTCCTTAAGCTGCTGCCTTCTGGCTGACTGGGGATCAAGGGAGATGGTGGCCATCTAGGTGAAGGACACCATTAGAGCAAGGCTGCTCACACACTAATCTGAGCCCCACTGAATTCAAAGATATCTTCAGCTGAGAAGGCAGGTACCCAATTGTGCTGGAGATTGCATTAGGAAAGATCAGACCGGAAAGAAAGGCAGCAATGACTAAGGGAAACTGAAGACTGCCATTCTGTCACACTGCTAACAACGGGTAGGATATTATAAACGTCCACCCTGCTTCTCTGAAATATTTCTGCAGCCACAATTAGCAGGAAAGATGAAGGTTGCAATGCTGCCCCCTGCTGTCAGCTGAAGGAGTCAAAACTAGATGCCTCCAGAGCGGGAGTAGGCAACTACAGCTCCTTTACAAGCCGTGGACTTCAGTTCCCAGAATTCCTGAGCCAGCTGGGAATTGAAAACCACAGGTCACAAAGGGGCCGTAGTTGCCCACCCCTACTCAGAGGCAACACATCCGTTTCATAATAGTCAAGCAACTGGAATGAGATTCCACAGGGATTTTTAGAGAGTGCTATCAAAAGTATCGGAAATCGTACTTGAATGAGAGTTTGGTGGGGGAGAAGCTAAAACTTGTAAATCAAGCTATAAAGCCTAGTGCCCAAGATAAGTAAAAAAATAATAATGATATACTTGAATAGAATGCAAATGTGACCACAACTTTATTAGATTTTTTTTAATCCCGCCTTTATTACTTTATAAATAACTTAAGGTGGTGAACATACATAATATCCCTTCCTCTTCCTATTTTCCCCAAAACAACCACCCTGTGAGGTGAGTTGGGCTGAGAGAGAATGACTGGTCCAAAATCACCCAACCAGCTTTCAAAGCTAAGGTGGGACTAGAACTCACTGTCTCCTATGAAATAGATGCAGGCTTTAACAATCAGATTTATTTTTTAATCCTCGCAGTCTTTAGGGCTGGCCCCGTACGTAAGAACTTTGGCATTTAACATGATATGCTTTATTAATGTATGATCTGATATTTCCCTTCTGAATCAGTTTTGGCTGCAGGATTCAGTTCGTCTTCCGTAACATGTTATTCCCACAGAAGTCTAGATCAGGCAGCTAAGAGGCAGCGAAGCCAGAGCTGGAGCCAAGAAGAGCAACCTTCCTGGCTGCCGCTCTGTGCTAATTTGAGGCAAGCTTGCTCCAGGCATTTTCTCCCCCCTTCAACCCCCCTCCTTGGACCACCACCAGAGAGCAACTATTTGGCAGAGAGAAATGAGAGTTAGCAGCATATGGTGAACGTGGTTTGGTGGCAGCCTCCGTTTACAGGACAAGACCAGGTCCGACACAAACCATACGCTTGTTTTCCTGCTGTTGGGACCTGGGGCTAACCTCACAAGAGACGCTGTGGAAGTAGGGTAGGCCTGGCGCTGTCCATCTCTCTCTCTCTCTCTGGAGAGAGCTTGCACAGAGCAGCATCAACATTTACGCTTGGGAGGGGCAGGGCAGCCAAACTGCACAGGCAACTGCACAGCAGGCAGAAGGCCTGTCAGGTTGATGGGTGGCCACAGCAACAAGAGAGGCCCAGGAGCTTCAAAATGAATCATCAAGAGGGAAATTTACATCCGTTTGTGTAATGTCAGAGGAGTCAAAGGGGGCAGAGGACACGGGAAGGGAAGGCCAGAAGATCACTCAGAGGAGATCAGGAAGCCTGTTTGGCTTATCCCATCAAGACTGGGACAGGGAGCTGGAAAGCAGGGACCACAACGGGCAGGAGAATGCAGGGCCCAGAGCAAGCTGCTCCCAGGCCTCACCTGATAATGAGCCCAGCAGGCTTCCCACATGCGCAGGGCTTCAGCATCCGGAAACTCTCGCTTAAAGCAGAGGAGGATCCAGCGGTGACAAAAAAGCATCTGAAGGCCATCCTCCCCAAGGGAAGCCAAGTGCTGGTAAAAGCGTACGTGCATCAACCGCAGCAGTTCTCGCAGGTACATCTGCAAAGAGACAATGGTGCTCGGCTCAGCCACACACAGCCAGGGAAGAAGAGAAAGAGGGACAGCCACAGTTGCGCCTTCTGCTTTTCCTACATTCCCCCTTTACACCCTCCCGGATCAACAGAAGTGTACAGGCCTATCCAGAGCTGGCTGCATCGGCTGTTGGATCCACCAATTCAAAAAATAACATGCTGACAACAAGAATGCTGGATCTGGGCAGAAAGCCCTGGGAGCTGCCAGGAAGTGGGTATTTCTGCATTGCCAGGGCTTCTTGCGAGCACAACCTCCCCATTTCTGCTTTTCTGACAGAACTCCTCAGACCCTTCCGTTTCTCTTGTACGGTACACAGCGTCTTTGGCAGCCCCAGGTATAGATTCCATGTTTTGGATTTGACAGGGAAGGGAATGGAAAGGAAACAGAGAAGGCCCTCAGTTCCAAGCCTCACCAGCTGCTTCTCCATATCCTCATCCCGCGGGGAACTGATAAAGATCGTGTTCTGCATCAAACCAACAAAGCACCAGAAAGTATCCGATTCATCCAGAACCTCAGCAAGGATGGGGGCCACGAGGTCAGACATTCCCTGGGAATAGCCAATGGCCGGGTTGTACACTGCATAGTTCAGCAAGATCCGCCTAAGAAGAGGACAATTAGAAAAAGAAAAAGGAAAAAACAGAAAGTGAGATTAGGGAAGAGTTCCATTCTTCTCTTCCCAAGGAACCATTGGCCAGAAGTTTCTTTTAAAATGAAGGAAAATGGGGAGAAAAGGACAACATAATTTCCAGGAGAACAGGAACCCCTAAGCTACCTAGAGACCCGAGACAAAGCATTCTCTCTCTGTTTTAATCTGCAGTATTTTATTCATTTGTACTGGGCATAAAACTCACATCTCCTTGGGTTGCTGTCCAGCAGCCTTTCCCAACCTAATGCCTTTCTGTTAACTGGCCTACAGCCCCCTTAATTCCCAGCCAGAACATATTTAGAACCTACTAGCTACGAATTCGGAGACAGGCAAGCCATATTTGGAAGGCCTCAGAATGTGAAGAGACAAAGCATCTGAAACATTTGAAACTGCATTACACTGAGTAAGATTAGCCACTTCAAGAGAAAAAGCCTGTGACTTTCTTAGTTGGCCTGGAAATCCTTTGAAGGATTTTTTCTAAGTAAGAATGAATCTGGATTTACCAATAAAGTGCACTCAGTGTACTGTTTGGTACTAATTGGGAAAAACGATCACCTCATAGTCTCCACGTTGGGGTTGTTCTCTCCTCGGAAAAACTGGTTACTGCGGTCGGTCCTCACCACGTCTTTATCAACGGTGAACTGCACATTCCTCCAGAAGGCCTTTTGCTCATCTGGTGCTAGGGAGAGCCTGAGGAACACAGGAGTTATTGCGCACCTACGCTAGAGTTTTGCAGCGTGTCAGATTCAATTGGAAAGAGATGCTTTGGAATGCTTGGGAGTACGTATCCGGCACCTGCTGCTACTCATTAAAGCACCCGTGTCTTTCTTTTAGGCCGCTGCAAAACGTTTCCAGTGCAGCTATGCCATCCTAGAAACTTCTTGAATGAGCTGCAGATGGGGGTGATGTTTGCATCCGAAAGCACTCTCTTCCTGATACAAAGCACTGCATAGCTCTAATGTGTACTACGAGGGCACACAGGGGTATAAACCAAACACAGCATACAAAATGATAAGTAGTCGGGTTTTTTTTTAAAAAGCAGTGATGCTTTTCAACAGTTTTGCATCAGCTTAAAATCGGTAAACACCATTCTCAAAATTAAACTCATCTGACTGTTGGCGGTGGAAAGATCACCACCCTGGCTCCTTTTGCAGGAGGCTACAAAAATCAAAAACAGCCAAAACAGCCTTCTTTTCAATTGCACCTAAATATGCTTCTGACGATGATGACGGGACCAAGGGAAAAGCTTTGCCTGAAGATTTTGAACCTATGCAGTTCTAAAGGGAAGAATGCAGCCCTTCAACTAACCAAGTCCCAAGATACAATCCAACTCACCCTCATCAATAGCCTGAATGCAGGGTTCTATATTTGCTGAAAGTTCCAAATACTTTTCAAAGGCAGACCCGTGAACAGTGTGCTACTATAACCCAACGAGGACAGAATATGTCGGGGTACAAGTCAAAGTGCTAGTTTTCATTATGTAAATACATCCTGGTCAGGTTCAGTGGGGAGTTCACCATATGCAAATAGAAAAGCTTGAATTTTCAGTGTGTGTCACCCAACTAACAGTCTGAAACTGATTCCCTGTTCTTTCTTCCAATTGACCACAAAGCTTCAGGTTCTTCTTTTCAGCCCCTTCTGAAAAATATGTTCAGATACCTTGGAATTGGATAGAAAGTAGAGACAGACTGGCTGTCATCAGAGATTATGGATACTATCAAGCCCTAAAACTCTGGATGGCTTTGCCAGCAGTTGTTGATGCGTGTAAATACAGTCAGCACCATCGATTTAACTGTTATGTCTGGATGGTTATGATTTGGCAAGTGTGAAACCAGCTGTGATTTATTCAACAAATCATATTTTAAAAAATTATGACTCAATGTGACATATGAATCAGGTCTGTGAAGTACTTCACTTGGAATTCTTTCCCAGCCAAATCTCCCTCTCTCCACTATAACGGTACTGGGTATTCCCTACTCCTGTTTCTAATAACACAGATGCTTTTGTCCTTAGTTATGAGAGAATCAGTTTGGTATAATGGTCAAGGTGCTGGCCTAGAAACCAGGAGGCTGGGAGTTCTGGGCCTGCCTTAGGCATAATAGGCAACAAGGGTGACTTTGGACCAGTCCTTCATCTCAGCCCAACGCACCACACAGGGTTGCCGTATCACCTTGAGGGATTTTGTACCATATTTTTTGGAGTATAAGACACACCTTAGTTTTTGGGGAGGAAAATAAGAAAAAAGCTGATTGGCAGGTGGATTGGCATCCCGGAATACCCCAATCAGCTGTTCCCAAAGGTGAATTTTAGCAACAGGTTCCTTGGTTGTGAACTCTGTGCCTTGCTTTTTTTTCTGTCTCTGAAAGCCTCCAAAACAGAGCTTTAGAAAAAAAGCCGCTGAAGCTCAGTTTGGGGCTTTTTTTCTGAAGCGCCAACCTCCGTTTCTGATGCTTTTTTCAGCCTCTAAAACCTCCGTTTGAGAAGCTGGGCGGGGCTACATTAGGAGTATAAGACGCACCCAGATTTTCACCCTCTTTTTTGGGGGAAAAATGTGCATCTTATACTCCAAAAAATACGGTATGTACGGTAGATATGTGTTGGTAGCCCTCAACTTACAACAAAATTAGATTCCCGATTGTTGTTACGGTCTGTGATTGCTAATTGGGTTCTAAGTAAAATCCTATTCTTTCAAATAGGTATTTTTCCCCCCTGAAAACTGTCTAAAATAGCAATAGCACTTAGACTTATATACCGCTTCACAGTGATTTACAGCCCTCTCTAAGCAGTTTACAGAGTCAGCATATTGCCCCCAACAATCTGGGTCCTCATTTTACCAACCTCGAAAGGCTGGAAGGCTGAGTCTATCTTGCAAATCATGGTCATGTGTTCACAAGACGCTACAACTGGATGTAAAGGTGAGACAGTTGCTTGAAATGTGGTCATGGCACTGTATGTGCATGGGGGGGGAGGGGCACAACATTTTATGACAGTCAGAAGTGTTTTACTGTAAAACATCCATTACAGGTCTATCATAATTTCGGAAAGTCGAGAAATGTGTGTGTGTTTGTGTGTTTGTGTGTAAAATATATAAATGAAAGGTGGTATAGAAAGGACGAGCATGAGGATAAGAGGATGGGAGAAGAGCAGGGCAAGTTAATTTTACAACGATCTCTTGAGCCATTAGCCATCTCTTCCTGGCCACCTTTTCTGTTGGATCTGAAAATATTCCTCTCTCTTTGCAATACGGAGAGCCTCCCTCTCTTCCGAAGTGGATTCATAGCTATAGTAGCGCAACAAGAAGGGCCAAACTTCACCACGGATTGAGACATCGATCCCACCAAAGAAAATAGCCTAGGGAGAGAAGAAGAATGAGAACCTCGTTCAGAGAAAAGTGTCAGCCGTTTCTGAAATGGGAGCTCTTTTTACTCTGCCTGACAAGAGCTCCCTTGATTCAGGAGCCCACAATCTGCATATACTGGGAGGGAAAGCAGAGCCCTCCCGTTTCCCAGGGGAGATACAAATCAAGCTCATTTCAATGTCAATAAGTCCCCTGGAGGGCCCGTACAATTAACGCATCATTCTCACGTCATAGCTTAATCCCCAATCTTGGAAACCGTACACTTGGACCCAGCCTTGCACAGATATTCCACCACCTCCTATTTATTCGAAGCCAAACAGTTTTGAGCGTTTTCTTGGGGCCTGAGGAGAGAGGCACAAGCACCCGTGGCAATAGGTACAGATCCTCCTAACTGATACAGCAGTGACCAACAATGGCTTAGCAGCAATCTGATTTAGGAAGGAGGCTCTGTGTGTGTGTGTGTGTGTGTGTGTGTGTGTGTGTGTGTGTGTGTGTGTGTGTTTTCTGCTGTACTTAACTAGCTCCTTCCCTCTTGCCAGGATTAGGCCCAAACCAGGGACAATGGGCAGAATTCCTTAAACTGCGGAGTCTGGCAGAGAGAGCTTCTCTGTTGAAACCCGCAGAGCAAAACATGCCACAGTTGAGTCGCTTCTCACCTTCCTCAGCTTGTACTCTTCTTCGACTTGTCCAGCCTTGTTTAAATGACGAAGCCACCCAGAGACATCTAAGCGCTTATAAGCATTCTCCTCCGGGTGGGTCTCAGAGGAGGGGAGCTTGGGACGGCGAATGGAGAACTGCATGCAGGTCTTCATGTCGGTGAGCTGCTAATTGGAAACAAAAAAGGAAAGAGAAGGCTCGTGTCATGACTGCATCGGCCTTAGGTCTCCAGCTCATCTTGATACCATTCCTGGAAAAACAGCCAATGACCCAACCGCTGGAAACTAGGGGAAAGCCACTGGCCTGGAGGAATTAAGGTTCTGAGTCCCCTTAAAACTGCTTTGCGGTTGCCTTCCTTTCTCACCCCTCCTTGTCCAAGATCAGAGTTCACCCAGCTTGCAGCCATATCTTGAGTCTGCCCAGGAATGCATGTAATAAATTACATCTGATTGGCCACATACAAAAGCCCTGCTGTTAGGGAAGAGTGAAGCAGCGGTGCCAGGCTCTCTGAGGACGCTTGCCATTCCAGGGCAAAAACTGCAGCTGACATTTAATTTAAAAATCAAAAGGTTGCTCCACACAAATGCAAGCCCCTGTGGCACTATAATGAGAGGAAAGCAGCAGGAGAAATGTGTGTTGGGGGGAGGAGGTAGGGAATTTAGAAACCCTGTTTCTAACAAGCATCTCTGGTACCTTTAAACACATAATTAAGACCTTTGCAAAGTCTTTGTGCCAATTAAAGGAAGATATGGCAGTGGGTCTTGTCAAAACAGGATTGGAATGGACTGTAAAGAGCCACAGAATGAACAATTTCCAGAAGGGGCAGCTGTGCCATTTTGCTTCAACAATGAGTTTTGTAGCATATTAATGACTAATTTATTATAGTATAAGCTTTCATGAAGTACATCCGCTGGCATCAGCATACATCTAATGTTCAACACCGTGAGGGGAGTGGGAGTTGAGGGACTTCTGGGGACAAATGGAAGTTTGTGGAGCTGACACTGCAGTGAATGAAAAACTAGTGAGGAGGATCAGCTCTTCGTTATTCCTCTCTGGACAAGATGATGACTTGAAATGGCCCACAAATGATCTAAATTGTTACACCTTGCAAGGAGATTGCAAGACAGCAATCTTCGGTGGATTTAGAGCTCTGGGAAACAAGGGAATAATCTTGATAAAAGCGGGGTCAGCTTTGAAAGGACTCTGGGGTCACATATTTCCTTTTCTAATCACTTTCTGAAATGGATTGTTAATTGTTTTTCAGCTTTTAGGAACTTTTGGATTAACATGTTTTACAGCACTGAATGAGTTTCCTCCAAACCTTAGCTAAAGAAGCTTTAAATACAACTTTAAGGACTGGAAAAAAAAATTGGAGGGGGGAATAAATACAAAAGGATGATTAAAACTTTGATTTTATAAAGTTTTAGAAAGTTACAAATGGACTAAAGTCTAAAGGTCCAGATAAATTTTAAATGAGGTTATGGGAGCATCCTTCCTGTGGGAAAAAACTTTTGTATTGAATTATTTTGTTAAAACTGTAAAATAAGGCTTTAAAAATTGGATACTATATAGAACCCCTTTCATGGATTACTGCCTTGTCGTGGCGAAGGGGCTCAATGAAGCTATGAGCTATGCCGTGCAGGGACACCCAAGACGGACAGGTCATAACAGAGAGTTCTGACAAAACGTAATCCACTGGAGAAGGAAATGGAAACCCACTCCAGTATCTTTGCCATGAAAACCCCATGGACAGTACAAAATGGAAAAAAGATATGATGCTGGAAGATGAGCCCCTCAGGTCGGAAGGTGTCCAATATGCTACTGGGGAAGAGCGGAGGGCTAGTACTAGTAGTGCCAGAAAGAATGAAGCGACTGGGCCAAAGCCGAAAGGACACTCAGCTGTGGATGTATCTGGTGGTGAAAGGAAAGTCCGATGCTGTAAAGATTTTCTCTCCATAGGAACCTGGAATGTAAGATCCATGAATCAAGGCAAGCTGGATGTGGTCAAACAAGAGATGACAAGACTGAACATCGACATCTTAGGAATCAGCGAACTAAAGTGGACAGGAATGGGCGAATTTATTTCAGATGACTATCAGGTATACTACTGTGGGAAAGAATCCCTCAGAAGAAATGGAGTGGCCTTCATAATCAATAAAAAAGTAGGAAAAGCAATACTGGGATACAATCCACAAAATGACAGAATGAGCTCAGTCCGAATCCAAGGCAAACCATTCAATATCAGAGTAGTCCAAGTCTATGCCCCAACCACGCGTGCTGAAGAAGATGAAATTGACCGGTTCTATGAAGCCCTACAGCACCTGATAGAATTAACACCAAAAAATGATGTCCTTATCATCATGGGAGATTGGAATGCTAAAGTAGGAAGCCAAAACATAACTGGAATAACAGGCAAGTATGGCCTTGGAGTACAAAATGAAGCAGGGCACAGGCTGATAGAATTCTGTCAAGATAATACAATGGTCATAGCAAACACTCTTTTCCAACAACCTAAGAGACGACTCTACACATGGACATCACCAGATGGTCAACACAGAAATCAGATTGACTATGTGCTCTGCAGCCAAAGATGGAGGAGCTCTATACAGTCAGTAAAAACAAGACCAGGAGCTGATTGTGGCTCAGATCGTGAGCTTTTTCTTGCAAAATTTAGGCTTAAACTAAAGAAAGTAGGGAAAAACCCCAGGCCATTCAGGTATGAACTAAATCATATCCCTGATGAATATACAGTAGAGGTGACAAATAGATTTAAAGAATTAGATCTGATAGACAGAGTGCCTGATGAACTATGGACGGAGGTTCACAACATTGTACAAGAGGTAGCAACTAAAACCAGTCCAAAGAAAAAGAAATGCAAGAAAGCAAAATGGCTGTCTGAGGAAGCTTTGCAAATAGCTGAGGAAAGAAGGGAAGCGAAAGGCAAGGGAGAAAGAGAAAGATACACCCAGTTGAATGCAGAATTCCAGAGAATAGCTAGAAGAGATAAGAATGCATTCTTAAATGAACAGTGCAAAGAAATAGAAGAAAACAACAGAATAGGGAGGACCAGAGATCTATTCAAGAAAACTGGCGATATGAAGGGAACATTTCATGCAAAGATGGGCATGATAAAGGACCAACGTGGCAGGGACCTAACAGAGGCAGAAGAGATTAAGAAGAGGTGGCAAAATTACACAGAAGAACTATACAAGAATGAGCTTAACATCCCTTATAACCACAATGGGGTGGTCACTAACCTTGAGCCAGACATCCTAGAATGTGAAGTCAAATGGGCCTTAGGAAATCTGAACAACAACAAAGCTAGTGAAGGAGACAGTATTCCAGCTGAGCTATTCAAAATCTTAAAAGACAACGCAGTAAAAGTGCTACACCCAATTTGCCAGCAAATTTGGAAAACTCAGCAGTGGCCGCAGGATTGGAAAAGGTCAGTTTACATTCCAATTCCAAAGAAAGGCAATGCCAAAGAATGTTCAAACTATCGCACCATTGCACTCATTTCACATGCTAGTAAGGTCATGCTTAAAATCCTACAAGTTAGGCTCCAGCAGTATGTGGATCGAGAACTATCAGAAGTACAGGCAGGATTTTGTAGAGGCAGAGGAACTAGAGATCAAATTGCCAACATACACTGGATCATGGAGAAAGCTAGGGAGTTCCAGAAAAACATCTACTTCTGCTTCATTGACTATCCTAAAGCCTTTGATTGTGTGGATCACAACAAATTGTGGCAAGTTCTTAAAGAGATGGGCATACCAGACCATCTTATTTGTCTCTTGAGAAACCTGTATGCGGGTCAAGAAGCAACAGTGAGAACGGGACACGGAACCGCTGATTGGTTCAAAATTGGGAAAGGAGTCCGGCAAGGCTGTATACTATCACCCTGCCTATTTAAGTTATATGCAGAGCACATCATGAGAAAGGCGGGGCTAGATGAATCAAAAGTTGGAATTAAGATTGCCAGGAGAAATATCAACAACCTCAGATATGCAGATGATACCACTCTAATGGCAGAAAGCGAAGAGGAACTAAAGAGCCTCTTGATGCGGGTGAAGGAGGAGAGTGCAAAAGTTGGCTTGAAACTCAACATTAAGAAAACTAAAATCATGGCATCCGGCCCTCTCAATTCCTGGCAGATAGATAGTGAAGAAATGGAGGTAGTGACAGATTTTATTTTCCTAGGCTCCAAGATCACCGCAGATGGGGACTGCAGCCAAGAAATTAAAAAACGCTTGCTCCTGGGGTGGAAAGCTATGGCAAATCTAGACAGTGTACTAAAAAGCAGAGACATCACCCTGCCAACAAAAGTGCGTATAGTCAAGGCTATGGTATTCCCAGTTGCAATGTGTGGCTGTGAAGGTTGGACCATAAGAAAGGCTGAGCGCCAAAGAATTGAGGCCTTTGAACTCTGGTGCTGGAGAAGACTCCTGCGAGTCCCTTGGACTGCAAGGCGAACAAACAAGTCAGTCCTAGAGGAGATCAACCCTGACTGCTCTTTAGAAGGCCAGATCCTGAAGATGAAACTGAAATACTTTGGCCACCTAATGAGAAAGAAGGACTCACTGGAGAAGAGCCTAATGCTGGGAAAGATTGAGGGCAAAAGAAGAAAGGGACGACAGAGAATGAGGTGGCTGGATGGAGTCACTGAAGCAGTAGGCATGAGTTTAAATGGACTCCAGAGAATGGTAGAGGACAGGAAGGCCTGGAGGAACGTTGTCCATGGGGTCGCGATGGGTCCGACACAACTTCGCAACTAACAGCAACAACATAGAACTGGAAAGAGCTGAAGATTACAACTAAAGGAGAACAGTCAAATTTGATTTACAGATAGTCCTCAACCTATCGCCATTTGTTTAGTGACTATTCAGTATTTACAGTGGTGCTGAAAAAAAATGACTAGCAACTGGTCCTTGCACTTATAAGCTTCATGATGTTCCCATGATCACAATGATCATGATTTGGCCACTTAGTAACCCGCATGTATTTATGATGGTTGCAGAGTCCCAGGCTTATGTGATTGCTATTTGCAACCTTCCCAGTTGGCATGTGCATCTGGCAAGCAAAGTTAATAGAGGAAGCCAGATTCGCTTCATGATTTTGTGATTTGCTTAATAACCGTGGAAAAGAAGAAAGTAAAATGAGGTGTAGTCACAACTCATTTAATGACTACATTGCTTGGCAACAGCAGTTCCAATTCCAATTGCTGTTGTTAGTTGAGGACTACCTGAACAAATATAGAATGAGGCAAAATGTTTTAACATTGGACCTACTGAAGGATAGTTTTGAAAAATGGACCCAGAAATTAATCTTAATAGTGTCGGCCTCTATAGACAGATTGTGTCTCAAAGATGTAATGGGAATAAATTCTTCCCCACAAGATTGAGACTGATTTGAAACTGGATTTAAAAATTACAGGCTAAAAGAATGATATGGCAAAAGATGTTATACTGGACATGCAAAGGAAAAAACAACAACAAACAAGTCAAGAGAGGATAATTTTCCTACATTGGATTTATGAAGAGGCATGTTAAAGCTGTGAAGAATGTTATATGAAGGGACAAGGAAAAATGAAATCATAGTTCTAGAACATTTTGAAGAGCCTAAAGATCAAAAGAGTTAGAAACAAAGGGTTAGGAAGGAATATAAAGTTGGTTTAGTTGATCCAGGTTAAAAATAGATTATGTTGTTTTCTCTGATAAGCCTTAATGGCCTTTTGCTGACATCGCTATTAAAATGACAGAGCTTTAAGGATTTGGCTATAGATAAGGAGATATCAGAAGAATATATTGTTGTATTTAAGAAAAGGTGATACATTATTAAAATTGTAATTGTAACTTTTTATGCTTTTTTTCTTTACTACTGTATTTTCTTATTTTTTTCTTTTTCTTCTATTTTTCTTTCAATTTATTCTCTTTTTTTTCTTTTCTGAATCTTCTTTTAAAAGTTTGTATTAGTTTTTAATTGTTGTCAATTGTAACCTTTAAAATAAATTACTATTAAAAAAAAGACCTCGTGCGCAGTAAACATGCTGATACATCGTAGACAGGAATTCAAATCCCTCCCCCCCTCATCCCAAGGATGCATGTTTTTCATCTCTCCTCACATCAAGCAAAATGGAAAAGACAAATGATTGCTTGTGCTGCTGTGCCCATGTTTATATATAGCCAACCTGTCATGCCCAATCACTGAGAGCAAATGGAACTAGGCTCAAATCTTCAACATCCAATAAAGCGTTCTAAGCCCCCCCTGCCCACCCCCTTCCTAGCCTTCTTTGGCATGTCTCTAGGCATGCCAAAATACAGTAATCCTGCCAGCTTACTCCAGTTATGTAAGGTGTTCTCTTTCTAGCCCAATTTTAGAAGAAAGGAGCATTTTGGATGCCTCCATTATATCTAAAAGGAAGCCAGGAAGTGCTGCTGTTCTCCAGTATAAGAAAGAACTAGCTGCGCTTTCTGAGTTTACAAACCCAGCCAATTATCCAGAGGCTTATGTCAGAAAGAAGGAGGGAATCTACTGAAGTTGATTGCCATCAGGTGAATTGATGGTTTTCCTGCACCCCTCTGCCTGCTCTAGCCTAACTTACCTGGTCTTTGAGATGCGTCTCTGTGCAATACTTCCATTGCTGAAACACTTCGGAGAGTTTATCCAGGCCACCATGGTGAAAGTGAAAAATCTTATACTGACTCTCCCGGCTAGCAACCACCAGCTGTCCGCTGGTGCAGGCCTCATCACTGAAGGAATAGGTACAGAGAGAGATGCAGGAGAGAGTCAGCAAAATTATTAGCCAAGTGCCTTGTGCTTTGAGACAGACTGTATTGTGTGCATGTTACAATTTCTGCAGTGCACCAACAATACTGAGAGAGGATTTTACTATGTTAACTGTGTGCATTTTTTGTAGGTTTAAAAACACACCAAAAATGTAAACATAGATGGTAACAGGTAACGACCATGTGAAAAGGCCATGATAAGAAAGAAGGGTTTTGCTAATAGAAGAGTAAAATTAATCAGTCGATCTTATTTATCTGACAAGGCCCAAAACCAAGTGACAAGCATAATCTACACTTGACATAGAATAAAAAAAATAAGTACAATATTTAATAAATATTATAACAGTCTTTAAACCCAAGTTCATTGATTTGTTATTCAAAGCCTTTTTTTTAATAGTCATAATTAAAAATCTGGCTGCTACCACTGTAATTTTAGGACTTTCATCAACAAGTAGAATTTTTACATGCTCAGAAGTATTTCCTCCTGGTTTAGATTTCAAATAAATAATTTCTACCCTTCCATCATCCCCGCCATCAGAACTGATGAAGCTTCTTGGATGAGAAGTAAAATGTTTTCTTCTTCTTCCTCAAGGAGGAAAAAACAGTCCAGTTGCCTTTTGAAGAAGACGAAAAAAGCACCTTTGAGACAACTATGACTTGGATGACTGGGGAATCTCCACAGAATTCCTGCTGAAAACTTTTACGAAATTCACAATACAATAAAATATGTTCTAAAACCATTACAGACAACACATTTAATCTGGTTTTTAAACTGCTACCACAAGCTAATGTTTGAGAAAGAAAATGGATGCTACTACCTGTCCAGCCCAGTCAGAAGCTTGGGTCCAAAGTAGTTCCTTCCTATTACACACACACACACACACACACACACACACACAAACACAAATCTCTTCCAAGGCCTTTCCTCATTCACCCGCTTGTTTTATCATCATTTCCCTGTGGAATGTGCCAGCAAGGCCTGAAACAGCAAATTTCCTTGAGAACTCCAAACCGCAATCAAAATGAATTATGGAAATAATCTGACCTTACTTTGCATAATATATTCTGAGCACACACTTTGATTCTAGCCCCCCCTCCCGGGGTTAGACGTTGCTTTTCATTTTCTCCCCTGCAGAGCACACACGGCTCTGATTATGAACCAGCATAGCCAAATTGTAGCTTGTGAGGTCTTGAAGAATCAGGGCATGCCACACACTTCTTGGTACCCAAGGAAGGGCCTGGCCTCCATCTGGTAGTACTTACCAGATTGTTTATGGCAATCAACCTGAGCCTTGGTATGCTCAGCAAATCCTACCAACATGGATCTGGGCAAAAGAACTGAGGGAGTAGCTGCCAAGGTCAGTTTGCTTCTCCCTTAAACTCCTCTTGGCAAGGCATAAATAATTATCATGCTAGACAGATCTACAAGCGAGATAACAGGTGGATCCAAAGGATGATTGGATAGAAAATTACTCCTTTTAACTTTAAGCTTTCTTAGGTTAATGGTGGATAAGGAAGAATCTTGTGACAGTGAAACCACTGGATCCTGTGACTCATCAAATACCCAGCTTTGTTGGGAAAGAATGCAACATGTTTCCAGCCCTCATGTTTTAACATGTCATCAATGTGAATGATGATAATACAACTAAATAATAATAGTCGGAGATCAAGGGAGTGGAAAAAGAGAGAAAAATTAACTTGCTTGATAAGTTCAACATTATAATTTTTGAAGTTTATATAATTATATTTTTTTTCAAATCTGAACTTTATGTGGATATGTATTTAAGAACAGCAGAAGAATCCTGTAGTATGAAAAACATCTTCATATTTGTTTCCTGAAACTAGCACACCAATATTGTTAATTACCTGAAAATAATAAAAAGGTCAAGTATTTCAGTTCTCCCTGCTTTTAAATGAAAATATTTCACCTTCTCATAGATTGCATTGGTTCTGGTTGTTATGGACCTGTCTTCTTTGTTTGTTTGTTTATATTTCACACCTTTTAACTGCCCATTTGCTTGGGAGAAGGGCTGGGGCTGGTTTACACCAGGGGTCTCCAACCTTGGCAACTTTAAGACTTGTGGATTTCAACTCCCAGAGTTCCTCAGCTGGCTGAAGAACTCTGGGAGTTGAAGTCCACAAGTCTTAAAGTTGCCAAGGTTGGAGACCCCTGATTTACACGGCTTGCCTAGATCATGTCAACCTTATCTAGTCAAATGCACAGTCACTAGAGATCAAAGCAAAAGGGGAAAAGGATGACAGAGAAAGGAGGAAGGGGCAGCGCTATAAATCTATATGAAATATTTAGGGCAAAGAGACCACCAAAACCTGTAGACAGAAAGGCAAGAAACTAACCCCACAGTTGGGAAACAGAATGGACTGTATTGTTCCCAATTCTCAGCCATACTCATTAAGTAACAGCTAAGGTATATGGCCTATCACGGTGATGGTGAACCTTTTCGGCACCGAGTGCCCAAACTTGAACGCACGCGCTCACGTGCATGCATGCACACTTGCCAGCTGGTCTTCATGCATATGTGCCGGTCAACTGGTCTTCATGCGTGTCGGAGAGCCGGAAACCTGAAGACCAGTTGGCCAGCACATGCATGCGCACTGACCAGCTGGTTTTCAGGTTTCTGGCAAAGGTCTTTGGGTTTCTGGCACTCCAGCCCCTGCGAAGACCAGCTGGCCAGTGGGCATGCGGGTGCCAAAAACCCGAAGAGCAGCTGGCGACGGTGCGTGTGCCCACAGAGTGTGCCACCTCTGGCACGCGTGCCATATATTTGCCATCACGGGCCTATCACTTACCAAAATAATTTTGCCCATTTGGCACCCTCTGATGCATTGAACTACAATTTCAAAAATTATCTCTTTGAACCTAAAGAATTTGGGGGACTTTTGTTCAGCATAACTGAGGGGACACATTAAGAGAAACATGGCAAAACACATCCTAAATTTAAAACAGCACATACTATATATTATTTAGGAAAATTATCAGGAAGTTATTTTCTTGTGCATTCAGACAAATCAGCCATCAATAGAGACATAGAAATAAACAATATTTGCACACCATTTTGCAACCCAGACCAGTCTTTCTTGGTCACTTATTCAAAATACATAAGTACACAGGGTATATGTAGTTGGAAAGCCAGCAGATGAGTATAGATAACATCATCAAGGAACCATGATATTGGTTTTAACCCATGTGGCAGCATGAAATCTTTTTAAGCAATGGTCTCCAAAAGAAAAGTCAAGAATGAAAACTCATTCTGGTTTTGTTGTGATATCACTTGCTTAAGTAACAGGGCGATGCCTGTCATGTCTGGACATAGTGAAATCTTACCTGAAAAAAAGGCGAAGAGATCTCATCTGTCCCAAGTCAACTCTGAAGACCCCACAGATCTGTTCCAAGGCAAAGACCTTCTGTTGCTCATCCCATCTGGAGGCCTGGACCTGCCCATTATTCTCCTGGAACTGGGAACTGGGGTCAAGGCTTGAACTGGAACTGGTTGAGCGAGTCATGTGGCTTTCACATGGGTCTCTACACCAAATGTAGAAATGGACAAATAAAAGAAAGGAGGTGGTGTGAGGCAGATCACTACTAATTGCAAGAAGCACTGGTACAATTGAAAGGTGAATGGAGGAAATCCAGGTGGACTCCATTTTGCTACAAAGCCTGTTCTATTATCCTGGCTAGTAACTTCAACCTAAATTCACCAGGAACATGCACGCATGCAGTTACACATACATATATATCTACTTATATGGAAAAATACCCCTGGAAACTTGGAAACAAAATTATCTAACCCTACCTGAATCATTAAATTTTATTTGAGTAGATAAAAACTTCCAAGTTGTAAAGTAAATGTAAATATGGAAACTATACAGCTTAGTTCATTGCTACTGCATGTTGAACACTGCTAATTCCACAAATGAACTTTTGCTATTTATTTCTCAACATTCTCTTTCCAACCCCAAATCAATAAGCTACTCTGTTCGGTAAATATCTTTTCAAATAGATGAGGATTTAGTTCAGACTGAAATAAAGAGTTACAAGGACAGAATAAAAAACAGTGGATGTCTCAACTACCTTTGCAAAGTTGGGAGCAAGAGACATGAAAAAGAGTGTAATTTCATTTCATTTCTTAATTGTGAATGGACAGGAGAATTTCAGTTTGTTCCATTTCTGCCAAGGGGTTAGTGGGCAAGTTTGGGTAAGCTTCCCAGTTATAGCAAAAGCTGCATTTTATAAAAGTGGCAATTTCTGAAAAAAGATTTTCCTGGTTGCCTTTTACACAAGATGAGCGAAACACAAATCTAATAAATAGATAATCTCCCAACAAAGAAAAAAACAGTGCAGCTTTGGGCAGAAATATGAGCCAACTGAAAGAAATACAACAAAAATGCATTTTGGATAAAATAGATGGATAAGAGAGGAATCTTTCAAGGAAACCCACTAATAAATTTATTGTTTGTCATTGTGTTGATTCCTCCATCAACAATACCAAACAGGCCAAGCCATGGCTATCAAACCTCAAAAACATCTGCAAGGCTATCCCATCTCCTTTACATGGATTATCTGAAGTAGTATGGCAAAACACTTTCTGAAATAGAATTGTTGCTCAACACTCAATACAGCCAAGTTATTGCAAAGGAGCTTGAACTTAATAAGTGTGCTACTCTTACCATCAACATGGGAAAAATTGTGGGAATGAAGACTAAAAGTTAATACATTATGAGAACGAAGATCATAGTATCCAAACTCAGTGGAAAAAATGCCATCAACAACTGGACAATTTCTGTCATTAGATACACAGCTGGAATAGTGGACTGGACTCAATCAGAACTAAAAGACCTGGATAGGAAGATCAGAAAAATGATAATGAATCATATTCCTTCATCCACACAGCAATGTTGACAGATTTTACTTACTAAGGCGCATAAAATGGTATGGAATGTTGCAAATACATCTGACAGTTGAAGAAGAAGAAAAGGCATTGGAAGAATATCTGAAGTGCAATGAAGATGAAACTAGTGAAGGCTTATTGAGTACTGAAAAGACCAAACTGGACTATAAGTAAGACCAAATGAAGAATAGAAAAGTGACATGGTAAGGCAAAGTATCACACAGCCACTAGCAGATAACAAGATCTGGTAATGGTTTGAAGCAGGAAAGTTAAAAAAAAAAATAGAGCGACTAATTCTGGCCACATAAGGCCAAGCCTTGAGGATAAATGCATGCTTAGTCTGACAGCAATAGATAGCAAATGCCCTCTCTGCAAAAAAGTTCAAGAAACACTGGACCATATAGTTTAGCTGCTGCAAGAAGATTGCCCAGACTGACTTCAAACAATAAAATGAGAAAATAGCCACTATGCATGGGATATATCTGCAAGAAATACTATTGCTATAAGGAGGAACTACTAGTGGGACCACAAAATAGACAAAGTAATAGAAAATTAAGATGCCAAAGAGCTCTGGGATTTTAGAATTCAACTAGACAAGCATGTGCTGCGTAATTCCCCAGACTTAACAACTTTTGATAAGATAACAAAGTCTGGACAGTGCATGTTGTAGTATCTAGAGGCAGAAAGAACTGAAAAAAATTACAAAATACAAAGACCTGCAAATAGAAGTAGAATGACTATGACAAAAGAAAGCAAACATAGTACCAATACTTGAATGTGCCTTGGGTGCAACCCCCAAACTGCTGGAGCATCACTGGCATTGACAAAATTACCATCTGTCAATTGTAAAAAGCAGCTTTACTTGGAATCACAGTGGTACTTTTAAGTGCATCAAACAACAATACCTACCTATCCCAGGACTTTGGGAAATAAAAATGCCAATTCCCATCTAAACAACTGTCTCTATGTGACAACCATAATTGTTTAATAACTTTTTGTGCCCTTATTGTACATCACCCAGAGTCACATGTTGTGTGATAGGTAGCTATATAAATTTAGTAAATAAATTATGCTGAACAGTTCTTATACTACTTTCCCAGACAACAACACACACATACACACCAAGTTGCCACATTGTTATTTTTCCTATTTTTGCATCAAGGAAGATATCTGGAAAATATAGTGGCATCCTTGCTTATTTAAGCATTTCTTAGCACATTCTCTTCCTAGCAAAAGCTTTGTGAAGCACACAAAGAATCCCCGAACAGCCATTATTGTTCAATTGTCTTAATTATGTCAGCAGATGCTAAGCTGCCAGAGAATTTGCATTCACTTTTACCAAGAAATAGCAGTAACCCTGTTTATGTGTGGCCTGCATTGATTTTCATCGGGCTTCTGAAAGAACAGCCACAACTGCAACTCACAAATGTTCCACTGTCCCCATGCCTTTTAGAAAGGAAGATTGAAAACAATCTACTTCTCAACGTCTCTCCAATTTAACTCTATGAAAATCTGGGACATGTCGACCTTTTGAGAAGCCATCTTAAAAATCAGAAAAGCTTCTAGCTTTTGTCTGTCATATCCCTGAAAGATGCAATTCAGGAAATACTTTTGGCTATTCCTTGTTGTAGCAATTTAAAATACCAGACGGCCATTTTCCCTTGGAGCTACTATATCATATTTGGGGTACAAGAAATGTTGCTACAATTAACAAAACAGAAGAGACTGGAATGAACAAGAAGGGTCAAAAAAACTATTTAAGAACAAAATTCTGCTGCTGTAGCTCCAAAACAGAGCAGAGTTTAAGTTTCAGAAATCTGTCCATTCTCTCCCCTGTAAAATGCTAGTCCTCTTCCCGAAGAAAAATAAGAAAACCAGTAGTGCGCTGGGAAATCAGTGAATCTGAAACTGTGACCTCCAGGATCTGGAAAAGGCCAATCTATTTGAGCAATCTGAAAGGGCTCTCTTGCAAAATGATGGATTGCAAAACAAGGGAAGGAGAAAATATAAAAGCAGCTCCCTGAAAGGTCAGTTTATGCAATGTTTTCTAATCCGCTTATTGAACAATGCAGGTGCTGAATGCTGAAGAAATCACACACTCAGCATGCCAGTGTGAACCTTCCTAACCTGACAATAATGCTCCCTGAGCAGGGGCCACATGAGGCCATTGGAAGAGCCTTATTTTTAGCATTCCCCAGCAGCTGGGGTCCCTTAGGCATTCTCCATAGTCAGCTGGAAGACCGCATTGTTCACAGAGCCCTTGGGAGAAGACCAAGTTCACCACTGCAGCCAGAAACCAGAACTCTGTATACACAGCTCCACAGTGCAGCCACACTATTAGACACAGAAGTTGATGCCCAATGTCCGCCAATGTGAGCTCTTTTCATTGAAATCAAGCTAATTTGGACTTTAAGTGACATGGTCTTATTTCTGGCAGATTTCAAGCTCCTGATTTTAGGGGCCACTCATGACGCTGCCCGTTTCCCATAACCAGGACAGAACTCATGTCTTTCTGTTCTATAGAACAGGGGTCTCCAACCTTGGCATCTTTAAGCCTGGCGGACTTCAACTCCCAGAATTCCCCAGCCGGCAAAGTTGAAGTCCGCCAGGCTTTTAAAGATGCCAAGGTTGGAGATCCCTGCTATAGAAGGAGTTCCCTCTACTCCTAAACCTACCTGCACCTCACAGCACTACAATCAGGGGAACAAAAACAGAAATCTATCTACATGCTCTGCTACTAAAACTCTCGTTGTTATAAGGTTTAAATGGGTGAAATGGTACACCCTAGGGCACCATTTCTGAAGGAAGTGCAGGTAATCCCTGACTTACAACAGTTCAGTTAGTGACTGTTTTCAAAGTTACAATGGCTCTGAAAAAAGTGACTTGTGACAATTTTTCCACACGTAGGAACCACATGGTCATGTGATTAGAACTTGTACGCTTGGCTATTGATTCATATTTATGGCCATAGCAGTGTCCCGGGGTCATGTGCACAGCTTTTGCGACCGTCTGACAAGCAAAGTCAATGGGGAAGCCAGATTTACTTAACAATTGTGTTACTAATTTAACACTGCAATGATTCACTTAACAAGTGTGACTAGAAAGGTCTTAATATGGGGCAAAACTCACTTAACAAATATCTCACTTAACAACATAGATTTTGGGCTCAATTGTGACCATAAGTCAAGGACAGCCTGTATCTCAAAGTGGGAAAACTTTCAGAATGTGTTCAAAAGCCATGACCCATGATTCCTGAGGGAATTAAATGTGGGGAAGCTACTGGCTGCTGCAGTCATGTGGTTTTCATTTTCAAAAATTCTGTGACAATTTATCAGCCAGGCTTGCAGTGCTTTGCTCCCTTCCCCACCCAGCAGCAGCCACTTAGCTGGAAAGGGGAAGAGAAGGGACTGAGAAAGATAATGAGAGACTGACAGGGAGCGAGGGAAATTTCTAATGCCCTCTGCCAGTTTCCTTCAACTCACTGGGGAGGTTGGCAGGAAAACGGAAGTTGTTCCCACTGCTTTTTTGCCAATCTGTGGTCATTCTGATTCTGTGTTTAGGTAAGGAAATATCTCTTAAAATGATGACCTGTCAGACTTTGCCTAGTGAGAGATAAATCCAGCCTTATACAGTAATTCAAGTACATATGGTGCTGCATCATGACTACACTATACCTAAATACTATTTATGTTTAGTCTAAACAGCATTTTTCTTCCTGCAAAGACCTGGGATAGGCCTCTTGAGCTGTAGATGAATGAAATCACTCTCTGCTGAAGTTTTGTGAGAAACATTACCCTTCCTTACATTCCTCAATCCCTTCCTTATATTCCTCAGGCTGGAATAAATGGCCAAGAATTATGGTGCTATGGAGCTTGGAAAAGACAGAACACTTCTTTCCTGTAGCTGGCATACAATGTCATTTTTACAATGACAGTATTACATAAAAGCGGGCCAGAATACAGGTAGCTCTCGAGTTACAAGGATTCGTTTAGTAACTGTTCAAAAGTTACCACAGCACTGAAAAAAGCAACTTATGACCAGTTCTTTATTAGGTGATTCACTTAATAACCATGGCAAAAAAAATCAGACGTGATTCAATTAACAACTACATTGCTTAGCAATGGAAATTCTGGACCTAATTGTGGCCCTAAGTAAAGGACTACCTGTATTAATTCCTTGTGGTCCAAAGAGGAAGAAACAATTTAAAATGCTATTCCAGACAGGTTGTGGGAAAAGGCCATCTTTGTATGAAGGATCCCACTTGTTCTACAAACACTCCATATTTTCTATTATTGTCAAGCAGATCAATTAAAGATTTCTTGACTGTATTTGAAAATGTGTTAATCTTGGTTAGTTTCACAGGCTCACTTGCATTGTAGTACTGTTTCTTCTGGGGGCTAGATATTATCAGCTTACAATACCACAAAAAATAAAAAATAAAATAAAATAAAATAATAGTAAATAGTAAAGTAAAAAAATAAAATAAAATAAAAGCAATTTCTGGCAGACAGCCTTGGCAAACCAAAGACCATAAGGCCATAAGGAGCGGGCAGTATTTGAATGACTGAACAATGGCAACAATATTAAATGAGGTGCCTGCTATCTGAATAACCTGCTGACCTATAATATATGTATATAGAAAATGTAAAAAAGAACAGTGCATGCAGTATCTGCCATTCGCCTTGCTAGTCCAATTAACTCATTTGGATTTTATGAAGAATTCAAAAATCATTCAGAAGCTTGCTTACTAGCTAAGGATCCTCTAGAGCAGGGGTCAGGAATGATAACCCTTTTATGACTTCTGGACTTCAACTCCCAGAATTCATGAGCTAGCATGGCTGGCTCAGGAATTCTGGGAGTTGAAGTCCACAAGTCATAATGGGGGTCATCGTTACCCACTCTGCTCTAGAGATTATCTGTTTGTTTGTTTGTTTGTTTGATTATCATAGCCACTCATAAGTCCACTGGAGTTGGGTAGGCATTATATTTAAATAAAAAAAATAAATAATCTTACACAAGTGACTCTGGATGGCTTATAAGATTAAAATAGACAAACCCACCACATATAACAATGCCCTCCCATGTCACCACTTACCATCAAAGCTCATCATGACCCATTTGTTGATATGCACTATTTATATCCACATAATCGAGAACTTGTTCATATTATGATACACATTCAGAAAACGATTACACAAGACAGTTTTATGTACAGTCGGAATAAAGCACTGTATTTAAATTCTGCCTGGCACCATGGTGGACATTCCTATACCTCACCCTTTTTGACAATGAAAAGGATTTACTATGGTAATCCAGGTCATGATGCTCTTATTGCTGCTAACTCATTAAAACAAGAGTACACAACTTTCATGCACTCTGTCTATTTGTTCAGCCAAAATAAACATTATGATTGGCTGCAGATCCTATGCAGATCTGCTGACCTTTCTGGGATTTTGAAAGTGCCACAAACAAAGAAAGGAGGAAAGGAGAAGGAGGAAAATTCTATAACTATAATACCCAGATAATACAGAGAAGTTTCAGTGTCATTTTTTTTAGGCAAAACAGTTAAGGAACAAAACGAAAAGGAACCAAGCATACCTAATCCAGACCACAAATACAATTAGAATTTTAATGATTTCAAACATTTCCAGTCATTCAAATCAACAAAACAAGGTAAACTAAGTTAATTCATCCTTTTCATGAATTATTAACCTTTAGACCAGGGGCCCCCTACCCGTACCCCTAAGCCGTGGACAGCTACTGGTCTGTGATCTGTTAGGAACTGGGCCGCGCAAGCAACGGGCGAGCAAACAAAACTTCATCTGTACATACGTGGGATCTAAGTTGCACGCAACACACATAAACACACACATCATATAGAAGAACTGTCTTCTATGAAACTGGTCCCTGGTGCCAGAAAGATTGGGGACCGCTGCTTTAGACTACTTTTCCAACTGATATTATAGAGACAAGCATGGCCAATCGTAGCCCTTGGATGTCTTTGTGGATCTATACCCAGAATCCTTAAGACCCAGCTCACTGAAATTTGCCTGCAAATCTCTGAAAAACTGTATGACTTCTGCTATCCTCCCCCCCAAAATTTAAGGAAAGAAAAGTTCTCAGCATCTGAAAGGATCAATGCATGTCTTGGGGAATTTAAAAAATCCTAACTCCTCCCAAAATAGAAAAAAAAATCAGAAAATTCTACCTCTGACATTCTTACAGAAATCGATACATCACTGTTTGCCCTCTTCTTCTTTCTAAGGATCCCAGATGCTGAAAATGTTACAGGAAAAGAAAAGCTTTTGCATGCAACAAGGTTGCCAACCCTCTCTAAAGTGGAAGCAGTATGCTCCGTCCCATAATTGGGTAGACCAGGTTGCCCTGATAGACTGGTCTTGCTGGAAAAAACACATAGCCATCTCTAAAATTCACAATGGTTTGAAGACAGATGAAACTTCAGGTAAGTCATATAATAATAATATTTTTATTGCTTGCTGTGGTAGGAAAAGGCAGAGATCCTGGCAACTTTCCGAGGCAGGAACCATTCCTCTTCCTTACTATCTCACCAGCTCCTGGAACACCAGCAGAACATTTGTGATGTTGCCCCTAAGATCAAGATGCTGTGTTGTTTTTCTTTCTGTTAAATTTATAAGAAGCAGCATCAGTACTGGTTCAAATTTGTGTATCATTTTAATACGAGGATTTTTTTTTGTCTTCTCCTCCTTTCAATTTCAAAGTTTAACTGCAGAAATTACAAATAGTAACTGAAAAATAAAATTGCCTGGAATCTTCCTTGAAATACAGCCAATGGCACACCTCCCTGTGGACTGACGGGTAATTGGGTGTGGTGTATCAATATCCTTTTGTAATACTACAGTATACCAATTTCAGAAGGCTCCTTCTGTGCTCTCTTGCCTCAGGGCCCTTTCTCTTAGCAGCCACATCAAATGGGAAGTTCATCAAAGCATCCCCATCTTTGGTACATCCTTCTTCCCTAAGCGGTGTGTGGCAATATGCCTGCATTTTGATGTCACACATTTATATACAGTTCAGGAAAATCTGGATTGTCCTGATAGTCTGTAATCAACTAGAAATGGGAAGTTAGATAGCTCTGAAAAAAACTGAACCAGACATCTCTAGGCTGGAACCTGATGTCATTCTAATCTTTAAAAAGTCTGGCTTAATCAATCTCTTCTTGCGAGTGGAAGTGGAAGAGCCAATCATATTTCCAACTCTGGCTTATAAGGCCAGAAAAAAAACGGATCCAAGTTAGGCTGCCACAATAAATAATAAATAGAGATTCTGTGGTTCTGTGGCAGGGGGGACTAAGCAAAAGCAGTCAAGCAATTCAAGAAGCAGAAATGGTGACCTTTTTTGATGAATACTAAAAAGTCTGGCTTAAAGTCATATGCAAACATAGACTGGACCAACTATTTCTTATTTGAGATGGGATTTTATTATCAATCACTTTGAATATGTAAACAAAACATGAAAAAGGGTAAAATAATATAATAAAAATTAATACATCAGGGATTTTAAAGTGTCACAGCGATTATAGCTTTTTAAAATATCATTATGAAGATACATATGTGTTATACATATTAAGGGACTAAAAAACATTACTTGAATGTAAGCTAAAATGAGTCACAAAATCCATGGCCACAAAATAAATCACTGAATTGAACTTACAGCTTAGTAACTTCAGCCCATATGATTAAAAATAGATTCTGATTTAAATATTGCTGATTTAACCATTTCAACTTGAAAGGCAAAAGACATATTTTAGAGTACCATTGCTGCATAAATGTGTATATACTGCTTTCCAGGAGAAAACAGATTCAAGTCTTTGCCCCAAAATGTTTAGAACCTGATATTTAATCAATGATCTATAGAAGAAGAGTACAGGTAGCGCAAAATTTATGTTGCCAGGCAAGATATTTGTTAAGTGAGTTTTCCCCCATTTACCTTTCTTGCCACAGTTGTTAAGTGAATCACTGCAGTCATTAAGTCAATAACACAGTTGTTAAGTGAATCCAGTTTCCCCACTTACTTTGCTTGTCAGAAGGTCACAAAAGATGATCACATGACCCCAGGACACCACAACCATCATAAATATGAACCAGTTGCCAAGTGTCCGAATTTTGATCATTTGAACATGGGGAAAATGCAACCTGTTGTAATCTTGAACAGTCAATAAATGAACGGTTGTAAGTCAAGGACCACTATAATTTGGGTGTATGCAGTAAGGGCGTTTTACTTCCAAGGACACTTGGCTGGACTAGGAGGTGGAAAAAAATACCCCAGAAGAGAGCAATGGAAAAACCTCTTCAATATGAATGGATAGAAAACTATATTACCAGATGTACCCCGGTAATCTCCAGAAGTCAGAGATGACTTGGGATATCCTCCTTTTTTCATCTCCCCGCCCCATTTTTTTCAGAAATGAACCCAGATGCATCTGAAAAGGAGAATGGAAGCATGGTCTATTACTGTCTCTTCTCCTATCACTAACCAAATACATGCCTTTCTTCTGAAGAAGCATTGAAGCTCAAGAAGGCCAGCAGAGATTAGCCCCTCCTCCCTCCTGCACAAATACATGCACGCGCACACACACGCGCACACACACGCACACAATGTGACCATTTCCCCCTAGCCAGTGGCACTAAACACTATTTAAGTAGCTAATTAACTTTCTGGGCTAGAAAAGCTTCTGTAATTGCGTTTCTTTCACCTTTATAGCTCCCCTCCCTCAAGGGAGCTAGAGCTGTCCTCTGGCATTTGTTCTGCTCCTTCCTACCACTCAGGCACAACTTCTACCTTGACAGCAGCCTGCCAATCACGAGCTGCAGAGGTCGCTGGGGACTAAATTAGGAAGACGCTTGTGATGGACAAATCCGCCTAGCTATGCACAAAGACAGTGCAAAAAGAAAATATGCTTACAAGTAATTTCTACATTACATTAGAACGTGGCTTCAACAGCCCCCATCAGAGCCAAAGATTTCTCAATCGTTGATTCCTTTTTCTTTTATAAAGTAGATGGCAGACATGTTCAAAACTTAAGACCGTTTATGTTTTGTTTGCACTGGGATCTGCTCCTCATCAAACTGAGGGAGGGGAAGGGCATAGAAAATATACAGTAAGTACTTTGATATCTGAAACCGTTACAGTCGTTTTTGGTTCCAAGGTCCTACATTAAACACTTTGTATCTAACCTTAATCGCTCGGTGCAACACTGCATATGTTCAGACACAGGCATAGACCAGGAACCAGAAGGTTTTACTTTTGGGGATGACACAAGTGTCATGATCCTCAGTATTCTGACCCAGGTTTAAGCGTTTCAAGATTCTCGCTTCAAGCACACCTACGCCCACAATAACTGGGGCTCTACATTTTGGGTGACACAGGTCTTTCATGACAGACTTTAAGAATAAAATTGAAGAGTCCAAAATCTCTTGTCTTATTTTATTAAAAGAGAGTGCCTACTGCAACTCTGGTCAAGCATAATGACACAGTTGTGCAAAATAAGGAAGGGGAGGGAGGGGGAGGCAACAGCAGCAGCTGTTGTGGCATCCTAATTTCTCTCTAGATTAAAAATGAGAGGAGTCAGGGAAACAATACAAAAGAGCAATTTTACAGGAAACCACTTAACTAGGGTGAAGGTTTTCCCCCCCCACTTCCATCTATTGGGTCATTCCAATGGTCACACTGCATAGAAACCTTCAGCACCTTCTCTGTCCTGGCCACCCCCTTCCCGAGATTTTGGACTACACTGCCTATCATCCACAGTAAAAAAAAACCTATGATGCTGGTTTGATATGAAAGACGCTATAGTCCAACACATTTGGCTATCACCAAATTAAGGACACTCTTCAATATCGAAGAAATGGAATGCAGCATTTGCTTCTATGAGGATATATATCAAGTTACTGCTAAACAAAGGGAAAAGTCCTTATGATTGCGTTTTTAAAAAAAATTATGGACAACTTCTGCCAATACAACAGAATCCGGAAATGACATTGTACATTTTTCTTCCCTATCTCCTAAAGATACATTCTTGTGGTCCAGCAGATACCTTCTCCTAAAGATACCTTCTGTGGTCCAGAAATGGAAGAAAAGCAGTTACTTTGCTTAATTCATGCTATACACTACATATTTTTTAGTAATTATTAACAACTTAAGGGTCCTCTAAATTGAAACATCACCACCCTAAACCTAATATTCGGTTCTGCAACCCAACAAGAAAAACACAGACTTCAGAGGATAATTAGAACTGCAGAAAAAATAATTGCTACCAACCTGCCTTCCATTGAGGACCTGTATACTGCACGAATCAAGAAGAGGGCCGTGAAAATATTTACAGATCCCTCACATCCTGGACATAAACTGTTTCAACTCCTACCCTCAAAACGCACTGCACACCAGAACAACTAGACACAAGAACAGTTTTTTCCCGAAGGCCATCACTCTGCTAAACAAATAATTCCATCAACACTGTCAAACTATTTACTGAATCTGCACTACTATTAATCTTCTCATAGTTCCCATCACCAATCTCTTTCCATTTATGACTGTATGACTATAACTTGTTGCTGGCAATCCTTATGATTTATATTGATATATTGACCATCAATTGTGTTGTAAATGTTGTACCTTTATGAACGTATCTTTTCTTTTATGTACACTGAGAGCATATGCACCAAGACAAATTCCTTGTGTGTCCAATCACACTTGGCCAATAAAAATTCTATTCTATATACAAGTTCCATAATGTACCCAATGAAAAGCATCTGCTTGGTACAAAATAGAAGTTAAGACTGAAAGTATTAATCTGTTGAGAAATGATCATTTAATCTGTTTTATTCAGTCAAATGCATCTATGTATATCCGAATATAGATGTTGCTTTGCGTCAGAGGAAAGAGAGAGAGAGAGGGAGGGAGGGAGATTGAGATTAAAAATATTACCTAAACAGGTAAGGTATATTTTGGTAAATCTATAGAAAGGATTTTCTGAACATTTCTGTGGTACAATTGTATCATGGCGACAGGTTTGGTCGTTTCATACTTATGAATAAACAGGCTCACACCACCCTAAGCAGCTTAACACAGCTAACCATTGAGGGAAAAGCCTGGGCATGAACCTGGCCTTCCTTTTAAAACAAGGCAAGTACTGCAAAAGCTCAATGATATATCTTTATGTTCGGGAGAGAAAAGTGGTTTTTACGTTTGTTAATCAATCAGTGGATGTGTATAAACTCCCCCCACCCCCACCCCCAATCCTAGAGTTGGAAAATGTGATTTCTTAGTGCAGCATGAAGACAAATGTTTACCTTCCAAATGGACAAGTCTGGAAAAAGAGAGCTTTCTTAGTAGTGTTTATTTTTATTTTTGAAAAAAGAATCAATGGGTCATTTTGCTATGCTTTCCCTGCTGCCCTTCTCCCCATCCCTCCATGCAAAAGTAAAAGTCAACGCTCATTATGCTAATTACAATCAAGCCATCAGAAACCGAAGTCACTGGAAATCCCTGAAGATCCATTTTGTTTGGAGATGCTTGGCATTTAGCAGCGAATCTCTCAAAAGGTCTTTTGCCTGGCAAATTAAAGCAACGGCACTAAGGCCAATTCTGCAGAGACTTCTATCACTTGCTCAGCCAATGCCATCCAAAGAGATTGGCATTCCTGTTCAAGCCTACTAGAATAAGACACACAGTGTTTCCCAAGCAGAAAGAGGAATAAAAATGAGGAATGCAGGATACTGATGGTATTTTCAAAAGCTGGATTCAGGGAACAAGCCAGTTTTTGCTTACAGTACAAGCACTGCCAGACAGAGGATCTCTTTTTAACCTCTGAATGTGGATTACACTTCCTACAATACCAGTAATTCTCTGCCTGGTGCTTTCCAAACATCCCATATTAGGTCAGCCTTGCCCAAAGCACTGTCCCCCCCACCCCCATATGTATTGCTTACATTTCCCATCATCCTTAATTGCATCTGGAGGATGGCTTATTCTGTCTAAAGATATTGTGGCAATAGGGCAAGAGTGGAGATTTTGAGTCAAATATCCCTTTGGGAATAAGGCAGCAGAGAAATTGAAGGAGATAAATAAGTAAGTAGATTTTGCATTGTGAAAGGAGGGTTGTTTTTTTTTTAAAATGAACTGAAGTAGCACAGGAAATTATGTTACAATTGAAGGCTTAGAAAACAGCCATTCGTCCTGAAAATAGGAAATGAGTCGGAATGATCAGCCAGGATATTTGGTAAGTCTAATTATTTATTAATTAAGAAAATGTAAAAAGGGCCAAAATATGCATAAGGATACATAAGGCAAGGGCACTGATAAATATTGCTATTGGTCAGTACAAGTAAGTCCTCAATTTACAACCACAATAGGGATCAGAAAATTCATTGTTATGTAGTTGTTAGGTGAAATATCATATGACTGCACCTGATTTTTTGTCATGGTTGTTAAGTGAGGTATGTGACCATGAGTTGCAAACTTCTGCCGACTTCCTCAACAACCTTGCTTGCCAGAAGCCAACTGGGAAGGTCACAAATGCCGATCATGTGCCTGCAGAATGCTGCAACAGACATAAGTGCAAGTCAGTTGCCAAGTGCCTGGATCACAATCATGTAACTGTGGACATGTGACAGTCATAAAGTGTGAGGGCCATTTGTAACTAACTTTTTCAGTGATGTTGTAACCTTGAACAGTCATTCAATGAATGGTTGTTAAACAAGAAGTAGCTTTTTTTGTTCCGTAAGGTCATATTAATTGGAAGATCAGAGAAACTGAAAGAGGCAACAATCTATGGGTGGTAGTTTAGCCATTACAAAGTTGCAACAATGAATATCCTGAGTAGTAGTTGTTGTTCAGTCGCTAAGTCATGTCTGATTCTTCATGACCGCATGGACCATAGCATGCCAGGTTCCTGCGTCCTCCACTATCTTCTGGAGCTTGCCTAACCATCTCATCCTCTGATATTGCCTTCTCCTTTTGCCTTCAATCATTCCCAACATCAGCACCTTTTGTAATGAGTCCTCTCTTCTCATTAGGTGGCCAAAGTATTTCAGCTTCAGTATCTGCCCTTCCAAAGAATTCACGAGCAGAGGCAAGGGGTAAAGAAGAACAAGAAATGCCATTTAAAGGACACAAGGATACAAAGGAATTTCCAAGATTATGAGGGAATTTTATCATTCAAAGAGAGCAGACTGATTGAATGAATTTGAAAAGCCATGCAGCTGAGACAAGGAAGAGGTGCTTCCATCCCCATTAGACCCTTAAACCCATAATGGAGATAATTTCTTCACCCTACAGATTCCTGCCAATAGCCCAGACGATAGTTTGACCAAATTTGAATTGTTAGTCCAATTTACACGGCAGCTTTAGAGCAATTGTATTTCTCCCGTCGTAACAGAGTTCTTTCAGTACTACCGATAGGCTGGTCTAAAGCTGTTGCCGTGCCAGGCCTGGACCTGATTTTCTTGATGTGTACATAATCTAGTCTTCTCTTTATACTTGTCTTTTCCTCCACCCTTAAGGTGGAATCCTCTGCTGGTTTATCCAGGCTTCTTACTGATTTCCTCTGTTAATTGCAGCTCAGCAGGGAAAGGAATAGAAAATACCATCAGTTTCCCTGTTGTTCAACCAAGGTCAAATATCCTGTCAGGAAGAAGTAGGAGCAAAGGAAAGGCAGAAATGAAACTTAATAAGTAAATTAATAAAATTCCTGTCTTCTAACCGCTTACAAACCCTGCTGATAGGCACTAATTCTTAAAGGCTCAAGATGCTATTAAATATATTAGTAATTCATTTTTCTTTTTGTCCTGATCCCCTCAAAGGCCAAGCCTCTAAAAGATTGTGCATCTGTCAGTCAGGACAACTCTATGAAAAATCAGGCTGATATCCTAGAGTTAGTAGCACCAATCACTGCCCCACAACGAGCCATCAAATGAGCTACCATGCAGCCTCATTCTTTCTGTGGATGCAGAGGTCTTCATAAACTGTGTCAGATATCAAGGAGGGACAAATATTTAGCACATGGTTACGTTACATCAACCAGCACATTTTCTTGCTTCCCCCCACCCCATGTCTTCTCTTTAAAGTGCACTTAGTTACTCATGTGGTTATTTAATCTTCAGTGAGCTTCCCAGGCTGATCAGTAAAATACCCAGGTAACTGTTTCCTAAGTGATTTCTTACCACAGCATTTGTAGGTAACCACTAACTAAACCAGCTGTCTTCATTAATCACCCTCATTGGACCTGTACAGGCCTGCACAGCAGAGATGGAACCACTCAAGAGGCTTCCTGAAATTTTGGATAAGATGCAGAGAGAGGATATGGGATCTCCATCAGCGGCGAAATTAGCAGACCATTCAAGTTCTTCGCTGCTGTTCCAAAGCAAGTCACTCATAACAGCTCTCTCTATTACTGTGGCTTATACTTTCTGTTTTTAAAAAAAAAACAAAAAATGTTAGCCTTAGCAAAGGAGTCGGGCTTATTTTGAGGAAGACACCCAGAGCTGGAAGTTCAAAGGGAACAAGGGAAAAAAATCCCAGATGGCAAACCAGAATCTGGAAGAATCTGCCTAATTGCTTACATATAGCACTTGTAAATTAAATTAAAGGGTGTGTGATTGGATTCCAGTTATATGTCAAAGCCAACTTGACTTGTGAATTTATCTAGTTGTGTTTCCACTTGGAAACCACTTCTGGATGTTATACTTAAAAACTGGTGGGGGGGGGGATGAAAATTTCATTGTATGCTTTGATGATTAGAATGATTTTGATGTTTTAGAAATGGCTTGAAACATTTAGAAATGTAAATCGAAAGATTGAGGCTATAACATTTTTTGTAAAATTGTCGGAAGTCACTTTTTTCTGTTCTTTTGTTTTTTCTCTTTCTAATCTTCTTAATGTTTGTTTGCATTTGTATTTTAACCTAGGGCAATAACTTGGAGTTAGAGCAGATTGACCTTATTTAATTCCATCGTCGCAAAATCTCTATGCAGAAATGCCTTGAATATTCCTTAAACTATATACCCCAGTTTAACAGAAACTAAATCAAAACTAATATAGACAAAGAAGGAATTGGCTGTTCTGAAAGAGAAAATAATGAGAGTCTGAACTGCCAAATAGGGAGGAAAGATAGCTAATATATTTAGATGTTGTTACAAAGCCAAATGTAATAAACTGAATGACAAAAAAAGAACAGTTGCCCTGGCACCATTGAATACTTCTATTAAATAATTAATAGCCTACACCATTCTCTTTTTCTTCAGGCATAGATCCATAACTTTCTTACAAGATTTTACATTAGAGTCCATGGCACACAGAGACAAATTGGCAATACTAACAGGAACAAACACAGAGAAAGGATCTTTAATCACCCTGTCCCTCATCCCACAAATGCTGAGTTTATTTCTTTCCAATGATATCAGTAATCAGATGAACTGGATTATTTAACCTCTAAATTCTTGAATGTCAGTTTTCTACACACAGATATTCCTGCCAAGCGAGGCATTCTAGGCCCTCTTACAAACATTGCCCTGTATGTCACTAAACTATATCAAGAATTGTCAACCTGTAGGCCACATACAACCCGCAAACCCTCAGGATCCCATTCTTTAGATTTGACAGCAAAAGGGAGGCGCATGTAGTTTCCACCAATTTTCTTCAGGAAACCAAGGAAATTAAACTTTCACATATGCAAAATTCATCTAGAACACTTTTTTTTTTTTGGAGAAATCATCCCCACTCAGTTGTATGACATCATGCCATCAACACCCTTCTGCACAATTCTAAAAAGGTCAGCACCCTGCCAGGCTAAAATAGTGTAGCTCAAGAATAATGGGGTCCCATACAATCTGCCATGCACTCCCAACAAGATCCCATATGTTCTCACAGAAATTATAAATGCTTCCTACTTACTTTAAAATAAAACAATTGCTTCAACCCTAAGGGCTAGAAACTTGTGTCTTTTTAGATGCACAAACAGTGAAAGCAGCGAAGGAATCTGATGCAGCCATCCAATTTTGTGCTGTGCAAATTGATGACATGCAAATTTCTAGACCCCCTGCAATGAGTCTCCATTAAAATGCACATACATCATGCTTTGAAAGCTTTCATGTTTAGACCATCTATTATCCAAGCTTCTATGGTATCCTATGGGAGAAAAGGAAACCAGGGGATTTTGCATTGTCCTCTGTTTGAAGGCACAGACACACTCCGGCTCTCTCAATCATCCTTTCTCCTAGGACAGGAGGTCAGAGGCCATGTCCCGAGAGAAGAATATCTTAGCCAACCACAGCACTGCAAGAAGGCTCTTGAATCAGCAAATTTGTTTAAGCATCAGAAGCCAGTTTTATCCTATAGTCTTCCTGCAGAAAATAGGAGGTAGAGATATTGAGACTAGCTACTTATGAGGAGAGACACAGAGAAGGCAAGAATGGCCATCAGCAACTGGACCTTCCAAACTGGAAAAAGTTTGGATCTATCTATCTATCTATCTATCTATCTATCTATCTATCTATCTATCTATCTATCTATCTATCCATCTATCCCATCTTCTAGACTCTTCTGAAGCAAAGCAGAAGGTTCGGACAATCCCCAGATATTTGTCATTTTAATGTAGATACCAGCTTCTTTCACCAGTCAGAGTTGTCCTAAGAAAAGTGTGCCATCTACTGGACTGATGAACAAGTTACCTCTTTCAAGAGCCCGGCAAAACAATTACACATGATATTTTAGAAGGTAGGAAATAATGTCACCAATGGTGACATTTTTAAACGTTATTAAACGTCTTTAATAAAGAGGTCAAGGGAAATCATGGAAAACAACTTAAGTTCATCAACATTCTAAAAACTTAATGGAGCACAACGGCAATATTAATATTTTACCTCCTTTATTTGCATTTTAAGAAAACTGGATATTCCCAGATCTACACGAAGACATCCAGAGGAAATCTTTCTGAGGAAAGGGGATATTCTGAGGTTAAATAAAGCCTGAGAACAGTTGTTCAAATACATTATATACGTCATGCAAATTCACAATGGATCTAAGTCATGAGTATAGAAAAATTCAGGTTAGCAATTTAAGAAAGAACAGAGCAAACCCACAAGGCCAAAATAACAGATTCAAGAAATTTCCACACTTTTAAAAGAATTTAAGAAAGACTGTTACCTCTACAAGTTGTGTTTACAAGACGGCCCTGTAAAATCACCGTATGGCAAATTATGG
Organism: Ahaetulla prasina; assembly: GCF_028640845.1. Lineage (NCBI taxonomy): Eukaryota > Metazoa > Chordata > Lepidosauria > Squamata > Colubridae > Ahaetulla > Ahaetulla prasina. The sequence goes on from NC_080540.1 coordinate 136,353,873, forward strand.
CTCGCTGTCCTGTCAAGAGTGTGGTCTTATCTATGAAGCGACTCCAAATGTTTGGGACTAACTGCCATAATCTCCAGCCAGAATGGCAAAAGGAGACACTGGACTGGGAAGTTGTTCTAGAGAAAGGAATGGTTAGGTGCTAAGTACTGCATTGTATTGATAACTGAGTTAATTTGTTCTAAAATAATTGTCCATTATTTTATCTTTTTTTAAAACTTACTTGCCAATGAAGAAGATGGAAAATTCACAGCCCAACAAATGTGGCTAAACCACAATTTCCATAAACCGAAGCACCCTAGTCAATTCTTAAGATCATGCAGTTCAACATCTGGAGAGTTAGGGGTTCTTTATGCTTGCTACAGAACACTGAAAAAATCAGTTGTAAATCCAATTCAAAATTAGTACAGTAATTGAAATGAAGAGAATGTATAAATAAACTTGCCTTGATCATATTATTTTTGACCTTTTTATGAAAATTATCTTGCTTCCTCTTGAGATATTGGTAATTAGCCTAGATAAATTTCCCTATCCTATGGTAAAGGAAACCTGCAATTTGCATTGCTCTGAAGAGTGAAAATGTTAGTCTCTTATCTTTCCTTGTCTTCTGAATTTCCTAAGTCAAGACATAACTTTTTCTATCTGGCACCTTTATTTGTGTTTGATGTCCATTTTGGTGCTAAGAGACACAGCCACTGATGCAATGATGATACTGAGACAAACAAGAATTTTGAGATCTAGAGACGACTTCCGGTATCCAGCGGCAACGGACGTCTGGAAGGCTTCTCCTGCCTCCAGCGCCCGAATCCGGCCGCCGCCGAGGCCCTCAGGGGCCAGGTGTTCCGAAAAGGACACCTGCCGCACGGACGGCTCGCCAGGGGTCTCCCAGCCGACATACAGGACTGTGGGGACCGATGCTGGCGCGTCCTAGGCTCGGCGGGGTTCGGAGGCCACAGGCCGCGGCCATTATTTTGGTCGTCGCCTGGGCGCTGTGCCCAGTGACACCGGGCATTGGATTTATAACTGCAGCAGCCTGGTGGTGAACAGGGCACGGAGAAGAATTGAGGAGGAGAAGGAAGGGAATATCGGTAAACGTGAGTGGAGTGCCCGGAGTGCGGGGGTTTTCTCCCCTGCGGTTGGAAGGAGCACGAGTTATTCTGGAGAGAGGAGAACTTAAAATAAGAAGATTACCGGTTTTGTGGAGCTCTGGAGAGAAGAGGTGATGGAGAAATTTAGGAGGGAAGGTTTGAGGCCCCTCCTTCTGGGGAACAGTGGTGGCGCCCAGCTTCCGCCTTCACTATGAGAATTTTGATGACATCACTTCCCTTGACTTCCTGGTTGACTAACTGTACTCTGGACTCGTTGCTCCTGTGAGTGCCCCTGGTGGATCCGGAGGAAATTACAAGGATACTGTGCCTGCCTGAGGATTTTGTATTTTTTTTCCTTAATGGCAAAAGGTCAGAGACCAACTGCTGGAGAGATGGAGAGAATTTTGGAAAAGTTATCTAATATGGACAAGAAATTGATGAAATAAGAGCAGAAATTGTGACTATCCAAAAGGATTTAAAGGATACTCAACAAGTTTCAGCAGAAAACAAGCAGAAAGTGGAAGGTTTGAGGGTGAGATGCGGGCAGTGCAGAAAAGAGAGGAGACGACAGGCAATGCTGTGCTTGACCACAGATGGATAAAATGTCTTATTTCCTTAGGTTTCAAAATTTGGAAGAAGTGGACCAAGAAGACTTGAGAGATGTTGTGACTAAATTGTTGGGAGAATTTCTTGGGAGAGGTGTTGATTTCATGAATTGGGATGTGGATCGAGTTTATAGAGTTAATTCGCAATATGCACGCACGCATGCAGTTCCCAGAGAGGTTCATGTCAAATTTGTGAGAAGAGAGACGAGATGAAATTCTTAGAAAACATAGGAGTGGGGCACTGATTTACAGGGGCAGGGAGATAGCCATTCTGAGGCAGATTCCCAGACAGGTACGTGAAAAAGAAAGAAATATTATTTTTGTCAAGCAAATTGTACCAGAAGGAGTGGGCTTCAGATGGCTGATGCCAGAGGGATTGATGATTTTCCGGGAGGGCATTACGAAAAAATCAGTACAATTGCGGAGGCTACGGCCTATGTGGAGGAACACAAAGCCTTCCTGGAATCAGATGACCCAGGAATTGAAGAAGGGGAGGTTATAGATCATGGGGCTGAAGCGGCTGCCGCTGTTGCGGCCCTGGAGTTGGGTCAGGCTGAACCCAGAGTTCTGAGATCCAAAACTAGGAAGTGATAAAGATATTTGGGATTGTGTTGGTTTTCCTTATTCTCTTTTGTACGATATTCTGTTTATTCTTGACTCTTCTTTATTACGTATTTAAAATTTGCAAACTTAGCTACTTCGTGTCACCTGCTTGCCTTATGGCTGTTGTATGTGTTAAAAAATTTGAGTAAAATTCTTATTTTAGATAAGAAAAATGAAAATTTACCATACCTGATATGTATTTGTATAAACCTTTTTTGACTAATAAAAACTTTTTGAATAAAAAAAAAAAAAAAAAAAGAATTTTGAGATCTTAAAAACCTACTTTGCTTCTTCTTTTTACTCTAGAACAATCATGTACAGCCCACAGGCCACATGAAATCCTGGACAGCTAGTGGTGTGGTCCCACAAGATAATAAAAATTAAACAATAAAGTTTGTTATTTATATACATTAACTATATTATGTATTTTATATATAATATAGCCCAAAACAATTCCTTTTCATTTAATATGTCCCAAGCAAGCCAAAAGATTGGACAACCATGCTCTAGAACAGGGGTTCCCAGCCCCTGGTCGGTGGACCTGTACCAGGCTGCAGCATGTCAAAAAACAGGCCCCACAAACAAATGAAGTCCCATCTGTGAGATGCAGGCAGCACATGAAATCATGCCCCCTTTGGTCTGTGGAAAACCCCCTCTCCACTGAACCAGTCCCTGGTGCCCAAAAGATTAAAGCAACCACTGCATCAGGTTATATTTATAAAATAATAAATTATTGCACAAAACCAGACTCCAAACCATTGACCTCGCCCATTCAGAAAGACTCTGGGATCACAAATGGAGTACTACATCTTGTCACCAGCCACAGCTTGCCAATATATGCCTTAAGCACAAATTGTATTTCTGCTGCCGCTGCGATATACATTTCAGCCCTCAGATGACAAAAGATATGCAGACAATGAAAGGTTTACACAATATTACATTGCAAAAAGAGGGCATAGCCAGAAAAAGAGCAAAATTTAAGAACAATTTGAACAAATACCCGCCTCTTCTGTCATGTTCAAAATAATTCAGAAGCAATTTTTGAAGGGACAATTGGAGGCCCACACACAAGGCCATTAAAGAGAGTTGGAATTCATGTGTCACGTGCGTATCAGATTAGGACACTGAATCCTGTCATACATATCTATAATTCTGATGGAAGAATGCTGGCACCAGGCCCCTCGGGTTATTACTGCAGAAAGTCCCACATTATTTGCCCCTCTCCCATATAGCAAAAATAACAGCAACCAAAGAGAGTTGACATAAGCACTCCTCATTTTATGATAGATTGAAGTATTCACATATTACCATAATGGATTTATAAAGCAAGGCTAGGCTTAATGTTCCCTCTATATGGAGGTTCATTCCTTCTTGTCCCTACTTCCTTTCTTTAGTAAGCATGTCTATTAAGGAAAGGCTATAAATTATACTGCCTTATTCAGGAGAATAGGCAGGGAGTGGGAAGGGCTTACAAATAAGAGGAGGAAGAACAACCTTCCCCGTGGTTTTGTGATCCATGTTTTATTGTAAACTGCTTAGCAAGCTTTGGCTTTTTTGGGTGACCTAAAACAATAAATGAATACATCTGGAGGGCAACTATCTTTTAGATGACCTAAGAGACCATGTGGGAGAAGACTGAACAAAATCGAAAGAGCAAAGTTAACAGAGAGAGATGCAAAAAATGGGACAAAATAGATCTTGCTGAGGTCCAATTATTATTACTATTAAGGTCCAGAAATCCTGGTCACATTGGTGACCTCCTCTGACTTGATTTAAGATCAATTTTTATACTGGTTTGCTATTAATAAAATGAGAAGTCAACCACAATTATCATCTATGCTGCAGTTTATGTTAACAATCCACTGAAAACTGTCACTGCTTCCTTGTGATGGGAACTCAGGTATATGTAAAGAGAAGTCACATGAAAAAGAGCACAGCTAAAATAATCCTCCTGCCTTTTAAATGTTTATCCTATCCATCACATTCCTCTGACATTTCCTGGTTTTGATCTCAGTTCCTTGAAGGGTATCAGTGACTCTCTTCTACTCCTTTTTTCCCCTCCTTCCCCTAATAGACAAATATCAGCCCTGGCAAAGCACAAACAGCTGCTCAACATATAAAAGAGGCAATATTTAAAACATGAATCAAAATGGATAGACACTTAAAATCAAGGTTACACTTCTCAAAGATTCAAGGGTTCATAGTCACCCATATTAGAGGTGGAATAGGGGATAAAGGGCTGGAGATGGATTACACTTGTTCGAAGTATAATTAAAAAACAGAAAGATTGGAAAAGATGCATTTGCTGGTCGACCTACTGATAACAGCACAGAATTCCTTTCAACAACAACAAAAATGTTCCCTTTACTGAATTTATTATTTGTCCTGCAAGTACCGTAACATTATTTATCTGTTTATTTTATACCACCATATTTCTGCAAGGAGTCATTATACCGATTTCTGGCTGAAAGTTGCCATCAGAGTGGATTACAAAATCCGTATGTCTTTAGCTTATGGGCAAGTTAAGGACACAAAAATTCCACAGATAAGGCCGTAAAATGGTCTAGCTGGCTCATCTGTAAGCCAGTTGGAATTCATAAAGCAAAGCAAGGCCTCAATTTGAGACAAAACTGAGTGAAGTAAATACCATATTATTCGCATGTCCGCACCACTTTTTCCCGAACTGCTCTGCCAGTAATTCCGTCTCCTGCTTATTCTGCAGGGAGCCGAGCCAGGCCAACCTCTCAAGTGGATTGGCACAACAACATGATGCAAGACCACAAGTCCTCTTGCTGCAAAGGAAGCAGCCAGCGGGAACCCTCAGATGCTTGCCTACTCCCTTCCCAATACAGGCCCCGAACAAGAAAGCAATTTAATAATGAGAAAGGCGGCAAAAAAAAAACAACCCACAAAAAAGCAAGGATCATGCAAGGATTGCGTCAAGCCAAACTCAAGAGGGGCTGCCTCTGCAGGATAGCATTTTTTAGGCCTACATCAATTCCTGCTCTCTGAATTGATGCCAATGGTTCTGCTAGAAACTACCAATGTAACACTACTGCAGGACTGCCACTGGCTGATCAGTCCAATCAACTGAATACTTGTGACTCTGAATACAATAACTCATTAGCATGTTTTTTTTTAAAAGCAGCCTACCTTTCTTCCAGGTGACATATGCCCAGATTGTGATAGATTCTAAAATACCACCTGCCACCTTGATTTCCATTCAGAAGTGATTTTGGAGCAAGCTATAGAATTACCCGCTGAAAACACCTCTTTTTTTTTTTTTTGCTGAATAGTGCCCCGTTTTTCTCTAAGTTGCTTGCACGCAGCAGCCCTACTTGCTAAAAAAGCACCTTTAGCTACTTAGCTTGCTATTTGCTTTTGTCCAATTTTCTGTTCCACACACATTCACACAAAATTAAAATGAGAAGATGTGCTCACAACCTCACATAAGAAAGATACTCCATATTCATATCCTCTTACTAATCAGGTTTGGTGCAAAAAATGGATCTCCATTCACTTTCGTATGATCCATCTGCATGTGGAGGTAGTCCTCGACTTATGACAATTGACCCCAAAATTTCTGTTGCTAAGTGGGACATTTGTTAAATGAATTTTCTCCGTTTTATGACTTCTCTTGCCACAGCCGAATCACTGCTGATGTTAAAACTGGTAGCACTATTGCTAAGTGAGCCTGGCTTCCACACTGACTTTGATTTTCAAAAGGTTGCAAAAGGGGATTACATGACCCCAGGACACTGTAAGTGTCATAAATATGAGTCAGTTGCCAAGAATCTGAATTTTGATCACCTGACTATCGGGATCCTGAAATTATCATAAGTGTGAAAAATGGTCATAAGTCACCCTTTTCAGTGCCGTTGTAACTTGGAACAGTCACTAAATGAACTGTTGTAAGTCGAGGAGTACCTGTACAAGTAAAAAGGACATGGTGATCAGGAGCTGCTTTTCCCCTTCAGAATTCCCAGGATTATTTTGATTGGTTTGTCATGGTTTGGGAGGCTTACAGGAAACTTCAGCATAAAAAACCATGAAAGTATGTTTAAAAAATGCTTGACAAAATGAATTTGAGAAAAACGAAGCACGGCTAGCATGAAAAGTTTTCAGCTGGAATGGACCGTTTCATGGACTCAGCACTGAGTAGGCAGGAATAGCAGCTGACAGTCCTTCCGGAAGTTTGACCCCAAGTTGGGGATGGCTTGAAAGCAGAGACAGGCAGCATTTTTAAAACTTTAAACCATTTTCTGGGAGGGGAGACTGCTAAGGAAGGGCCTCTGACAAATACAGAAGGAGCAGTGTTGATGTCAGTGAAATTTTTATCCAATTTTTTTAAGTCCGCTTTCCTCCAGTGGTGAAATCTAAATGTCTTTCCTACCGGTTCTTTGGGCATGGCTTGGTGGTCATGGGGGTCATGTGACTGGGTGGGCATGGCTATGTAACCATGTGACTGGGGGATCAAAAGACAGAAACTTACTAACAATGTCCTGCTGGAGCAGGGTTGGACTAGATGACCTCCAGGTCCCTTCCAGCCCTGGATTATCCTCTGAAGCTGCGTCTAGTGCCAGGTTTGTACTCCTTCCTTCCTCTCCTTTTTTCCCCCTTCCTTCCTTCCTTCCTTCCCTCCCTCTCTTCCTCTTTTTTTCTTTTCCTTTCTTTCTTTCTTTCTTTCTTTCTTTCTTTCTTTCTTTCTTTCTTTCTTTCTTTCTTTCTTTCTTTCTTTCTTTCTCTCTCTCTCTCTCTCTCTCTCTCTCTCTCTCTCTCTCAAAAACGAACCCCCACCCCACCCCCCGCATTTTTTGCCTACACCTCCCCATTTTTTACCTAGCAGGCTTCAGCTTTTTTACCTTTTAAAAATCCATTTAAAAGGTTAAAAAAAGCCTCTGACAATCAGACAACTCAGCTGGGATCGTCAGAGCCTTTTTTTAACCTTTTAAAAGCATTTTTTTACAACCTCTTCCACTGAATAGATTGTAAAAAAAATGCTTTTAAAAGTAAAAAAAGGGCTCTGATGATTGATTGCATGGCTCAGCTGGGCATGGGCGGGGGGAGGGGATTTTTGCTACCGGTTCTCCGAACCACCCGCCACCATTGCTTCTAGATGGGCCGATCCAGTCCAAACCGGGAGCATTTCACACCTGCTTTCCTCCCACTGATATGTTAAAACCTACGGAAGCCTAATATACCTATTATATTTTTTAAAAAAAGAAAAACATGCAACCCAATGTGCTGCCCAGTTTTATCAGCATAAGTTTGAGGGCTTCAAGCATCAGGAATCAATAGGGTGTTGGGGGACCCATTCCCAATTTAAAAGGCTAAATGCAATACTTTACACTGAACTTGGACACAAGTGAAATAGATTGCCAAGGACAAGCATAATTGTACAGATCACTTCCAATTAAATTTGGTTTCCTATTTTAAAGACTTAAAAGTTTCCGACTACTTAATTAATTGGGCTTACATGTCACTTCAATCCATAGATTCTGTGCAACTAAATGCTCTATAAAATAATTAGATTAAAAATTTATCAAAAGGAAACACTATAGCTCACTACTGTCCATCTAGTGTATTCCAACCTTAACATGGGGGCAGTTTCCACTAATGTCTCATGTTCCATTCACAAAAGCCCTGAGAACAACTAAGATTTAACCACCTTCAGAAATACCAACAAAGGCAATTTGTGGCAAGCTGTTGTGGGGGAGGTGGGGTATAAAAAAACACTCACCCCTGGAGCCCCTCCCATCAAAACCCAAAACAAGGAGGAAGCACCCATAACATACCCTTTCAGATAGATACTTACCAAAAGGTCAGATCCCATTTGGAACAGACTTTCTTGTAGATAGCCATGTCAAGTCATAGCATATAGTACTTTATAGGTGAAACCAGTGGTGAGCTGCTGCCAGTTGTTAATAAACGGTTCGCCCAGCACTGAAAATGTGAGCGCGCCCACCCGCGGGTCGCAACTATCGGTTTGGTCCGAACTGGCAGCAGCCCCACTCTGGGTGAAACTAGACCCAGAGTTGCTCCTGGAAGCCAATTTTCAAAAGCAGCTCCAAGTACAGGCAGTCCTTGATTTATGACTATAATTGGAACTGGAATTTCTGTTGCTAAGTGATGTAGTTATTGAGTGAGTTACATCCTATTTTATTGCTTTTGCCACAGTTGTTATTAGGTGAATCACACAGTCATTAAGCAAATCCAGCTTCCCCCATTGACTTTGCTTGTCAGAAGGTCACAAATGGTGATAGCTGGGGCACGGCAATCGTTCTAAATATATGCCAGTTACCAAGAGCCTAAATTTTGATTACGTGACCAAGAGGATGTTGCAACAGTCATAAGGGCAAGGACTGATTGTAACTAACTGTTTTCAGTGGTGTCAAAACTTCAAACGGTTGTAAAATGAATGGTCACAAGTTGAAGACTACATGTATAATAAACTACAATATTCCAAAAAGGGGGTTGCTAGAACCAGAATATCAATTGCAAGATTATATATGCAACCTGACTCGAAAATTGTATTATAGGCTATGACAGTTAGAACTACTGAAAGAATCTGTATTTCAAGAGGCAGCAATGAATCTAAGAGCATCTGCAGTTTATGAATCTAATCCTAATACATATCTCTTATAGCTAATATTTTCCCTGAATTTGCTTTACTTGCCCCATCTTCTGGGGCATTGCTGAGAAGTACAAGCAAAACATTATGAGCAAAAAGCCTCCTGTATCACAAGCAAGTTCCTCAGATGTGTAGAACTGGATCGTTTCAAGAGAGCCATACGACTGCCTTGTGGGACATCAGCATAGCTAAACGCTACCCTTCTAAGCACAGGGCCAATTAAGTCTGTCTTTACCAATTCTGACATCTGTGGCTAAAGTCAAGAACACAGAGGAGAGCAGTCTCAAACTAAAAATCCAAATTTGGGGGGGGGGGGCTTAGCACCCCAAGAGACGCACTGCACACCAGAACAACTAGACACAAGGACAGTTTTTTCCCGAATGCCCTCACTCTGCTTAACAACTAATTCCCACAACACTGTCAAATAATTTACTAAGACTGTATTACTATTCTTCTTCTCTTCCTTACTGGTATCTATCTCTTCCCACTTATTACTATAACCATGTTGCTTGTATCTTTTAATTTATATTGTTTTTATTTGTTTTCTAGTACAATTTGATAGCTTATTAGTAACCTTGACTATCACTAAGTGTTGTATCTTTTTATTCTTGATGAATGTATTCTCCTTATGTACACCAATTATATACACCAAAGAAAAATGTCTTGTGTGTCCAATCACACTTGGCCAATAAAGAATTCTACTCTATGAATAGATTTAAATGGAGATACATAGCAGCACTTTCTCCATACACTTGTTTGTCTGTTATTACTATTAGCTTTGGAACAATTTAACCTAAAAGATAATTTGGTACAGGTTTTAAGTTCTGTAACTCAGAAGTTCTGGTTAAAGACTTTTCTAAATTAATTGTGGCTCACGTGGAAAAAAAAAAGAGTACGTGCATAGGAAAAAACATCTTGATTTATAAAATTAAAAGATTACAATCAGAATGAGATGATTATTTTATTGTTTATATCTGTGCAATTACGGTGAGAGCAAAGAGATGCTGACCATTTTAGACACAAATCCTTTGAAATCTTACTAACGTGGTCAACCACAGGAGGGCTTGTTTTGCTGAAAAACAAAAGGAGTAAAGGAGAACAAGCTAAAATGAAGGTTTATTTGTAGAGCACTGGCTACTCTAAGGATGCTAAAGAGGAACACAGATGTGGGGGGAGGGGGGAACAGGGAGGAACAATAACTCGCACTCCCCTTTCTGTCTAGAATAGATAAACCACACACATTATGTATCTCCATGAAAGAGGCCATCTGGGTTTGGGGTGGTGGGAGTGACAAGATGATCAACATATATCTTGAATGATGCAAAGGCCGTGCTGGGTAAACATCTCAAGGATAAATAACCTATGAAACTGGGCAAATTACAATCAAAGCAAACTTCTAAAGAGAGGGAAAAATAAACACTGCTACTGTATATCAAAACAAAAGCTAAGTTATTGATTTTAAAATGGAAGAAATTTAGGCGTAATCAATGACACGTCTCAGCACCTGCATTATTTGGTAGGTATAACTTATTCCTACAACAGGGGAACTTTTAATATGATCCCAAGCTCTGCAAATTAGTAAATTCTGGATGTAAGGAAAACCCTCAAGGTAAAAAGTAGCAATCTGACAGAAGTACAGGAGGTCCTCGACTTACACAGTTCATTTGGTCACTGTTCAAAGTTACAACGGCACTGAAAAAAAGCTACTTACGACCATTTTTCCAAGTTACAGCATCCTCATGATCATATGATCAAAATTCAGATGCTTGGCAACTGATTCATATTTATAACAGTTTCTGTGTCCCAAAATCATGTGATCACCTTTGCTTCTGACAAGCAAAATCAATGCAGAAACCAGATTCACATAACAACTGGGTTACTAACTTATCAGCTGTAGTGATTCACTTAACAACTGAGGCAAGAAAGGTGGTAAAATGAGGCAAAACTCACTTAACAAACATCTCACTTAACAACACAAATTTTGGGCTCAACTGTGGTCATAAGTCGAGGACTACCTATATGCATGTACAAGTTGTCCTTCTCTTGTCCTATTTGTTTAGTGACCATTAGAGCTTACAGTGGCGCTGAAAAAAGTGACTTATGATTGTTTTCACATTTACGACATTCTTGCAGTTTTGTGTGAAAGGGAACAGCATTTTAGATTTTGCATTTGGATGACCTACTTAACCAGTGCTAATGTACAAGCCTGGTTTGGAAGCCTGACATCTCTTGGGCAAAGCCAGAGAAGCAGGTGGAAGTCTCAGGGCACCAGTGCAGTGGGGGTGTGCCTCTTAAACTGCTCATGATTACATGTGATGGCCAGTGCAATCATTTTTAATCTAACCTTGAATGTAATCATTGAATACATGCAGTGCATTTAAATGCACTGCATGTAATAGGTCATTCATATTCATAGGGATATTTTTTTAAAGTCCTTATACTACAAAGAATATTAGTAGGACTTTGGTCTATTCCAGGGGTCTGCAAACTTGGCTCTTTTAAGACTGTGGACTTCAACTCACAGAGTTCTTCAGCCAGCCTCGACTTATGACCACAAGTAACCCCAACATTTCTGTTGTTAAGTGATACTGTTGTGTCTTGCCCACTCTCACAGCAGCCGGGGCCTTCTTATCTGCTCCCGAACACGGAGGAATGTATGCCTCCCGGCCCCAGTCCTGGCTCCATGCCCAGACAAGCTGAAGAGGAGGGGGCACCTCCCGGTCCCAGCCCTGGCTCCATGCCCAAGCAGGCTGCAGAGGAGGGAGCACCCCCCGGCCCCAGCCCTGGCTCCATGCCCAGGCAAACGGAGCAGCTAGACCCCTCCCCCTCCTCCACAGCATGTGAGCCTGAGGAAGGTTTATTTCCAACAGCTGCTGTTTGGAGTGACCCTCGCATCAGAAGACTGGATAGGCGGAGGCAACAGAAGGAAGGGAGGAGCAGGCCTTAATGAGTGCTGAGTCATGGAGCCACACCCCATGGCCTATATAAAGGATCTGCTTTCTGGCAGTCTCTGAGTCAGGCAAAGTCGAACTTATCTTGCTGAAGTCACTTACCGGTCTCCTGCCTGCTCTGAGGACTTTGCTAGGACTTTGGGCAGAGCTGCAGAGGCAAGCCTGATTCGGATTTCCCTGACCCGGCCGTCAGCGGAGGAGTGGGACACGACAGAAACATTTGTTAAGTGAGTTTTGCCTCATTTTGTGACCTTTCTTGCCACAGTTGTTGAGTGAATCACTGCAGTTAGTAACCTGGTTGCTAACCTGAATTTGGCTTCCTTGCTTGCGGGAAAAGCTGGACACATGACCTTGGGACACAGCAATGGTCACAAATATGAACCAGCTGCCAAGCCTCTGAATTTTGATGACAGGATCATGGGGATGCTGCAAAAGTCGTAATTGTGAAAAATGGTCATAAGTCACATTTTTCAGTGCCGTTGTAACTTTGAATGGTCACTAAACAAACTAAGTCAAGGATTACCTGTATAAGTTTTTAAGGCAATCAGTTGTGGGAGCTTCATCACTGGAAGCTTTCAAGAAGAGACTGGACTATACTGGAATGGTATAGGGTCTCCTGCTTGGGCGGGGAGGTTGGACTAGATGACCTACAAGGTCCTTTCCAACTCTGTTATTCTGTTCTGTTCTAAGAGTACTTATGTGGTAAAAAAGTAATAACTTGGAGAAAATGGATGATAGGATGGAAGAAGACAGCATCAAAGTCACGCCTAGTCTAGGTTATAGTCTTAGATTGTGGGAATCCTCCATATGGACTGTTAATTAGCTACATTCTTTGCTTAACATGGGTTTTCATTCTTTTCAAATAAGCAGGTTTTGTATTCTGCATTGGCCTTTCAAAGGCTATTATCATATAAACTAAGTCTGGTGAATAAATATAAGAAGATCTTAGAGCAACTGCTTTTGCGGGAAAAACTATAACCTGCATCAAAAAAACCCTATTTCCAATTAGCCATTTTGCAATATAACTGGTAGGCCGCATGAGGGCACTCGCCTCTTACACCGAACGTGAATAAACTCACAAGCAGGCAAATCTATGACCCGGCACTAAATTGGAGCATTGCAACTTCAGTCACATTCTACAAATAAAATACACATCTTCACCCTAGAACAGCAGATGCTCAGTTCACCCCAGGCAAATTGCATTAGAAGGAGATCACAGCATTGAAACAATAATATGCCAAGCCACGGCATTGTAGCTCTGGAGGAAAGCAGAGAGAAATCAGTGAAGTCATTTTTATAAACCTGGCTGTCTAGACTACGTAGTTGGGTAGTATTTATGTAACGAAAATAGTTCAGAAGAGTGTGTAAGTAACAGTGATCTTCAAAATTCTTGATTAGACGAAAAGTTACAAAATGCAACACAAAGGGAAGAAACAAGAAGGCCCACAGAATAGGCGACGTGCTCCGTGAGGTAAAATCATACAACTCTTTTTAAAGTTACACAGGTAACAGCATAATGAATATAAATCATAAAAACATATGCAGGGCAATAAACTATTGTAATTATATTTTTTCATAAAAATAAAAGTTATGTTGTACCACAGAACAGAAATTTCTCCAACATGGAATGATAGTTGTTTATAATCACAACGGAATCCAGACAGCCAAATAGAAATTATTTTTCATGTGAAGCTAATAATAATAATAATAATGGCGGGACCATAAAATATAGAAAACAAAGAAGCTAAAATGCTCTGGGACTTACGAATTCAACAGACAAGGATCTGTCCCATACATGCCAGACTTAATAATTGTTGATAACAAAAACAAAAGAAGTCTGGATAGCGGACATAGCAATACCTGAAGACAGCAGAATAGAAAGAGAAAACACTGGGGGGTGGGGGAATCACAAAATAAAAGACCTGCAAATAGAAGTAGAACAACTGTGGCAAAAGAAAGCAAAGATAATGCCAATAGGTGCTTTGGGTGCAATCCCTAAACAACTGGAGCATCACTTGAATATTATCACCATTGACAAAATCACCATTAGTCAATCGCAAAAGGCAGCTTACATTCTGCAACCATACCCTTAATACCATCGAACAGCAACATTTGCTTATCCCAGGTTTTTTAGAAATTAGGCAGTGGAAGAGGGTAGAGGTAGGAGGAATACCTAGATTGAACATCCAAGAAGCAGACAGAGACAGAGACAAAGATTTAAGAGAGGAATTCAGGAGGCAAGTAAAAAAAAAAAAAGCTTAGCAATTAAAGTATTGAAGCAGGCAAGAGATGATGGATAGATTTTTTTTTGCTTTTTTTGGTGTTCCGATTTGCTTTTCCTTTTTCCTATCTTTCTTTTAAAGTATAGCAATTAAACTATTGAAATGGGCAAGAGATGATGGATGGATGATTTCTCTTTTTTTGTTGTTCTGAGTTGCTTTTCCTTTTCTCTCTCTCTCTCTTTTCCTTTTTCCCCCCTTTTTTAGGTAGGTAGTATGATTAGAAGTTAGAATAGAACAGAACTTTTTATTGGCCAAGTGTGATTGGACACACAAGAAATTTGTCTTGGTTCATATGCTCTCAGTGTACATAAAAGAAAAGATATGTTCATCAAGAATCATAAGGTACAACACTTAATAATAGTCATATGGTACAAATAAGCAATCGGGAAACAATCAATATCAATACCAATATAAGTTAGATGGGAAAGAAAGAAAAAGTCTCTTAATAAAGGATTAAAAGCTAGAATAAGTGATAGAAATAAGAGAAGGGGGAATATTAGCATATACATTTTATATCATAAAATGACAGTAATAACAAGAGAAAACATGGAATAATTGAACAATGATAAACTATACAAGTGTGTATTATTATTAGAAATACATAAGTGGATAGAATGTAATTATGATTAACCTGATTAGTTTTATTTGTATTAGAATGTATGACACCCAGGTGCCACACAGTTCACGCATTGGTTTGATATTTTTATAAAGAATAAAAAACTTATTTTAAAAAAAGTCCTGTCCTCTGTATGTGTGAGGAGCTGCAGAAGTGGGGCTCATCAAAGTTTCCTTTCTGCAGTCTGATGGAGAAGTCCCTCTTTTCCTAGAGGCAGCTCTTTTGCCCTCAAATGATTGCTTGTGGGATGGAGGAATCACAACTCCACACACAGCTGTGATTCCCTCCTGACAAGTACCATTTCACTCTTAAAGAAGTGCCTGCCAGGAAGGAATCTCAGCTCTATGGCAGGTGGCAGCAGCTTGCAACTTTCTATACTGGTTTCTCCATAACTTCATAAGCATAAGCAAAAAGAAGCTACTCTGAAAAGCTAAAGAATCAGTTCTCAACCAATGAACCAGCAAACATGTGGAAAACTCTTAAAAGTATCACCGGCTACAGCAAACCTCCCTCCCAGGCTGAAGGAAATCAATGACTGGCAGATGACCTGAATGAGTTTTACTGCAGGTTTGAAAGGAAACTACAGCCACCTATCTCCACAACCCCCATCCCAGACACATCAACAGCCAAGCCTCCTACAACTGACCCCATCCCATTGGTTCATAATCCCTAGTGATCACAGAAAAGGAAGTGCAAGACCTATTTCACAGACAAAAGCCAGGAAAAGCTCCAGGCCCAGATAATATAACTCCTTCTTGCTTAAAAGTCTGTGCTGACCAATTGGCCCCCATCTTCACCCGTATCTTCAATAAATCATTAGAGATGTCCTATGTTCCTTCTTGCTTCAAACGCTCTACCATCATCCCAGTGCCAAAGAAGCCCACCATCAAGGAACTGAATGACTACAGACCAGTTGCTTTAACATCTGTAGTCATGAAAACCTTTGAAAGGCTAGTGCTTTCCTACCTGAAAACCATCACGGATCCGCTGTTAGACCCCTTGCAATTTGCATACCGAGCAAATAGATCAACAGATGATGCTGTTAATATGGCTCTGCACTACATCCTACAACATCTTGAGTCTCCAAAGACCTATGCAAGGGTCCTTTTTGTAGACTTTAGTTCAGCATTCAATACCATCATTCCAGACATTCTTCTAACTAAGCTAAACCAGCTACAGGTACCGGAACAGACTTGTAAGTGGATCACAAGCTTCCTAACAAACAGGAAGCAGCAGGTGAAGCTAAGCAAGATCACATCAAATACCTGTACAATTAGCACAGGGCCCCAAAGCTGTGTGCTCTCCCACTTCTCTCTCTCTGTATACCAATGACTGCATCTCCAATGATCCATCTGTTAAGCTACTGAAGTTCGCAGATGACACAACAGTGATTGGTCTCATTGAGACAATGATGAATCTGCATACAGACGGGAGGCCAAACGACTAGCCTTATGGTGCAACCAAAACAATCTGGAACTGAACACACTCAAAACCGTAGAAATGGTGGTAGACTTTAGGAGAAACCCTTCCATACTTCCACCTCTCACAATACTTGACAACACAGTATCAACAGTAGAAACCTTCAAATTTCTAGGTTCTATCATATCGCAAGATCTAAAATGGACAGCTAACATCAAAACATCATTAAAAGGACAACAAAGAATGTTCTTTCTGCGCCAACTCAGTAAGCTCAAACTGCCCAAGGAGCTGCTGATCCAGTTCTACAGAGGAATTATTGAGTCTGTCATTTGCACCTCTATAACTGTCTGGTTCGGTTCTGCAACCCAACAAGAAAAACACAGACTTCAGAGGATAATTAGAACTGCAGAAAAAATAATTGCTACCAACCTGCCTTCCATTGAGGACCTGTATACTGCACGAATCAAGAAGAGGGCCGTGAAAATATTTACAGATCCCTCACATCCTGGACATAAACTGTTTCAACTCCTACCTCAAACGACGCTATAGAGCACTGCACACCAGAACAACTAGACACAAGAACAGTTTTTCCCAAAGGCCATCACTCTGCTAAACAAATAATTCCTCAACACTGTCAAACTATTTACTGAATCTGCACTATTAATCTCATCATTCCCACCACCAATCTCTTTCCACTTATGACTGTATGACTATAACTTGTTGCTGGCAATCCTTATGATTTATATTGATATATTGATCATCAATTGTGTTGTAAATGTTGTACCTTGATGAAGGTATCTTTTCTTTTATGTACACTGAGAGCATATGCACCAAGACAAATTCCTTGTGTGTCCAATCACACTTGGCCAATAAAATTCTATTCTATTCTATTTATGGGGAAGATCATAATATTGTAGGGGTGCTTGGCAACTGTTTGTAAGTGCATATAGATTGCCAAGCAACCAGATTGTAATCATGTGGTTGAGGGGCAGCTCAACATTTTACGAAGACCTAAAATGCTTTATGGATTGTAAAGCATCCTTTCTAAGGCCATTGGACTTCTGAACAGTCATTTAAAAAAGCAGTCATAAATTGAGATCTATCTGTTCATGGTGAATTTCTGCAAAAGAGCAGGAAGAAGGTGGATAAAGATAAAACCTGGCAATAGCTAACAACTGGAACATTGAAAAAGAAACTGAAGGCTTGATTTTGGCTGCTCAAGTGCAAATTATTCAATTTAATACAATCAAGGCCAGAACTGAACAATCATCAAGTGATTCAAAATGCAGATTGTGAAAACAGAAAGAAGAAATAGTAGATCATATGCTTAGCTCATGCATGAGCTATGTATAAACAATGACATAACAGTCACCAAAATACTTCACCGGAACATCTGTAAAATTATAATGTGTTAATAATGAAAAATTGGTGGGAACACAGAGTTGAAAAAATAGCTGAAAATGAATAGGTTACTGTATTTTTCAGTGTATAAGACGCACCTTTTTACCCCCAAAAAGAGGGTGAAAATCTGGGTGCGTCTTATACTCCATATGTAGCCCGCCCACCCACCAACCTCCACCCTGGTTCGCTCGAGGCTCGGCTCCTCCCCATGGGCGGGAATAATGAAGGGAGGGGGCGGAGGAGGCGGCGAGCGGGAAAGAGGCTGCTGGCCGTGCCTGACCCAAGCAGTTCTACCCTCGCCTTCCTCGGGCCGCCTGGCGAGGCTCCTCGCGCCTCCCCATGTCGGACACGCGTGGCGGCAGTGACAGCCATCGAGAAACAGGTGAGGAGGCAGCGAGCAGGAAAGAGGCTGCTGGCCGTGCCCGACCCCAGCAGTTCTACCCTCGCCTTCCTCGGGCCGCCTGGCGAGGCTCCTCGCGCCTCCACCCCTTGGGCAGGGAATAACAAAGGGAGGGGGCGGAGGAGGTGGCGGCGAGCGGAAAAGAGGCTGCTGGCCATGCCCGACCCCAACAGTTCTACCCTCGCCTTCCTCGGGCCGCCTGGCGAGGCTCCTCACGCCTCCACCCCTTGGGCAGGGAATAATGAAGGGAGTTTCAAGTTCATACCAAATACAAAACAAAAGCCAAGATCAGGGGTGTCCAAACTTGGTCTCTTTAAGACTTGTGGACTTCAATTCCCAGAGTTCCTCAGCCACACCCCAAAATAAGCCACGCCCACAGAACTGGTACGAAAAAAAATTAGCCCTTCCCCCCCCCCTCATTCAATGGTGTGGCCCGGGCCTTTGCTTATTTTTCTGTATTTGGCCCTCACCAAAAAAACTTTGGACACCCCTGCTCTACAACCTTCGCGATAAAGCGAAGGTTGGAGACTGGACGGTAATTACCCAAAATAGCTGGGTCCAGGGAAGGCTTCTTGAGGAGGGGTCTCACCACCGCCTCTTTCAAGGCAGCGGGGAAGTTCCCCTCCATCAAAGAAGCATTTATAATCCCCTGGAGCCAGCCTTGTGTCACCTCCTGAGTGGCCAGCACCAGCCAGGAGGGGCACGGGTCCAGTAAACATGTAGTGGCATGCAGCCTCCCCAGCAGCCTGTCCACGTCCTCGGGAGTCACAGAATCGAACTCATCCCAAACGGTATCAACAAGACGCGCCTCAGTCATCTCATCCGGATCATCGCAATCTTGGTCCAAGCTATCCCGGAGCTGAGCGATTTTATCATATAGATAACCGTTAATCTCCTCGGCACGTCCTGTGAGGTCATCCCGCTCCCCCTGGTGAAGGAGGGAACGGGTTACCCGGAACAGGGCGGCCGGGCGGTTATCTGCCGACGCAATGAGGGAGGAAGCGTAGGAGTGCCTCGCCACCCTCAGTGCCACTAGGTAGGTCTTTGAAAAAGACCTAACTAGTGTCCGATCAGCTTCGGAACGGCTGGACCTCCAAACGCTCTCTAGGCGTCTTCTCCGGCGTTTCATCTCTCTCAGCTCCTCAGAGAACCAAGGAGCTAATTGAGATCTGTGCCGGGTCAGAGGCCGCAAAGGCACGACACGGTCCAAAGCCCCAGCTTTGTTCCCAGGCCGCAACTAGTTCTTCGGTCGTGCCGTGGGCAAGATCCTCAGGAAACGGCCCAAGCTCCATCTGGAACCTCTCAGGGTCCATCAGGCGCCTGGGACGGAACCAACGTATTGGTTCCGTCTCCCTGCGGTGGTGAGTAGCGGTCTGAAAGTCTAGGCGGAGGAGAAAATGATCTGACCATGACACCGGTAACATCACTAAATCTCTTACTACCAGATCATTAAACCACTGTCCAGAGATATAAATCAGGTCCAGCGCGGATCCCCCCGTGTGGGTAGGGCCATCAGTTATTTGAACCAGGTCCAAGGCCGTCATGGAAGCCTGGAACTCCTGAACCACTGTCGACGACAAGCCGGCCGATGGCAAGTTGAAGTCACCCATGACCAAAAGTCTGGGGATCTCCACCGCCACCCCGGCTAGCACCTCCAGCAGCTCAGGCAGGGCTGTAGTCACGTAGCAAGGAGCCAGGTACGCGATCAACAGACCCATCTGATTCTTATGGCCCCACTTCACAAGAAGGGATTCGCAGCCGGCTATCTGAGGAACAGTGGTCTCTCTCGGCTCCAGACCCTCTTTCATAACAACCGCCACCCCTCCACCCCTACCCTGGGCCCTCGGTTGATGGAATGCTCGGAAACCTGGAGGGCACAGTTCAACTAGGGGCACACCCCCTTCTGCGCCCAACCAGGTCTCCGTAATGCCCATAAAGTCTGTGGATTCCCCCTGAATAAGGTCACAAATCAGGGGCTTTATTAACCACGGACCGGGCATTACATAACATCAACGAGGCCCGGGCTCTGAGGATCCTGGCCTACCGGGAACGGGAAAGACTGGGGGCGGAGCACGTGATCGCTTTTAAACAGCGAGCACGAGCTCCCAGAAAGCGATATGGCCCCTTGCTTCCGCCATATCTGCCCCTCCCACTTACCGTACAGATGGAACCAACTTCCACCTCTGGAACGTACCCCACCCCCTCCCTTGGACCTAATGGATAAACGCCGGGAACAGTTTCCGGGACTAGACCTGCCCTCCCCGACGGGTTCTTCCCCCCACCCGACACTACCCTCCCCCCCTTTAAAAAACCCTTATTAAAAAACCTATATACAAAGCCCCACAAATTCTTCTTCCTCGCATGCCACCTCTCCGGGTCCCAAGACCCCTCGTTAAGGCCGGCCCTCGATAACCCAGAGGGCCATTCCTGCGAGGCGGGGGAACCTCGCAGTCGAAGAAGTTCGGCAGACGTATATTTCATGCGATTAAGATGTAAATGACAGCGGGGGAAAAAAAGGGAAATCCCAGGTCGATAGATGGTATCGCGGACAACAGGCAGAACCCGAATAGTTACAGACCACGGCAAAAGGCCGGTACGGCAACAGTCTGATGGAATAAAGGATGGAAGTTGGGCTGGTGGATTCTGCCCATGGTATCGCCCGTCAACTAAAGTCAAAGTTCCGCCTGCCCGAGCAGTCCATGTCCAAACCGGCGGTAGCCGTGCCACTAAAGAAAATGCGGCAAACCGTCCGGCCGCTCGCGGTAATGACAGACTGGCAGATGACCTGAATGAGTTTTACTGCAGGTTTGAAAGGAAACTACAGCCACCTATCTCCACAACCCCCATCCCAGACACATCAACAGCCAAGCCTCCTACAACTGACCCCATCCCATTGGTTCATAATCCCTAGTGATCACAGAAAAGGAAGTGCAAGACCTATTTCACAGACAAAAGCCAGGAAAAGCTCCAGGCCCAGATAATATAACTCCTTCTTGCTTAAAAGTCTGTGCTGACCAATTGGCCCCCATCTTCACCCGTATCTTCAATAAATCATTAGAGATGTCCTATGTTCCTTCTTGCTTCAAACGCTCTACTATCATCCCAGTGCCAAAGAAGCCCACCATCAAGGAATTGAATGACTACAGATCAGTTGCTTTAACATCTGTAGTCACGAAAACCTTTGAAAGGCTAGTGCTGTCCCACTTGAAAACCATCACGGATCCGCCGCTAGACCCCTTGCAATTTGCATACCGAACAAACAGATCAACAGATGATGCTGTTAATATGATGATGCTGCACTACATCCTACAACATCTTGAATCTCCAAAAACCTACGCAAGGGTCCTCTTTGTAGACTTCAGTTCAGCATTCAATACCATCATTCCAGACACTCTTCTAACTAAGCTAAACCAGCTACAGATACCTGAACAGACTTGTAAGTGGATCACAAGCTTGCTAACAAACAGGAAGCAGCAGGTGAAGCTAAGTAAGATCACATCAAATACCTGTACAATTAGCACAGGAGTCCCCCAAAGCTGTGTGCTCTCCCCACTTCTCTTCTCTCTGTATACCAATGACTGCATCTCCAACGATCCATCTGTTAAACTATTGAAGTTTGCAGATGACACAACAATGATCGGTCTCATTTGAGACAATGATGAATTTGCATACAGACGGGAGGTCAAACGACTAGCCTCATGGTATGACCGAAAAAATCTGGAACTGAACACACTCAAAACCGTAGAAATGGTGGTAGACTTTAGGAGAAACCCTTCCATACTTCCACCTCTCACAATACTAGACAACACAGTATCAACAGTAGAAACCTTTAAATTTCTAGGTTCTACCATATCGCAAGATCTAAAATGTACAACTAACATCAAAAACGTCATCAAAAAAGGACAACAAAGAATATTCTTTCTGCACTAACTCTGAAAGCTCAAACTGCCCAAGGAGCTGCTGATCCAGTTCTACAGAGGAATTATTGAGTCTGTCATTTGCACCTCTATAACTGTCTGGTTCAGTTCTGCAACCCAACAAGACAAACACAGACTTCAGAGAATAATTAGAACTGTAGAAAAAACAATTGCTAGCAACCTGCCTTCCATTGAGGACCTGTACACTGCACAAATCAAGAAGAGGGCCGTGAAAATATTTACAGATCCCTCACATCCTGGACATAAACTGTTTCAACTCCTACCCTCAAAATGACACTATAGAGCATTGCACACCAGAACTAGACACAATAACAGTTTTTTCCCAAACGCCATCACTCTGCTAAACAAATAATTCTCTCAACACTGTCAAACTATTTACTAAATCTGCACATTAATCTCATCATTCCCATCACCCATCTTTTTCCACTTATGACTGTATGACAGTAACTTTGTTGCTGGTATCCTTATGATTTATATTGATATTTGTTTCCTGATTGCTTATTTGTACCCTATGACTATCATTAAGTGTTGTATCATTAAGTGTTAAATTTGTATCCTATGACTATCATTAAGTGCTGTAAGTGTTGTACCTTGATGAAGGTATCTTTTCTTTTATGTACACTGAGAGCATATGCACCAAGACAAATTCCTTGTGTGTCCAATCACACTTGGCCAATAAAAATTCTATTCTATTCTATTTATGGGGAAGATCATAATATTGTAGGGGTGCTTGGCAACTGTTTGTAAGTGCATATAGATTGCCAAGCAACCAGATTGTAATCATGTGGTTGAGGGGCAGCTCAACATTTTATGAAGACCTAAAATGCTTTATGGATTGTAAAGCATCCTTTCTAAGGCCATTGGACTTCTGAACAGTCATTTAAAAAAGCAGTCATAAATTGAGATCTATCTGTTCATGGTGAATTTCTGCAAAAGAGCAGGAAGAAGGTGGATAAAGATAAAACCTGGCAATAGCTAACAACTGGAACATTGAAAAAGAAACTGAAGGCTTGATTTTGGCTGCTCAAGTGCAAATTATTCAATTTAATACAATCAAGGCCAGAACTGAACAATCATCAAGTGATTCAAAATGCAGATTGTGAAAACAGAAAGAAGAAATAGTAGATCATATGCTTAGCTCATGCATGAGCTATGTATAAACAATGACATAACAGTCACCAAAATACTTCACCGGAACATCTGTAAAATTATAATGTGTTAATAATGAAAAATTGGTGGGAACACAGAGTTGAAAAAATAGCTGAAAATGAATAGGTTACTGTATTTTTCAGTGTATAAGACGCACCTTTTTACCCCCAAAAAGAGGGGGAAAATCTGGGTGCGTCTTATACTCCATATGTAGCCTCGTCCACCCACCAACCTCCACCCTTTGGGTATTTTCGACCTCTGCGTTTTCAGGCGGTTCCAGGAGGAGGGGATCTGGGTCGGGGCACAGCCTGAGAAACGAGCCTCTTCAGAATGGTCTGGGGCAGGGGAATCTGCCTGGCCACGTCCTCCGAGACCCACTTGATGGTGGAGATTTTATCCGGGTGCAGCTTCCCCCTCTCCTTCAAATGACCAATCAAGCCCCACCCCCATTCCCTGCTACGCTATGCAAAGCGCTTTCCTCCCCGAATCCAAAAAGTGCGGCTGGCGCTGCCACCTGAAAATGCTTTCTGTGCTGGTTCACCAAAGCATATTGGGGGGAAACTGGCAGCCGCCTGAAACACGGTTCTGCGAATTGCATCGGGCCAACGGGCAGAGGTCGAATTCTTTTTTTCTTGTTTTTCTCCCCCAAAATTAAGGTGCATCTTATACTCCTGTGCGTCTTATACTCCATATGTAGCCTCGCCCACCCACCAACCTCCACCCTTTGGGTATTTTCGACCTCTGCGTTTTCAGGCGGTTCCAGGAGGAGGGGATCTGGGTCGGGGCACAGCCTGAGAAACGAGCCTCTTCAGAATGGTCTGGGGCAGGGGAATCTGCCTGGCCACGTCCTCCGAGACCCACTTGATGGTGGAGATTTTATCCGGGTGCAGCTTCCCCCTCTCCTTCAAATGACCAATCAAGCCCCACCCCCATTCCCTGCTACGCTATGCAAAGCGCTTTCCTCCCCGAATCCAAAAAGTGCGGCTGGCGCTGCCACCTGAAAATGCTTTCTGTGCTGGTTCACCAAAGTATATTGGGGGGAAACTGGCAGCCGCCTGAAACACGGTTCTGCGAATTGCATCGGGCCAACGGGCAGAGGTCGAATTCTTTTTTTCTTGTTTTTCTCCCCCAAAATTAAGGTGCATCTTATACTCCTGTGCGTCTTATACACCGAAAAATACAGTAAATTTCCAAATATAAGGTCTTGGTTCATAACACACCAGATTTAACCATGATTGAAAAAAAGGAAGTATGGATAACTGATGTGGCAAAACCAGGACATAGAACAGAAGATAAAGATTTGGAGAAGATCAGAAAAGACCTGAAAATTGAAATGAAAGATTATGGAAAAAAACAGACTGATAAGTCTCAGTTGTTATCAGCACACAATAAGATCTTGGACAGCACTTAAATGAAAGTGGACGAAAATTCTACCTGTCAATTACAAAAGACCACAATGCAAAGATCTACATATATACTACACCGATATATTACAACATCCTAGGTTCTTGGGAATGACTTGATGCCTATGAAGGCCAAAATTAGCTAAAGGGCAACTGCAAATTCATATTTCTATGTACACAATAATGCTTTATTAAATTTGTATGCCACTGAACACTCAACAGTTCTGGGTGACTCACGACAATCATAGAAATTCCAATAAAATCAACAAAACATAAAAGATAAAGATAAAAGATGGCAAACATGATGAGACAAGGTCTCATTTTCTCTTGCAAAGGTTTGGGCAAAGAACAAGGTCTTCCTAACTCTTCTAAATAAACTTTTATCAGTTAGGTATATTTGCTATGAAAATGTATGAAATACATATTTAAATAATAATTGTTGTGTTAAGCAGAGCACCTTCAGACAATGTCTGGAATTGTATTTTCTTTGAAATGGACATCTCAAAACAAGTAAGTTAACAGCACCCCTGGCAATATTTGATCTTCTGTCTACTGCATTAAAGGAATCACTAACTTGAATGACAAGTTGATTCAGTCCTTTGATTTCTCTGTAGAATTCTTAAACAGATTTCCATGGCGATCTTATAATCCTTTCATGAAGTAAATCTCAATGAGCTCAACAGAATTTACATCTGGGTAAGCATGCTGTACTTGCTCTAATGAAAGCTACAATACACCTCTGCATATAACTTAGAGCAAATGATTCTAGAATCGGGTGACTTATATTTGTGGGCCTTACCCATTTTGTTTTGAACTGGGCTCTGTTTGAATAGCAAAGGAAGGAACGTCAACTCACCGGTTTTCATTAACCAGGAACATAGAGCTAACATTTTCCACAAGTGCTTCGCTTATGGGTGAGAGGCAGAACGGAGAAGAGAAGGCATCTGAATCCGAGTCGAATGTGCTATCTTTGCTAACATCATCGGCAGACAACTCTAAAGAGCCTTCATCTTCTCCTGTCTCCAAATGGCTCTCCAGCCCTTCCTCTACGGACTCCTCTAATCGGTTCTGTTCATCCTGAGAACTGATTGTCGATAAAATTCCTGAGTCACTGTGAGCAGGCTGAGCGGAACTGTGGATGTTGCATGTGGCTGAGCAGCTGTGGGACAATCTGTCCCCTTCTTCTGAAGGCGGGCTGACATGAGCCACATCCCTCACTAGCTGTGATACAGTCAAAATGTCCTCCTCATCCTTTGGGGTCTCAGCTTGCTTCTGCTCAACAGAAGAAGCCTGCATAGGGATGCCAAAACCCTGAGTGTGTCGGTTGCGCTTGCGGGGAGCCTTGCGAACAGGGGAGCTCTCAGGCGTGATGTAACGGAGAGCTTCTTCATCCTGCCTCTGAATACGGGAGTTGGGGACCCAGGCCAGGATAAGTGTGGTTCCAAGCAGCTCGTCCTTCTCCATGTACAAGCACAAGTAGCCTGCAAAAGAAGACAGGGACTTAGACTTAGGCTTTCTGGACTTCACATGATGTGGAAACACAGCTATTCCTTTAATTACTAGCAAGTGACTGACCTCTTCTCAATGCTACAAGTTTTCCCTCCTCATATAAGAGTATCCTTGAAGATGTCCTACATCAATATTTTCACTGACAGATTCCTTAATGATGTGTTTCCTATTATCCAAATAAACACAGAACAAGCCAATAACAGTAACAGAGTTGGAAGGGACCTTGGAGGTCATCTAGTCCAACCCCCAGCTCATGCAGGAGACCTATACTAGGGATTCGAACCGCCGACCTTTCTGATTGACCAGCTCAGCGTCTTAGCCACTGAGCCACCTAGCCAGATCTGAGCCAGCTAGGTAGTTGGGAGTCTGGGATGAGATTACATATTAGTCTTGTTTTTTTCTACTGTTATTTCTGCTATTGCTTTAAATTGTTGTACACATCATTTCATGATTCTACTGATCTTAATGCTTTTTTTTTTAATGCTGGTGGCTACTTTGAGCAACTCCTTTGTGATAAAATGCAACCTAGGTATTTAGGATGCAAATACCATGTATTAATTCACAACATGTGTGTGTCTGTGTGTGTATGTGGTGTGTGAGTGTGTATCACTAGAACTTTTATTGAATTTTTATCTCTTCAGTTAGTTAGCTGCAAATTACCCCTGTCAAAAACAAGTGACATGTTTCTTCTATAAGAGGAAAAATCACAGCAATCTTTGTTAAAATCAATGAAATAGCTAATATTGTTGGGAATAAGGATGAGACTGTATGTTTTCCCAAACTGTTCTAATTGGTACAATGGCTGCAATGGAGCTCTTTCATAGCTGGTCCACTTCTAAAGACTCACCTCTTTCTTATACAGAGGGTGACTTCTTGCTCCAAAGAGGTAGAGAAATCTTTTCCTTGAAATCCCGTGTATACAGGGTATCAGGGCAATATAAAACAATATCTTGCTTCCAATTTGTCTTACTAAAATATACATAATATCTTTAACCTTTCTTTCTGATAAATACAGGTAGTCCTTGATTTACGGCCATTTGTTTTGTGGCTGTTCAAAGTTACAAAGTTACAACAGCACTGAAAAAAGTGAACTATGCCCGTTTTTCACACTTATAATAATAATAATAATAATAATAATATTTTAATTTTTATACCGCCCTTCTCCCGAAGGACTCAGGGCGGTGAACAGCCAGATAAAAACAGTACAATACACTACAATAAAATCACTACAGACCTCTGCAGCACCCCCATGGTCATATGATCAAAATTTAGATATTTGGCAACTGGCTCATATTTATGCAATGTCCCATGGTTATATGCTCACCTTTTGGGACTTTCTGACACTCAAAATCAATGGGGAAGCCAGATTCACTTAACAACCATGTTGCTAACTTAACAACTGCAGTGATTCACTTACCAACTGTGGCAAGAAAAGTTGTAAAATGGGGCAAAACTCACTTAACAAATGTCTTGCTTAGCAACAGAAATTCCAGACTCAATTGTGGTTATAAATCTAGGACTACCTGTAATATTCTTTTTGGATTTTTTTTTAAAGTAAGAATTAAAATAAATCTATTAAGCTCCATACGCCCAGTGGTGGATTGCTACCAGTTCGGCCCGGATCAAGCGAACTGGTAGTAGTGGCGGTGGGAGACTTCACTTACTCGCCCAGACGCTTCTGCGCATGCGCAGAGGCTTCTGCACATGCTCAGAAGCATTGTGCGCGAGCGCGAGCACACACGTGAACCAGTAACAAACTAAATTGAAACCCACTACTGCATATACCCTAATGTTTTTCTTAAAATTCAGTCTATCCCAACAGTATAGGCACTTAACCACAATGACTTCAATGTGAAATGTGCACTCTGATGTTATGAGCCAACCTCTGCCCCTTCATATTTACATCATCATTTCACTTGCAAGAATATAAAAGTCTATAGAGAGCCAGAGAGAATGGCCAGTAGAGAGACCTGCTACCAAGGCAACAGTCAGCTAAGCAGAGCTTGAGCCCAGGCCAAAGAAATAACTGAGAAAACAAGCCCCTCCTTTGTTCACAGAAAGGGAGGGAGGGGAAGCACAACCTGACTTGCAAACTTCTGTTTACTAGAGCTGTTACAATAAAAGTACTCCTGACCTATATAATTATTGGTTTCTTGGTCTGATCTTCCTTCTTGGGCTGTCAAAGGCAGTCTGAACTGCAATGCAAGTTTCATCACTTGTTCACTTTGTAGCTGCCTATGCCAAAGAAGGCCAACATTTTGGGTTCTGTGGATGAGGTTGTCTTGTCCTGCAACACTCGAAAACTGATTATTATTATTGTTATTGTTATTATTATTATTACTATTATTATTATTACTAATAGTAGTAATAGTAGTAATAAAGAATGGCCTCTGTACACAAAAAGCTGCTTGCATTTGCTCTGAAGCAAAGCCAAGTGCTATAAAGGTAATCAGAATCTAAACAAAAGAAATACGGATAGTCCTCAAATTACAATGGCAATTGGAACCATTGGCACCGTTACCGTTGCTAAGTGATACGCTCATAAAATGCAACATCCAGTGATCGTATCACTTAGCAAAGAGAATCCAGGCAGTCCAAGTTGTCCCAAGAGATATAGTGTTGCAATATTAAGCCATATGAACTCCTTTGTGAGGTTGCTTATGTGCAAAGATCAGCATAAGTAACTTTGGCTAATTTTATCAAGTACAAAAGAAATAAGCAGAAACTTGTTTTATGTCAGTCACGTCAAGGCTGCAAAGATGTTGCCTCTATGATGGTGTGAAATGTATCAACACTTTTGTGATTAGCCACAGAACATTCCTTTTCTGATAAGGCTCTTTTCACAAAGCTTCTTAGAAGTTTCTCCTACATACAATTATATGAGATTTGTTAACATGCAGAGCCAGGATGTACAAAATGTATTTGTTTGCTACGTGTAGCATGAATAGTGTAACTGTAGAACGCCTTAGACACGTGTGGGAGTGATGTCCTTGTAGCCCGTGTAGGTTGCCATGCAACTGTACCACGTAGGCAATAGGCAGAGAACAAAGAGCAGCCACCTCATGGCGGAGAACAAAGAGCCACCTCATGGCAAAACTCCTCCCAAGAATCACGAGCTTTCTTCCAAAATCATAGGCTTGTGGATGTGCTTGTAGTCACGTGTTCACATGTTGAATATATGCTAATATGTAACCTCCCCGGCTTACCTTTTGTAACCACCCATTTTTACCTAAACACAATAAAAGGGGGCTCTGGAATTTGCTCTGGGCCTTCTCATCCCAGACTTTCTCTAGGCTCTCACCTCGAGAAGTCCATGAGTCTGTCGTTCGTTAGCAGCCTTCATGAGAAGCCCACCAGATGCTTCGACAATATAGGTCATTAAGCAGGAAGTGGAGGGTGTCCCCAGTCAGGAACATAGGGCTGCCATGGGAGAGGAGGCTATCATGGGAGGGGGAGACCCTGAGAGGTCTGAAATAGATCATGCGCAAGTTGTAGGGTGATGCAGTGCATCATGAACTCAGGAAGGCGGGGAAAGAAGGCACTGGGTGCATATATGCATGTGTGTGAACAAAGGGAGTCCTGGAGAAAAAGAACGTGGGGTACATATGTGTCTGTGCAAGTGCAGGGAGAACAAGAAAAAAGGTCACAATGTGTGTCTGTGCAGGCACAGGGAAGCTGAGAAAAGAGGGTGTGAAGTGCACGTGTGTGGATGCAGGGAAGCTGGGGAAAGACGGCAGGGGTTCATGTGTGCAAGAGCAGCAGGGAGACCAAGAAAAAAGGATATGGAGTGTGTATGTGCATGTGCATGATCAGGGCAACGGGGCTGGGGGAAGACTTATCCAACTGATTTGCAACCTTCTCTGCTGGCTTGTCCATTAATTTTGTTTGTATGAAGCTTTCAGTAAGGTTGATCATGTGACTGCAGGATGCTGCAACCGGCCATAAGTGTGAGCGGGTTGTCGAGTGCTTGAATTTGTTTACATGACTGCAAGGAGCATTGCAGCAGCCGGAACTTTGTTCAGATGGGCATCTATAGAAATCAATCTGTCAATCAACCAACCAATCAAATAAATAAATACTTTGAGGACCGAATAAGTCCCTTCAGTCAGTGCCATCGTAACTTCTAACAGTCGCTAAACTCAACTAACTTGTGAACTACTTGTATGTCATATTCAAAGGAATATATGAAAAATATGAATTTGTTTCAAATTCTACCTACCTTCTACACAAACTACGCACAAGTGATTGGGGAACCAATATAAAACACTAACTTACATTTTACTAATAACAAGAGTTTTGATAAATGAAATGAGAACTTATATTAGATGTATCATAGGCAGTGCTATTAACTATATGCAATAAGTATAATCATCATGCTTTGAATTTATATGGCTGCTGTAAAAGGCAGCCACTGACATGGAAACAAATGGGGTGAATACTAAATGCCACAAATGCAATGGGTTAGAATGCAGGAGACTGTGAGTTCAAGTCCCACATTAATTTTTTACTTATTTAATTAAAAACATTTAATTAATTTTAAATTATGTTTTTAATTATAAAAAATAATGTGTTCCCCCCCTTCAATTTGCATAATACTGCGAAGTAAACAATAGAATCGGTTTTATACAGGTATAAATTTTATTGTAGACCATCCAGAGTCTCTCTGTAAAGGACATGGTCGGTTCTTAGATATGACATATAAATGAATAAAAATAAATTAAAAATTCATTTGTATTATTTTGATATTTGCAAAATCACATAATGATGCTTGCTGGCTGAAAAGATTCTTCTTTGTGTTAAAGCTTATGAAAGCAAAACAAAATTTCAAAAACTAATTCTGGATCTTCTTAATATGCTTTAATCCTAAAACGAGGTTCCCCTTTTAGAAGTTCTAATAGAATTTTTTTTTATTGGCCAAGTGTGATTGGACACACAAGGAAATTGTCTTGGTGCATATACTCTCAGTGTATAAAAAAGAAAAGATAGGTTCATCAAGAATCATAAGAATCATAATATAGCACATGCCACCTCTTATCCAAGCTACAAAAACACCAAGGCAAGGTAATATTTTACACTGAACTAGGAAACTCAGACAAGGAATAGCTGAGACACACTATCTTGCTAGCAAGATTTAGCCACTCCCCCTGGATTCATAAACAAAGGAGACAGCAGCTGAAGGTATACAGGGTGAGAGGTGAAATAGGCAGTAAGGGAAACTTAAGGAAATAGCTGAAGCTCTCTTCAAGAATTTTAAGTAAGTAGGGAGGGAAGGGACGTTACATTTCATTCCTAACAGTCCGTGCTGACAAGGAAGGCTTGAAAAGGAGTTGCAACGTTACTGACCTAGGTACAGTACTTCAATCCCCAAGAGGACAGCAACTGTATTTAGAGTTATGCATTAACACCAGTCTTGAATGTTGCTGATAACAAAGGGAGGTCAGAGAGGAGCAGAGCAGGATTGAAGTGCATGCCTCAGTTCCCTCTACACTTACAAGCATTAGATACCTGAAGAGGGCTTCAGAGATTCTATAGTCCTAAAGAGACTTTACTAGCCATCCTCACCTGGATGATGTTCCACAACACCTTGCAGCATCTCAGGGGGGTGGACACAAACATTGTTCTTGGAATAGATAATCTCTCCATCCAAGATGGAAGACGAACCACCACAGCTGCTGCTGGCATTTAAGGTCAGGAGATCAGATGCTTTGGAAGAGGCACGACGGAGGAGTCTTCCCAGAGACATTGCCAAGGAAATGTTTCCATTCTCTATCAGCTTCAGTCAAGCACCTAATTCAGAGAGTAAGGTCTGTCCAGGGAAAACAAAAAGCAAAACCACACACATACACAAATTAGAATAGATGCAATGAATAGGTAACAACAGAAAGAAACATCACTCCCCTCTCCTCATTCAAATGAAGTACTTTGGTTGGGATGGTCTAAGAAGCTTCTGACTTTTATGGTGTCACTCACCCTACTAAAACTTGGTAAAGAAAATTCAACATTAAAGTCAAATCTTCATAATACAATTCCTATTTATAACTTTAGGTGACCTCTTGTACCTAACAAATACTCCCCAAGGCTTATAACATGAGCCTTTCTGAATTTGCTGCATGTTTTACTGATTTTCCTTTGAGTTATTAGACTTGCCATTGATCTGGATTGTACAATATTAACCCCCATTTTTCTCATTCCAGCACTGCTAAACAAAATACCACTTCACTTGTAGATGTATGGCTTCAACCTCCGATTTTTAGTGCTATGTTTGACACTAGACTTACTTTTTATCCTGCAGTTGAGCTGAGATGCAAAGACGCAAACTAATTTAGGAAATGTGTGAAACTCTCTCACAAGCTAGTCATATAAGAAAGAAAGAAAAAACAGCCATTGTGCAAAAGAAATTCCCTTGGATGCTGCAATAGTCCCTGAAACAAATATCCCCAGTGAAAAGTTAATTTTAGCTCAGAAAGATATTGAAAGTAAACACATTTGCATCTGTTATTTATTTGCTTTGGTTCTTTATTGGATGAATTTGGGGAAGGGCCTTCAGACAGAATACCTTAAGTAGATCAGCATAAGGATGCAGCCTGAACTCTACTGTAACTGCTCTAGCATAGCAACAAAACTTTGTGACCTTTGAGTCCTGTTGAATATAGGCCTGAAATAGCTCATGCCTGCCATCCCCTGCACAATATATGAATTTACAAGTGGAAGGAAAGGTTGCTTCTTGAAGGCACACACAACTTTCCTCTTGTGCTCTGGAGCAGGGGTCCCCAACCTTTCAGACGTCAGGGACCACTAAATTCATAATTTTAAATCCCTTAGACCACTAATACGATCTGCCTAATGACCAGCTGTGTGGGCGTGGCTAGGTGGTCATGTGACTGGGTGGGCTTGGCTAACTCAATGTCATTCATATTGAGGGGCACCTCTACTCATCCCTCTCCTGCCAGCCACTCCTCACCTGCCTGTCCCGGCTCCTTAGGGCCCCAACAAGAAGCAGTTGTTGGAGCTAAGCAGCTACTATGAGAAACAGCTAGCTCAGTTCAAATTGGATCTGGCCGAGAAGGAGGCTCAGCAGAAGCACCTCACTGAGGACTAGGAGCACAGGCTTTCCAAGCAGAGGAAAGATCTGCAGGAGTAGGCAGCCAGGTACCAGCGCCTGGAGGCTCAGTGGGCTGAGATGGTCAGCCAGTTCCAGGCCATGAGGCAGTCCCACTGGAACAAGGCCCTCTGGCTCCTTGCCACCAATGGCACTTCCCTCCAGCCTTCACCCAAAGCCCCTCACCAGGAGGCTGAAGCAGACCCCAAGTCGGAATTTCTGCCCCTCTCTAACCCACACAAAAAGACCCTGAAGGGGGAGACTCTCTGCAGCAACCCAAACATTCATTGCACATATCTGTCCCAGGGGCCATAGTTTGAGGACCCCTGATTTAGTGCAATATAAAAAAAAATGCAAATAATTTTTCTGTGGACCACCAACATTTTCTCAGGGACCACCAGTGGTCCACGGACCACCAGTTGGTGACCTCTGCTCTGGAGAGAGGTAGCCTAGCCTCTTCTAATTTCCATGGCCTTTAAAGCAACTGTAACATTTGGAGATACCAACCAAGGCACTGCAAAGCAGAGTGAGCTTTTTGGTTTAAGAATGGCAAACCAAAAGTCACACGAAAAAGACAAACAGAAAAATACTGGCTTTCATTAAACCCTACTGTGTGTCTGACTTGTTAAATAATTCACAAGAAAGCAAGCTAAAGAGAATGGAGCTATAACTAACAGATAGAAAGCATATAGTGTCTTGCCTGTGAGATGGGCAGTTATAATTAAGAACTAACTATACCGTACTTTGCACAGGAGTGAAAGAAGTAGGCATGTAGGAGCAAAAAAAGAGGTCTGTGGGTACAAAGAGAGAGGCATTCACAGCGATACTCCCCTTCAAATCAACAAAGCAATAAAGGAGATGGTCCTTGTTTAATGATACTTGTTTTGTGCTGAATGAGTGGTAGCTACAACTGGGTACTCCTGCTTATTTTCTCATGAGGTCTATACTTGAAAACCCATGCAGTCCTTGCTTAATGATGGCAAATGCCATCACTAAGTGCAGCAGTCACACGTTGTGACTTTTGATGGATTTTCCATCCCGAATTAGCATCTTTAAGTGAGGTCTATCTATAGTGACAATGTACTAATAAACAAATATTTCCTGCCCAATCTTTAATCTATGACCAGTTTTCTTCTTCTTCCAGGCACTTTCCCTCTTAAACCTTGCCAATCTTATCACCTAGCAGTTAATTTATGCAAATCCAGAGATGAAGCAGCAGGCTGTATCTTTTCTTCAGTATCCTTTCAGAGGTTGTGTTTGTTGACTTGCTTAACTTGGTTACTGAATTAACCCTTTTTCTTCCGGGTTTATGGATTAGAATAGCATAGAATAGAATTTTTTATTGGCCAAGTATGATTGGACACACAAGGAATTATTACAATGAATCGTCAAATAAGATGGGTTTGCATAAGGCACCAAGTTGTGAGAGAGCAAACCAAGGTTAAAATTAGCTTAGCGTCCAAATGCAGCCCTCGGGTCTTTAGTAGACCTTGTTAAATGCATGGTGGGAATGCACTGACCACAGCATCTTAATCATCACTACTAAAATGAAGAAAGAAAGCTGCACAGGTTTGAGTGTAAATTCTTAGACATGTTCTGGTTCTCAAAACTTAGGGCTTTGTAATGAGCTTTCAAAATTCTCCATCAAATATATGGGAAGAGAAACTGAAAGGAAGCAATGGCATATTGTAGGCTGGTTGACATACATTCTTGAAAATATAATGAAATAAAGAAGTAAACATAAAGAAATATTGGGCCTTCCGAGAAGTAACCCAATAGGATTTCTGCAGATGTTTTCCTAGATTCTTTTTTAAGAGGTCAGCCAGTGTGTAAATCCAAACTTTCAAGAAAAAGACCTCATCAAAGATACCTGAGCAAACTTCATAAACCGTGAGATGGGATGGGTTATTCCTCATTAAAAACTAACTATGCATTGCCCAAATTTGCCCTGACATCTTGTTTCTGTTGATTCTAGGATGCCATCTTCACCTCATCCACAGCACACCTAAGACAGGTTTAAGTTACTCTTAGCTGCTCCTAAAGTACGCTTCCCCTCTTGTCACAACAGCATCCAAAAGTATAGGAACTCCTTGACTTACAATCACAGATAAGCCCAACATTTCCACTGCTGAGCCAGGCAATAGTTAAGAAAGCTTGCACCTCATTTTATGACCTTTTTTGCCAGTTGTTAACCAAATCACTGCAGTTGTGAATTGTGAGGTTGTTAAGCGAATCAGGCTTCTTCCACTGACTTTGCTTGTCAAAAGTTGGCTGGGAAGGTTACAAAAGGTGATCATATGATCGGGGAGGCTGCAACCGCTTTGGTAAATACATGAGCCAAATTTTGATCATGTGACCATGGGGATGCTGCAACAGTTTTAAATGTGGAAGCCAGTGACTTACACTTTTTAGTGCTGTTGTAACTTTGAACAGTCATTAAATGACTGTTTGTAAGTGGAGGGTTACCTGTAGTCTCAAAATGTGTAAAATTTGTGTTGTTTTGCCAGATGTTATACCAGAGGCAAGGTCAGAGAACCATGAACAGAAACAACAGAGGCAGAATATGGATCAGCCACAATTTTCATGCTAATACATTTTTTTTTTGGCCAGCTCAAGAAAAGTGACATTGTGCCCTGGTTTAATAGTGAACAAAAAAAATCAACCCTGTTCCCAGGGCTCAACAGAACCAACAAGTCTTTACAGACTGTCTGAAAGTCTTTTCAAAGTAATAAAACCAAAAATCCTCTCCAAACTGGATAAATGAACCTTAAAATGGCAAAGGGAAACCAGAGATATCAACAATAAAACTCACATTTCTCATATAAATTTTAATAAATGGCATCTGGCCTGGCTGTGAGAAATCAGGAAAAGATATTGGATAAAATTGGAGGTTAAATGTTCCTTTAGTGCAGTGTTTCTCAACCTTTGTCAACTTGAAGATCTCTTCTGACCCAGCCTTAGCAGAACCAAGAAACAGACTCCTTGTCCTGAAACCCCCCAATTTATTTAGCTACTGTGAATTCATAGCATTCACACACAGAAAAATCTAGGCAATAATCCTTCCAAGGGTTAATTGCAGTAACAGACCTTATCAGTTCCTTGAAATTGCCAGGCCAAGAGCTTCCAGTCTGGCAAGCAGTCTCTGAGGCAGAAACTATGATAAGCAAATCTTCAGAAAGAAATATGAACTGTTGTCTCCTGCAACCACCACTCCCATTTTGCTTCTATTTATTCCCCAGCCAGGGAGGGGGCAATTCAGAATCCACATATGCCTTTCTTCCTGAGTTGGCTCCTGTTCCTCAGTTGTTCTTCTCTCCTGACAGCTCTGCATATATGCGCATCTGGAACGGGCCCCAGCTGTTCTTCCTCCCCACTTATCTCCAACTCAGAAGGCAGCTGGGAAATGTCAGAGGGCCCTTGCTCTATCTCTGCTTCCTACGCAGAGCATCCATCAGAGCCTTTCCCAGACTCCAGGACTGGCCCAAGTTCCTCCCCAACCTCCTCATTGTCTGAGTCTGCCGCCAGCTCTGCAGGCCACAACACTTCAACTCTCAGAATTGTGGCAGTTGAAGTTCACAGATGTTAAAGTTGCTACGGTTGAGAAATACTGTTCTGGTGCATAACTCCTACAAGGCAAATGCTACAAATTATTAGGAATAGAATAAAACTGAAAGAACTTGCAATACATTAAAGATAAAGGTTCCCCTTGCATGTATTTGCTAGTCGTTCCCAACTCTAGGGGGCGGTGCTCATCTCCATTTCAAAGCCGAAGAGCCATCACTGTCCAAAGAAGTCTCTGTTGTCTTGTGGCTGGCATGACTAAACGCCAAAGGCGCACGCAACGCTGTTACCTTCCCACCAAAGGTGGTCCCTATTTTTCTACTTGCATTTTTTACGTGCTTTCAAACTGCTAGATTGGCAAAAGCTGGGACAAGTAATGGGAGCTCACCCCGTTACGCGGCACTAAATATTCGAGCCTTTTGATCGATAAGCTCAGCGTCTTAGCCACTGAGCCACCATGTCCCTCTTGCAATACATTTTAAATCCACAATATGACCATAATGTACCTGGAGTACATATCAAGAGATATTGCTCAATGGGTCTCTTACAACAAAAGACTTAATTGCAGTTTGGTGTATTACAATAGAACAAAGGAAGGTATGGAGAGCTATTACAATTTAAGTTGGGTCCAAATAAAAAGCATTTGCTTTACATGGGCCAAAGTATAGCCAAAAACATGTGTTGTCTTTTTTTTTTTTGGGGGGGGGGGGGGGGAGATTACCAAGCCAGCTTGGCAGGAAG
Organism: Ahaetulla prasina; assembly: GCF_028640845.1. Taxonomy (NCBI): domain Eukaryota; kingdom Metazoa; phylum Chordata; class Lepidosauria; order Squamata; family Colubridae; genus Ahaetulla; species Ahaetulla prasina. The sequence goes on from NC_080540.1 coordinate 136,391,266, forward strand.
CAGCCTACATTCCTCACTTTTTTTTTTTTTGCCTGAAATCTTGATCAGTAAAAACAGGAAAGGCTAATAAAATATAGGATGTTAAACCCTCTACGTACTTTATACATTCTTTAGCTGTCCTGACCTTGAAGGAAAATGAGAGTCCCTTGTAAAAAGCAACAGACGGATATTCCAGCAGAGGCATCATGTTATCCATATAGCTCATTTCAGAATTGATAAAGTTGCTTGACATTAGAATGTGCAAAAATGGTATTATCTTGTTTTATTCTTTAATTTTGGTCAAACATGAGGCAGGAATTAGCAAGTAAAAAAATTATTTTTTTTAAAAAAGATTAAAGATAGAATAGAGGATAATGTCATTGCAATTCTCCAACTGAAGAAGAAAGTTCTGTTTTCCTCTTCACCAAGCCCTGGTGGCGCTGTGGTTAGAATGCAGTATTGTAGGCTAATTCTGCTGACTGCCAGCAGTTCAATTCTGACTAGCTCAGGATTGACCTTCCATCCTTCCAAGGTAAAGTGAGAACCCAGATTGTTGGGGGGGCAATACGCCGACTCTGTAAACTGCTTAGAGAGGGCTGTAAAACACTATAGTGTGGTATATAATTCTAAGTGCTATTGCCATTATATATAGGTAGTCCTCACTTTATAACCACAATTGAGTCCAGAATTTTGGTTATAAGTCATTGCAGTTATTAAACAGATCATGATGTGGTCTAACTTGATTTTATGACTGTGTGAGAAGAGGACAAATGGGTCCTGATTTTTACCAACATTGTATAGACCTCAATTTGATAGTAGGCCTCAAATGAATTGCTATATATTAAAGTACCAGCTAGAATGATTGCCCAAGAATAACACAATATTTGTAATCAGCTATACTAAAGCAATTTTGTAATATTTATTTGCAAAGTAAATAGTTTTAGAGGCTATTTTGGACTAGGAACATTAAAAAGTGTTGGAAATAAGGAACTGAAATTAGCAGATGGTAGGAGATTTCACATGTACACGCAAATATGTGTTAATCAATGAAATACTGGGAAGTAACTACAGTAAAATTCCGTCTACTGAGAGGCTGTCTGAATAAAGGTATAAAAGAAGAAGATGGGTCTCAGATCAGGTCCACTGGCTGTAGCTATTCCTTGCTGGATTTAGCTATCGTCTCTGGACCTCATTGCAATGGTAATTGATGTAAGTGCCGTATTTTTCGGAGTATAAGACGCTCTGGACTATAAGACGCACCTACCATTTTGGGGGAGGAAAACAAGAAAAAAAATCTGCCTCTGCCTCCCAGCAATTTGTCTCCTTGCAGCAAATGGGGCACGCAGCAATAGGCAATGGCAATCCCTGCAGCCTGAAACAGCTGAGGGTCAAGAGGCTGATCCAACCGACAAATCAGCTGCTTGTGCTAATCAGGTAGTGCTGAAGCTGAAATGGGCTGTTTGCTGTAAGGAGGTAAATTGCTGGGAAGCAGAGGCCAAAGGGTTGGGGCCGGCGGGTGGCCGAGTCTACATTTGATGGTTAAGACGCACCCAAATTTTAACCCTCTTTTAGGGAGGAAAGTGTGTCTTATAGTCCGAAAAATACAATAATGTTGTGATAGTTTTTCATGTTCCAAATTGCTCATGAAATAAATCTCTGAATCTTAAAGTAAGAATTGTTTATTGTATTACTGTCTCCTGTTTTCCTTTATTGGGATATTTTTATGACAACTGTTTTTACAATGGTCATAAAGCAAATACTATGGTCATTAAGTGAACCTGCTTTCATTAAGCAAATCCAACATATCCAGTGGGCAGTTTTTGCCATTTTCTGCTGGAAAATGACAAAAAAGTTTCAAATCATAATCAGGTGACTGCAAGATGCAGCAACTGGTCATAAATGAGTTGGCTCCCAAGCACCGACAATGCAATTATGTGACCATGGTGTGTGTGTGTGTGTGTGTGTGTGTTTCTCTCTCTGTGTGTGTGAAGCAGTTGTAATTTTGAGGATGAGTCGTATTTTTTTTAAAGTCAGTCATAACTTTGAATGGTCTTTACTTAATGGTCATTAAGTAAAGTCTATTTTGCAATAAGTCTCTTCATAGACCATGATGTAAAAATGTGTCATTCACAAGACTACATCCTCATGTTCAACTATCTAATCTTTTGCTATGAGCATAGCATACATAAAACATAAAATATAACAGATTTTAGCTTTAATCAACAGACTGTACAGGTAATTAATTTCTGATATCTGAGACTTTGGAAGGTTACTTCAATATTGAGTAGCGAAGCAATATCTAGCAATACCCCTAACTGGGCTACGATTAGGCAGTCTCTTTAGCATATTTACATGGCACACTTCTTATAGCTCTTGAAAAGCTCATGACAATGTATGAACCTTCAAGCCACAAAATTCAGATGTACTACTTATTTATACAGCACAGCAGCAGCATTCCTACATTTGGAGGGGAAAGGGGCATATAACTTCACAGCAATGACAAGATATTCTGTGCCTGAATCTCATAAAACCGTGATGGCGAACCTATGGCATGTGTGCCCGAGGTGGCACGCAGAGCCATCTTTCCGGGCATGTGAGCTGTCGCCCAACTCACCTGCAACTGCGCATGTGTGCGTGCCCCAGTTGGTGTTCAGGCTTCCAGTATGCATGCGCGCAATTCAGGGGACCAAGCTGGTCTTCTGAGCTCTCCTGCGCGTGCACACGTGTTTGTGCATGCGCACATGAGTACTTGCGTGCAGTGAGCACATGCATAGCCAGCATTCGTGCACATGCACTGTGCATGTGAAAACTGTGCACATGCGCGGATGGTGTCATTGCGCGAGCATCACACGGGGGTGTCGTGTGAAAGCCACACACATGCACACATGGTGTGGTTACACACGCAGCGCATGGGGTGCATGCACAAAAGCTGTGCGCATGTGCAGATGGTGCAGTTGCGTGCATAGCACACAGGAAAGGAGCCGCGCATTAGCACGGATAGCACAAGCGTGTACAAAGCACGTACCTGTTCGGCATTCGGTGAGTAAAAGGTTCGCCACCACTGTTGTAGAAGAACACCTTACTTGAGGTATAAGTAAAGCAGTCTCAATATTATAGACTCTAGACAATAAGCGTGATTGTGTTCACCCTTTTCAAAATCCATGGGGATCACTTAAATACACATGGTTACAAGGTAGACAAAGTTTAAGGAACACTGAGAAAAAGCAACTTCAAGTTTACAATCTAAATTACCTATTTCTCTCAATCTGGATTTGGAATTCAGACCTTCCAAAATAGAAGCAGCTTGTTCTGAACATTAACTTGCATGGCACCCTTCCACACTCCTTCAATATATATAGGTAAAGATAAAAGGTTCCTCTCGCACATATGTGCTAGTCATTCCCAACTCTAGGGGGCAGTGCTCATCTGTTTCAAAGCTGAAGAGCCAGCATTGTCCGAAGACGTCTCCGTGATCATGTGGTCGGCATGACTAAACGCCAAAGGCTCACGAAACGCTGTTACCTTCCCACCAAAGGTGGTCCCTATTTTCCTACTTGCATTTTTTACATGCTTTCGAACTGCTAGGTTGGCAGAAGTTGGGACAAGTAACGGGAGCTCACCCCGTTACGCAGCACTCAGGATTCAAACCGCTGAACTGCCAACCTTTCAATCAACAGGCTCAACGTCTTAGCCACTGAGCCACCATGTCCCTTTCGATATATATATAAGGATATCTGATTCGAAATGTTCCAGCTGCTATTTTAACCGATATTACGCAGCCTTTATTCAGACTTTTTCCGCATGACAACTCTTGTCCCTGAACAGCTCAACACTGTGGGGTTTTTAATCCATCCATCAACTGTTTCGTGGACCAAGCCCAAGACTGCTCAGCACCCAGGCCAAGATAAGTTGCCAGCTGATTTGATCACATTCTCATTAAGTATTCAGTCAGCACAATCTCTCCCCTCCCCCCTGCAGCCCAAGCCCTTCCCTCCAGAACAAAAGGCCACAGGGCAACATCCTATTGGCAGGTTTTTCTGCCACAATCTCCATTTGCTCCAATTGTGCCGTTTCTCCTTATCAGTGGGAACAATGGAGGAAAGCCTTTTGATAATGACTTGGCTGAAAGCATGATTTCTGATTGACGGCTTGGCAACCGTTGCAAGGACCCAACCAGGACAGGCAGAAACTAGTTCTTTACAGAAAAACCCTGAAGATTTGCATAATTTGGTGAAAGGCATAAAAGATGCAGGGCTGGAGAAGAGGAAGAACTATAAGCATCCTTGAGAAAATACGCAAAACTGTTTCCTAGAACCATAATCTCAAGTAAAGAAACAGCGGGAGTAAAAAAAATGGGATAACAGAAGGGATAAAACATTGGACAGTGGCTCTTATCAAATTTTAATGCATAAGCTGATTTTTCATGTTTCTTGAACAACTCTGTTTTTAAGATACATATAGGTCACTTAATCTCCAGGAAACAGAATGCAACACTTCTCCATTTTTCTTCACAGGTTTGTGAGTTAAACTAAGACAAATCAGAGGTTTATCTGCCTCATTAGAGCTCTTCAACAGGAACTGCCATAGTAGGTTAGCGGTCTTAGGAATATATTCCAAGGAAGGAAGCTATGACTGTGTTTAGCTGTCTGAGAACTGTAATGGGGATAATGCTCAGCAATAAACATGGATCAAGCAGCAAATCCCTAGCAAGTAAGTGGGATTTTTGAGTTCCCACATCACTTTATATCATAATGGGATTTGTTTAAACTCGGCAAGCTTAATGAATTTAGGTCAATGGGCTTCATTAAAAAACTGCTCAAGTCGCATCAATCTAAACACCAACCACTATAGCATTTTAGCGCTTCCATAGTAAAAACAAAAGCCTTAAACAGGACTATTACCGGTAATCTTTATTTAAAATGTATTTTTTCAAAGGAAGGCCTTAAGGGATTCTTGCAGCTGCCATTTAAGCCATAAAATCTATATATAGGTAGTCCTCAACTTACAACAGTTCATTTAGGAATCGTTTGAAGTTACAATGGCATTGGAAAAAGGGATTTATATCAGTGATGGGTTGCTACCAGTTCACCCTGGTTTGGGCAAACAGGTAGCGGCAGGAGGCTTTACCCATCCACCCAGATGTCTCTGCACATGTGCAGAAGTGTTGGGCACGCGTACGCCTTTGAGCAGACCAGTAGCAACCAAAATTGAAACCCATTACAGATTTATATCCTTTTTCACACTTATATATCATTGCAGCATGCCCATGGGCACTTGATCACAATTCAGATGCTTGGCATCTGACTCATATTTATGATGGTTGCAGTGTCATGTGATCAGCTTTTGCAACCTTCTGACACACAAAGTCAATGGGGAAGCCAGATTCACTTAACAACCATGTTACTAACTTAACAACTGCAATGATTCACTAACAACTGTGGCAAGAAAGATTATAAAATGGGAGGAAAACTCACTTAACAAATGTTATGCTTAGCAACAGAAGTTTTGGACTTAGCTGTGGTCATAAATCGAGGACAACCCGTAATATAAAACAGCAACTATAAAAATAAAGATTCTCTTGAAGTGACCACATGGAAGTCAATGTAATTTTTTTCAAAGGCTATAGAGAACGAGCCATAGTGGAGTAGAAATTATAAAAATATAGAAGGAAAATCAAATTACACCTGCCACAATTCTAACAAAAACAAACACTTGAGCATGTCATCTGTAGATATTTTCATTATAGCAGATATCCATGAGAGTTCGGAAGATACTTGATAGACCGCTGAGGTTTTTCCAAAGCCACATAACTACACTCCAGATTTAGCAGCTTTTATGTGACAAATACACCGTAACTTTAAAAGTACTTCCATAAAAGGATTCTGGAAAGAGACCTGCAGAAGATGGGGTGGGTTCTACTTATCTTTACTACCAGTTCACAATGGGGCCGCAGGCATTTCGTAACTGAGAATCTTATACAGGTAGTCCTCAACTTACAACCATTCATTTAGTCACCATTTAAAATTATAACAGCCCAGAAAAAAGTGACTGATGACTGTTTTTCATACTTGGACTGTGGTAGCATCCCCACGGTTATGAGATCAAAATTCGGACATTTGGCAAGTGGCATGTATTCACTGTATTTAAGACTATCTTTACTCCAACTAACATAATAATAAAACCTTCAAGGAAGAAACACGGAAGAATTTCACTTAAGTCTATGCAACTACACTTCAGAAGAGAATTTATCAATATTTGTTCTACAAAGCAAACTTCCTGCTATGGGCAGTCTTGTCTTATACAGATATTGCACTTCTCTCTAACTCAGCTATTGTGATTTGACCAGATCACAATGTTTGCACTTCTTGAGAAACCTACTGCTTTCCTTAACACAGTAGTTTTCAAACTATGTCAGGAGAAGTTGAGAAGCCACCACTATTATATGCAATTGTAAATGTTTGGGGGTATATTCTGAAGCACCTACTTTGGAGAGGAGGGGAACAACATAGTCCAAACTTCTGGCAGTCAATTACTATCACAGAATACAAAGTGTGACCTACTGTATCCCGTACCAATGGGCTGTGGCCCGTTCTGAACTGGGCCACCCAAGTGGTGGGCCCTTGCACGAGCATGTGAACCACTATTTGTGTGAATGGCAGGTGCGCAAGCTTGCTGCTGGTGCAAGTAGAGCTACCCACCTACCACTCTCCCCCGCCCCACCCCTGCTGTCGCCATCAGTTCACAAAACTGGAAAGGTTGGGGACCGCTGCCCTACAGGACACATTCTCCATTAATACACAGAACTTTCTTGGAAGTTTCCTAAGTGACAGAATAGCTGGGTTCACACATAATACTATGTGTATTATGGGTCTCTGTGGCTCAGACTGGTAAGACAGTCTGTTATTAACACAGCTGCCTGCAATTACTGCAGGTCTAGTCCCACCAGGCCCAAGGTTGACTCAGCCTTCCATTCTTTATAAGGTAGGTAAAATGAGGAGCCAGATTGTTGGGGGCAATAAGTTGACTTTGTATATAAATATACCAATAGAATGAAGACTATTGCTAACATAGTGTAAGCCGTCCTGAGTCTTCAGAGAAGGGCGGGATATAAATGCAAATTAAAAAAAATACTAAACTGTATTATGGTTCACTTGGTTAGCTGAAAATCAGGAAGAGTGTGCTATCACCTTTTCAAACTAATACATTAGAACAGGTGTGCAGATCAGTGGTGAAATCCAAATTTTTTTACTACCGGTTCTGTGGGCGTGGTTTGGTGGGCGTGACAGGGGTAGGATACTGCAAAATCTTCCTTCCTACTCCACTCCAGGGGAAGGATACTGCTAAATCCATTACCTCCCGACTCCTGGTGGAAGGATACTGCAAAATCTCCATTCCACCCCACTCTGGAGCCAGCCAGAGGTGGTATTTGCTGGTTCTCTGAACTACTCAAAATTTCCGCTGGCAGATCTCCAAACTGCTCAAAGTTTTCGCTACGGGTTCTCCAGAACGTGTCAGAACCTGCTGGATTTCATCTGTGGTGTAGATCCTGATTATGTGTGAGACAGATCACAAATAAACTCTGTATGTCTAGTTTAATGAAAAGAAGGACTAGGGAAGACATGATAGCAATGTTCCAATATCTCAGGGGTTGTCACAAAGAAGAGGGAGTCAAACTATTCTCCAAAGCACCTGAGGGTAGAACAAGAAGCAATGGGTGGAAACTAATCAAGGAGAGAAGCAACTTTTTTTTTTAATTGGCCCCAGTGACTTTATTATTTAAATATTATTTAATTTTGTCATAACAGTATACATAAACATTGTCATAAGTAAAAAAACATATCATGAAGAATATATATATATATATATATATATATATATGTTTTCTGAGGTTTTCACGGGTGTTTGTATATAGGTCTTTGGTTGTTCGGGTTTTCTCCCGTGTAAAATTGGAAGTGTCTTGGCGACGTTTCGACGAAGTCTTATTCGTCATCTTCAGGCTTCAGCTTCGTGCTTCTGGGAGCAATGTGTGATTGCAGCTGTTTCTTCCTTTTTAACTGCTAGTGGGGGTTTGAACTGATTGGGTGGGAGCTTGGCTGTGCTCTGATTGTGCTCAAATCCCCCTGCAACTCAGACTAATCTGAGCACAACCAAGCCCCCACCCAAACAGGACACACCCCCAGCCAATCAGAGCACAAAAAAAACCCCATCCAATCAGAGCACAGCCAAGCTCCCACCCAATCAGTTCAAACCCCCACTAGCAGTTAAAAAGGAAGAAACAGCTGCAATCACACATTGCTCCCAGAAGCACGAAGCTGAAGCCTGAAGATGACGAATAAGACTTCGTCGAAACGTCGCCAAGACACTTCCAATTTTACGCGGGAGAAAACCCGAATAACCAAAGACCTACATACAAACACCCGCGAAAACCTCAGAATATATATATATATATATATATATATATATATATATATATATATATATATATATATATATATATATAGGTCTTTGGTTGTTCGGGTTTCCTCCCGTGTAAAATTGGAAGTGTCTTGGCGGCGTTTCGGCGAAGTCTTATTCGTCATCTTCAGCCTTCAGCTTCTGGGAGCATTGCTCCCAGAAGCACGAAGCTGAAGCCTGAAGATGACGAATGAGACTTCGTCGAAACGTCGCCAAGACACTTCCAATTCTACACGGGAGAAAACCCGAACAACCAAAGACCTATATACAAACACCCGTGAAAACCTCAGAAAACATATATATATATATATATATATATATGTATGTATAAGTAAAGAATATGCATTAGCTATATTAATTTGATATACTAAGGAGAAATTTCCTGACAGTTAGAACAATTAATCAGTGGAACAACTTGCCTGCAGAAGTTGTGAATGCTCCAACACTGGAAATTTTTAAGAAAATGTTGGATAACCATTTGTCTGAAATGGTGTAGGGTTTCCTGCCTGGGCACGGGGTTGGACTAGAAGACCTCCAAGGTCCCTTCCAACTTTGTTATTATTATTACTATAATTGATGAATTAGCAATGTGTTAAACAGCTATTGTGCTGCAAAGCAAACTTCTAGGTTTGTTGTAGGCTGATTCTGGTCCCTCACAATTAACAGCACAATCGCAAGCCCAACAAACTCCCAAATGAGATGAGCGGTTCCCTCATCTGCTCTGCCTCTCATGTAATCTATGCCGTTATCCGCCGGGAATGCTCCTTTGAATTTCATTTAAGGCAAACAGGGTCACACCAATTTTTATGGAAATAATAAGGCACGAGATGAGAACAAGATTCCAAAGCAGGACCAAGTAATTTCAGAGCATTTTAACCGCCCAGGACATCCCATTACATTTCAGTAACCATTTTAGAAAAAAAGAAACTTCACTTGCATAGTAGTATAACATGTTCAACTCATATACATCAAAATACATCACATACACCTGTCTCAGGAGGTCTCAATAGATTTTTAAGACGTTACAGTTGTTAATTGATAAGGTGCTTGTAATCTGAATTACAAATAACCTGTATCTGCATAAGCACTCTTTTCCCCCTTGTATCTTACCTGTGAAAATGAGAAAGGAACAACAGCTCACAAAAAATTACATAGTTGTGACTTTGGTACTCACCGCACAAGCTAGAAATTGTGACTTAGCTGCCTTGTGACTCGCTATATCATACCTTATGGGAAAAAAATCATGTGTTATTCATCATTTCTGGTTCTCATTGCACCTCTTGGAACCAATTAACAATGAATACCAAGATACCACTGTATTTTCATAAAACTAGTTAGCTGAAAAGGTGCTAAGTACTCCACCTCTTACTTTGTAGTGCATGCATATACTCATGAGCTTGCCTGCTGCCTCCACACCCTCCCCTGCCCAGCCACACTCCCTAGCACTCACCTATCTGCTAGCCTTCTTACAAGCTTCCAGATTTGCGATTTCCCACCAGCATCCCCATTTGCTTGTTGAAAAGTGGCAAGAAGTCACAAGTTGCAAAAATGCAAAGTCCTCACTTAACAACCAGATCCCTTACCAATGGAAATTCTGGTCCAAATTACTGTCCATCCAGCAAGGACTACCTGTATATTATATTTAGCACAGTGTATGGATGTAGGCATTTGAACATAGATGTTCAGTATAAGCCAAATGATGTCAAGTGCATCATGTCATTATGCAAGTATTGTGATTAATATAATCTGAATATTTGAAAGTGACATTATGACATGTTTAATATCACTTGCACCCACCCTCTCCTGAAGATGCCCATGATATTGAGATCTGCCCCAGGCCCCTCCTGTATTGGGTGCTGCAGGGTTTTACTCTCTCCCCCGTCTTTTTCGACATCTACATGAAGCCACTGAGGTCATCCCTGGTTTGGGTTTGGTATCATCAGCATGCTGATAATATTCAATTGCATCTTTTGAGCCTGGGCCAGCCTACTGAAGATCTCAATAACCTGATTCTGGAGGCTGGAGTGCCTGGAGACTATGTGGGTTTGGATGGGGAAAAAACATCTCTAAGTTTCTAAGTTGATCTACCGAGACCAAGTGAGTGATTGACCTGGCCATCTTTGTCCTTGGATTGGGTTGCACTTCCCCCTTCAAGGTTGATACACATTATTTGGGACTTCCTGGACTTGCATCTGCTACTCAAAGAGCAGATGTCAGCTGTGGCTACAACTGACTTTGCATAACTCCAAGTAGTGTGTCTGTTATAACATTTCCTAGATTACAGAAACTTCAGGCAATCATTCATGCCTAGTCACCTTGAGGCTTGAATACTGCAATGCTTTCTACATATGCTTCCCTTGAAGATTACCCAGACTCTTCAACCAGTCCAGAACATAGCAGCAGTAGTAATAACACACCTCACAAGCTGTCACGATTGCCATTTTGTTTTCTGGATATGACTCAAGATGCTGGTTGTTACCTGTAAAGCTCTAAATGGCATAAGGCCTTGTTATTTGAGGACCACCAATCTCCCATAATATCACCCTGGCTGATTTGATCACATTCTCATTAAGTATTCAGTCAGCACAATCTCCCTCCCTGCCCAGCCACACTCCCTAGCACTCACCCATCTGCTAGCCTTCTTACAAGCTTCCAGATTTGCGATTTCCCACCAGCATCCCCATTTGCTTGTTGAAAAGTGGCAAGAAGTCACAAGTTGCAAAAATGCAAAGTCCTCACTTAACAACCAGATCCCTTACCAATGGAAATTCTGGTCCAAATTACTGTCCATCCAGCAAGGACTACCTGTATATTATATTTAGCACAGTGTATGGATGTAGGCATTTGAACATAGATGTTCAGTATAAGCCAAATGATGTCAAGTGCATCATGTCATTATGCAAGTATTGTGATTAATATAATCTGAATATTTGAAAGTGACATTATGACATGTTTAATATCACTTGCACCCACCCTCTCCTGAAGATGCCCATGATATTGAGATCTGCCCCAGGCCCCTCCTGTATTGGGTGCTGCAGGGTTTTACTCTCTCCCCCGTCTTTTTCAACATCTACATGAAGCCACTGAGGTCATCCCTGGTTTGGGTTTGGTATCATCAGCATGCTGATAATATTCAATTGCATCTTTTGAGCCTGGGCCAGCCTAGTGAAGATCTCAATAACCTGATTCTGGAGGCTGGAGTGCCTGGAGACTATGTGGGTTTGGATGGGGAAAAAACATCTCTAAGTTTCTAAGTTGATCTACCGAGACCAAGTGAGTGATTGACCTGGCCATCTTTGTCCTTGGATTGGGTTGCACTTCCCCCTTCAAGGTTGATAAACATTACTTGGGACTTCCTGGACTTGCATCTGCTACTCAAAGAGCAGATGTCAGCTGTGGCTACAACTGACTTTGCATAACTCCAAGTAGTGTGTCTGTTATAACATTTCCTAGATTACAGAAACTTCAGGCAATCGTTCATGCCTAGTCACCTTGAGGCTTGAATACTGCAATGCTTTCTACATATGCTTCCCTTGAAGATTACCCAGACTCTTCAACCAGTCCAGAACATAGCAGCAGTAGTAATAACACACCTCACAAGCTATGCGATTGCCATTTTGTTTCTGGATATGACTCAAGATGCTGGTTGTTACCTGTAAAGCTCTAAATGGCATAAGGCCTTGTTATTTGAGGGACCACCAATCTCCCATAATATCACCCTGGCTGATTTGATCCTGCAGTGTTGGTGCACTTCAAGTTCCTTCAATTAAACAATGTCATCTATCAGGATTCTGGAAGCATTTTCTGCACTCAGGAAAGAGTGTAGAAAAGAATAACTAAGTTGATTAGGGGCCTGGAAATTAAAACATATGAGAGGTAATTGCAAAAATTGGGTATGGCTAGTCTAGTGAAAGAACAACTAGGAGTGACATGATAGCAGTGTTCAAATATTTGAGGGGCTGCCACAAAAAAGAGGGGGTCAATCTATTTTTCAAAGCACCAGAAGCCAAGAAACAATGGATGGAAACTAATAAAGGAAAGAAAAAAACCTAGAACTAAGGAAAAATTTTGTAACTGTGAGAACAATGAACCAATGGAACGGCTTGCCTTCAGAAGTTTTGGTACTCCATCACTGGAGGTTTTTAAGAAGAGTCTGGACAGCCACTTGTCTAGAATAGTTTAAGGCTTCCTACTTGAGCAGTGAGTTTGACTAAAGAGCTCCAAGGTCCCTTCCAACTCTGTTATTACCTTTTCTGTAGCAGTCATTCTTGTAAGCCAGTTTAGTCTCTCTCGTGTTCAATAAGCCTTTGTGGTGTACTAGCTTTAGAGCAAGGGTGTCAAACTCAAGGCCCTCAGGCCTGCAGGATGCTTAAATCCAGCCTGTGGGGCCGGCCTGGAAATATCAAAGGACCAGCCTGCGGTGCCTCTGGAGGCTAAAGTGGGCCACATGTGGCCCCCCACACCTCGTTTTCACCCTCCATGGCCTCCTGCAGCAAAATGGGCCAAAAATAGGCCAAAAGCGGGCTTAGAAACGGCCCCGAAAACAGGCCAAAAACAGCCCTGAAAACAGGCCAAAAAACGGGCTGAAAAAGGCCAGCAGAGTGCTGCAGGAGGCCAGGGAGGGTGAAAATGAGGCGCAGGGAGTCTGTGTGTGGACCCCCACACCCTGTTTTGCCTAGCAGGGTGCTGCAGGAGGCATCCGTTCCCCCCCCACCCCACCCCCCAGCCCGTGGAGAACTACAAAGCTGATCCCGCCCTCGAAGAAATCCAGTTCAACAGCCCTGCTTTAGAGCATCTTCTTCATGGTCCTTCAGATATTCTTTCAATGCCTTTTCCCCCCCCTTCAGCTGGCAGGTGTATTTCCAATATTCCACTTCCACTTATTTTCCTTGGTAATTAAAGTCTATCAACATCTCTGCATGGAAGGGAATAATTCGTTGTCATTTTTCTAGTCTTCCTATTCAAGACTTTTAGTTCTTCTTGAGCCCAGTTCACTGTTTTAGCTATGTATTTAACGACTGGAATTTTCCAAGTGTTAGTTGCCTTGATATCATTTTCTCTATTGAGTTGGGACTTTAAGATCTTCTTCACTCTCTTGATGTATTATCTTCTAATCTTCTTCTTGTCTTCAGTGTGCTTGATGTTGCCAGCTTGAAGGATGCCCAGGTATTAGTAGTAGTCATCTTCATCCAGACTTTTGATGTTATTTTCAAAGGCCATCTAGATTTCTTCAGTTTTCACTATTTTTTGTTTATTTTGTTACGGGTATATTGTACTATATTAATTTATTTGATTCTTTTTGTTAGTTTTTATTGTTTTAAATGTGGTTTTATATTCTGTAAGCCGCTTTGAGTGGCTGTGATGACAATATAAATTTGATAGATAGATAGATAGATAGATAGATAGATAGATAGATAGATAGATAGATAGATAAGTAGGTAGGTAGATAGATAAGTAGGTAGGTAGGTAGGTAGGTAGGTAGGTAGGTAGGTAGGTAGGTAGGTAGGTAGGTAGGTAGATAGATAGATAGATAGATAGATAGATAGATAGATAGATAGATAGATAGATAGATAGATAGATAGATTTTTCCTCTACTGATGGTCAGGGTGGCACATTTATCCAGTCCAAACACCATTGCAATATATTGTCCATATATATGGACATAATTCAGATGGTATTTTTCCAAACAACCGTGTCCATGTTATTATCCCCTACTCATTAAGGCAATATCTCACTTTGATCTCTGGCTGGGGTGCAAACTGACAGGCTATTTTAATCTGGACCTCATGCAATAATCAGCAATACAGCCTTAACTGAGTCTCAATTCCTGTAGGTATTGTCCTGGAGCCAAGTTTCAAGAGAGGCATATTGTCCCATGCACCAGACTTGCTTTATCTGCAAACGCCCTCATCAACATGCAGCCACAATTTACTTCCCCTGATTTTGCACATTTCCTTACTGGAAGGCATTTTTTAAATTATTGTCTAAACCAAAACTATGCTGCCGTTTGCCTTTTTTTCCCTGGTACACAAACCACAGTGATTTGATCCAGCAATTTCAAACATTCCCTTCAAGTCTAACTTGTCATACTTGTTTTGAAAATCTGATCCAAGTCTTCCTTCTTTTTCTGTAACTTTAGAGAGTGTACCACCTATTTTCATAAAATTGTCTCAAAGCGTTTGATTAACAACTTTATTTCCTGATCGGTCAGTAGCTGCATAGGAATCCGGAGAGGGGAAGGGTGATATCATTATGCAAATGACAGAATTGATGTAATTTGCGCCACACACATCAAATGACTGTCACAAGTTATATGATTTATGTCATTTGTGCTATGACATCTAGGTGCATGTTAGATTATTACGGTTTCTATGGCACATTGTGTAGTTCACATACGGCACTAAGCCATTTGTGCCATATGTAAATTCAGTATATTAAATTGCACTGTATTATATGCTTTCATTATAATTCACCAAACGTTAAAATAAATAAAGCCTCTACTCTTAAATTCCATGGTGGTCACCATCTAATTACAGGTAGTCCTCAACCTACAAGTTTGTTTAGTGACCACTCAAAGTTACAACGGCACTGAAAAAAAGTGACTTATGACTGTTTTTCATACTTATGATTGTTGCAGTATCCCCATGGTCACATGATCAAAATCCAGATGCTTGGCAACTAGTTCATATTTATAACGGTTCCAGAGTCCCAGGGTCATGTGATCCACTTTTGTGACTGTCTGACAAGCAAAGCCAATGTGGAAGCCAGATATGCTTAACAACTGTGTTACTAATTTAACAACTGCAGTGATTCACTTAACAAGTATGGCAAGAAAAGTCATCAGATGGGGCAAAACTCACTTAGCAAATGTCTCATTTAGCAACTTAAATTTGGGCTCAATTGTGATCAGAAGCTATCTGTAATAGCTTCAGCCCTAAACCTGCTTAACTTCCAAATCCAGGCAAGACTAGCCAGATACTGCTATCTGAGACATTAAAAACAGTCAGTATGTTCTACTCTAGTCACACCACTGAAAGTCTCTCTGACCCTCTACATTAATATGCTTTGCAATTTGCTAAAGTAATAGCTTCTTCAAGAGCTATTATTTTATGCAGACAGGCTGATTCCAAGTGCCATGTTCCTCCTGATACGTACTAAAACTATTCCCTTGGGAGATTCCTTTTTCTAAAGGAATTGCCTTTGAAGAGAAAATGCACATGGTGAAAATACCATTTTTCCCCATCAGACACACATCACTGGAACAACAGCGCAATCTGAAACAATGCAATGAAATGCTTCGGTTATTTTTTCATTTAAACAGAGTAGTTTAGGAGTATGAAGAAACTACGTGGAATAATTGAAAGAAAAAAATGAGACAAAAACAGTAGGAGATTACCTGTTTATTGTGCTTGCATTTTATTATGTTCTGAGACTAAAGATGATCTGCATTTTGGCAGGAATTCAAAGCACAGACCACATATGATATGTGATCCATACTTTATGGCCACCACTGAGCCAATATGAATTATTCATTGGTTTTGAGTGGGGGAGGTAGAGGAAGAGAAAGATGCAATCTCTTTCATAGCTGGCAGCATCACTGTAAATTAAGAAGTGAACAGAGCACACTGCTTCTTAACAACTTGATCCTATGCAGAGTTAAGCATGCGTGGCATTGACACGCCCAACACCTCACAAGATTAATAGGCTGCTAGCTGTACTTCCAGATTCATTATTTTTATCAGGGTTTTCCACTTCCTTTACTGACTCAATAATGAAAGGTTTTAAAATAAGTAGAACATGAAACACAGAGATCATCTGTCGTTTTTTAAAAAAGTATCTGCTATATCCTACCAAACAATTTGGAACAGTTCTACGTTCACCATTATATTGGGGGTGGGGGGAGAGAAGGTTATAGGCAAAAAAATCTTTTCTAATTAAGAGCTTTTCCCTAATCAAACGGCTTGACATTGTGTTATTCCTGATAAATTGGGATGGTTTTATTCATCAACTGAGGAAATTTTACAATAAGAATGCAGCCCAGGATGCTAACCTGGGAAAATGTAGCATGGACCAGATATTCTCACTCATTCCTTTTGCTGATTACAATAGTTAGGAAGCATCTTCAAAATGCCCTTCAAAGAGGGCCAAAAAGCAAAAAACATATGTTTAAGTGAAGGAAAGTACTGAATGGAAAGCATGTCCGATAAAACCATCATCATCCAGATAGGTACAATACGATGGTTAGTCAGGATGAGTTAAAGGACCGCATGTTTGAAAGACTCGAGAAGCCTTGACACAACAGACTTCCTTGAGTGAATCTTTAGTCTCTTCTGCACACCACTACCCTTGCCTCGTTCCCGGGTGCAGTAATTCCCCCCACTGCGCACGCATAATCCTAAATAGTGCCCCACATTCTATCGCTCTACAGTCATCTGGAGTGCAAGATCCCTTCACAGCACTGACTGGTATGACCTGAGCAGGTGAACTCCACCAGGATGCCCTGCCCCGCAACCCTTTCTCCAAGGCAGGCAGCCCATAGGGCCTCGTCCCCTTCCGCGCAAGCAGCACCTTTCACGCAATCCACGCGAAGAAACCCTCTCAGGGCCTCAGCGAAGACCCCACCCCAAGATCCACCCTGCTCTCCCAACGCCAGAACTTCCCTCCTAAGCATCAAAGACTTGAGATACCTTCACCCCAGCCCCCACCCTGGGATCAGCCTCGCCCACCCAGCCCGATGCCCAGCGGGGCAAGTTCTCACCCAGAGGCCACCGCCGCCGCCGCTGCCTCCTCCTAGATCAGCGCCGTGCGAAAGGATTTGCAGGGAAAGTAGGCGCGGCCAAACATGGTCACACCCAACTCGATCTGCTTAACCCTGCCTTTATTATACTCTTGCCGGATCCGTGGAGGATTTGGAGGTGGAGCAAGCGGGAACGTGAATCGGGCGTGAGCCGTTCTTACTCTCCTCGATCACAATGTGCTTTTGCTGCGCAACGCCAGATCTGTTCTGCTCGGCGGTTCCACAGCCTTTTGCGGAGAGAACGGGCGCTTACCAAAATTGCGCTGCCAAAATGGTTCCTTTACATTGGAGCCTTCTTTTTTTCACTCCCAGCACTGACCCCGATATGCATTTTAGACTACTACGTTAAAAGGTGATCTGAAAAGTGGGTTCAGAAGTGCCAACAAAAGGCCTTAATTATATCACATTGCGTTATTGATTATAAGTATGTCTCTACGTTAGAGGTATTAATTATATTACATTAATTAATTATATCACTACAGATGTTCAGATTGTGAGGTTTCATTTTAGTTCACAGCATTTAAGAGCTTACCCAAAATATCTGCAAGCCTGCTTCATGAATTGAAATAAATATTCTCTTTCTACCAACAGCATAAAATACTTCAAATATTGTCCAGTGTCAATTCACATTTCCAAGCTTTTGCTAAAACAAATAACATTTGTACATTTGGAATTATTATAGCTGCATTGCTCATAAATTATTAACAAGTTGCGAATCTTGCTTGAATCTTATCCCTACTTTGGATATGGGAAGATAGGGCTTTGTTTAATACTCTACTGGCTGTCTTCAACAGACACATTCATACAACATGCTAAGCTTATTTTCACTGTAACTTCGCAGGTTTTTTTGTAATTTGTGTGAATCACCCTGTTCAGTTTATGATTATATATTGTATGAACCCAAAACAAGAATTTAGTAATCAGTTAAATGTGTGAACACAGCATTGAATCAGATCTAGATACATCAAGCTCAGTCTGCTAGCTTCAACATAACTATTTAAGAAATCTCTCAAAAGTAATAGAGTGGCCTGTCGAAAGATATTAGACTGCAATTCTTCACATATTATCCTGCCAGTAAACTCTATAACGGCAATATTCATTTAGTCCACAGCAATGTGCATTCTTCCAGTCCTTAAGTTGGCAGCAAAATATGCAGGCCTTAAGTAATGTCACAACCCTACTCATGAGTGAGGCTGACAGATGAAGGTATCTTAACAGTTTTTATTAATTTTATTCCCTCCCACCTATCATTGCCTGCCACCTAAACACCAACTGCTGCTTTTAACACATGGCGGAGTGGTCTTGGCAGCTGTGGGTGGGCATTTGAGATAAAAGCTTTGGCTACATTTCAAATGGCTCAAGTGACACGCATGGATGACTTTCAAGTTGCAAAATGGCACTCCCCCCCTCCCCCAAACAATAGAAAGTCCAGCCATGCAAAGCCCTTGTCGGCAGAAGACTGAATAACATCTAAAGCAAACATCTGACAGAACCCTGCTTTTTCCCATTTCTGTATGGCAGGATTGGCACTGTTGTCAAAAAACAAAAATCCTGTACACAGGCCTAGAACTCTTTCAAAAGAATGCTAACTCAAGAATATAAGGAGCTTGCATAATGCCTGATGGATGTTTTTTGAAACACACTGCATCCAGGGTGCTTTTAGATACATAAGAGTTTCTCCTGCAACCCAGGCCAAAATGACTATGTAAGGCAGTATCTAGTGATCAGAGCAAAGTAGGTATGCATACATCTGTTTCAAAGAGCCAGTGAAACCTCATCAACCAGAAGTTGTAGATTATTTGGCAAGACTTGTTTTGGGGAGACAGAAGACACTATAAATATTTTGAAACTAGAACTTCGTAAAATGAATCAAATGTTTCTCTATGGTGGGCACCCTGGAGGTAACTTCATGAAACATGAAGATGTCTGGAACATGAGTCATGGCAACTGTCCCTTTCTTTTTAGTTCGAAATGTTTTGCTGCTTATTCAAATAGCTTCTTCAGTCCAAGCAAGTTGGTTAGGGGGACCCCATATATGTCCTCCAGGGAGATTTCATTTCTCACAATTTGGATAGGCTCCTTAGGTGAATAGGCAGAGAGTTGTTGGAATATAAATGCTCCAACTCCTAAATCCTTTACATAAGTGGGTCATTAAGTGTGGCCTTCCTGCTGAACCGGTTATTTTAATTTTCGTGGGGACTGATGCAAGAGCAGCATTAAAAAATGGGAGACAGGTGTCTGAGACCTCCACCTTTATTAAGGGAAGAACTTTCCACTTTGGCATAAATGGATTCCTTCACTGCTTTCTCAAGCCATCTCTCTTCCTTTCCAAAATGTGAACATTATTGTCCTCAAGAGTGTCCTTTTTCTTTTAAATGAAGTATATTGATGATTCTGGTTCTACGGTGTTGATTGTCCTATGCTGGGCCATCCGCTTACCTAAAAGCTGCTTGGTTTCTCCAATATAGAACTATGAACACTCATTGCATTGGACGGCATACACATTACTCTATGTTTTGATCTCTGATCTTTAGGGTAAACAAGCCTCTGTCTCAGTATGTTGTGGGTTTGAAGAACACAGGTATGTGGTGTTTTCCCAATAAATTTTATCTTTTCTAATACACTAGCCATATAAGGAATGACCTGTTGACTCTTATTCTCAGCTGTCTGCCATTCTTTCGTTGGATCCAGATGCTGATTTAATAAAGGCCCAATCTGATATCCAGAGGCCTTAATGAATAGAATTTTTTATTGGCTAAGTGTGATTGGACACACAAGGAATTTGTCTTGGTGCATATGCTCTCTGTGTACATAAAAGAAAAGATAAGAGCTGTCCTGAGATGCCCGTTTTCTTTCTTTTGGGCAATTCCTGGACATGGGGATGTTTTCTGCCCTATGATAGTGTCCTGATGACTCCTAGCTTGTGTTGAAGTGGATGGTGGAAGTAAAACAGCAGTATTGGTCTCTGGGTGTGGGCTTCCTGTAGATCTCTTATTTCTAGGTTACCACAGATCCTAATCAGAACTTCACAGTCTAGGGATGTGAGCTTATTGTCCTTGGTGTCTTCCCTGATGAACTTGATATTTGGACAGTGTTTATATGGTCTGTGAAGGCCTGTACTTCCTGGGCCTTGATTTTTTTTGTGCAGGTGTCATCCACATACTTGAACCAGTGGGTTGGTGCCATCCCCTGGAAGGAACTGAGTGCTTTCTTCTTCACTTCTTCCATGTATAGGTTGGCAACAATGTATAGGTTGGCAACAATACAGCTCAGCCATATTTCTATCTGTAGAAGTCACCTCTGAAGGTGAAATAAGTGGTATTCAGACACAGGTCCAGGGACATATATGGGGTCCCCTTAACCAACTTGCTCAGACTGAAGAAGCTACTTGGATAAGCAGCAAAACGTTTTGAACCAACAAGTACAATTCACTTTGCAATCAACTCTACCTGGATGACTGAAACTTTTTTCATATGAAACAGGAAGATATTCTTTAAAAATTGTCAGCAAGGAATTTTCATGCCGTACTTATTGAGGTATGAGAATGAACACTATTCCATTATTTAATCTTGTTTTGCGAATTTATATCTAAATGATTCAAACAGAACTACATTCTAGAAGCACCCTTCAAGTATGGCATATACCAAATGTCCAAGAATGTATAAGTTTTTCAGTTTTTATTCACTATTACTCTGAGCAAGTGAAACCAAAGAAATTCCACAAAGTCTATATTACTTTGAATTAAAAGACAAAATATAACACTAACTAGCAAAAGAGGGTACTCGATAAATAGCTGGCCAAAGCAGAATACATTTTAATACTATACTGGGAGTGCCAGGTGCTTTTTGCACTTTTCAGATTATCAAAATAACATGTTGGAAGGCAAAAATAAAAAATGTCTGAGGCACTGTAGCTATTTTCAAACTTCAGGACAATTTCACCATTAAAGGTTCCAATAGCAAACTTTTTAAAAATAATGCATGAAATATATTTTATTTCCATTAATGTGTCATCAAGAGTCTAGTTATTCACTATCCAAGAATGTTAAATCAGACACTCCAGTAATATATGCAGATTTTATTGTGATATAGTATAATTTTATCACCCAATTTTTCTCTGAACTATTGCTATATTGGGGAGATGTTGTCCATCTCAGTCTGACTTGAAGCATTTACATTATGCATTAAAAACAAGCCTTCAAATTAACATTTTCAAAACAGCTTTACCCTAGAATTGTAAATTATTCGGGTGGATAGAATCATTATTTTAAAAGTCTTTGCATATGTTAATTAGTAATGTCTTAAGTTAAGTCAGGTCTGTGGAGCACAGTACTCCTTTAATGGAAGTCCAGCCTGAAGAAAGAAGCGCAGTCTCCACAATGGGGCAATGAATATACTCAATATAGATGTTTTATCTTTGCAACAATCCATGTGCTTCAATTATAAAAGATTACTTTGCACAAGCTAATCCACCGGGGAAATAATCCACACCTTCTAAACAATGCAGGCATTTCCATCCCATTTGTTTTGTTACTGCGAGAAGTGCAGCAAAGGATTCCCATTTTGACATGCCAGCTTCATTCAGGAGAGGAGGCTTCGCTGCAAATCTTCCACTTCCAACTCCCACATAGTCCTGTGCAGGGGATTGCCCGAAAGATCCGTCATCTTCACGGCTTGAAGGACAGGTTCTGGGATGCAACCCTGCACCAAGCCCATCACCATCACATACTTTCCAGGGCTGAGGCAAGGTTTTCCCTTAGGGACTCTCTCCACGCCGGAAACCACGAAAGAACCGCTCTCGTCTAGCAACCTCACAGTCGAACCATCCTGCTCTACGGCTAATACTTTGCCCTGCATCCAGACCAGAGACACAGCCAACGCCGGACGTCCGTATTCTTCCCGGTCCAACAACCACGAGCCGCCAGGGACTTGGCGGCACCGCTTCAGCTGCGCAGCCAGGACCTTCACCGGCGGCGACCGTAAGCAAGATTTCTCCATCATTACGCCAACCCCTTTCCCGCCAAATTTCAAGGAAACGCTGAGAATGATGGTTCTGAAGAGGCTTACGACTATTGTAATATCGCGAGAGTTACGCTGAGCCTCTATTTTCTGAACATGGGGAAAAAATGAATTAGAGTCACATAAAACTATTTGGTTCCTCAACAAGCCAATAACAGCTTTTGTTTGTTCTAGCCATGAACGAGTCTAACCTTTCCTAACTCTGTTTGCTTCACGGTCTTTTCACCCTCTACGGTTTGTCTATTGCTTCTCATCTCTGGCGTTTTCCAAGTAGGTGGACTTCAGTTCCCAGAATCTTCATTTATTTACTGTACTGGCTGTGGGATTCTGGGACTTGAAGTACACACACCTGGGAATCGCTAAGGTTGAGAAATAACTCCGCGGCTTTGTCACTGAAGGCAATGTTGAGAAATGGTTCTGTCCAGATTTGCACCCACCCCCTTTTCTCAGTTTGGCATCATCCGAGGAAAAGTCAGGGCGGGGTAGCGAGGAAAAGGAAGCCCGAGGACTGTTGATAGCGTCGCCTAGCAACGGAAGACAGCATGGAGCCGAGTGCGGGGTGAGCAAAGTATAAAAAAGGGAACCAAAAGCCTTTTTTAAAAAATAAAGAGGGTGCGAAAAAAAGGACTTACGTGGGAGTAGAGAGGTTTCCTCTGGAAAAGAGGAGTAAGCTAAAAAAAAATCATAGTTATTCATTGGGAAGTGGCATATGTAGGAAGCAGTTGTCGTTCTAAATGAAGGTTTCTAATCTCACGGTTTTAAATAAAATCTTGGAACAGATGCCAGTCATCTAAGCAGAAAATTTTTTTGCATGCATTTTTCAACTTCTAGATAGACATATTACTGCAAATTATCCTTGTTATATTTAGGAAACCTGAAATGTAGGGGAGTGGACATTTATATTCTCTCTCTCTCTCTCTCTCTCTCTCTCTCTTTCTTTCCACCTTTAAAAATAACTCAAAGACAGTGCTGATGTCCAAGGTACCTTTCTCCTATTATCCCCACAATAACAACCCTCTGAAGGGGGTTGAGCTGAGAGAGAGTGACTGACCCAAAGTCACCCAATTGGCTTTCACGGCAAAGGTGGCTCTAGAACTCACAGTCTCACAGTTTCTAGCCCGGTGCCTTAACCCCTGGACCGAACTGGCTGTTTCTTTTGGAAAGAAAGTGAAGAAAATGAGTTCTATATAAATAATGCATAAGATTTCTGTGCATTTTCATGCTCTCATTCAAGATGAAAAAAAATTCCAGCATGACAAATTGTTCTTCCTCTCACTTCAAATTTGTCTTGATTAAGAAAGGATTACGAGCATGCCGGCCTTCTAGAGAAATATAGGTGCCCTCCTTCTCATTTTAATCAGTTTATTTTAATAATTTATCCTGGTACCATATTTCTTTGAGGTTTTAGCACCCCAGTTTTCTTCCCAAAGTTTTAACCCTATTTTAATTTGTGGCTCTTCTATTATTTAAAGAAAGCTTTTATCCTGTTCCTTATAACCTAAACATGTTCATACATTCTCCATTCTCTCTTCTCAAATCTCAGGAAGTTATATTGTTTTATCCCATACGTTTATTACTATTCCCAGTTTCGATATCCTTTTTCTCACCTGCTTCTTTGGATATAGTATTGTTGTTCCTTCAGTTTGTTCTAATCAACCAACTTTCACTTGTGTTAAATTTGTCATATCAGTCAGTTCTTTACACGTCTTAGTTTGAAATTATCCTTGTTATATTAATTTTATGTTTGATACATTGGCATGATTTCTCTTTCCTATGTGAACAATTTAAATGTCTGCTTGAATTGGTATTAAATAATTTATTTTCTTTACATTTAAATGAAGTGATGAATCGGAGAGTAGACAAATTTCAGAAGAAGAAAATAAAGAAGATAAGAAAGAAGATAAGAAAGAAGATGCAGAAGATAAAGGGGTAAGGTTATCAGTGTGAAAATTTTGAGAAAATGAAAATAAAATGCAGATTAAATCAGAAGTTTTCAATACATGCAGTACATGTTTAAATTGGGGAAAAGAAAGCAAAATATATGGTTATTTATTTTAGGAAAGCAAGGTGAGATACATACCACATACCTTCTAAGAATCAATCTCACTTTGTTTTGGGTGGAAGAGATATTCTTGTGCTTCTTCTAGGAGAACTAGCTGAGGACTTTAGGTTTCAGTGAAATTTCCTCACAGAATTTAGGAATGCTCTTCTCATAACATGAAACAGGAATAATTCTTGTGGTTAATAAAGATTTGCATGCCAAAGGCCCTAACATAGGTTGGGGTAAGTAGGAAGATTTTTTTAAAAAACTGGGTTGAAAAGAGACTCAGTTGGATTGTTCACTTTGGTTTTTGTGAGCCTGCAGGACTTCAAATGAGGCAATCTATTTTTTAATCCTTCATCTTCAAGCTACAAGTAGAACATTCTTATAGAATGATTCTGTGCTGTGATGTGTTATACAGAAACCTGCTGAGCAGTTCCAAGAGTATACAAATGTCAAGGAACATATAACATTTATTGTTATATTTCTTCTCATACTGGTTGTTCTTCCCATCTTTACAACAAACAAATTCCCAGCCCCCCATTATAAGCAAAAGAAGAGTTGAATGTATAACAATGTCAGCAGGGCTGATTCTGTGCTGATTTGGGTAAATGTGATTGAGCCAAAGAAGTTTAGAATTTCATTGAAAAGCATAAATATACTATTTGGTCATTGGTTGCATTATATCCTGTTGCTATCTAATCCTTCCTGACTATGAATGCAGCACTGTTCTTTCTTAGTTTTTTACATCCTGTGTATGAGACAGCACAATCTTCTGATTGAAAGTGTTCAGTCCTTGTCCATTTCAGTCTGCTCATGCCTAAAATGTCACTAAATTCTTGATTCATTTTTCTTTGTGTTGAGTTTTCCCATGTTCATGAAGCTTACATTCTGTGTTCACATTATAAATCTTTCTTTGCAGTTTTGAATATTCCTGTTAGCAATGTCAACAACTATATATTCTGAAAGTTATAATCTAGCTGTTACAAACACCACTAGCATTCTGAAAGATCCTTAGCTTTTCCTTGGCAGCATCCAAGTGCCATTCAACCTCTTAAAGTGTCCCTCATCCAGCATTACATGACCAGTTTTCTTGAAAAAAATTCATCCATGCAGTTGTTTTAGAAAAATACAGGACTTTTCCCATGTAGTATCAAACTACTCTATGCATTTTCCATTGTCCCTAAAGTGCTAATCCATCTCCAGAATCTTCCTATTTTGTTGCTGCTTTTAGCTAGACAGCTGGAATGTCCTTCACCCTTTGGGTTATTCTGCTGGGAATGTGTGTGTGTGTGTGTGTGTGTGTGTGTGTGTGTGTTTACTTCCAGCATTCTTTGCTCTTCCCTCCCAGGAATATTGCTTTGGAATATTGCTTTGCCATATTGAGGCAGCATAAGAGGACTTGAGTGAGATTCCAATTATAGACAATGGAAAATAAGATTGTGCTAGAAGTCAACAGAACAAAATACAAAACTTAACTTTTAGTTTGTTTCACTTATTGTAGCCAGAAGACAAAAATGCAACAGAGGAAGGAGCAGCTACTACTCCCTTGATAACCACAGAAGAAGCAAGAGGAGTTCCTCCTACACTGGCTATGGAAGAGGGAACAATTAGTGGCGTGGAGGCCACTGAGGAAGGAGAGGGAAGTGCTGCCATGATAACCAAAGAGGAAGCAACAAAAGATAGTCTCATTGTGGCCAAAGAAAAAATAACAGGCAGTGTATCCATGGTATCCATAGAAGGAAGGGCAAAGAGTGCTCTTATAACAACCTCTGAGGAGAAATTCTCAGGACCGACGGATATGTCAAGTATGTCATTGGTAAGCATTTCTGAGCAAATGGGACCATCTCTCATCCAGCTAACTGATGCTTCTTGCAGAATGTAGGAATTTAATATTTCTCTCTCTCTCTCTCTCTCTCTCTCTCTCTCTCTCTCTCTCTCTCTCTCTCTCTTTCTCTGTATTGACTGTTTGATTCAGTCTTCTTAAGGCAGCTGTGCTAGAGCAGGCAACAAGAAAGCCTAAAGTTTCATTAGGTTCACAATTTAGCCTTATTGTATCTCAGAAAACCTGCCTGAAACAACAAGGAGGAAACATGGTCTCAGATTAACCAAGGGAGCAAATAAAATGCAAATAAATATTAAGAAAAATAATGTTTAAACCGATTTAAATGACGCTAATATATAGACTGTGTCAAAATGCATATTGATAATTTAGACATAGTAGCCAACTAAAGTGAGTTGATGAGAAAGGTGCACAGCTTGAGATTTTAGAGCCATATCAGAATGTAGCAAATATCAGGCCTTGTAGGCCAATCACAGAGCCTTCAGTTATAGTGCTATGGTTTAGATGTTTCCTGGATGGTTATTATTACTGCTGTGTAACTCCCATTGTCATGGCAGCTACAGTATATTAGTGACTAATGTTTCCAGTACAGTACAAGATGCTACCTATTGTCTGTAAAGTATTCTGTGTGAAGGCTTCCACTTTTAGGGCCTCTGAAAAACTTGTAAAAATGTAAGTGTTGTAGAACTTCAGTGGTAGACATACTTTTAAATAGATAATGGAAACCTAATAAATTATTATATTTGATTTGCCATTGTGGGACCAGAAATACATTCTTAAAAAAAATCCTTATTGGATTGCTTCTACCGATAGTTGTAGTTCTATTTGGAAATCAATGAAAAACGGAGTTATTACAGTACTTTGGCATCAAACACCTTTAATCTATCTTATAAATAATTACCTCTTTTCTTGTGGAAAAGCCTTAGGATGGCAGCTACGATTGGTTTGGCTTTCTTTTTAAGGATTAAATTTAGGCCTTCTACAAATCGATAGCTTGGAAAAAGTTCCAAGATACTTAAACACCTTGATTTGTTCAATGAAGTTAGTATTAATTTGCAACCCATATTTATGACTAAATGGTGCCTGGAGAAAAACATGATTTTGTTTTGTTTTGATAACTGAGGATTAGTTATCTGTAAAGTAGAAGGCTGCAATTTAATGCTTTCTTCAGTTCAATGAATGTAATTGAGATAAGCTATTGCTTTTTTAAATCATTTAGAATCAGTTAACCGAAGCAGTTTATGAAGTTCTAAATAAATAAATATTTTTGTGAGCTGTCTAAAAACATTTGGAAGTAGATGGCACACAAGTGTGTAAAATAAAAAGGGCATCAAAAGCCACTATTGTCCATATTAATTATATTTTTAAACCACTGTCCCATGCCTTCAAGAAATCATAAGTAACTTTCATTCTTATTTGCTATGACAAATTCAAGTAGAAACTATATGGTATCAGTCATTCTTAGCATGAACACTTCTTTTTGAAGTTGTCTTCTGATAACAATTTTTTTCTGTTTTGAAAAAGCTTGATGTTTCTGGAGAGAAAAGTATGGAGAGTGCTCTTTCTAGTGAAGTAACAATCTCTTTGCCGTCTTCTGGAGTCAGCAGTGGAAAATCTGAATTTCCAATGCACGTGGACCTCTCTGCAATGTCAGGTTAGCCCCTATTTTGCTAGAATGATGTTACAGCAATAGCACTTAGACTTATATACCACTTTACAGTGCTTTACAGCCCTCTCTAAGCAATTTAGAGTCAGCATGTTGCCCCCAACAATTTGGGTCCTCATTTTACCCACCTCAGAAGGATGGAAGGCAGAGTCAACTTTGAGCCTGGTGAGATTCGATCTATCAAATTGCAGGCAGACAGCAGACAGCAGAAATAGCCTGCAGTACTGCACTCTAACCACTGCGCCACTATGGCTCAAAGTATTGTTATATAGTACTGATGCATTTTTTAGATCCAACTAAATCTTTGCCATTGAGGCACAGTTCAAAAATCTTTACTCCTGCTTATTCCTGCTTGAAAAGAATCAAATTCTCCATTATTGGCTGCTTTATTTTATTGTTATTAAAATATGATGTCTGGAATTTGAGAATGTTTTGAGAATCTTGATAATTTGGAAAAGGATTAATAGCAATTATATTCTTATCTACCTATATACTGAATATATAGGAGGTCAGGAATTCAACTAAGAGTTTTGTGTAACTGAACATGAATAGCATATGCATTGATGTTACTTTATGTTAGCATGCACAGTATTTATACTCACACTAAGCTACATAAAGCAATATAGATCAAATTTCAAAAATAGCAATAATCAATATAATAAAAATATATAGTAAATAGATGAATAGAAATGGAATAAAAATAGGCAAGTGGAAAAAATGCAATAAAAATGGAACAAGGGATTTTGTTCATCTATAATCCAGAAGAATCATTAGAAAAAGATACATTGTTTGATATATGTAGGATTTGTTTGTTTATTGAATTCAATTTATTTCTAATCTATCTGCTTAAAATGAATTATGATAATCATAAAAATAAATAGAACATTCTGTATAGCATTTGAAAACACAGCAACTGAAACAGAGCAAAGTGTCACTAAATGTCATTAATATATATATTACAATGAACTTATATATTCTATTAAACAGTTGACATTTAGTTAATGCCTAACAATTTAATAAAAAATCAGGTTCAAATAACTGGCCAACAAACTATACCTCCACACAAACTAAAAATATTCCTATTTTGTCATCCTGAATTCCAAAAAGCTCCAATAATTCAGTCTAATCACTGTTTAGGATCATGAGATGGAAGGTTGGATTGCAACAGGTTTCCCTTTCTTTCTTCCCAAAAAATAAAGCATGGCAAAATGCACTTTTGTCAAAGGGACATATAAATTGTATCTCTTTTCAGTTCCCCTGTGTTAATGGCCTTCTTTGATTATGCTTTATATTTGTTATAATATCATAATCATTACATAAATGAGTGTTATTTGAAGCAAAGCATTTTTGGAGAATTTTCATGTGTAAACTAAAGAGCTTGCTGTCTCTGTTATTATTCCTCTTTTCTTTATATACAGAGGTCACTCGATCAACCGTTTTCCCTTCCCATCTTGATTCTGCTGTTCAGCAGATGGCTTCTGAAGTTAGTAGGCTTGGCGCCACAGAACAGTCGGATGGAGAAGTTATGGCACGTTACACTAGGCAGGAACTGGGCATCGAAGAGGCAGGGGAAGAAATTCAGCTGGTTGTGTTAGATCCAAATCACGTAAGAAAACTCTATAAAGACTATGGTGCTAATAATTACAAAATGGACAGCAAATGCCATTAAAATTATTCAAGTTAAACTTAATATAGAAAGTAGTGCTATACTACCCTTCCAAGGGGATGGGAGCGGAATTAAAGGATTTCATGCTCATGGTGTGACACACCACTATCTATCAGTAAATTATGACATGGCCTTTGGTGGCATGCTGCATAATTTCCTTCATGTAGACCAATGTTTCTCAACTTCATCAACTTTAAGACATAGTTAAGCAACTTTAAGATGCTGGCTGGGAAATTTTGGGAATTAAAACTCACACATCTTAAAGTTGCCGAGGTTGAAAAACACTGATCTAGGCCAAGATAGGCTACAGGGATGCTAGCTGAAAGTTTCTACTGCCACAACATATTCTTATCATCTTCCCCATCCTAAATGACTAGTCATCACTGGTAGAGAGGCTACCATATTTTTAGAATATGAATATGTTTTGTTTTAATGAAGTTATCATTTATTTTTGAAATTTGTTATAAAATTACGATAGCCTCTGAACCTGTGAAGACCATGTCTTTCAACTGCAATATTTTGGAAGAAATTTTTTTAGCTTGGGTAATTCTTTATTGCAACGTATATATTTGTCATAAGTGAAAATGTGAAGATGGGAAACTTGGTTCTTCAGTGTGATCCTAAGCCATTCAGTCTAGTTTTTATTTCGTCATGCAAACAAACTATTGTCATTCATGAGAGTGGGACCAAGAAAGTATCCAGAAGAAAGTATTTGTTAAAATACAATAGTAATATATTCTTCCTTGTTTCTTTAGCCCTTAATGAAAAGATTCCAGTCTGCTTTGAAGACCTATCTCAACAAACAAAAAGGAAAGCTTACTGATGAAATGCAAGAGTTGGTATGATTTTTTTACTTGGAACTTTTTTCTGCTCATATCTTGGCATTTTTGCTGGCTCATTTCCTCTTTCTCATGATTGCAGACAGTAGCCATAAAGAGTGGAAAAACGCAAAGAGAAGAACTTGGTGTGCTCCTGTATGGCTTTCAGCAGCATTTGGCCCGGCTGCAGATGGAACTAGAGAAGAACCACAATTGCCATTCTCAGATTGCCATGGCACGGCGACAGCTAGAGGAGGAGTTGCATGACCTTAGAGATGCATATAAGAAGACATTCCACAGCACCCAGGTTGAACGGAAAAGAGGTGATCAATTCCACCGTTGCGAAGTTGTCTTATTCTACATTAGCTACTGCTTAATAAATTTTAATTCAATAATTTAGAGATTGATCTGTTCTGAAATAGAAACATTCTCTGAATATATAGAATTCCTCATCAGTTGTGTTTGTCTCAAAGCAAACCAGAATTTGATTGCATTTATTTGGTATAACATAGCAGTGTACTTATAATTAAAAGTTAGCTGTACTTATCTTGCAAATAATAAATAAATAAAAATAAATAAATAAATAAAAGCACATTGCTTTATCCAGGAGGAAAATATGTTATAAATTTGGAGATTATATAATAGTTTGTTTTTTGTCTTATATAAGCTATAATAATCTATATTTCAGTCTTTTATATAATGTATAAATATTATACAAACACACACATATACTGTATAATTTTATATAATTCTTACTTTGAAGCTGAAATTTAGTAGCTATGTCCTTCTCCTGTATATTAAGTTTCCATGTCATGCTCTTTCCTTAGTTCTTTTATCATTAGATGGGGCTTGGAACAAGCTCCAAAAGTTTGTGTGTGTGTGCATATGTGTGTAATTTCTCAATTTTCCCCCTTAGTTTCATCAGTTCAGATGGAGATTGAAAATCTGTCCCTGCGCCTTTTCTACATGCAGAACATGGACCAAGATGTCCGTGATGATATAGCTGTAATGAAGAGAACTGTAAAAAAGGCTGAAGTGGAGAGGATGTATGCAGAAGTGGAAAAACAAAAGCAGGTATTTAGCAATAGTCCAGTTTTAGAACTCTCTCTTCTTTCTGTGCACCTTGCCTTTTCCTCTCTTAAACCTGCTCGGATTTATTTTCTGTTAGCCACTTCTCATGTCATTTGTATTTCATTTTCTCTGTTCTTAGAGATGCTTTGTTTGTCGTTACTGTTCCATAGAAATCAAACTCAGGAGATATTTTTTTGGTGAACTTTATTGACTGATTCAAGTCTTGTGCCATCTTCATTTGGCATCTATTACAAGCCATGAGAAAATTTTGTACAAATGATGTTGCGCAAATGACAACACTGTGTAGTTGCATCATTTGTATTAGTTTCATTATGACTCACACAGTTATGTTTATATGATAATGACAGGCTGGATTTGTCTCTCTTGTACCTTTGCGTAAGTCTTAGCTGCACTTCACTGCACTTTAATTGTCATCTTTATAGTGAGATTCCTAAGAATTATCACAATCTATATTAATTTTATTTTACTATATACAAGAACAGGAAAAACGTCTAGTGCTGTACAGTATTTCTTCAGACAAAATTAATCTGTATTATATACGATGCAAAAGGAATCACTAGAGTTCAGATCTTGCAGAATAAATACTACTGTTTTAGGTTGCAGATGTTCCCCCTTTAAAAGTACAGCATGTTATACTTAAGGGGGGGCATTTTAATTGTAAATTGCATTCAGAATCATGACATTGATATCTTACTCTCTAATGCAACTGTCTTTTAAAGTGACAAAATGCATGGTGATAAGGCTTGCCTTCATTTCATGTATTAGCAGATCAGTATGTATGTATTTTATGCCTCCGGTGCTGTTAACTGGAAATTAATAAATTTTATAATTTTAATTATCAACATATCACTTCTAATTGATTGAACTGATTTTACCTATTTTTAAAACAATCATATCAAACAGGAAAAAAAGTCCTATTTATAGCTAATGTTGGGAGAGTTTGACTGCAAAGAGAGTACGTATACTGTATTTTTGAATCTTTTGAACCTAATCTTTTTCTCCATCTTTAGTTCATATGGAATTACAAACTCTCCTAGTGCCAAAATAGTGTAGATGTAAATGTTATACAATTAGAAAGTCCTATGACTTTATTACTTATTTTGACACGGCTTTTGCTAATGATCTAAAGTTGTGAGTCTCTGTAAGCAAGCCTTCCATTGACACCTGGCCACTGTGTTGGGACCGCACTTCACAAACTACTAATAATTGTGTATAAGACTGCAAAAGTGTTTTGTCTGTAAAGCTTACTTCATTAAAATGAATACAGGCAAAAACCTATAAAGAATACTGAAAAAGTCCCCAGAGAGTCTAGTAGTTATTCACACATACTGAACATACAGGTAGTCCTTGTCTTATGACCATAATTGGACCAGAATTTTGGTCACTAAAAGATGCAGTCATTAAGTAAGTCATCATGTGACCAGACCTAATTTTATGACTATTTTTATTTCTGACGTTAAGAAAATCATGTGGTTATTAAGGGAATCATATGGTCATTAAGGGACTCTCACTTTCCTAATTGACTTTGCTTGTCGGAAACTGGCTGGGACGGTTGCAAATCATAATCACGTTAAGTGAAGAGTCATAAGTCATAGACTACCTGTGGTGCATATAACAGCATATAACAGCATATAACAGCATGCAGCTGTTTCTCTTATCTTGCTCATTATCTAGACTATGTGCATAGGAAGAATGCCCATGCTAGTATCATGAGATGATCTGAATTTCCTAGGACCTTCATGTCGACCGCTTAACAAGAAGAGCTAATGAACTAGAAGAACAGATTGCTCTTTATGATGCACAGTACATGGCTCAGGCAGAAGATACCAGGATCACACGGCAAGAAGTGGGAGAGGTAAGAAGTTATCTCATTTTTTCCCTACAGCTAGAACATTTTTAATGAATTACAGATTACAGTAATATTTAATAGGATTACCTTGTTAATCCCTGAGTGAGATAGAGACTGATGGAGATGGTAGAGATAGCAACTGTCCACATGAGGCTTTAAGTGATACCTATTTATCAAACCACAATTAGTATATTTTAAATGTGCATTGCCTTCATAATCTGTCTTTCAGTTAAAAGTTGAAAATATGTGTACACATACTGCCACAGTAGTTTATAATCCTCTGGGGCAAACTATATCTTGCTGTGCATACAAGGAGGATGATTATTTGGGAATCTATGGATTGATTAGTAGAGAAACAAGGCAGACATATTAAATCCTTTTCATAATATGAGTGCCACCAACTGCCTACTTGTAGCAGCAGCCAGCCCTGTGCAAGATATAATAGGTATTTTTAATTCCTTCAATTTTTAGATATAAATTTGTGTTTGTTGCTGATTAGGTTTAATTTCATCTTATCTAAAATATGAAAATGCAGATAAGAATTTACAACTCTGGCATTGAGCTCTATAGAACAAGAAGAGGCAGAAGTCAGCAGAAAGAAAATTTATATTTCCTCACATAGCCCTATGTTTCATTACCTTGTCTTTGCAGGCGAGTATAGAGATCCAAGCTATTAACTTGGAGAAAAAGCAACTAATGCATCAATGGACTGTCAGTTTGACTGGGATGAAGCGCCGTGATGAGGCATACGCTGCCATGCAAGAAGCATTAAGGTAGTTATGTTAATAAGCAGTTTCTTGGGGTGTTAGTTACCTTCCAGAAAGACAGAAGAAAACTTAAGCATCTAGAATATTCTCAAGATAGCTACAAAGGCATCGCTGTTGGCCATCTCTTTCTCAATTGCAGAAAAGTAAGCGGAGAAAGAAAATAAGCAGATACTTAACAGATCAGAGGCATTGCTATGGAAAAAAACAGTATGAGAAAAATGATATTCATTCAAACTTTATTCATCAAACATATGGCTCTATTTGGTAAATTGCCTGCCCCATTTTTCTTTAAGGATGTCTGTTATTTGGGTGGTGGTTAAATTTGGTGTAAAGCTTAGTTTTAGAACAACTTTAATAGTAGCCTTAGTTTGTTTTACATTGGGATTTTTGCCAGGATAACTTTAGGGAAAAAAATTTCTACAGTAGTGAGAAAGTAAAATTAGAGTTAGGCTTCCTTGTAATCTAGGCTGCAATTTGACATGAGGCTAATTTCAGGCAAAGTTATATACCTACCTCCATACATATATACACAAACACAGATGCACACATAGTTGCATTTATACATACAAAATTAAATTGAAATATTATTTATAGAAAGTTGAATAAAATATTTTAATTACTATACTTTATTTATAAGGAGTTTTTAATCCACTTTTGCCTTGCCTTTTGTAATAGTACTTAGATCTTGTTTTATAAGTGAAATGTTGCTGCAGAAATTTTGTTTTATGAGAATGGTGATGATAATGAAGATAATTTCTTTCCAAGTTTCCTTTTCCTTTTCCAAGATCTGATAATTAGTAGTTCTGTGTTATTCAACTCCAATCAGACTTATTTGGAATATTTAATCTAGTTCTGGATGTTCTATTTTTTAAAAAAAATTCTGAGTAGTGTCAGAAAGGGCCCAATACACTCACCAAAATTGTGGCAAACAAGTCATGTTGGTTGGGCTTAATCTGAACAAAGCAAAGTGTCGACCCTGAAGATGATAAGGCTGCAGAGGTATTATTTAAATGTTTGATAAAAGAAGGCCCAGTCTTTTTTAAAAAAATATTCCATGAACTAGGATAGATATAAAGGGCTTAAATTGTTTATTATAAATTTAAAAAGTAGTTTTCAGTTGAAAGGATTCTCTCTTACTGGAAATCTTGAGGCAGAGCCTGAACAGTTGCCATGTAGGGATTCTATATTCTACTTTTGATTTCTTGCATATGCAGTAACACAATGTGTTCTATGTGCTTACAAGAATTACTGGAATCGAGAAATGCATATAACTATTAGATGCGTGTACTGTAGAGCCTCAGCATATGACAGCACTTGATTGACTGTGTGGACTTGGAAGTTATGCAGGTTGGGCTGATTGATATTTGGAATGGAGACCATCAGGGAACATCTGAATTGTAGACCAAACTAGGGTGGTGGTGGTGTCAAAACAATATCCCAAAAGAAAACAATAGGAAATAATTTACATACCTCTACCAAAATACCTTTTACTGATGTGTCTATGAAATTACTAGAGTTCAAGGTGTAGCTTTTATTTTGCATTTTATTATATTACTGTTTATAATACAAGTTAAAGAAGGAACAATACCTTTATATGCCTGACTTCAAAGAAGCAGTGGGCTAGGAAGATGTTGAAAGAGCCACTGTGGTTTTCTAATTATTTCCAAAATAATTTATTTGAAAGCAGAGACATTTGTAGAAATTATTTTGCTCCAAATTATTCTTTTTTTCTTTTTTTGCCCCTGCAGAGATTCCAGACATAAACTCAAATCTTTGGAGGCTGAAATTGAGGTCTATAAGAAGTCTATCACCAAGGAGGAAGAGAGGAATGAATTGTTGGCTTCTATCCTGAACCGTTCAGAGAACGATGCCAACACAAGCAGAAAGCTGATAGCACAGAACTTGTCTAAACAAGATGCCATGAAAGTGGAATTTGGCACTTACACCCGTACCCTTCAGGAGACAGAGCAGGCCCTCAATAGGACATCTGCAGTAAGATTTTCAGACTAACATTTGCTATTTGCTTACTTGCAGTGTTTGATTGGACAGCCAGGACTGAAATGGTTCTTCCAAAGATCTTTCAAAACATCATTGCTGAAAATTAGGCCACACATATTCTGCCGTTTTAAATATTAATACAAGCTTCCCAATAGTTTCAATATATTTTCATAAAAAAACAACAATAGAGAAAGAAAAATAAAGCTAAAATTCTGGCCCTGAACATTGGTATAGCATGTTTCTGGTCATTTTATATAATTGCCTCTCCTACTAGAGGCTACAGTAAGAGAGGCAATTATATAAATTATGGTAATAATTAAGTATGGTTTCTTACCATCAAATATGGCTCATCATAATTCATAATTCTGCCTCTAATCTGCTTACAGTTATCTGCTTTCTAAAAGTTTCCTATTTCCCATTCCAGGATCGAGCCGCTCGCATGAATGAATTGGTGATTCTTCGTAGAGAACTCGAGAAAGGATCACAAACCAAGCAGGATAACGAAAATGAGATTATGGCCCAGTTGCAAGAACAGATGATATCAAATAAAGCAGCAAAATATTTTTTACAACTAAGAGCTAAACTTCAGAACACAATGTTGACTTTGGTACGTAGAGCACCTCCATATTTGGGGCTGACAGGAATGAGGTTTGTATTTAAGTATGTGAAGTTTCTCTCTCTTTCTCTCTTTTCATGTTCATAATTCATAATATTTTCAGATTGAAGTGTAGTTTCACTTACCACCAAATAAAGATATGTTCTTAAACAATACTTCTTGCTTTGCTAATGGAAGCCCTTTTAAATCAATTTTTTTTAAAATTTGGTCCTTCTAGGTTTAAATTTAATCTCTGATGGCTTTCAATTTCAAGAACAGAAAGCATCAGCTGAAACATGAAAATAAAGTTTGATTCGCCTCAAGCCATCAACTTTTTTCACCAAAAAAAAATACAAAATGGAGAAATATCTTTAGTGGAAGTTGCAATGATTACAATGGTGCTAGAATATGGTCATTTTTCCTATTGTGCATGAACACAATACCTATTATACAGTGAAAAAGCATTTGCATTTACCTATAAGTAGTGATATATTTAGCAGGAATTCTCCTGTTAGTTGATTTTCTATTTTACTAACCTGGATTGTTTTCAAGCAGGGGTGTCAAACTCATGTCCCGCGGGCCAGATGCGTCAAACACTGGCCACGCCCACCACCATTTTAGCAAAAGGGGAAAAAATTGTGATACGTCACATGATGTGTTGGCCCGAGTTTGACACCTTGTTTTAAAGTGATTAATGCAAGGAAAATATTACCAAAATATGAATCATTTGCCAGTTTGAATTATTGTCTTCTTGCAGATGAAGATGCTAGAACAGGTGCTCCATAAGAATAGGTCTCACTAACAAAGAATTGTAGGTAGTTCTCACTTACTGTTCCCAATTGGGAGTGGCAACTCCATCACTAAGCAATACAGTTGTTATATGAAATGTCACGTGACTATGTCAACTTATATTAGTTCTAGCTGCAGTTGTTAAGTGAATCAATGTGGGTCATTAAGTATGACATCACATGCCCATAGCTTGCAACTTCCTCCCCTGTTGACTTTGCTGGCTGTGAAGGTGCAGATGGGCAGGACACAGAAACTATTGTAAATACTCACTGGTTGCTGGGCACCCAAATCATGATCATGTGTCTGCAGGGATGCCATGATGGCCACAATTTAAAAGACTAGTTGCAAGTCTCCTTTTTCAGTCCCATCATAATTTTGAAGTGATTGATAACTGAGGATTATGTTTTATTGATAAAGAAAAGATCCACAATGAAGTTTGAGACACTTGTGTTAGAAACCTTATGATTTGGGGCTGGAACCATGCTCTGACCAAGCTTTTGTGATCTCAGGGCCCAACTGACACAAAAAAGGTTTGCAATTTCTGCAAGTAGTATGAAGATTCTGAATTGACCAGTTCTAATATAGATATTAAGATCATGATCTTTCTGTTTGTCACGTACCTGGCTCCTTGCGGTGTGGCAGCAGCCCTGCCCGAGCTCCTGGAGGTGTTGGCTGGAGTGGCGGTGGAGACCCCCAGACTTATTGTCATGGGGGACTTTAACTTGCCATCGACCGGCCTGTCATCTTCAGTTGCTCGGGAGTTCACGGCTTCCATGACGGCCTTGGACCTGACTCAAGTAGTTGATGGCCCTACTCACAGTGGGGGTGGCACTCTGGATTTGATTTTCATCTCTGGACAGTGGTTGAAGGATCTGGACTTGAGGGATTTAGTCATTGAGCCTTTGTCATGGTCAGATCACTTCCTCCTTCGCCTAGACTTTCTGACCGCCACTCAACACCGCAGGGAGACGGAACCAATTCGTTGGTTCCGTCCCAGGCGCCTGATGGACCCGGAGAGGTTCCAGACGGAGCTTGGGCCGTTTCCTGAGGGTCTGGCTCACGGCACGGCCGAGGAACTTGTCGTGGCTTGGGAACGAGCCGCGGCGGGGGCCTTGGATCGTGTCGTGCCTTTGCGGCCTCTGACCCGGCGTAGGTCTCAACCAGCTCCCTGGTAT
The DNA here is from genome assembly GCF_028640845.1 of Ahaetulla prasina. Classification (NCBI taxonomy): domain Eukaryota; kingdom Metazoa; phylum Chordata; class Lepidosauria; order Squamata; family Colubridae; genus Ahaetulla; species Ahaetulla prasina. The sequence continues at coordinate 136,429,813 of NC_080540.1, forward strand.
TCAGAGGAGCTGAGGGAGATGAAACGCCGGAGAAGACGCCTAGAGAGTTCTTGGAGGTCCAGTCGTTCGGAGGCTGATCGGACACTAGTTAGGTCCTATACTAGGACTTACCTAGTGGCAATGGGGGAAGCGAGACGTTGCTACGTCTCCTCCCTCATTGCGTCGGCAGATAACCACCCGGCCGCCCTGTTTCGGGTAACTCGCTCCCTCCTTCACCAAGGGGAGCGGGATGACCCATTGCAGGGACGTGCTGAGGAGTTTAGTGGTTATCTATACGACAAAATCGTTCAGCTTCGGGACGGTCTGGACCAAAATTGGGTAGATCCGGGTGGGATGTCTGAGAGCCGTCTTGTTGAGATTGTTTGGGATGAGTTTGACCCTGTGGCTCCCGAGGACATGGACAGGTTGCTGGGTAGGCTGAATGCCACCACATGTTTACTGGACCCGTGTCCCTCCTGGTTGGTGCTGGCCGCACAGGATGTGACATGAGGCTGGCTCCAGGGGCTTACAAATGCTTCTTTGTTGGAGGGGGTCTTCCCGGCCGCCTTGAAAGAGGCGGTGGTGAGGCCTCTCCTCAAGAAGCCTTCCCTGGACCCAGCTGTGTTAGGTAATTATCGTCCGGTCTCCAACCTTCGCTTCGCGGCGAAGGTTGTAGAGAGTGTGGGGGCATGTCAGCTGCCTCGGTACCTGGAGGAAACCGTCTATCTAGACCCGTTCCAGTCCGGCTTCCGGCCCGGTTACAGCACTGAGATGGCTTTGGTCGCGTTGGTGGATGATCTCTGGAGGGCCAGGGACAGGGGTTATTCCTCTGCCTTGGTCCTATTAGACCTCTCAGCGGCTTTTGATACCATCAACCATGGTATCCTGCTGCACCGGTTGGAGGGATTGGGAGTGGGAGGCACCGTTTATCGGTGGTTCTCCTCCTATCTCTCCGATCAGTCGCAGATGGTGTTGACGGGGGGGCAGAGGTCGGCCCCGAAACGCCTCACTTGTGGGGTGCCTCAGGGGTCGATTCTCTCGCCCCTCTTGTTCAACATCTATATGAAGCCGTTGGGTGAGATCATCAGTGGTTTCGGTGTGAGGTACCAGCTGTACGCTGACGACACCCAGCTGTACTTTTCCACACCGGACCACCCCAATGAAGCTATCGAGGTGTTGTCCCGGTGTCTGGAGGCCGTACGGGTCTGGATGGGGAGAAACAGGCTCAAGCTCAATCCCTCCAAGACGGAGTGGTTGTGGATGCCGGCATCCCGGTACAGTCAGCTGCAGCCGCGGCTGACTGTTGGGGGCGAGTCATTGGCCCCAATGGAGAGGGTGCGCAATTTGGGCGTTCTCCTGGATGGACGGCTGTCTTGAAGACCATTTGACGGCCGTCTCCAGGAGAGCCTTTCACCAGGTTCGCCTGGTGCGCCAGTTGCGCCTTTCTGACTGCCACTCAACACCGTAGGGAGACGGAACCAACTTGTTGGTTCCGTCCCAGGCGCCTGATGGACCCGGAGAGGTTCCAGACGGAGCTTGGGCCGTTTCCTGAGGGTCTGGCTCACGGCACGGCCGAGGAACTTGTCGTGGCTTGGGAACGAGCCGCGGCGGGGGCCTTGGATCGTGTCGTGCCTTTGCGGCCTCTGACCCGGCGTAGGTCTCAACCAGCTCCCTGGTATTCAGAGGAGCTGAGGGAGATGAAACGCCGGAGAAGACGCCTAGAGAGTTCTTGGAGGTCCAGTCGTTCGGAGGCTGATCGGACACTAGTTAGGTCCTATACTAGGACTTACCTAGTGGCAATGGGGGAAGCGAGACGTTGCTACGTCTCCTCCCTCATTGCGTCGGCAGATAACCACCCGGCCGCCCTGTTTCGGGTAACTCACTCCCTCCTTCAACAGGGGGAGCAGGATGACCCGTTGCAGGGACGTGCTGAGGAGTTTAGTGGTTATCTATACGAGAAAATCGTTCAGCTTCGGGACGGTCTGGACCAAAATTGGGTAGATCCGGGTGGGATGTCTGAGAGCCGTCTTGTTGAGATTGTTTGGGATGAATTTGATCCTGTGGCTCCCGAGGACATGGACAGGTTGCTGGGTAGGCTGAATGCCACCACATGTTTACTGGACCCGTGTCCCTCCTGGTTGGTGCTGGCCGCACAGGATGTGACACGAGGCTGGCTCCAGGGGCTTACAAATGCTTCTTTGTTGGAGGGGGTCTTTCCGCCCGCCTTGAAAGAGGCGGTGGTGAGGCCTCTCCTCAAGAAGCCTTCCCTGGACCCAGCTGTGTTAGGTAATTATCGTCCGGTCTCCAACCTTCGCTTCGCGGCGAAGGTTGTAGAGACTGTGGGGGCATGTCAGCTGCCTCGGTACCTGGAGGAAACCGTCTATCTAGACCCGTTCCAGTCCGGCTTCCGGCCCGGTTACAGCACTGAGACGGCTTTGGTCGCGTTGGTGGATGATCTCTGGAGGGACAGGGGTTATTCCTCTGCCTTGGTCCTATTAGACCTCTCAGCGGCTTTTGATACCATCGACCATGGTATCCTGCTGCACTGGTTGGAGGGATTGGGAGTGGGAGGCACCGTTTATCGGTGGTTCTCCTCCTATCTCTCCGATCAGTCGCAGATGGTGTTGACGGGGGGGCAGAGGTCGGCCCCGAAACGCCTCACTTGTGGGGTGCCTCAGGGGTCGATTCTCTCGCCCCTCTTGTTCAACATCTATATGAAGCCGTTGGGTGAGATCATCAGTGGTTTCGGTGTGAGGTACCAGCTGTACGCTGACGACACCCAGCTGTACTTTTCCACACCGGACCACCCCAATGAAGCTATCGAGGTGTTGTCCCGGTGTCTGGAGGCCGTACGGGTCTGGATGGGGAGAAACAGGCTCAAGCTCAATCCCTCCAAGACGGAGTGGCTGTGGATGCCGGCATCCCGGTACAGTCAGCTGCAGCCGCGGCTGACTGTTGGGGGCGAGTCATTGGCCCCAATGGAGAGGGTGCGCAATTTGGGCGTTCTCCTGGATGGACGGCTGTCTTGAAGACCATTTGACGGCCGTCTCCAGGAGAGCCTTTCACCAGGTTCGCCTGGTGCGCCAGTTGCGCCCCTTTCTAGACCGGGATGCCTTGTGCACGGTCACTCATGCTCTCGTGACATCTCGGCTGGACTACTGCAATGCTCTCTACATGGGGCTCCCCTTGAGGAGCACCCGGAGACTCCAGGTAGTTCAGAATGCAGCTGCGCGGGTGATAGAGGGAGCCCCTCGTGGCTCCCATGTAACACCTCTCCTGCGCAGACTGCACTGGCTGCCTGTGGTTTTCCGGGTGCGCTTCAAGGTTTTGGTAATGATCTTCAAAGCGCTCCATGGCATAGGGCCGGGTTACTTACGGGACCGTCTGCTGCCACCGAATGCCTCCCACCGACCCGTGCGCTCTCACAGAGAGGGACTCCTCAGGGTGCCGTCGGCCAGGCAGTGCCGACTGGCGACGCCCAGGGGAAGGGCCTTTTCTGTGGGGGCTCCCACCCTCTGGAACGAGCTTCCCCCAGGACTTCGTCAACTTCCTGACCTTCGGACCTTCCGCCGCGAGCTTAAGACACATCTATTCATTTGCGCAGGACTGGACTAGGGTTTTAAATTTTTAAATGACTAAATTTTAGCTTTGGTTTTAAATTGGGTTTTATTATTTATATCTTATTTTAAATATTTGGCCTTTATAATAAGTTTTTTAGTTGAATGTTTTATTTTGTATATTTGTGTGTTTTTTATATGGCTTTATATGGCTTGATCTGAGTCCTTAGGGAGATAGGGCGGTATAAAAATACGAATAAATAAATAAATAAATAAAATAAATAAATAAACAGAATACTATCTTCTGTGGATAAAACTTCTAGAAACAGCATATACCTCACCACTAGTACCAATTATGGAGCTAATAAAAGAAACCTCCTTAAACTGGTATCTGAGCTAGTGCTTAGCCCCCAATGCTTATGATCCTTGGGGATTTTAAACCTCCTGAGTCTCAGGATTTCATGGCAGCCATAACAACTATGGGTTTGACCCAGTGGTGGAATTCAATTTTTTTTACTACCGGTTCTATGGGTGTGGCTTGGTGGGAGTGGCAGGGGAATGATACTATAAAATCTCCATTCCCTCCCCACTCCAGAGGAAGGATATTGCAAAATCCCCATTTCCTCCCGATCAGCTGGGACTTGGGAGGCAGAGAATAGATGGAGGCGGGGCCAGACAGAATTTTTACTACCGGTTTTCCGAACTACTCAAAATTTCTGCTACCGGTTCTCCAGAACTGGTCAGAACCTGCTGAAACCCACCTCTGGGTTGACCTTGTAATATCTAGTCCAATCCATAAAGGTACACGCTTGATCTAGTTTTCATTTTGGGACAGTTAATTTCTCATTTCCATATAGGGTCTTTTTTTTTTTTCCCTTCACCATGGACAGTCCTTTGTCACTTTTTGATCATCCTGAACTTTGCTCCATTACCAACTATTGCAAGAAAGGAAGACAAATTAATTTGGTCACCCCTGACATTTTATGGACTCTATTAGTTTCCAACTGGTGCTTGGAGAGTTTTTGAATGATCAATTCAATCAGTTTTATCACTCCTCTTACCAAACTCTGAAAAAGAAAATTGACAATAACATTGGATGAAATCATTTCTGAGTATCCCTTCCAGTGTGCAGAGCTAAATATCCCCTTTACCTTCCAGAGTTCATAGAGGAACTCTGGAAGGTAAAGTGACAGTAGACACATCAGAAGTGTGAACATGACTAGACAGAAGTATGAGTCTAGATTTGGGCTCACATATTGGCAATAGGATAGTGAAATATAATTATTTCTCTAACCCTATTGCATCTGCAGTGTGCTATCCAGCACCCTTATTTAAACTAATCCAGAGCTTTTGTAGAAATGTAGGTTGAAAAGATATTCCCCAAGGCCACCATGACTAAAAGTGAAATTAGTAAGATTTGTTCTGATTTGTATTCACAATGTACATAAGTGTCTTGCAATATTATCTGGATTCTTTTGAATCTATGGGGTTTAATGAAGTGGATAGCATCCACTATAGTGTGAGCCTAGCCACTTCCGAGTTGGACTCCAAATTCTCTTGGCTTTTTATGGTTAAATCAGTGATATTTATGTTTAAATTAGTATATTTATTTACAGTAATAGTATTATATTATTGTACTTATTATTGGCTCTCAAATAACAATTGTTAAAGTGCACCCAGTGTGAAACCAGTGTGTGCAGTTACATATTGGAAGGAGCAAGTGGGTACTGTTTATCTCTCAGTATTATAGCATTGTGGGTTTTTTTCCTGCCCTTTTGGGTTCTTCTTGCTATTTCGGGAAATTTTTGTTCAGCTGCAGTCTAAAGTAATACTGTGACTGCAGCTAGGCTTTCCATTAGTAATAGACATTTGTTAACAGCACTGAAATACTTATTAAGCTATCCGTACAGAGATGTCTTTTTCTGATCTCCCTTTTCTTGTAATCCCTAGGATGCACAGCTTACCAAACTTGAAAATGAAACGGCTCAAACCTCATTGGACATAACAAATACAAATAATAGGCTGAACATGTTTCAGAAGACTCTTTCAGAACTGGACAAGGAATTGGATGAGCTAAACAGCGAGATCAGTCATAGCGAGACTGAGATTGCTAAACGTAACCTCCTGATTGGACGCAAGCAGGGTGCCATCAACTTGTACAATAAGAAATTGGAAATGATGATTTCTCAACTTGGGGTATGTTTTTTTCTTGGGTTGCTCAGGGCAATATATATGGCTTTCTCATTTTTTATATCAATTCTGTTGAGCTTAAAGATAGCACTAGCCCATAAATATCCAGTATATTCATTAATCAGTAAGGATATTTAAAGGTATCCCTCATTCAGTTCTACGTTCTAACCATCACACAGTAACCTTTCTTTATGTTGGCATTTATTCTATCCAACTGCTAAGCAAATCAAGGTGGAAACATTATTAAAGCAACCAATGCCTGCACATTCCCTGTTGTTCAGTATACAGCAGGAATAATTAAATGAATCCAGATGGAACTTGATAACTTGGATTGGAAAATGAGAAAACCAATGTACCTTTCTCTCCATCTGAAAAGTGATACTGATTGCCTGTATTTGTTAAGAGCTAAAGGAGAGAGATGTCTCCTACAGATGAAAAAAAAATGTGGAGGAAGCAAAGCACAGTTTGAAATGACTACACAAAGAAAAATGAAGAACTCTTATCGAAAGAAGTCCATCAAGGAAAGCATTTGAAAACAAGGTGAAGGCTGATTATAAAAAATAAATAATCAAATCAATTTGTTAATTGGAAGAATATGCCAATACATAGTCAATGTTTGAAGAATGTAGAAGGAAAATACAATAAAACTCCACATAGAATTGGTTAAGATCAGGAGTATTAAAGAAACTCAAGGCTTTATTTTAGTGGCTCAATAACAAGCTTTGCCATCTAATTGCATGAAAGTGAAAATTCAGCCTGTAACAAACAGCAAATGCCATCTTTGTAGTAAAAAGGATGAAACAATTGACCATCTGATCTGTGACTGCCACAGATTACACAAACTGATTATAAACATTGTTTACGGTCGAATTGCCAAAATTATTCATTGGAAACTTTGTCAGAAGTTTGGATATGAATGTAGCAAGACCCACTGGGACCATCAAGTTGAGAAGGTTTTAAAAAATAAGTGGCCTAAGAACTTATGGGACTTTAAGATCCAAACAAGCTTCTTGCTCTTAATATGCCCGATATAATAGTTATCAAAAAGAAAAAAGTCTGAATCATCGATGTTCCTGTATTGGGTGATATTAAAATTGAGGAAAAACAATTGGAAAATTGTGAAATAAGGGACTTACAGATCAAAGCTGAATGCTTGCGGAAAACGAAATCCACTGTTATACCAATTGTAATTGAAACCTCTGGAGCAATCATCAGGTTAATTTTCCTAAAACTAAACAGAGCTGAGAATTGGACCAATGTTTGCCAGCAAAAGAAAGAAGTTGGAAATGGGATGGATTCAGCTTGAGGCTGTAGAGAGCAACATCAATGTATCAATGAATCCGTATGGAAGAGATAGGTAGGCACTCAGAATACTTCTGACTATGTTATTCTAAGCCACCTCCCTCCTTTTCCCATTGATTCAAAACACAGCTGGGATTAAGGGACTGGAACGAATTTTGGATGCCAAACAGCTGTGCAGGCTTTCTCTTCTATACTTTGTTTTTCATTCTTCTAGGGTCCTTGATAAACGTATCCAGTGCACATGGGGTAAATTTCTGTTTTTGGGAAGAATTCCCTAACTAAGACAAAGTATTTTATAGTAAATTAAAAAAAAAGATGTTCACGAGTGGACTTTAGGTATTAATGGAAAATAATGTATGTAGTTCAGAATTGGACTGTGGAGTCCTTGGTGTTCTCTGAGCTTGATTGTTTGCTTACAGACATTTTGTTACCTGACTAGTGAAGATGTTTTTCAAACTGTATTGAATTGCAAGTAACTAAACCTAAATCATTATATATTCCTGATTCAAGGGACAAGAATTGGGGCCTTTGGAAATTGAAATTAAAAAACTCACCAAACAAATAGATGAAATGGAATGGGAGGTAGTGAAGCTCCAAAGACATTGGATGAAGCAACAGAGGGAATTAGTGAAGCTTACTCAACAGCGAGAAGAGCAGCTGGTTTCCTTAGATATGCTAAAGAAAGAGATCACAATCAAGGAGCAAAAGAAAGTACGCATTGAGAGTAAGTGCAGCACTCTTGATATCTGATTGGATGATTAGGTAATTACATTACTTCAATGATTTTGCAGTCCCTCTGAAATTGCTTATGCTAAACAAAAAACATAATAGAAATGGTGGCTGCTGAATAAGAATTTTATTATGGAAAGCGAGCTGCCATATCTTAGTGATAAAATCTATCAAAGATCTTTGCAAGCATTTGAAGTATTTTCAGTATAGACTGTAACAATGTTAACTGTATACTTCTTTATAAAAGTCATATAAGATGAATGAAATATTGGGTATAGTATACACATGTATTTCTTTAAGCAATCTTTTTGCTAAACTCTCAGATAAATGTTGCCTCATCAGATTGTATATATAATCACCCACTGTTTGCTGCATCCCTGAAAGCCACATTTCACAGCAAAGTAATGCATCTGAGCTTTCTAAACTTAGTTTTCTGTTTACCAAATCTGAATTTGCATTCTGAAAGAAATTGAAATTCTTAACTGCAAACATTTATACAACTTTGCTTAATAACAGCTGGAAAAATATTTTGCTGTTCACAGCTATTTTGAACAAGGGATATAAAAATACTTCACTCATGGAGAGGAGGTATCTTTCCCATGTAGTTGCTTAGGGATGGCCAAATCAATTTATTTCAAAGCCAATTCATTTTTACATATATTTAATCCAACATTTGTCTGATTCTTAATCTGGGATTTTAAAAAGCACATTTATTTTTATACAGTATGCAGATTTTGAGTGTGCAGATTTAATTCCCCCCCAATTTCTGCTGATAGAATTAATTTTCCCATATATATTGCACATTTTATTCCAACCAGTCCAACTCTCATGTTATTTGCACCATTTTACATCTTAAAGAATTGTTACCTTTTTATCCTATCCTTTCAGATGATATCCAGCAGGAGAAAAATGAACTAAAGGATATTGAGCGACACATGAAGAATATGTCTAATGATCTGGTGAAGCTGCATTTATTGATCAATAAGAATAGTGAGAATTCTAATGAGTTACAGCAAGGAAACACCATCATGGAAAATGAATTTGTGCGCTCCCTCAAGGTATTGCTTAGCCTAGATGTATTTCTCACAAAGCCAGGGTTTGATTCTGTTGTTCAATAGTACTAAAACTACAAAAAAGAGGAGGTTTTGATATAACTAGCCAGCCTTCTCTGTTCTTTGTGAACAGAGAAGCAATGATAATACTTCACAGGAAAAGACTGCATAATATAAACAGTTGGTCTAGATCGCAGGTGTCAAACTTGCTGCGTCACATTGCCATCATGTGATGTTTCAAGATGTTTTCCCCATCCATGGAGCTGGGGTGGGCGTGGCCTGTGTGTGACGCATCAGGTCCGCGGACCGCCAGTTTGACACATTTGGTCTGGATCATTCAGTTTCTAGAGGAGGCAGGAAAGAGACCCTCGGAAAAAAAATATGGATAGTCCTTGACCTACAACCATGATTGAGCCCAACATTTCTGTTGCTAAGTGAGAAAGTAGTTAAGTGAATCTTGCCCCACTTTACAACCTTTTTGCCACAGTTGTTAAGTGAATCACTGCAGTAGTTAAGTTCGTAGGACGGTTGTTCAGTGAATCTGCATTCTCCGTTGACTTTGCTTGTCAGAAGGTCACAAAAAGTGATCCCATGATCCTGGGACACTGCAAGTCATAAATATGAGTCAGTTGCCAAGCATCTGAATTTTGATCATGTGGCCATGTGGATGCTGCAGCAGTTGTAAGTGTGAAAAATGGTCATGTCATGCTTTATAACTTTGAATGGTTACTAAATGAACTGTTGTAAGTGAAGGACTACCTATATGTAACATATTTCTCAATAAGCTTGACTGGCTTTCTGATGACATCAAATCATCAGTTCTTCGGAAATAATTATAAGGAGAAGCATATTGAAACAAAACAGCCAAACTTCACAAAACTACTGTCTGGTTTGTTTCGACAGGCTAGATAAGACATGTCAGGAATAGACTTCCAAGAACACAAGCTCTGATATGTGAATGTATGTAAAAAATGAAGCCACTATGAAAAAAATACTAATGAGACAATTCTCCACTGGAGAATCATTTAAAAAGGGATTAAAAATAAGACTGCCAACATATAATGGCCACATATAAATCTACAACATGGCACCATACATTAAATTCTGTACACACTGCTTGTCACTTCACCTAGATATTGTAAAATTCAAAAAGGTAAAATAAAGGTAGCTGAATTGTTCTGGGACTCAAATGATTCACTTTAGAGGAAAAAGCTAAAATAGTACTAGAAGATAAAACTGTGCAAATGATGGAAATATGAAGAGAAAGGGGAAATTGTTCTCCCTGTCTTCTTGTGTTACCATTGTTGCCATGAAATGAAATTATATGCAAAATTTAAGACCAATAAAAATGATTCTTTACACTATTATTAGGTGTAGTAATGGCTACCAATTTAAATGTTTTTTAAAAGAGAATTGGGCAAATTTAGAGAAAGAGCTGCCCATAAGTTGAATTGGCTCTATCTTGCCCCCTACACTAAAAGCAGCACAATTTCAACCATATTAATAAAGAAAGAAAGTTATTGCAATCCCACCCTGCCTGTAAGCATCTTGGAAGCATTGAATTGGCCCTTGTGCAACACAGAGACTTGAATTAGGTGGGCCTTCGGCAGATGTAGCAGAGCTTTTCTTATATTCTGTTGCTAGCCCAGTCTGATAATTATCCTTGTTCTGGATCATTTGTTGAAGTAAATAAAAGATACAATGCACATATTCCTGGCTCTAGATATCAGAGAGAGAATCAATTGAGATGCAAGAGAAACTGGACCGACTCCATGAGGAAAAAGAGAGACTCATCAACAGTCTAGTTGAGGCAGAGTGAGTTCTGATTTATCATATCGGGTCTGAATGCTTAAATAGTGCAGGTGGAAAATATTCGTGCTTTTTTTTTTTTGAGAGTCCCATTTTCTAGGTTGGGTCATCAACTATGTCAGAGCATAGATACATGGAATGTAAATCAGATTTCCTTCTTGTGTTGCAGTTAGAGAGATAAGCAGAGAGCAGCCTCTGCACCTAGAATAATTGAAGGTAATTCATAAATTATCACCACACAGTTGCGTAGTAGAGAAAATAAATGGAGGAAATAAAATGGAGTGGTATCCTTTTTCCTCTCTGTCTTTTGGACATGATCAGAGTCCAATCCAGCTCCTCTCTTTGTCTACCTCCAGACAAAGCCCTATGAAACCATCAAAAGAGTATAAGCCTTGCTCACAGTACAGCCTAAGTGCAGCCCTAATAGGGAATTGCAACACAGTAACAAGGCAGGAAAGCCCAACTTCCATCCTTGATCAGCCTGATCATCATAGCATTCCATCTCCTTAACAATGGATTTCCCCAGCTTTGCTGCCCTCCTGAAAGGGCCACTTTGCCTAACAATAGAAATAACTCCAAGGGGCATGGTCAAGGACCCGCTTTGATTCTCCAGAAGTTGCCAGCCAATCAGATGCCTGGGATTTCCTGCCCTGTATTACAGCCCTCAATTTCTGTAAAGACCTTTGCTTTCCCTTTGTTCAAGGTCCCTCTTTTTTGTAAAGCAGTCATCCAAGGTCCTTGCAATAAACAAGGACCTTCTCCTTGGCTCCTTCTCCTCGTTGTGCTTTGTACTTCTGAATTTTCCACAAGCTGAAATGCTTCTCTAGATTACATTTTAATGTCATAATTATTGTCGTCTTGGGTTTTGTGTGGAATCTATATTTTCATGACATAATGTTGGGAAAATATAATTCTTTCTGGCAACAAATTCCTGGCATTCTTTGTACATAAAAGCTAATTGTAGTTGTGATTCTTTTGTTTTAATAAAATATTATTTGCATGTGCGTCTTGAGGTGCAATTTGATAATGCTACTAATTATGACAAATGGCACACCTCCTGTTTCCATATATATTATCCTCTGCTAAGGTTCTGCTAGCTTCTTTCTTGTTTTACTCTCCTCGGGCATTTCAGATGTCAGATGATGCAATGGGAGAAGAAGATTCAAATAGCCAAAGAGATGCGTGCTGCAGTGGACTCAGAAGCTGAGCAGACTGAGATCAGAGCCATGAAGGCAGAGATTCACAGGATGCAGGTGAGACAGGAAGTGCTGGGTAGGCAAATCTGCTGGTTACCCAGATTGGCAAATGCACCACTGATTTCAGTCAAACTAGTCTAAGGTTTTGTATCATAAATATGCTTAATCCAAATAACTATACCAGTATGATCTGTATTTATCCAATATATAGATGTACCTATATATTGGAGAAAAGATTGCATAGAATAAACAAGTGGGCCTAGGGAATATTTTTGACAGATTTAGTTCCAAGATTTGTAACAAGCATAAAGGTATTTTGGATACGATAAAAAGATAGTGTCTCTCTTGACTCAACTTTTATTCACTTCATGTAGACTTATTGATAGCAGTGCAGAAATATTTGCCATTATTTTTTTCCTGAATGGTTTTTCAATGTTCCAGTCTAGTCTGATTTTCTGGTGATCTCCCATCCTTACCAATCCTGCTTAGTTTATAAGCTCAGATAAAATAACTAGTTTCTGCCACTCACCGAGACATTTTTAATACTGAGTGTTACACGGTAGAGATTTCTAAATTCCAGTAACCCTTGCACACTGTACAGTCCAAATCCCCATAGATGTAGGGAATCCAGGCTGCAGAATCTTTAAAGGGCAACTACTCAGATTCTGCTTGCAAATCTTTAGTGGATAAGAGTCTATTACCTTGTGAATACTTTTTTTTTTGCTGAACTTCAAGCTGCTCTCTGCTTATCTTTATAAGATTGGCTAGATGCTGCCACCTGCTGTGAAGCTGAACTAGGATATAAAATGTAAATTAATTTTAGATATATTACCTAAGTGACTATAATCCTGACTTTAATATTTCAGAAAAAATATCATGTTGAATCTAGACAATAGCAAATATTGTGATAGGAAAGGCAGTAAGAACTGCTAAGAAACTCAGCAGGTCAGAAATGTGGATTAATGTTTACTAGGTCCTATTTACATGATGTTTTACAAACATCAGCAAGGTGCTTCGAGTATTCTGTGAGGTATGTTGAGTTCACTAATAATCCCAAAGATTTGTAGATTCTGCTGATCAGTGTGGTGGTAGCTTAGTTTTAGATTTTTTGAATCATGTTATGCAAAGCTTTCGGCTATAGATGATAATGTATCCATGTCTACAAGGATTTAGAAATATCAACATCCAACTCATGGATGATGTCCCAATACGTTCAGTTGACTTGCTTCCATTCTGCCTTATAGGTAAGGTACCAACAGCTGATGAAGCAGCAGGAGAAGTTAATGAGAAATATGGAGGCAGCAGTTTCCCGCCGAGAAACAATTGTGGTTCGTGCTGAGGGTCAGAGCAAAATGAATAAGCAAGTGCTGACAAAAGGTGACTTCTACTACAAGAAGTTGGAGCTTAAAAAAAAGATCAAAGAGACCCAGAAGGTCAGCAAGTAAAAATTGATATTACAGATCATTAGGGAATTACACACACACACACACACACACAGAGAGAGAGAGAGTATCTGAACAACTGATTATTTGTAGAATATTTCCTGAAATAGTCTGGAGACCTGAGTTGGTAACTCTGCTGTTCTGTCTTGTAAATTAATGCTCTACGTTCAGCTTTCTAATATGGAACTTAACAGAGCTCCTTAATTCATCAACAATACCATGGCCCACTGTACCTCTAGTGCAGGGGTGTCAAACTCAAGGCCGGATCTGGCCCACAGAGTGCTTAAATCTGGCCCACAGGGCCGCCCTGGAAATAGAAAGGATTGGCCCGTGGTGCAGCTGCCACTGAAAATGGAGTTTGGGAGGACCGCACACAGTCCCCCTGAGCTCCATTTTCGCTGGCAGAGGACTGCAGGAGGCTGTTATGGCTGAAAATGGGACTTGGGGGCGGGCTTCGTTTTCGCTGGCAGAGGGTTATCAAAAGAAACTAAAAACAAAACCGAAGGAGAAATGTTCCTCCTTTTGCATTTGAGCATGCAAGAAGGGACAGGAAAGGAGAAAGGGAAAGGGGAAAGACAAAGAAAAAGAAGGAAAGATAGGAAGAGAGCAAGGAAGGAGAAATAAGAAAAGAGGGGAAGGAAGAAGAAAGGAGAATGAAGAGGGAAGGAAACAGAAGAGAAGGAAGGAAAGAGATTATAATGAGAGTGAGGAAAATTCTGCTTAGCATTTGGCCACCACAGGTGCCCCCGACACGAATGATGTTGAGCTGGTCACACTTACCCCTGCCACGCCCTCCCTCCCTGTCTCCCCAAGGTCAACACAATCCTGATGCAGCCCTCAATGAAATCGAGTTTGACACCCTTGCTCTAGTGGGACTGATTATACCATCCTGGACATAATATTTTTGCTCCTGCTTAAATACAAGATTCAGTAAAACTATAAATGTCAGCTTATACTGCTATAAGTCAAAACAGTAACAAGGAATCTTTTAAAATCAAAGTATTTGGTGAGCAGGAAGAGTCAATTTTTTCAGGATCACAGCAGTGGCTTGAATAACTTGGATACATAGATTCATCCTAGTCAGATGTGGTGAAAGGGGGGAAAAAGCCCTATAAACTTGGTCAGTCAGTTGGACTTAATTTATCAATCTAGACAGAAAGCAAAACCAGCAGCATCTGCAAAAGGCAAAAATGATTTGCAAGATGGCAGCATAATACATAAAACAAAAAGGCCCTTCTGGCCTCAAGAATTTGCACCCACCATCTTGCAGTTTTTGACCAATGTACCCTGAAGACATTGCTAGCAGGAACACTATTTTTAGAAAAGTTAAACTATGAGTGATAAATCTTTATTCTATGAAAAATGATTTAGTTGTGCCATAGTTCTACTTTGTGCTGCCTTTATTGTACCTTGCTGTATTTTGTTCTGCCAAAGTCCTCTAGATAGTGCTGGTGGAGTCTGTTTTAGAAATATCTACAGAGGCAGGGCATTGCTTAAAACAGGGTGTGTGTGTGTGTGTGTGTGTGTGTGTGTGAACCCTCACCCTTAGACACAAACAAGGAAGCAGAATTACTCAGATTTCTGTAGGGTGTTTTAATGTCAATGTGTCGAAAACTATTATAGATTTTCCAGTCATTTAATTGATGATATATTTCTATCCAGGTTCAATACAGAGCTGTATTGACACACAGGCACTACTGAACCATTACTTAGAAGTATACCATGAGCTTTATTGAGGGAACAGATTCACAACTGCTAACCAGTTATATATTAAGTGGAAAATAAATGTTTCTGCTGAGCATGTAGATGCATTTTCTTACATCATGAACATCATGGAGGTTGGGGAAAGGGGGAAAATAACTTGTTACGGGTAGTATAATGTATGAAGTTGCTCTGAGAATTTACAGTATGCAGTTCTCTCACAGGACCATCAGGCAAATGATTGGTCCTAAGAAAGAGGGTTGATTTTTTTCTTTCTTTTCTTATATTCCCATAGAATGCTGAGGAATGCAACAAAACCATAATTCAGCTTGAACGATCACAGCAGAACCTCAATTTTGCTATTATGGAGAAGGAGAGAATACTTTCTGGGATGAATTTTGAAGCAGAAGAATTTGATGAAAAAATTGATCAGTTGCAAGCAAAGAAACGGCAGGTAACAAGAGTGGTCATTTGTGCAATGCATGTTCCAACTCTCTTTAGGACTAATCTACAGGGTGGTAACCTTGTATACTCAACTTGGGGTAACTGGTCCATGCTGAGGAAAAATATACCTATTCTTACATGGACTCCCAAGAACAGATTTGGGTACTGGCTGAAGCAGCCCACCCAGTTTTTAACTTTTTATTTCTTTCCCATTTAGCAAAATATTGTGATAATTTGTATTATTGAAACAATAATGCTTAATCGAACACAAGTTCTCTGAGCTTACCTAGGTGAGCTATGTGTCTGAACAGACAGGGATTAAAACCAACTACTGTATAGTAATCTACTTGTCCATACAAATCTGCAGGAATATTAGTATTTAATGTTATTTTGGGGTTTCATTGAAGTTCCCACAATGCAATTTTTTTCTCTGACCCTGTCTATTTAAAAAAAAGGTTTAATCTTGTAAGAAGCCCATGCTATCTAGATTTTTGGTCATCAGTTGATTCAGTCTCAAGATGCAGCAGAAGGGATTCATTTCTTCCTGCCTTGCCTGCAGCCTGTTGTCTCTAATAACAAATTCAATGTTGCTTTTCTAAGAATCTTTCAGATATTGTGTCCAATCAGACACGCGTGAAGCACATGCAGGCCGTGAAGGAAGGGAACTACAGCCTACTATGTCGTTCTGAGATAATGGCCCGTATTGAACAACATAAGGTGGAGGAGAGACTGCATATTCTTAACACCGTTCTCCATCAGATTGAACAAGAATATCCTTATTATCACAAGACATTGCGCAGAATTACCCAAGTAATAACTCAGAAACTGGAAGAACTGAGTGCCCAGTAGCAAGGTCAAGAAAAATAGAGCTGGACATTTTTAAAATATAGATGTGAGAATATCAACATTTTTAAAATATAGATGTGAGAATAATCCTGAGAGTTTGTCAGTGGATGGTATAGAAGAAAGAGAAAGATGGGGGGTGGACAGGATAGCTGTTTTTTATATTAAAATTTTGCTTTTTCCATTGCACTGTTTTTGTTGTTTTGTCCTAAATAAAAAGACAAGTTGGATTCCCTATTTTCTTAGTTCTGTTTAATCTAGCGATTCAGCAAGCTTTCAATTCTTAATTGTTGGAAGGAATGTTGACATTTTCCACAGGATAAAGAATCCTTCAGAAGAACATTCAGATTCCGTGAGAGAAAATTATGACAAAATGTAACTGCAGTTTTCCATCTGATTCTTCTCCCAAGGTCTTCCTCTTTTCCTCAACTCCTGCTTTCTAGAAAATGCTAAGACAGCTTCTCTGTTCAGTTGATAAGATAAAAGCTCATGTAAGAAAAGTTTACATTCTCAGCCACCCATGAAGAAAAAACCCCAATCAGCAGTCAACAGGGGTTAAGATTTCCTTTTTCTGGGCAAGGATGTTCATCCCTCATGACATTGGAGGATGGGGGGAATATTAAACATCAATATGGAATGAAAATTTTCCCATTTTCATTTAAACTCCAGGGATCAGCTGAGAAGGTAACTGTAAATTAGATGTACACGATGATGTACCTGTTTGCAGATGAACTTTGGGAGATTTCATTGGAGATAATTCCATCCTCAGGTCAAAACTATATACTGCTGCTTTAAGACTGATACTTAGATTCACATGTAATTTAAACCATGGATTGTTGGCATAATGGCATCTTTACACATAATCCTAAATTGCAATGAGTAGATGCATACATACACAAAGGGAAAAAAAACAGATCATAACTTAATACTCTGTATAATACCAGAGTCGGACACACAAGGAATTTGTCTTGGTGCATATGCTCTCAGTGTACATAAAAGAAAAGATACGTTCATCAAGAATTATAAGGTACAACACTTAATGATAGTCAGAGGGTACAAATAAGCTATCAGGAAACAATCAGTATCAATATAAATTGTAAGGATACAAGCAACAAAGTTACAGTCATACAATCATAAGTGGGAGGAGATAGGTGATGGGAACGATGAGAAGATTGATAGTGCAGATTTAATAAATAGTTTTGACAGTGTTGAGAGAATTATTTGTTTAGCAGTGATGGCGTTCGGGGAAAAACTGTTCTTGTGTCTAGTTGTTCTGGTGTGCAGTGCTCGTTTATTATTATTTTATTACTATTAATCATTAATTAATTAATAATTATTAATTAATAATTATTACCACCCAACCCCTCCCTAAACTCTAAAAGAAACACAAGATTTGGAAACAGCTGCGGGGAAGGTGTCTCTTTGTTAACTGGGTGAAAGGGTTACTGCAGATTTCTCCTCCTTTCTCTAAGAAAAATACTATTCTCTAAAAGTTTGCACGGGAGAAGCTCTTCCAAGGCGCGCCATCATATATCGTCGCCTCATTTAAAGAATTCTTAATAGAGAAACCCAAGACCAGACCTTCCAATCGAAGCCCTTTTCTGTAAGCCTGCCATCTCCGGGCTGCAAAAAAAAAAACACATCTGGACGACAACGAGAAAAACCCGGACTGCAGTGAGATAAAGCAAAAGCCTAACTCCCTTACTTCCGTCTGGTGGATGTCCGGATGTTTGCAGCTCCGGCAAATCCAACCCATTCGGCCAGCCCGCATAAGGGAGTAAAAAGATAGGAAATCCAGACCGTCCTGGAAGGAGGAGAATTGGTCATGTGACCCGCCGTTCACGTGATCCGATGGAAACTCTTGAATCTTCCTGCTTCTTTCGCGTTGGGCTGATTGCGGGGTTTTCCACCTGTTCGAGTAAGTAAAAATTTTAGAAGGTGACCTGCCCGAAATTCTGCCGTTTTTTGGCACAGATAAGGATAATTGTGAATGAGGAGGTGAGGCGGGGCTAGGCGACAAGATTGCAGTGGGATTTATTTTGGCCAGGGTCAACGAGTAGGGGGGGGAAAAACTCTACTGTACATTTTCACACTAATTCGAAAGAATCTGGTAGCACTTCTTCAGGCTAACAAATGTTACGGTCAGCTTTCTCAGCTTTCGTCAGGTGCAGCTGAGGAAGTCAGCTGTAGCTCACAAAGGCTTAATTATGTCTTTTAATAACATTTGTCAGTTTGAAAAGATGCTGTCAGGTTCCTGATCGTTAGCTACTGCAGAAGAATATGGCTCTCCTCTTACACTGACCACATTTTCACAAACTTATTTATTCATTTGTTTGTTTGTATCCCGCCTTTATTATTTTCACAAATGGCTCAAGGCAGTGAATATATCCAACACACCTTCCTCCTCCTTTATTCCCCACAACAACAACCCTGTGAGGTGGATTGGGCTGAGAGAGCGTAACTGGTCCAAGATTATTGGTCCAGCTGGCTTTCGTGCCTAAGGAGAGACTTGAAGTCCGGTCTCCTACTTACTAGGCTGTACCTCCAATCACTAGACCAAATCCGCACTGAGAAACCAAACAGGTAGTTAGAAATTTATGCTTGGAAAAACAGCACCCCCAATTGTAATTAATACGGATAGAACCTTTTCGTATTCTCATCACTATGTTTTCTAAATAATAAAACAATAATCTCCAATTAATATTGTATAATCACTCTTGAAATAATAGATTGTATCCTGAGTCATAACATAATGATAAGAATATCTCTAGAGGCAACATACAGTCTGTTTTGCCTATACAGAAATTCTAACTGTCATCTTGGTTTCTCTGTTCCAAGTAATGCCCATGTTTTCAAGACTGTTGTTAGATTTCCTGACACAGGAAATTTGTTTCCTGTAGGAAGAACTAGTATCTGTATTTTTACAGGATTGATACAGCATAGAAGGAAAAATGAGCAATAGACCTTTTGCCTTTTGAGCCACAACAGTGGGGTATCATTGTTTTGATGGGAATCAATGTTGAATATAGAAGAGTAACTTTTAGATTTTCTAGGCCTGACATCTATCCATCTGGGACTTCCCAACTTGAATATAAGTTTAGATTCTGAAGAATAGTCAATCTGGACAATGTATCTTAGCACAAGCCAGGAATTAATGTGTCTGATCTGCATGTTCTCTGCAGCTTGAGACGACCGTTCCTATACTTCCCAGGAACAAACTTCTGCTTGTTGAATCACATGAATCACTCCATGGTGATTCAATGCCTGACAGAGGTTGTGGTGGAAGAAGAAGTGCGCAACCATGCTGGTGATTTCAACTCTAGCATTTGCAATCACTCTGCTTGGACTATCTAGGACCTCAGAGGCAGCCATAGCTGCTTCTAAAAGAGACAATGATCATTGGGGTAAGAATCATGGCTGGATTTCAGAGGTACCCCAACAGAAAGTAGAACAACAGTTGGAACCCCTGTTGCTGTCTAAGCAATGCAACATCCCTCCAGACAGCCGCTTTGACTGTACCCCAGAGAAGCCTCTCTCTCAAGATGAATGTCAAGCTCGGGGATGTTGTTATGTCCCTGTCTCTTCCAAAGAGCCATGGTGCTTCTTTCCTACCAATTATTCTAGTTACAAGATGACAAACCTAACTGCCACCCAGACTGGCTACACTGCCCATTTGATCCGCAGTGCTCCTTCTTTCATGCCAGATGACATCATGAATGTGCAGCTGGATGTGATCTTTGAAACCAAGGGGAGGCTTCACTTCATGGTGAGTAAGGACTATTGGTTTTTTTTTGTATTTTAAAAAAAGAAAGTCCAAGATACTCTGACATTAACCAAAGATGGATGATCTTTGTAACTCCCCAGCTCCCTGAGATTGTGACATTAAAACTTGGTGGCAAAATGACCACATTGTGATAGAATGAACTTTGTTTTGTTATTTTCTAAGAACAGAAAACCGCAAAAATCAAAAATGGGCACACAAGATCTAAAGGAGATAAACCTTAAAGGAGATAAAATGAACCTTGCCAAAGACAAAAATTGATTTTAATCCATGTTATGGGGCAGGGGATTAGAGAATGAGAATGGAAGAGGGGAGCCTTTGTGAGGCAAACTGTTCCTGTGCCTTCTCTTAATGCTATCATCTCTCATCGTTTTTCAAAGTTGGGCTGCTTAACAATAGAGATGGAGCAATTTCCCCTCTCCATTGGGGGCTTCTTACTCCCATTTCCACTCTTAATTTCTCACTGAATCCATATCTTAGGCTTTTTGTTATAATTTTATTATATCATAATAAACTATAGGGAAGGGAACAGGGAAGAAAAGAAGTGTAGGCTAAAAGGGAAAAAAGAAAAAAAAAGCATTGACTTCCAACTCCTTTTAGCACAGTAGAATAAAATAATAACATTACAGCATCAATTTTTTATTTTTGCATACTTACTAGGTAGTAGCCATTCTATAACAAAAATGTATCTAATCCACAAAACTCAAAGTCAAACTTTCATCTTTTTCCACCTGAAGCACAAAATCCAGAAATGGTTTCCAGGGAGAAATAAAGTTGAATGTGTTCTTTCCTTTGATTAGAGCAGTGACTTTAGCCATCTCTACTAGTCTACCAGTTTTTCCAGCCATTTACCCATTGTTGGAGTTTTTCCATTTTTGTGCATAAAGTGTTCTTGCTGCTATCAACATATGTAACAGCAAGGTTCTAGATTTTTTTTCCAAGTTCTTTGACCCTAACCTATCTCTTAGTGACATCAGGATTAAAGCTCATGATCTTCAAATTTTGCTTTTTCCTTCTCTAATGCTAGGATAAATCCCTTTCGAGTTAAATAGATATGGTAATTGTCAGGCTACGTGCCTTTGGCAATTCTGCCAGGACCAGAATTCACTATCTTAAGTATCTTAGAATTTTAAAATATTTTCAAATGCTAACAAAGTGAATAAGTGGCTGGGTGCATACATCAGGTTAATATATTACGTGATTTATTTGGCTTTAGCTTAATAGTTTGCAGAAACTCAGTTAGTATACTGTATGAAGCATAATTATGGTCTAGCTAGAATTTCTCTACCTAGTCCAGGCTATCACTAGATGGCAGCAAAGAACTGAAATTTTTGATATTGCTTTGCTGATATTGAGCCAATGACAATATGTGTAAATCCAACTAATTATGGTTTATTCAATAAATCACAATAATGCATAGCGTGGCTTTATGTGATTGGTGACTCTTAGTTACATAATTAATTCCTTGCTTTTCTCTGTGATCAAAACACATCCAGCATATGCTAATACTTCAAATACATTATGTAGATATTGTAGGTATGTATGATCTAAGTATCTAAATTATTCATTATGTATATATTTTCCAAAATCTAAAAACAGAAATTATAAATGAGAGGCATTGCTACAAATTCAGAAGTGATTGACGCTTATTTCCAAACAAAATCATATAAGAGTGCAGCCTTGAATTTATTTTGTACAGTTTATAAATGGCTCTGCTTATAGACATCTGTTTTAGAAGTAACAGTCAGGCTGCAGGAATATCAAATGTCGTGTTAGATCAATTGAAAGGTGAGAAATCAATTAACCAGACAATAAAAAGCCCTCTTGAACCAAAGAGCTGGACCTCATTGTAACTTCAAACTTCACACTGACTTCCCTTCTTTCATCTCACGAATGATTTTGAAGTAGAAGCCAAGTCCCTTTGAAAGTTGACTGGATTTTTCTGGCCACCAATTTTTGGAATAGCATCACACAGTTTTTGTGTCTCTTCCACTGCAGCTTAAGGATCCAGCTAGGAAACGCTATGAAGTTCCTTTAGAAACCCCCAAGACCACCAGTAAGGAATCCTCGACTCTTTATTCTGTGCAGTTCTCTGCTGATCCCTTTGGCCTCATTGTTTTTCGACAGTCCAATGGCCAAGTTCTGTAAGTAGCTCTGGGCTTTGTTTCTCCCAACTATTCCTCTAATTCAATGTATTTAACTAGCAGAAAACCATCCTAATGAAGGTTGAATAGCTGTATGGCAATAATATAGGGAAACCTGAATGAGTGTGAGTGTGTGTGTGTGTGTGCACGTGAGAGA
Organism: Ahaetulla prasina; assembly: GCF_028640845.1. NCBI lineage: Eukaryota > Metazoa > Chordata > Lepidosauria > Squamata > Colubridae > Ahaetulla > Ahaetulla prasina. The sequence continues at coordinate 136,452,139 of NC_080540.1, forward strand.
GGGGGAGGGAGTGGGGAAGGAGAGAGGGAGAGAGCGAGAGCACTAAATTAGTGTTTCTCTTCTGGATGTTGAAGGACCATTTTCATATTATATTCCAGAGTTTGCCTTCACCTAAAAGGCAAATAGGTATTTGTATCATTCGTGAATTTATATTTTGCATATAAAGCAATGCACCTAATGTAGAATATGTGAAATAGCCTTTAATGACTACATCTCTAACCAGCGTTATTGCAGCACTGAGTTGAGTTTTATCTTTTCTGACATGCAGTTTCTCTAACTCTGGATTTCCCTCTTCCGGTCTTTCCCTCAGATACCTCAATCAGGCCAATTCTGGGCCATGTACCAAAAATAGATAACCGCAAATAGAACCTTTCACAAACAATTTAGAAACCACTCCAGAAATAATCATAAACAGATGAATGTCCACAATCATCCTGAAGGTTTGTTGAAACAAAATAGTTTTATTGAACAATCCTGAACAATAGAAGATAGGAGCACCTCTGGAAACCTCATTGTTGTGACCCAGGTTCCTGGACCCAGACTCCTGGACTCGGATGATTCAGAAAATGAGGGAGAAGACCTGGCAAGCCCTGCTTCTCTTGAGCCCTCTCCCTCCCTGGCACCCACTCAGAGGGAGGGGCCGGCGGGGCCTGATTCTCCCGGGCTTTCTTCTGATTTGGCAACGCCCCAAGAACAGTTTTGGAGGGACGCAAGGTTACGAAGGCTTGATCGGCGTGCGCAGCAGCGGAAGAGTTGGGACAAAGCCAAGTCATAATTGTCATGCAGTGACATCTGCAGAGACTATAAATAGGAGGCGGGACTTCCTGGTTTTTTGTCTCGGACAAAACAATGAATTTGGCGCAAGCTAATTCATGGAGGGAAGAATATATTCGTGAGTAATTCTGGCCTTATCTATAATTTCCTCGTTATCTCCAGAAACTTGGCAGGCCCGTGGGTAGACGTGGCCAGGACATGTATCTATGTAAATAAAAGGGGGAAAAAAGGAAGGCCTCTGACGGACTCTTTGCTGGGAGTATTGGGGGAAGGGAAACAGAACATTTTGTCCGAGACCTGACTAAAACATCTTCCACCAAAGATGGATCAGCAGCAGGTACAGCAGCAGTTAGAGCAGCTACATGCGGCTAATCAACAGCTCCAGCAGCAAGTGGCTCACTTGGCAGGCCAACTTGCTGCCAGGAATGTGCCTGCAGCCCCCCCCCATCCTCCCACTCCTCCTCCTCGTCGCAAGTGCCCGATAACCGTGCCGGATAAGTTTTCTGGGCAGCCTGAGATGTTCCCGACCTTCTTGGGACAGTGCCAGCTCTACATGGCTATGAGGCCAGAGGATTTCCCAGACGACCGGGCTAAGGTGGCCTTCGTGATTAACCTTCTTTCCGGCTCGGCTGCTCGATGGGCCACGCCCTCTTGCTCCAGGACAGCCCCTGCTGGCGGACCAACAGCGTTTTGGCAGCACCTCGCACCATGTATGAGGACCCGTTCGAATGCTGGCGGCAACCAGGCGCCTTAAGGAACTCCGTCAAAGCGCCCCTGCAGGAGTACATCGCAATTTGCGTCTTTTGTGCCAGGACTCTGACTGGAATGATGCAGCGCTGGTGGGCCAGCGTTCAGGAGGGACTCTCAGAGGAATTGCAAGGCGAGCTGGCCCGCGTGGGCGCGCGGACCCTCGACAACTTGGTGCCCTTTGTCTCCGCCTCGATGCCCGTCTGCAGCGGCGACCGTCCCGTCGCACCCCGGGACCCTCCGTCGACATCTGCACCCCACTTCCTGCACCACCAGCACCCAGGGTCGCCCGTTTTATCTTTTCTGACATGCAGTTTCTCTAACTCTGGATTTCCCTCTTCCGGTCTTTCCCTCAGATACCTCAATCAGGCCAATTCTGGGCCATGTACCAAAAATAGATAACCGCAAATAGAACCTTTCACAAACAATTTAGAAACCACTCCAGAAATAATCATAAACAGATGAATGTCCACAATCATCCTGAAGGTTTGTTGAAACAAAATAGTTTTATTGAACAATCCTAAACAATAGGAGATAGGAGCACCTCTGGAAACCTCATGTTTCATAATTGAATTTTAAAAAATGAGTTCAGGCATGCAGTAGCATCCTCTTGGATGGGGAGACCTACCTAGTTCATCATGCAACCAGCGACTGGGTTAGATTAGATTAGATTAGATTAGATTAGATTAGGACTTTGGAAGTAGCCTCCAAGATAGATTGAGTTAAGTCAGAGAAAAAAGGGACCTTATTTGTAAACTTCTTGTGGATGTGTCCACTTTCTCCTAATAGGCTGAATACAACTGTGGCTCCTCTGTTCTATGCTGACCAGTTCCTTCAAATCTCCACTGCTCTGCCATCAAGTTTCATCTCTGGACTGGGTGAACATCTGACCCCTCTTACTCTGAATGTCAATTGGACCAAAATTACTTTGTGGAATCGGGACATATCACCTGCGGTAAATGAGAGGAGGATGGCAAGGTTTCCTGAAAGGGCAGGGTCTCTAAGAATTTAATCAGGATGCTATGCAATCATCATTTGATCTTAAGCTCGTACGCTCAGTGCTAAGGATCAGATTTAGCATGCACTGATGCACAAACTTCATAGGAATAATTCCAGTATTTTGTGCAAAGTTGGCAAAAACTTAGAAATAATGAGGGTTAAAAAAAACCCCACAAGTATACAGTTACCTGATGAAATTTGAGTTATATTCAATGGCCATATGATAGTAGGGTCTTTTGAAGAAGAAATAATGACAAATAGAATTAAGTTGTGTGTTTTGGCTGGAATTCTGAATAGTGTCACATTGCAAGATTAGGTGACACAGATCTCACCTGGGCATTCTATTGTTTAATCGGCTTTAGTCTGCAATTTCTCCTTCCTATGGGAACCGTAGTTCTTTGCAAAGCTTGTGAGAGCTCTGGAGAGCATTCTCAGCATCTCATTTGCCTATGAAACCCCACATTCTTGGCAAGAACCATGGCAGATATAATCCTGCACTGGAGAATGGCCCTCTCTCTGTGGAAAAGTCTGGGAAACAGAGTCAAAAGCTTGCTTGATCCAATTGCTTGATAGACTTTTTAGGTTGTCATTTAATTGGCACTTGAATTAAAAAAAAATAGTGAAAAGGTGCCATCATGGAAAAAGTATTTGCTTGTTTGAAACTGCAGAAGAGGTGCTAAAGCTCAAGGCATTGCTGTAATGTTCCTGTTGTTTAATATAACGTTGACCCTATGCAGTATTATTTCTGTGTTTCTAGCCCTCTGCCAATTTGTATGGTTCACACCCCTTCTATGTGGCTTTAGAAAAGGGTGGTTTGGCCCACGGAGTCTTCTTACTGAACAGCAATGCAATGGGTAGGTATTGTATCACATTCCTAATAGGTCAAGCTTAGATATGATCAAAATAACCCAAAAATGATTTGTGTGTGCCAAAGTAATGTGTATTTGAAAGAACCATTTTATGATTTGGAGCAGAGATTCTGACTTTTTAATTTTTATTTGTGAGGTGAATTGGGCTGAGACAGAGTGACTGGCCCAAGGTCACCCAGCTGGCTTTCATGGCTAAGGCAGGATTTGATCTCTCACCCTCCTGGCTTCTAGCCTGGTTCCTTAACCAGTAAACCAAACTAGTCTACTAATCAAACTGGTCTACTAATTAAGGTTTGGATCATGTAATTGCGTTATAGCCCTAGCAGTTTAGCTTGTTCTATTAACTGTTATTTTGTGATTACTTACACTGTATAATAGCGTAACCCTGACTATTTATGTTGAGAATTAAGGCTGTTCATGATACTAATTGCACTAAGACTCCGATCTGACAAATACCATATTTTTCGGACTATAAGACACACATTAGTTTTTGGGGAGGAAAATAAGAAAAGCTCGGACGGGCTCCAGGCGCATGCGCTGGTGGACTCAGGGGCCACAACAAACTTTATGGACCAGGCCTTTGTGACCCAGTTTGCGGTCCCCGTGGTTCCGGTGGACCCTCCGATGCGGGTAGAGACAATTGATGGACGAGAACTGGTGTCCGGCCCCATTAAATTCGCCACCCAGCCTTTGCGCCTGGCTATTGGGGACCATGAGGAGGCGATCCAGTTTTATGTCACGGCGGACCTTCATTTTCCCTTGGTCCTTGGGTTGGCCTGGCTTCGGACCCACGATCCTCAGGTGGCCTGGTCACGGAACGCCATCTCTTTCCCGAGTCTGCAGTGCGTCGATCACATCCGCCACACCTGTGCCGGCCAGAACGCCCCCACCGCTGCCATCACCTTGCCTCCTGAGCTGACGGACTTCGCCGACGTGTTCAGCGAGAAGGAGGCGGACCGACTACCCCCGCATCGGCCCTACGATTGCCCCGTGGACCTTCTGCCCAACGCACCACTGCCTGTGGGACGCCTGTATTCCATGTCGGAGCCCGAGTTGGCCGCCCTCAGGGACTTCCTGGACAAAAACCTGGCCCGAGGGTTCATCCGGCCTTCAAAGTCCCCTCTCTCGGCCCCGGTCCTCTTTGTGAAGAAGAAGACAGGGGACTTGCGCCTATGCTGTGATTACCGCCGGCTAAACGCCATTACGGTGCGGAATCGCTACCCCCTGCCGCTCATCCCGGAGCTACTGGAAAGGTTGCGGGAGGCCACGATCTTCACCAAGCTCGATCTCCGGGGGGCCTACAACCTGGTGCGGATACGAGAAGGAGACGAATGGAAGACGGCATTCGGCACCCGATACGGACACTACGAATACACTGTCATGCCATTTGGGTTGACCAATGCTCCCGCCGTTTTTCAGCACTTCATGAACGACGTGTTCCGAGACATGTTGGATCGGTTCGTGGTTATCTACCTCGACGACATCCTGCGTACCGTGCCGGCAAGCCAAGACCGCCACGGGGGCCCCTCCCGGGCTCCTCCAGCCCTTGCCGACACCCGACAGACCCTGGGGGGCGATCTCTATGGATTTCCTGACAGACCTGCCGCCGTCCTCTGGGTTCACCACGGTGCTGGTGGTGGTGGACATGCTCACCAAGATGGCACACTTCATCCCATGCCGCGGACTGCCCACAGCCGCAAAAACGGCCCGTCTCTTTCTGCAGCACATCTTCCGCCTCCATGGTCTACCGGACAGGGTGGTTTCGGACCGCGGAGTTCAGTTCACAGCCCGCTTCTGGAAGAGCCTGATGGCCGCGTTGGAGGTGCAGGTATGTCTGTCGTCATCGCACCATCCGGAGACCGACGGGGGTACAGAGAAGGTCATCGGTATACTGGAACAGTATCTCCGTTGCTTCATCAACCAGCAACAGGACAACTGGGCTGACTACCTGTCCCTGGCGGAGTTTGCTTTTAACAACTCTCAGCACACCTCTACTCAGATGACCCCGCTTTGCCAATGTGGGGTACCATCCGCGGCTCTTCCTCTGGCACCACCGGACTCTCCTGTTCCCGAACGCAGACCTTCCTGACGGAATTGCATGCGGTCCAACAGTTGGTACGCCAGCAGCTGAATCGGGCAAAGGAGGACTACAAACGTCCGCCGACCGCTCCCGACGGGCAACGCCCCGCTGGCAGTTGGAGACCGGGTGGCTCTCCACCAAACACCTCCCGTCCGACCGCCCGGTAAAGAAGTTGGACCACCGATTCATCGGCCCGTTCCCTGTCGAGGCAGTCATCAACCCGTAGCTCACCGACTGACCCTGCCACGATCCATGCGGATCCACCCGTTTTCACCGGTCCCTTCTGGTTCCTGAGGCCACACCGAGTCCCTTCGGTGCCCAACAGCACCCCACTGTCGCTGAGGACGGATCTGAGGAATACGAAGTCCACAGCGACGAGACTCTCGCTGGCTAAAGGGTCGCTTCCAATATTTGATCGCGTGGAAGGGATACGGGACTGATTTCTCCTGGGTAGATGCCTCCGACGCTCATGCCCCTGACCTGGTGCAGGCCTTCCATGAGCAGAACCCAGCCCGACCGCATCCCGATCGTCAGCCCGGGGAAGGGCCCTGCGGTGAGGATAGTGTTGTGACCCAGGTTCCTGGACCCAGACTCCTGGACTCGGATGATTCAGAAAATGAGGAGAAGACCTGGCAAGCCCTGCTTCTCTTGAGCCCTCTCCTCCCTGGCACCCACTCAGAGGGAGGGGCGGGCCTGATTCTCCCGGGCTTTCTTCTGATTTGGCAACGCCCCAAGAACAGTTTTGGAGGGACGCAAGGTTACGAAGGCTTGATCGGCGTGCGCAGCAGCGGAAGAGTTGGGACAAAGCCAAGTCATAATTGTCATGCAGTGACATCTGCAGAGACTATAAATAGGAGGCGGGACTTCCTGGTTTTTTGTCTCGGACAAAACAATGAATTTGGCGCAAGCTAATTCATGGAGGGAAGAATATATTCGTGAGTAATTCTGGCCTTATCTATAATTTCCTCGTTATCTCCAGAAACTTGGCAGGCCCGTGGGTAGACGTGGCCAGGACATGTATCTATGTAAATAAAAGGAAAAAAAAGGAAGGCCTCTGACGGACTCTTTGCTGGGAGTATTGGGGGAAGGGAAACAGAACACTCATGTTTCATAATTGAATTTTAAAAAATGAGTTCAGGCATGCAGTAGCATCCTCTTGGATGGGGAGACCTACCTAGTTCATCATGCAACCAGCGACTGGGTTAGATTAGATTAGATTAGATTAGATTAGATTAGATTAGATTAGATTAGATTAGATTAGATTAGGACTTTGGAAGTAGCCTCCAAGATAGATTGAGTTAAGTCAGAGGAAAAAGGGACCTTATTTGTAAACTTCTGGTGGATGTGTCCACTTTCTCCTAATAGGCTGAATACAACTGTGGCTCCTCTGTTCTATGCTGACCAGTTCCTTCAAATCTCCACTGCTCTGCCATCAAGTTTCATCTCTGGACTGGGTGAACATCTGACCCCTCTTACTCTGAATGTCAATTGGACCAAAATTACTTTGTGGAATCGGGACATATCACCTGCGGTAAATGACAGGAGGGTGGCAAGGTTTCCTGAAAGGGCAGGGTCTCTAAGAATTTAATCATGATGCTATGCAATCATCATTTGACCCTAAGCAGGATTATTTCTGTGTTTCTAGCCCTCTGCCAATTTGTATGGTTCACACCCCTTCTATGTGGCTTTAGAAAAGGGTGGTTTGGCCCACGGAGTCTTCTTACTGAACAGCAATGCAATGGGTAGGTATTGTATCACATTCCTAATAGGTCAAGCTTAGATATGATCAAAATAACCCAAAAATGATTTGTGTGTGCCAAAGCAATGTGTATTTGAAAGAACTATTTTATGATTTGGAGCAGAGATTCTGACTTTTTAATTTTTATTTGTGAGGTGAATTGGGCTGAGACAGAGTGACTGGCCCAAAGTCACCCAGCTGGCTTTCATGGCTAAGGCAGGATTTGATCTCTCAAATTAACCAGTAAACCAAACTAGTCTACTAATCAAACTGGTCTACTAATTAAGGTTTGGATCATGTAATTGCGTTATAGCCTCAGCAGTTTAGCTTGTTCTATTAACTGCTATTTTGTGATTACTTACACTGTATAATAGCGTAACCCTGACTATTTATGTTGAGAATTAAGGCTGTTCATGATACTAATTGCACTAAGACTCCGATCTGACAAATACCATATTTTTCGGACTATAAGACACACATTAGTTTTTGGGGAGGAAAATAAGAAAAAAGCTGATTGGGGGCCTCCCAGAATACCGGCAATCAGCTGTTCCCAGAGGTGAACATTAGCAACAGGTTTGTTGGTTGTGAGCTCTGCGCCTTGCTTTTTTTTCAGCCTCTCAAAGGGAGGTTTCAGAGGCTTTTTTCAGCCTCTGAAATCTCCGTTTCAGAGGCTGCGCGGGGCTACATTTGGACTATAAGATGCACCCAGATTTTCACCCTCTTTTTGGGGATAAAAAGGTACGTCTTATACTCCAAAAAATATGGTAGTATTTAAGTTTCCTTTTCTTTCCTCAGTAGTTAAACACGGGCTGAATGTAAAAGGACAATATTTGTATCTCTTTCTATTAAAGGGAACTGGCTATAATGTGGGCAACAGTCTCATTGTCAGCATAGAGGCAGGAGCAGCCGTTAAACAACAAACCAAGGCTGACATTATGATAATGGAATATGATGGATGTTGTGGGAGTAAAATCCTGCCAGTATCTCTGCAATGTACGGATGGTATGCTGTGTCTTTCTAGTAGTGTTTCCAAGCCACTGTTTGTCTTGTAGATGTGTTACTGCAGCCCAGTCCAGCTCTGACATGGAGAACTACGGGGGGTATCTTGGATTTCTATGTCTTTTTGGGCCCAGATCCAAGCAGTGTGGTACGCCAGTACATGGACGTTATCGGTAAGCATTTGTACCTTCCCATGCGTGAAGCTAGGCAGCATTTTGAGGACTGGCTTCCTTTCAAGAAAGTTCTTTAGTAGTTCCCTGTGATTACTAAACACTTCTGAAAGCACTGCCTGAGGTGTTCTGCCAGAAGAAGATCCATAGACATGCTTAGACAAACCGACTCTTCTAACTGTGGTGTGTTGGTGCTGGGGCGCTTATAAGTCTGAGAGATGGGAGAAATAATAGGATCCTGCTTCAGGTTTCTTTTGCACTAATTAGAAGCCTTACCCAACCTGGATGTTCTCCCATAATAGTTCCCCAAGCGCTTTACAGGATTCTTCTGGGAGATTTACAATGTAGAAGCCTTATTTGTCTATTGCCTCCAACAATCTGGGCAGTAATATGGGCTTAAAACTCCAGGGTTCTTAACAGTGGCCTGCAGAATTCTGGGATTTGAAGTCCACACATCTGGATAGTGCTCAGGAAAGAATAGATCAGTGTTTCTGAACCTTGGCACCTTTAAGATGTATGGACTTCAACTGCCAAGGTTGAGAAACATTGGAATAGTTGAAAATGTATCATTCATGAAGAACTTCCCCCAACAGTTACCATGGTAGAATAGTTTGGGGTAGATAGGATATCTTTTTTTATTTCTGAACCCCCAAAGGCAGGGACAAGAGATTGAGAAGAGCCTTTGAACTGCCTTTCTGAAGTTTGATTTTTTAAATGCTCAGCATCTTTAGTTCCCAGAAATTCCCAGCCGATACACTGTACAAAACATAAGCAAGAAAGGCTTCTCTGAAGAAATGATAATCCACAGTTTGATAATAATGTGCTAAGTCTATTTTATCTGTCCTCTGTACATTTTTTTAAAAGTCATTTTATCTTTGAAGAATCTAAATCACAGGGACTGCAATGACATTTTTAGAATAGAATAGAATAGAATAGAATAGAATAGAATAGAATAGAATAGAATAGAATAGAATAGAATAGAATAGAATAGAATAGAATAGAATTGAATTTATTGGCCAAATGTGACTGGACACACAAGAAATTTGTTTTGTTGCATATGCTCTCAGTGTACATAAAAGAAAAGAAAAAGAAAGAGAAAGAAAAAAAATACCTTCATCAAAGGTACAACATTTACAACACAAATAATGGTCATAGGTTGCAATTTAACCTTAGTGATTGCAACAAAAAGTTACAATCATACAGTCATAAGTGGAAAGGATTGGTGATGAAAACGATGAGAAGATTAATAGTAGTGTAGATTCAGTAAATAGTTTGACAATGTTGATGGAATTATTTGTTTAGCAGAGTGATGGCCTTCGGGAAAAAACTGTTCTTGTGTCTAGTTGTTCTGATGTGCAGTGCTCTATAGCGTCGTTTTGATGGTAGGAGTTGAAACAGTTTATGTCCAGGATGTGAGGGATCTGTAAATATTTTCACAGCCCTCTTCTTGATTCGTGCAGTATACAGGTCCTCAATGGAAGGCAGGTTGGTAGCAATTATTTTTTCTGCAGTTCTAATTATCCTCTGAAGTCTGTGTCTTTCTTGTTGGGTTGCAGAACCAAACCAGACAGTTATAGAGGTGCAAATGACAGACTCAATAATTCCTCTGTAGAACTGGATCAGCAGCTCCTTGGGCAGTTTGAGCTTTCTGAGTTGGCGCAGAAAGAACAGTCTTTGTTGTCCTTTTTTGATGATGTTTTTGATGTTAACTGTCCATTTTAGATCTCGTGATATGATAGAACCTAGAAATTTGAAGGTTTCTACTGTTGATACTGTGTTGTCAAGTATTGTGAGAGGTGGAAGTATGGAAGGGTTTCTCCTAAAGTCTACCACCATTTCTACAGTTTTGAGTGTGTTCAGTTCCAGATTGTTACGGTCGCACCACAAGGCTAGTCGTTTGACCTCACGTCTATATGCTCATTGTCTCGAATGAGACCAATCACTGTTGTGTCATCTGTGAACTTCAGTAGTTTAACAGATGGATCGTTGGAGCTGCAGTCATTGGTATACAGAGAGAAGAGAAGTGGGGAGAGCAGGGGGGGCTGTGGTAATTGTACAGGTATCTGAAGTGATCCCGCTTAGCTTTACCTGCTGCTTCCTGTTTGTTAGGAAGCTTGTGATCCACTTACAAGTCTGTTCAGGTACTTGTAGCTGGTTTAGCTTAGTTAGAAGAGTGTCTGGAATGATGGTATTGAATGCTGAACTAAAGTCTACAAAGAGGACCCTTACATAGGTTTTTGGAGATTCAAGATGTTGTAAGATGTAGTTTCTCTCTCTTTTTACTCCATATGCCAACTTAGTTTACGTATTAGAAGCAGTAAACCTAAGCTGCAACCCAAAACAGGGTCTTGGATAAAAGCATAACCTTTAAAATAGCTCACCCCATAATGGGAGTGAGCTCCCATTACTTGTCCCAGCTTCTGCCAACCTAGCAGTTTGAAAGCACGTAAAAAATACAAATAGAAAAATAGGGACCACCTTTGGTGGGAAGGTAACAGCATTCCATGTATCTTTGGCATTTAGTCATGCCAGCCACATGATCATGGAGACGTCTTCGGACAGCGCTGGCTCTTCGGCTTTGAAACGGAGATGAGCAATGACCCCTAGAGTTGGGAATGACTAGCACATATGTGCAAGGGGAACCTTTACCTTTACCTTAAAATAGCTATACTAGGTTGGGTTTGGTGTTGAAAGGTCAGACATATTGTGAGTATTTTATTGAAATTCTTTTTCTTATAATAGATTTGGGGATGCCGTTGGTTTTGAGAGGCTTTGAATGTTGATTCCTCTCCATCTCTCTCTCTCCCGCTCTCTCTCTCAATTCCTCCAGGCTACCCATTCATGCCTCCTTATTGGGCTCTTGGATTCCATCTCTGTCGCTGGGGATACACTTCCACTGCTATCACTCGGGAAGTGGTGAAAAACATGACTGCAGCTCTTTTTCCCCTGGTAAGTGCCTTCTCTGAATTCTATCTATTGTTTCTCTCTGACCCTTGGACTGGTTCATAATGTGGTTTATTTTGTTAAGTTCAGAGATTCTTTTCCAATGCCTAGTCAATTGCTCAGGCAATCTCTTGCAATCAGAATTTAAGAAACATGATTGATGCAACAGCAAAATGAATGCTGTTCATTATAAATGAATGGCAATAGGCCCAACTTCATATTAATTAATACATAAAGGAGAAGGCAAGTTAAATGATACAGTTCAGCAAATATTTCTATACAAAAGAGAGCCAGTTTGGTCTTCTGGTTAAGGCATCAGGCTAGAAAACAGGAGGCCATGAGTTCTAGTCCTGCCTTAGCTATAAAAGTCAGCTAAGTGACTTTGGGCCAGTTACTCTCTCTAAGCCCAACCCAGGATTATTGTTATTGGGAAAATAGGAGGAGGAAGGTGTGTTGGATATGTTTGCCACCTTCAGTTATTTGTAATAATAATAATAATAAAGGCAGGGAATAAATAAATACCTTATTTTTTGAACTATAAGATGCATCTTTTCCCCCCAAAAAAGAGGGTGAAAATCTGGTTACATATGTTTTATACTCCAAATGTATAATTTGAGAAGCCCAGCTTCTCAAATGGAGGTTTCAGAGATTGAAAAAAGCATAAGAAACGAAGCTTCAGAAAAGAAGCCCTCAAACAGAGCTTCAGAGGCTTTTTTTCTGAAGCTGTTTTGGAGGCTTTCAGAGGCAGAAAAAAAAGCAAAAAAAAAGCAAGGCACAGAACTCACAACCAAGGAACCCGTTGCTAAAATTCACCTGTAGAAACAGCTGATTAGGGGTATTCCAGAGGCAGATCCACCTGTCAGCTTTTTTCTTATTTTCCTTCCGAAAAACTAAACTCTTATACTCCGGTGCATCTTATACTCTGAAAAATATGGTAGTTAAAATAAAGCCTACATATTACAATAAAATAAAACGGGATTCTACCAAAACTTCTGAGTTAGTTTTAGCTTGGTATGTTTTCTGAATTCAGACATCAATTTTTGTAAATGAGGATTAATGGATTTTATCAACTCAGCTAATTGTAATTTACTTAATAAATCATTATAAAACAGATTATGGGCTAATAAAGAGCCGAGGTGGCACAATGGTTAGAGTGCAATATTGCAGGCTATTTCAGCTGACTGCTAGCTGCAGTTCAGCAGTTCAAATCTCACCAGGCTCAAGGTTGACTCAGCCTTCCATCCTTCTGAGGTGGGTAAAATGAGGACCCAGATTGTTGGGGGCAATATGCTGACTCTGTAAACCACTTAGAGAGGGCTGTAAAAGCACTATAAAGCGGTATATAAGTCTAAGTGCTATTGCTACCCAACCTGTGTGAAGTAGTACAGCTTCCATGTCAGTATAACCACTTAGAGAGGGCTGTAAAAGCACTATAAAGCGGTATATAAGTCTAAGTGCTATTGCTACCCAACCTGTGTGAAGTAGTACAGCTTCCATGTCAGTATAATACTCAAAGAGAATATTTGTTCATAGAGAAAAGTGAGGTGGGACGCAAACCTGCTCTCATCAGAATCTTGTTCCTGGGCTCATAGGACGTACAATGGAATGATCTGGATTATACGGACGCTAAGCGAGACTTCACCTTCAACAAGGATGGTTTCAGGGACATGCCAGACATGGTGAATGATTTCCATCGTGATGGTCGGAGGTATGTCATGATTGTGGTAAGTTAATGAATCCTGAATTCTCCTTTGAGGCGGCTTCCTTGCAATAGCTCAAAATATGGCTGTACTGAAGTTGGCCTAGATCAGTCATCAGATTTTGATACTGCTGGCCTCTCCCAAAAGAGGTAGATACTGGTAACATTGAACATAATTCCAGAAGTGATACTAATTATAATATTCTGTCTTTGCTTTGTACTGTATCATGTGTCGTATGTTCTTGAAAAGGTTGCAAAATCTGCTAGTTTTGTTCCACAGAAGTAGTTCAGGGTGCTATGGATCAGGGGTCTCCAACCTTGTCAACTTTAAGGCTTGTGGACTTCAACTCCCAGAATCCCTCAGCCAGCAAAGCTGGGTGAGGAATTCTGGGAGTTGAAGTCCACAAGCCTTAAAGTTGACAAGGTTGGAGACCCCTGCTATAGATGATGCAGTTTTATGTCCAGCCCTCCCTAGTGCGGGAGCAAGTCTTTTGGAAGGAAAATGCAATCTAGGGTCTTCCAGTTTAGGAAGGATTCCTAGTTTGGTTGGGGATTCTCTAAGGCAGAATTCCTTGTCATATGTCAACCTATATTTGAGAAAGCCCGATCAGTTGCTTTAAGTATTGGAATGTAATTTAATGCATTTAGGGTAAATTTGACAAAACCTTGAATGCTTGTCAAGTGTTTCAAGCTTATACCTAACACAATCAAGGCAAAGTTGTTTTGAACTGCTTTCCAGCTTTCTACGTTTATAGGACTCAAATATATTTTCTCAGTATTCTTTCCCATCTCTGAGTCAAACTAATACAGGTGATCCTCAACTTACAACGGTTTGTTTAGTGACTGCTCGAAGTTACAACAGCACTGAAAACAGTTAAACAAATGACAGTTTTTCACAAAACCGTTGCAGCATCCCCATGGTCATGTGATCAAAATTCAGAAGCTTGGTAACTGACTCCTATTTATGACAGTTACAATGTTCTGGGGTTGCGTGATCACCTTTTGCAACCTTCTAACAAGCAGAGTCAGTGAGCAAGCCAAATTCACTTAACTACCATGTTACTAATTTAACAAACACAGTGATTCACTTAACAATTGTTGCAAGAAAGGTCGTAAAATGGGGCAAAATTCTCTTACCAATGTCTCGCTTAGCAACAGAAATCTTGGGCTCAATTATAAGTCCTGCCTGTGTTCTGTCAATTATAAGGACTGCCTGTGTTCTGTCACATTTGCAATCTTTTAATAGGTGGGGTCATATGAATGGACAAGTTATTTGTGTTCGGGACAATGAAGAAAGTAGTTTTGTCAAAGGAGCCTCTACTGAAAATTTGGAAGGGAGGCAGACAGATGATAGTACAATATCACTGTGGCGCTCTTATAAATTTCAGTAAGATTGGGATTTTGGAGTTCTTGTTAAATTGTGGACTAGGTTTCTGTTTCCAATGGCAGGAATCAACATTGTAGATTTTTAACAATAATGGAATAAAGGGTTGGAAAACAGCATTCAACCCCGAGGCCTCAGATTGCCCATCTCTGCTTTTTAGAGTAGAAAGAAAATTATACAGACTTAGAAAGCACAGGGAATTTTACATGTTCATGTATTTAGACTTTTTAAAAAGCAACAGCAGCACGAATGACTTTTCATACTCACATAACGGGTTGCTCTCTTTATGACCTTTTAATATTCCATCCATGTTTTACATTTAGAATGTGATAATCCACAAGCTGTGTGCTGTTGCCCAACTTCAGTAATAGCCGTTCCTCTTCCTCCTAAAATGTCAAGTTTGCTTCTGTTTTTCACACTGCGAAAATGTCATAATCTGGACTCTCCATGTATAAATAAAGGCACGTTCATTTCCTATGCCTCATGTGCTTTTTTGACAATCTGTCTCCCAACTCTGAAGTACTGCCAAGGTTTGGAAGAATGTGTAGTTTGTTCCCTTGCTTGAGACAACTGTGTCCTGTGCCCTTCACATTTTCATACTCCCATCAGATCCATTATGGCTAAACAGATGTCTCTTCCTTTGTTTCCTTGTAGGATCCAGGGATCAGCAGCGCCAGTCCCCCTGGCAGTTATAGGCCCTATGATGAAGGCCTGAAACGGGGAGTCTTCATCGTAAATGCAACAGGACAACCTTTGATTGGAAGGGTGAGACTCAGGATCACCCATGAACAGGGACCTGTGCAGAAGCAGTCACTGGTTTCAAATTGGCAGGAGTGACTGGGCAGTCAAAGCCCTGTTTCTGTTTACATGTATGCATTGAAACACACTTAAAAATAGTGGGCTTCATTTGCACAGTCCGCCCTGCCATTTTGAAGCCAGTGACCAGTTCTATGGATACTCCTGCCATGAGCCTTGGTAGAGAAAAGCTTCAGTGAGGGAGCTGCCACATGGTAAAATCTGTAATCTAGTAGACCATGAAAGAAGAATAGAACAAGGTGGGGAATATATTGTTTGTTTCCCTTATGAGCATTTCTCACATATTCTCATGTCTTCCGTTGATCTTAAACCATTGAAATCCAGATAAACATGTTGAATGCAGCTGTATTTGTAGTTCCACTATTATGCAACGTCATGAAAGGGCAATGGGTTCAACTTCCAAACAAATGTATTTGTATTCTGACAGTTAGCCTGTTAACTTTTTTATTGCTCCATCTCCAAAGTTACACTAAAATGCATCACCATAGCCTATTCAGAAGGTTTACTGATTTAGACGCATAACTCTGGTTATCTTCCAGGTTTGGCCAGGGCCCACTGCCTTCCCTGATTTCACCAACCCAGAGACTCACCTGTGGTGGTATGACATGGTGAAGGACTTCCATGACAAAGTGCCCTTTGATGGCATGTGGATAGTGAGTTTCCAATCTTGGGACTTGAATGTTGAACATTTGGGAGACTTTCTCTTTGATTGATGATGCTTTTGGTTCACTCTGCTAAACAAATAATTCCCTCAACACTGTCAAACTATTTACTAAATCTACACTACTATTAATCTTCTCATCATTTTCATCACCAATCTCTTTCCACTTATTGCTGTATGACTGTAACTTTTTGTTGCTATCATTAAGAGTTAAATTGCAACCTATGACCATCATTTTTGTTGTAAATGTTGTACCTTTGATGAAGGTTTTTTTTTTTCTTTTATGTACACTGAGATCATATGCACCAAAACAAATTCCTTGTGTGTCCAATCACACTTGGCCAATAAATTCTATTCTATTCTATTCTATTCTATTCTATTCTATTCTATTCTATTCTATTCTATTCTATTCTATTCTATTCTATTCTATTCTATTCTATTCTTAAAATGACTTTCCTGCCTTGGAAAGAAAAATATGACACGTGAATCTCCTCTTCCTTTTTCTAGGACATGAATGAGCCATCAAATTTTGTGGATGGTTCCTTGGATGACTGTCCAAACAACAAGCTTGAGAACCCCCCATATGTACCAGGTAAAAGGGGGAGCAGCTTGTTTGGAGGGGATGCTTCTGGCAAACATGGTCTAGTTCAGGGGTCTCCAACCTTGGCCGCTTTAAGACTTGTGGACTTCAACTCCCAGAATTCCTCAGCCAGCAAAGTCTTAAAGTGGCCAAGATTGGAGACCCCTGCTGTAGGTGACAGTTTCAGTTGTTCTCAAAGCTGGCTGAGGAATTGGTTGGAGACCCCAGTCTAGTTCACAGATGTCAAACTCATGGTGTCACGTGATGTTTCATGACATTTTCCCCCTTTGCGGAGCTGGGGTGGATTTAGCCTGTGCATGAGGCATCCAGCCCATGTGCCGCCAGTTTGACACCCCTGGTCTAATTGGACAACTAAGAAAAAATGTGAAATCAAATTTGGTGGATATAAAAAGACCACAAAATACTTACTATATTCCTTTTTTTTTTTGAAATTTGAATTTGTTAAAACATGATTCCAGTTTAGTTCTGCCAGGTAGTTGAACACTAAATAGCTGCTAAATAATCGATAGTGAAGAAGATTTGGAGTAATTTACAAGGATTTAAATAAAATTAAAAGAATATACTTAATAGCATAATTCCTACTGATTTTCAGTATGGAAAATAAACATATTGTTGACTGAAATACATTGTAGACATATGAACTTATATATAACTGTGCTACAAATGATACATAATCACTGGATGCATATGGCTTTTGAAAAATGCAAACATGGATTCTGAACATTCAACAGTTCTTTGGCCTACCTTTACAAACATTTAAATCTAGATATTTAAAATGACTTGTTGGCTTTTTTCAATGTTTTTAGTTTTGGGGGCGCCCAGTCAAGAGCTGACTCATGTCTAGTTGGATTGAGACTGGATCAGGGTGGGCTGCTGGGGGTTCGCAGAGGTTCGGGAGAACCTCTAGCTAAGATTCTGTGCAGTTCGGAAAACCCCAAATCCCAGTCCTGGATGGCCCCACCCACCCTGCCCCTCCCAGGAGTACCCACCCAGCCTGTTTTGGATGCAGGTAAGTGCAGGGCACACTAGGAGGCTCAGGGAGGATGAAAAATGGGCATACCAGAAGTTCTGGAAGGCCAGAAATGGGCCTGTTTTTGGCCTCCAGAGCCTGGGGAGACCATTTTCGCCCTCCCAGAGACTCGAGGAAACCCTCCGGAGCCCAGGGAGGGCAAAAATGTCCCCGCGCCATGGTGCAGGAGGCCGACTAGGCCATGGCCACCATGGCCAGCAACCGGGAAGAGAACCGCTTGCTAAAATTTTTGAAGCCCACCCTGGATTGGATGTGGTATAATTTCTTAGTGAGCTCTCTATGAATCTTCTAGCCTCCTCCCTATAAGACCCAAGATGCATTTAATCAAGGGGGGGATGCAGGGGTGGGTTCCACTTACCTTTACTACTGGCTCGCAGCGGGTCACCCATGATGACGTCGTGACGGGTGGGTGGAGCCTCTCGCCGGTTTTACTACTGGTTCTATAGAACTGGACCGAACGGGGAGCAACCCACCACTGAGGGGATGTCTTTATGCCGGGAACCAGGGATCCAAAGTTCCCTGTCAGATGTAAAAAACCTTTCTATTTCGCACAGCTTTGCCTTGCGGCTTCCATAATTTCATTAGTTATATAGCATTTCTCCTCCTACATTTGCAGGTATGCTGGGTGGAACCTTGAAGGCAAAAACCCTCTGTGCCTCCAGTAAGCAGTACCTGTCTTCCCATTATAACTTGCACAGCCTTTATGGGTTGACTGAAACCATTGCAACACATGAGTGAGTATGAAAGGGAATTCTGCCAGATAGATAATTGTTCCTCTGATCCTGCCCAAGAAATGGAGTGTCTTTTTTATAAAAATTAAGGATAATACAGGTAGCCTGTTTAATGATGGTTCAACGTTGCAGTGACATTGAAAAAAACGATTTACAAGCAGCCATGACACTTACAACCAATGCAGCATTGCCAGAATCATGTGATCAAAATTTGGTTGCTTGGCAATCAACATGTATTTACAACAGTTATAGTGTCCTGGAGTCATGTGATTGCCATTTGCGACCTTCCTAGTTGGTTTCCAGCAAGCAAAATCAAAGGGGGGGGGAGTTTCAGCTGGATTCACTTAATGACCACATGATTCACTTAACCACAGTGATTTGCTTAACAGCCATGGCAAAAAAAAGTTGTAAAATTGGATGCAACTCACTTAACAAGCACCTCGTTTAACAACAGAAATGTTGGTTTCCTTTGTAATCATAAGTTGAGGACTACCTGTAATGCATTTTGGTATGTGGACAGGAATTAACTATCTCAAGTTGCAAATTAGCTAACTAACTGAAAGGCAATGATTTATTATTGACAGAATCTATGACTCCAGTGTTTTCAACATTTTCTAAACCTTTTGCAGTTAGCAATAGCATACACAGTTTCATAGTGCTACCAACTTGCCTTCCATTGAGGACCTGTATACTGCACGAATCAAGAAGAGGGCCGTGAAAATATTTGCAGATCCCTCGCATCCTGGACATAAACTGTTTCAACTCCTACCCTCAAAACGACGCTATAGAGCACTGCACACCAGAACAACTAGACACAAGAACAGTTTTTTCCCGAAGGCCATCACTCTGCTAAACAAATAATTCCCTCAACACTGTCAGACTATTTACTGAATCTGCACTACTATTAATCGTTTCATAGTTCCCATCACCAATCTCTTTCCACTTATGACTGTATGACTATAACTTGTTGCTGGCAATCCTTATGATTTATATTGATATATTGATCATCAATTGTGTTGTAAATGTTGTATCTTGATGAACGTATCTTTTCTTTTATGTACACTGAGAGCATATGCACCAAGACAAATTCCTTGTGTGTCCAATCACACTTGGCCAATAAAAATTCTATTCTATTCTATTCTATTCTATTCTATTCTATTCTATTCTATTCTATTCTATTCTAAAGCGCTATGCAGTTTGCAGAGTCAGCATACTGCTTCCGAGAGACTGGGTCTTCATTTTATGAACCTCAGAAGGATGGAAGACTGAGTCAATCTTGAGCCGGTTAGGATCGAGCTCATGGCAGTCAGCAGAGCCAGCCTGCAATACTGCAGTCCAACCACTGCGCCACTGTGGCTTAGTTAGATGTGTGAAAGCTCCAGGTTTCAGATCCATTGAAGTCCTTTTATCACTTCTCTTCTGTTCTCAGTGCTTTGGTGAAAGTGCGAGGGAAGCGTCCGTTTGTGATCTCTCGTTCCACTTTTGCCAGCCATGGACGCTATGCTGGCCATTGGACCGGGGATGTCATAAGCATTTGGGAGCATCTATACTACAGTATACCAGGTACAAATATTTTGAGAAACCACTTTGTGAACTTCTCCAAGTTCATACCTTGTCTATCATGGATTTTTTTTTCATATCTCCTTCGGAAAGAAAAATATATCAGAAGAAGATATGATCTGGAAAGATATAATACTGTGGTTCCTCCAGGTTTCTCAGCATTTCTCCTACTGCTTTCTAGAGTTTACCATTCAAAGTCTTTCCTAATCCACACTATCTGTCTTCTTAAAGCAATGCTACTCTTCAATCTCTATGGAGTGCCATTGGTCGGGGCTGACATCTGTGGATTTCTGAACAGCACAACAGAAGAGCTGTGTGTGCGCTGGACCCAACTGGGCGCATTCTACCCTTTCATGCGAAACCACAATGACCAGGGAAGCAAGGTAAGCATGATGTCTCTGCGTCTGCCTGGCGATTGATTTCATTGGAGAGGGCTGGGACAAAATGGAACAAAGCAGTAGGCTGGCAGGCCATTCTGGGATTGATCATCTCCCTACATCTAGAGGCACCAGTTTTAGGGGATTGATTTAGAAAGTTTAAATAGGATATATGGGAAATCAGGTGGTAGTGAACCATTTCTTAGCATTTGATTGATCTCTCTTACAACATCAGGTACAAAGACAGATTGTTAAGGAAAGTCCATGAACTTTTCAACAAGTTCAAAATTGAAATAGACTTCAGTTGGTTAGGATTTTTCCTGTCAAGCTTGTAGCCAAGGCTAGTGTTCTTACTTTCATTGTAAATCAAATGATGATGTAGCCTTTAGATTGAAATCACTGCAAACAAGATATAATAAATGATGCTTATGTGTTTGGATTTTTCCCCCTCTTCTTTCTTAAAACTAAAAATAAATTACAATCTTCTTTGTATTTGGAGCATACTATAAAATCTAGCTTTATAATAAGAAACGTAAAAAAATAGTATATAACCTGCATTTATCCAATTGAGGTGCCAAAAGTTAATTTAGTGATCCAAGAATATTGACTGAGAAGTTCTGAGGCAGTATAATATTTGAAAATCAAAGAAATACAAATTGCCATAAGAAGCCAAAACAATAGCCTTTGTACTTCTTTTGGATGAAAAAATTAATCTCTTTCCACATTCCTTTTTAATTGTGGGGCATCATAATTCTGTTTTAGTCAATCTTACATTAACTAGACCACAAAAAAACCTACGATTCATTTCATTTACTCTTATGCACACTTACTTATTCATAAGTAAATTCCACCACCTTGCCACATGAACAACTGAATTAGTATGTAGTGTCTACATTGATCGTGTTCCTGCTGATACAGTATTGCAAGTTCAGTAGCTTTAATACTATCACTGCTATGACACTGAGATGTGGGATAAATGCCATAAGAGACAGTGTTGTGACCCAGGCCCAAGTAGGTAGTAGGAAACTCAGTCTGTGAAACAAACAAACAAACTTTATTCGAACAGCTAAGAATTACTTCATCCCCAGCGTAGTTCAATTAAATTAAAACAAATTCCTCCCAACACAAATTTCTCAGTCCTATCGCAAACCTTGGTCCAATTAGGCAAACTGCCAAAGGCCTTCCTTGGCAAACGTTCAGAAGTCACAAAAATAAATGCAAGACGTAGATGAAGCAGAAGACGAAGCTACCAACGTTGTTTTCTGGCAAAGCCCAAATGCCATTGCTGGTCTGTTTTAAGATTTATGGGAGGGGCCAGTCATCTCTTGGCCCTACTTCCGAGTTGTCCTTTTTTCTTGAGCTGCTCTTGCCTTCTAGCAGCTCTTCTCATGTGTGCATTAGAAACAGGTTCCTCCTGTTCCTCTGTCTCACTACTATCAGTCTCTGGAGGCTCTGGAATCCACACCTCACTCCCCGATGGTCCTGGCCTCACCTCAGCCTCATCGCTGTCTGACTCTGTTGCCAGCTCCGTAGGCTGCTGGCGGATCACAACAGATAGTCTGTGATCTGGTTTAACACTATATCAAGTCAAGGCTTCTTGATGGTTATGGAATAAGCCATCCCTGGCTGAATCCCAACCTTAAAATAAACCATAAAGTAGATCCTTCTGGGCTGATTTTATATATATTAAACTAGAACCAAATGAACCAGATGGTGGCTTTAGTTTATGGTGTGAACTAGGCCTTAATGCCTCAATTCTTGTTACTGCATTCTTCTTTTGAGTGTCATATAAGGGAGAATACGTATATGTCATATACGTGCTAGTAGCAGGGGGGGAAAGATTCAGTATGAAAAAGAACTTCCTGAAACCCTTCTTAGAAGAAATAGAAGAAATGTCATTTATGCCTCAGGAACTGGTAACATGATTGCTCTCATTTTTTGCCTTTCTATTTTGCAGCCTCAGGAGCCATATGCCTTCAGCCTGGAAGCCCAACAAGCCATGAGGAAAGCATTTTCCCTGCGCTACTCCCTGTTGCCCTATCTTTACACCCTGTTCCACAAGGCCCACTCCACAGGCGAGACAGTAGCTCGTCCTCTTTATTTTGAGTAAGTCGGGGGCTGTCTGTGTTGTGAGGGAGGATATGGTTTGGTGGATCTCAGCTACCATTTGATTGAAATGCCCTGGAGCAAAAGCTTTTGAATTATTATAAAATAGCCTTCAGCAATGATCTTCCAAGTGAGTTTTAAGGTAAATGCTGTCATGATGGGAATTCAACATCAGGTAAGACTTGGAGGAAGTGTGGGATACAAGGCCAAAAGACAATTTTGAAATCTTTTACCTGTCCTCAAATAATAATAATAATAACAACAACAACTTTATTGTCATTGTACGTATATACACAGTATACCATACAATAAAATTCACTTAACACCCAAAGACCAAGTCCAACACACATAACAATCCCCAAACACCCCCCCCCACCACAAATTCCCTGCTCCTAAACCACCCAAACATCCACACAACAGACCAAGTAATGCTGTCCAATAGCTCACTGATGATGGCCCTTTAGTTCATTGTTGAGTGCAGTTATAGCTCTGGGATAAAAACTATTCAGAAAATGTGTGGTCCGAGTTTTAATTGTTCTGTATCTTCTGCCAGAAAAGATTGTAAGCAGGATGGGAAAAGTCTGTGAGAATGTTATGCAACTTCCTCAAACGGCGAGATTCGAAGATGCCATCCAGGGCTGGTAGCTGGAGCCCAATAATATTCTGGGCAGTTTTAATGATTCTCTGTAGAGCATTTTTGTCTGCTACGGAGCTGCTACCATACCATGCAAGAATGCCGTATGTCAGGACACTCTCAGTGGTGCTGCAATAGTAAGACAGAAGTAGATGCTGAGATAGATTTATCTTCCTGAGCATTCTCTGGAAGTATAGCCTCTTCTGTGTCTTCTTCACAAGCATGTCAGCATTCATAGTCCATGAGAGGTCCTTCGAGATATAAATGCCCAGTAATTTAGAATTACCAATCCTGTCCACCTCCTCACCATTTATATACAATGGTAAATGTACATCTCTCTTCCTCCTGAAGTCAATTATAAGTTCTTTAGTTTTTTTGGGTGTTAAGTGTAAGATTATTTTCTTTACACCACAATGTCAGCCCTTGTACTTCATTTCTGTAAGCAGACTCATTGTTCTTATTAATGAGCCCCATCACTGTCATGTCATCCGCAAATTTAATAATTGTGTTGGTGTTATACAATGGGGTGCAGCCATTTGTATACAAGGAATAAAGGAAAGGCTTAGCACACAACCCTGGAGGGCTCCTGTGCTTAGTATCAGAGTAGAAGAATGGTGAGATCCCATCCTTACTGACTGTGGCCTGTCAGAAAATCCTTTATCCACAAACAAATCCTCTTGATTTATACCTAATTGGACATTTTAAGAAACAGCCTGCTGGGTAGAATGTTACTGAAAGCAGAGCTATAATCCACATTTGTTCCCTGTTATTCCAAATGATTCAATACACTATGGACAACAGTAAACATAGCATCATCAGTTGATCTATTACTCCTATATGCAAATTGGTATGGATCCAAATTGGTATAGTTCAACACCAGCCTCTCAAAACATTTCTTGACAACAGATGTTAAAGCTACTGGTCTATAATCATTAAGGGATACCACTACTGTCTGCTTAGGGACTGGCACTGTAATAGATGTCTTCAGGCAGGTAGGGATAGAGCAGTGCGACAGGGATAGATTGAAAATAGCTGTGAACACTCCAGCTAGCTCTGCAGCACAGTCCCTAACAATTCGTCTCATGATTCCATCAGGCCCAGCTGCCTTCCGGGTATTAACATTCTGGAAAGTGCGTGTCACATTAGAGATCTGCAGCAGAAGTGGCTGTCTTATCGATGGTAGATGTTAATGGTGTACTATCAGTGGAAAATGCTGGAATGATGGTTGTTCCTGTTTCCACCTCAAAATGGCTGAAGCATTGATTTAGCTGCTCAGCCAGAGTCACTACTGCTAGACAAACTATTTTTATTGCTATTTAATAAATTAAAAAACTATTTTTATTTTATTAATAAGGATGTGGTGGTATCCTTGCTCAGTTCTGGCTGAAGAAAATAGATCTACACGTGAAAGAAAGATCTTTTGTAATGACTTTTGCCAGAAATTCTTTGAAGTCCTGGTCATGTTCTTTTATCATTCTTGCAGGTTCCCACAAGACACATATATATGGACCATTGATAGACAGTTCATGTGGGGAGCTGGGCTCCTCATTACTCCTGTGTTAGAAGAAGGGATAAGAAAAATGGCGGGCTATTTTCCTTTGGGGTCATGGTATGATATCATCACGGTGAGTGTGGGTTTTGACATTCGCAGAGGCTCAGATGGAATGTCTGTGACACTTTGCCTTAAGCAGCCATTAAACTTTACATACATGGCTGCAGTTGATCCATTTATTCCTGTTCTGTCATCTTGTGCCTGCTCTTCTGCTAAGATAAGTTGTTCTGGATACTTTTCTACAGTGTCAGCCCTATAGGCTAGGCAAGACTAAAAAAAACCCAATGCCATATGGGCAGTGGTGGGATTCAAGTAATTTAACAACCGGTTCTCTGCCCTAATGATTTCTTCCAACAACCAGTTTACCAAACTGCTCAGAAAGTTAACAACCGGTTCTCCCGAAGTGGGGCGAACTGGCAGAATCCCACCACTGCATATGGGCCTAAAACTTCTTTAATTAGAACAGCCACAGTAACATAATTTTGTAAGCCTGGATGTGCTCACTGCTTGAGTTTTCTGTCAAGTTAGTTTTTTGGAATGGATGCAAGCCTCCCTTGTCTGATTCTTGCTTTGATAGCACAAGCCCTGTCTTAACATGACTTTTATATCTGTGGGCCTTCAGGGGTCTGTCATCCACAGCAAGGGACAGTGGATTCTCCTACCAGCTCCACTTGACACGATCAATGTCCATATCCGTGGAGGTCATATTCTTCCTTTGCAGGTGAGTCTAATATGCCAGTTCTTCTCTTGCCACTTTGCCGAAGAATAGGAGAATGGCACCCCGATATTGCTGCAAGGTTCTCTGGATAGAATGTTTTGTTTTGTTTTAAAAAAAGATTTACTTGGGACGGGAGGAGGAGGGGAGGGAATGTTCTAAGGCAGGGGTCTCCAAGCTTGGCCATTTTAAGACTTGTGGACTTCAACTCCCAGAATTCCCCAGCCAGCTTTGCAATGGGGAATTCTGGGAGTTGAAGTCCACAAGTCTTAATGTGGCCAAGGTTGAAGACCCCTGTTCTAAGGGCTTTTTAGGCCTTTCTGCTTTGATAGAGCTTCTTTCTCTGCTGCAAATCTGTCCAGGAACCTGCTCTCACAACCACAGAGTCCCGCTCAAATGGAATGACTCTCATCGTGGCTTTGACACTGGAAGGGGTGGCCAGAGGGGATTTGTTCTGGGATGATGGTGAAGGGCTGCTGACCTTTGAGAAGGGTGATTACACAGAGATCTTCTTCCTGGCAAGAAATGTGAGTTTCGAAGTGACCCATTTGACCTCGGTAGCTAAACTACGCAAGGCAGAGCATATTAAATTTTAATCAGTTATTCCCCATTTATTCCACGTACAGATAGCTCTCGACTTGCAACCATTTATTTACTGGCCAAAGTTATAATGGCCCTGAAAAATGTGATTTATGACAGTTTTTCACACAATTGTTGCAGCATCCCCCCAGGGTCATGTGATCAAAATTTTGGACACTTGACGTATTTATGACAACTGTAATGTCCCTGGGTCATGTGATCACCTTTTACAATCTTCCGACAAACAAAGTCAACGGAGAAGCCAGATTCACTTAAAAACCCTGTTACTTACTTAACAACTACAGTGATTCATTTAACTGTGGCAAGGAAAGTCATAAAATGGGGGCAAAGCTCACTTAAAAACTGTCTTGCTTTGCAATGGAAATTTTGATCTCAATTGTGGTCATAGGTTCCTTGTTTCCCTTCCTATCATATCTGCGTAATAGTGTCATAGCAGGGCAGTAGATGAGATGGCAAGGCACAGTATGCTGAAAACCCCTGTAGACATTCTAAGTCCATTTAGATACAAGAATTGCTTTCCCACTGGCCAAGTTGCTTTTCGTTGGTGCTCTTCTACAGCTGACTTATGACCCAAATAATAGCAGGGGTTATTTTTTTACCATTTTTGTGGCCAAGGGCCACACTTGAATCTTGGCAGGTGTACTCTTGGCCACACTGAAAAAAGTAGGAAAGTCAGGAGTGGTTGAGCTTTGGGTATTAAATACTGTATATTAAGTGCAAGTGATAAGATTTCCAGTAGTTGATGTTCACTTCAGAAAAGGCTCTTAGGACTTTCATGGGTTTGTTTATTTATTTATTTAAGAAAATTTATATTGCCGCCTAACTCACTCTTGGTGACTCCAGACGGCTTACAACGATAATTTTAAAAAAACCCAGTAACACCCCCTGACAACAACAAACATATGAGCCACTTGATGAGGTCCATATCACTCAGAGATCTCCAGCCCACTGGCAGGGCCATGTCTTCAGGATCTTGTGGAAGCGTCAAAGTGAGGGCCAATCTTATCGATGCAGGGATGATGTTCCACAGGGGTGGAGGGCTGCAGGTTGTGCTTTAAAGGGCAGACTGATCAGTTATGGTGAGATTGGCTAGGAAGGCAGTGGGCAGAATCAGTTCTCTTCAAGGATAGACTGATTGGCACATAGACAGCACCTTAACAACCTTAATAAATGTGCCCTCTTGTAGCAATGTTATCCAAAACATGAAAATAAAATTTGAGATCACACATTATTTCTTAGCTAGAAGTTTCTTTCTAAATATAATTCTTAACCAGGCACCCTCTAAACATGCAGCCCTGTATCTCCAATGACTGGTAAGAGCCGTCTTTGCGGCTGCTGTGCAGTTCTAGGGAAATGGACAGGTTTACGAGGTTGTAGACAGGTGCTCCTTGCCCACTTTTTCGGCCTCCAAAGCACTTGAAGTATATACTATTGGTTGTTAATAATCAAACCTTTTCTTACTCTTATATTTCAATCCCGTCATTTTTTTAAAAAAAAATTCCTCTCCCCTTGTCCTGATCCTTTGAGGATCTAACTGTTTGCTGCTTATAAGCGTTTTTCTTGCACTGCCAATTATATAGAAAAAAAGCAAAGCCAAGAGAAAGGCCGCATGGGATCTCACTACCGTGCCATGTCGCATCAAATCTGGAAGTTGTATTCGGCTGCACTACAGCAGGATGACACACATCACCATGACAAGGCAGAGAAAAAAAATCATGCAGCGATACTTCCCAAAATAGATAATGCTCAGAAAAATCTAGATATTATTTAATATGCATCTAAGTATCATGACTCCATCAAATTTGCATCGTGGTTTCACCCACTGTGTTCCTTGCCCTCTCCAAAAGTTTGACCCCTGACCTCTGAAGGTTGCCTATTGCTGTACTACTTGCATCAGCATCTCCTTTTCTTCTTGTTGCAGGGTGTGCTAGTGAATGAGATTGTGCGACTCAGCAGCCACATAGATGGGCTCCTTCTGATACAGGTGCTTGTGTTAGGTGTCTCCAGCCCTCCCCAGCGGGTCCTAGCAAATGATACCCCCGTCTTGGATTTTTCTTACCGCACCGACACCAAGGTAAGTATGTTGCTTGCACTGCAGAAGGTTTCTGCGTGGGAACCCAGTCCCAACAATCGTGGATTATTTCATCAGTATAATTTATTGTTTTCAAAACGTTCTTAATTGTTTTTATTGTTTTTATGGTTTTGGAATTGTAACCTGCCCAGAATCATTGATTGAGCTAGGCAGTTATAGAAATTGAACACAAATAAATAAATACCGTGTTTTCCCAAAAATAAGACCCTGTCTTATATTTTTTTGAACCCTGAAATAAGCACTTGGCCTTATTGCCATGAGCTCAAAAGCCCGATTGGGCTTATTATCAGGGGATGTCTTATTTTGGGGGAAACAGGGTAACAACTTGCAGTGGTATCTTGCAAAGATTTTAGAGACTCGGCCCTAGAAAGGGCTGCCGTGTCTAGCATTAATGCAGCATCTTTTTCTGTACTTCCCACCCAGCTAGCAACAGGCCAATACGTCTTCAATTTACAAGCATTCGTTTAGTTTAGTGACTATTCAAAGATACAGTGGCACTGAAAAAAGCTACTTATGACCGTTTTTCACAAAACAGTTGCAGCATCCCCATGATCATATGATCAAAATTTGGACAGTTGGCAACTGACTCATATTTATGACGGTTGCAGTGTCCCGGGATCATGTGATCACTTTTTGCAACTTTCTGACAAGCAAAATCTATGGGAAAGCCAGATTCACTTAATAAGCATGTTACTAATTTAACAGCTGTAGTGATTCATTTAACAACTGTGGCAAGAAATGGATCAAAACTCACTTAACAATTGTCTTGTTTAACTACAGAAATTTTGGGCTCATTTGTGATCATTAGTCGAGAACTGCCTGTATTTCAAATGATACAAAATGTAGATGAAAAGAGTTTGCACACCTCCTTTTTGTTCATCAATTTGGATATGTTTTTTTGGTTAGTTTTGTAAGGTAATTACTACCGTAATAGATGATTTTCTTATGTACTAAGCAATAACTTCCATTAATTGCTGAGGACACATTTAATGAAGAAACTTTGCAGAATTCACATTGGAGGAGCTTGTGTATGGTTTGTGATACCCCAATTAACTTTGTAATTCAGTGCAGATAACAGCATTGGTGTGTTGAAGAAGTACCAGTGCACCATCTAAAGCAGGGGTCTCCAACCTTGACAACTAAGATCTGTGGACTTCAACTCCCAGAATTCTGGGAGTTGAAGTCCACAGTTCTTAAAGTTGACAGGGTTGGAGACCCCTGATCTAAAGCTCCATTCTCTCCTCTGCTTTTTAGGGCCATTCATAGCCACATAAATTATATTACTGCCTAATGTTTCTCACATTGATGACAGGATACTGTTTTGAGCAGTTGTAACTAACTTCCCTTGTCACTTCTTCAGGTCCTTACTATTCCGCTCTCTTTGCTGATGGGGAAGGAATTTGTCATCACTTGGTCCTGAAAAGTAAAAAAAGATGGACAGACAACAATCTGAATGAAAGAATAAACATCACTGAAATGTAAATGGGAAAAAAAATTCTTTGATGAACAAGATCCTTTGCTCTGGTGTTCTAGTAGGATTATTAGGGCCTGCAGGAGATCTCCTATGCTCTTTATCCAAGCTGGATATGTAACAAGATTTGGGTTGGGTTGGATGCTACCAGCTTTCATGACCAGATTCCCTAATGGTTTGAATGATCACATTTTTTCAAATGTCATGTCCTCCTCTTCCTAGAGAAGAATAAATAATTTCTGTCAAGGATGTTGTAATATTTCCCAGAAATGCACAAGGAGTTGGAGTAGAGTGGCTGATCTTCAAGTGCCATTGGTTATATTCTGTAATTTTATAAAATTAGGGGTGGGGGAAAGATCTCAGTGTAGAAAAAATGAAAGTACCAAATGTCCTAACCAATGTACTGATTACATGCTACTGCATTGATACAATAATTTGACAAACATGTCTATGTGCTAATGCCTTATACACTTATATAAAACCATTTGTAAAAGATCCTTGATCCAGACATTTTGACCAGTTTTCCTCAGTGTCAGATAGACGTTCTCAGGGGAGAATGCTTAAGCAGTTCTTTCTCTTGACAATAGACTGCTTCCCAGTTGCAATCTTTTGTTGAGGGAATAGCATAGTTCTCCATCAGAAAAATGAGTTGTTCCAAGACTAGGCCTCTTTGAAACCTCTTCTCTATTCAAATTAGACAAATTATTGACTTGCCTGAATAGAAAAATCCAGGAATAGAATGGCTTCCTTTTTTTTTTATTTGCTTGATTCCTTTCTGGCTTTTCTTTCACTTCCATCCTTTTCTTTCACTTCCAAAGGCCTCCCTTCTTACTTTCTATAAATTTTTAAGCACTTGAGTCCAGAAATATTCATTTCCTGGAAATGAGGCTTATTCCAAATGAAGTTGGTGTTCTCCCTATACTGCATAATTGAGAGTTGCTTCCTGTTCGAAATCATGCAAGGATATCTAATGTAGGAGTTAGACAAAATGTTCTACAGAATTATGTTGAAATGATATAACATGAGATGCCATATAGTCTTACAAAAATTTACAATACAACATTTTTGTCAGATGGTTATATTAAGAAAAAATAACTAAAGAGTTCATTGGTTGGACAATTTGGTATGTTTTATATATTTGTTTTAAAGCAAGCAATGTGCTTTTGGCACTGATTAAAAGAGTTTGTATACTGCAGGAACAGTTCCTAATTTCTTCTTTCAGTTGGAACGTGGAATAGGAAAATCAAGGAAAAGTTGAAATTGTCAAAATGGATATGATGTATGCTATTTTGGATGTCCTAGGAATGAGGGAATGTTTATGAACCAGAATGGGCTAATTTAATTCAGGCTATTAGATGTTTTGTGGCTCAGCCCATAAAATGGACCCGCCATGATACCTAAAAAGGACATATTTAAGTACCTACTCAGCTACAATAAAATAAGAGACAAAATCATATCAAAATTAATGGCTATCAAGTAAATATCAATGTTGCACAACAATAGAATCAAAAAGATTATAAAACAGGAAACAGAAGATGGAGAAGCACAATCCAACTGGCTTTTTTTTTTTCTTTAAAAGTTTTATTTTTACAATCATATCAAATAATTCATCCAATGTACAGTTATATACAATTAGTCAGGCTTGCCCAGTCACCACCACCCTTTTTAACACTCTTCCCTCTTCTACCTTCTTTTACTTTCCAAACCTTCCTCTCCTTCTCTTATCTACATCCGCTCCTCCCTCCACCCTACACCTTCCTTCTCCCTCTACTATCCCTCTTCCTTCCTCTTCTCCTCTTTCCTACCTCCTACTCTCTCTTTTCTCCCTCCTCACCGTTCTAAAATGGTAACTATGCAGACCCGACCCTACATTAATTATATTTCTTCAATAATCCCTGTACATTAACCATCACTCCATTCTCTACCCTCAACCCCCCAATTCCCCTCCCCCTTACCCCCACCCCCACCCCCACTTCCCAGAACAAAATGCAGGGTATCAAAACTAACAATCATAATCCAAAATAATTCCTAAATTATAATCTCTAGTCACACCACACTTAGTCACACTCTCAATTCCCCTCTCCTTCAAAAATATATCTAATACAAAATATTTCCTAAATTTACTCATATGCTATTCGATATTTTTTTATCTGATACTTATTTTGAATACAATCAATCCACATTTTCCATTCTAAAATATATTTTTCTAGTGTATAGTCTTTCAAGTAAGCGGAGATTTTGTCATCTCTGCCAGATTTGATACTTTGAGTGTCCATTCTTGATTGTAGGTAATTCTTCTTTCTTCCAATACTGAGCAATCAAAAGTCTTGCGACTGTTATTAAGTTCAAAATCAATTTAGTCTCTATAGCTGTATAGTCCATAATTATTCCTAGTAGAAAGAACTGCGGAGTAAACTTAATCTTCTTTTCAAAATATTCTGCATGATCCACCATACTTTAATCCAAAATGCTTTAACTTTTTACAAGTCCACCATATATGGTAATAAGTAGCATCTTCACAATCGCATCTCCAACATTTAGCAAGATCTAATATGTGTTTCTTGTAAACAGGTAATGTCATTTTAAATTGTTTCAAATAATGAAATACTTTCCTTCTCTTCTCGGTGAATTCAGGCCATTAACATTCCAAGATAATAGTTTAATTGCCATTATCGGCCAAGGAAACTTTTGGAACACCAACCGCAGATCACATTTTACTTTAGGCCTTGCTCCTCCCACTGTTTCCGTTGTAGTAGTTGCCAGTTGTTGTTGTGCCTTCATCTCTTGTTCCTTGCGTTTAGCAGCAGCTCTTATCAGCCTTTGTTCTTTTGAATCTAAACCCGTCGTAGGTATTTCCAACACTTGTAATAAATCTTCTTCCATCACAATCTGTTCTTGTACCTGCTTCACTTCTCTTTCCTTCACTTCAGCCTCCTTCTTCTAGCTTCCAATGGGGAAGACTTCCAACTTTTAATACCTCAACATAAAATTCTCTTGCTTTTCCAACCGTATTGAAACGATGTACTTTCCTGCATAATATACTATTATACCAGTTGGAATATCCCATCTATATTCAATCTGATGTTTTTAAGTTCATTCACCAGGAAGGCAAATTCCTTCCTAGCCCTTAACATTTTGGTGGAATTTCCTTTAATATCAAAATATCTTGACCAGCAATCTGAATCTTCTCCCCTTATATGAAGCTTGCAAAATCTGATTTCTCACTGTTCTGTTTGTAAAATAAATAACAACATCCCTTGGCAACTTTTTTGCCTTGCTATCCAAGAATTCACGATATATTTTATCAATTTGATAAGCCACATCTGCTGGACGAGCTGCTAATATCTCAGCAAATACTTCAGAAAAATTTCCTTAAATTCTCTTCCTTATTTTCTTTCAAACCTCGAATTCTAAGAGCAAATTCCATATTTCTATATTGTATCAAAACTATTTCATCCTCTGTTTTTCCATTTTACTTTGAAATTCATCCATTTTATTTTCTAATTTTAAATTATGTTGCTTAATTTCTTCAACCTCCTCTTCCAATAAAATCACATTCGTTGCCAAACTTGTACTGCCATTACAAATCCTCCTTTAACTTCTTTATTTCCCACTTGAATTTCTGATATCTGCTCTTTCATTTCAGACATCTCATCAGTTATTACTTTAAATTTTTCTTCTATAAAGCCTTTTAAGTTCTCTTGTAACGCCTCTAAATTCAATGTTCTAGTCTCTGCTGTATGAGCTGGAGAGGCACCAGCTGATAAAGTTCCAGAGCTCTTTGTTACAGTAGACTTTAATTGTTTGGCTGCCATCTTCTATAAAATTATTTATTTATTTATTTCCAACTTAATATTCACTTTAAATCTTCTTAACCTCTAAGAAACACAGTCTTTTAAAGCAGTATTTAAAAATCTCCCCTAGATTCTATCAGCAGGCAGCAAAGAGTTAAAGAGTAGAAACAGCAAGTAACATGCAAATTACCAACTGCAGACGGCAAACGCTGAAAGTATCACTTTCGCTTTCCACTCGTTAACTTGTTAACAATTCGCCTCCATTTTTTTACTGTTTTCAAGCTTGTTACAAAGTATCGGGGAATCGGCTTGGCTACTTGCATAAAGTTCTCCCACTTTCGTTCTGTCCGGTATAATCCTTTATTGTCCAAAATAAATCTCAGCGTTTTGTCGTGGTGATTGGTTCCGCCAAAGCAGAAGAATCCTCGGATCTGGAGCACTTGGGTTACTGGAGGAACTTAACCCTTCAAACCCCTTGTTTCTCAGGGGCTTTAGGGAAATCCAACCTCTGCCCTCAGCCCACCACCTTCTCCTTCTCCCGAAGAGGGGGTTTTCCGAACCGCTGGACAGCAGATTTAAGCTGTCCTAGCGATTCCACATAATCCAGAGGTTGGTGATCGTAAAGATCACCGCCATCACCTACGGTGCCAAACCGGAAGTTCAATCCAACTGGCTTTGAGTTTCCAGATTTGTATTGTAAAACATACCATGAATTGCTGGTTTCAAATATTCAGGTAAAACATAGAACATTAAAGAAAAAGGTGTGTCAAAAAATAGGCTATGGAGAATATGAACTGCTCAAAAAAATAAAGGGAACACTTAAACAACACAATGTACACTGCTCAAAAAATAAAGGGAACACTTAAACAACACAATGCACAGTAGTTGAATGTGCTGACAACACAATCGCACAAAAATTATCAATGGAAATCAAATTGAGGAACCCATGGAGGTCTGGATTTGGAGTTACACTCAAAATTAAAGTGGAAAACGACACTACAGGCTGATCCAACTTTGATGTAATGTCCGTAAAACAAGTCAAAATGAGGCTCAGTAGTCGTGTGGCCTCCACATGCCTGTATGACCTCCCTACAACGCCTGGGCATGCTCCTGAAGAGGCGGCGGATGGTCTCCCGAGGGATCTCCTTCCACACCTGGACTAAAGCATCCCCCAACCCCTGGACAGTCTGTGGTGCAACATGGCGTTGATGGATGGAGCGAGATATGATATCCCAGATGTGCTCAGTTGGATTCAGGTCTGGGGAATGGGCGGGCCAGTCCATAGCATCAGTGCTGTTGTCTTGCAGGAACTGCTGACACACTCCAGCAACATGAGGTCTAGCATTGTCTTGTATTAGGAGGAACCCAGGGCCAACCTCACCAGCATATGTTCTCACAAGGGGTCTGAGGATCTCATCCTGATACCTAATGGCAGTCAGGCTACCTCTGGCGAGCACATGGAGGGCTGTGCGGCCCCCTAAAGAAATGCCACCCCACACCATTACTGACCCACTGCCAAACCAGTCATGCTGGAGGATGTTGCAGGCGGCAGAACGTTCCCCATGGTGTCTCCAGACCCTGTCACGTCTATCACATGTGCTCAGTGTGAACCTGCTTTCATCTGTGAAGAGCACAGGGTGCCAGTGGCGAAGTTGCCAATCTTGGTATTCTCTGACAAATGCCAAATGTCCTGCATGGTGTTGGGCTATAAGCACAACCCCCACCTGTGGACGTCGGGGCCTCATACCACCCTCATGGAGTCTGTTTTTGAGCGTTTGAGCAGCCACATGCACATTTGATGAGCTGCACTACCTGAGCCACTTGTGAGGGTTGTAGATTCCGTCTCACTAGAGTCACATACCACTAGAGTGACAGCACCGCCAGCATTCAAAAGTGACCAAATCATCTGCCAGAAAGCATAGGAACTGAGAAGTGGTCTGTGGTCACCACCTGCAGAACCACTCCTTTATTGGGGATGTCTTGCTAACTGCCTATGCTTTCCACCTGTTGTCTATTCCATGTGCACAACAGCATGTGGAATTGAATGTCAGTCAGTGTTGCTACCTAAGTGGACAGTTTGATTTCACAGAAGTGTGATTGACTTGGAGTTACATTGTGTTGTTTAAGTGTTCCCTTTATTTTTTTGAGCAGTGTACATTGATCTTATAGTCTGACTGTAACAGCTACCATGTGTCTAATTTGTACGAGAAAGAACATGAATTGCTATGAGAAGAGCCAAGGTACATTGCAATAACTCAGGGGTCTCCAACCTTGGTCCCTTTAAGATTTGTGGACTTCAACTCCCAGAGTTCCCAGGATTCTGGGAGTTGAAGTCCACAAGTCTTAAAGCAGCGGTTCTCAACCTGTGGGTCGCGACCCCGTTGGGGGTCGAATGACGATTTGCCAGGGGTCGCCTAAGACCATCGGAAATATGGGAAGTATACTTGCGAGTCGAAGAATTGCGCACCAATGGTTGACTCCACAAGCCAGCTGCAGGCTCTTCAAATCGCTATCTGAATTCGGCTGCAGGCGCGATGAATTAAAAAAGAGAGAAGTCTTTGCTCTGATGTCTCTCTCTCAAGCCAGCTGCAATCACTCCCAATCGCTAGCCTAATCTGGCTTCAGGCGTGATAAACTTAATAGGGGAGGAGTCTCCACTTTAATGCCTCCATCCTCAAGGCAATCGCAAGCAGTTCAGATCGCTAGCCAATACGGCTTCAGGCGCGATAAATTCAAAACAAAAATAATTTTATGGTTGGGGTCGCCACATCGTGGGGAATTGTATTAAAGGGGTCTCAGCACTGTAAAGGTTGAGAACCACTGGCTTAAAGGGACCAAGATTGGAGACCCCTGCAATAACTGAATAGATATTGAATAACTGAACCCCCCAAAAAAATCCCAACATTTCAAAGAGAAAAAAACAACTCAAGTGGCTTTCAGAACAATCAATTGTTATAGCCAGGCAAAAAAACAAAGGATGAAACAACTGGGCAGCTAGAAGAATGTAATAGTGACTGAAGACAGACTTCCACAGTCAAGCAAGAAAGAGTTAAAGGTATTCTTCTCAAGAATGTCAACAGGAATAAATATAAAAAGAAAATGTAAAAAGAAGAGTACTTAAGACATAGTTCTTCCCCAACGGGGAAGTGAGGTTAGAGTGGAACAGAGTATGTTGGTTGCATGGGGGTGCGGTGTTTGTTTGTTTGTTTGTTTACATTTATACCCCGCCCTTCTCCGAAGACTCAGGGCGGCTTACAATGTATAAGGCAATAGTCTCATTCTATTTGTATATTTTTTTTTTTTACAAAGTCAACTTATTGCCCCCCCAACAATCTGGGTCCTCATTTTACCTACCTTATAAAGGGTGGAAGGCTGAGTCAACCTTGGGCCGAGCTCGAACCTGCAGTAATTGCAGGCTCTGTGTTCTAATAACAGGCTTCTCTACTGCCTGAGCTATCCCGGCCCCACATCCCGGTGGGGGGAATGTGCCAGGTTTTTATGTTTTGGAGTTACTGGTTTTATTGTTTCTTGTTTTTATTATGTATATGTTGCTTTATTCTTGACTGGAAGCTGCCAGATAGCACGCTATGCAAAAGTTTTACATAAATAAATAAGAAACATTACAACTACAGTGGAAATTCTTAAGGGTAATCATGAAAGAGGCCTAAAGGGTGCAAAGGTTACGGAGTAAAAAGGATTTTTACAAACTGGATTAAAGGATGATGGAAACATTTATAAAGAGATTTAGGAATTTACTCTAAAAACTGACATCTCGGACAAGAAATCAGCTGTTCAGTAACAAAACACCTAATGAATTGCCCCATTGCACTTTTTAAAGCAACAGGAGAAATCAAAGCATCAAAGATAAGACCAGGTGCACTTTGAAAATATTTAGAAAAAAATGTGTCATATCTTAAATAGACCCCAGCATGTTTTAGTTATTAATTCATCAAAAAAGCCTGTTGTTTTTCAGGCTTCTACTGAAATCTGAAAAGAGTTGTGGCTACTGTAAGAGATGGACTAAGTTTAATAAATTCAAAGCACAGGCAGCACTATTGAATAGAATAGAATTCTTTATTGGCCAAGTGTGATTGGACACCCAAGGGATTTGTCTTGGTGCATATGCTCACAGTGTACATAAAAGAAAAGATACATTCATCAAAAATCGTAAGGCACAACACTCAATGATAGTCATAGGGAAAAAATAAGCAATCAAATCATATTAGGAAACAGTCTGTGGAAAGGTTTGTGTTTATAAATACAGAATGAAGCTGCGTGTTATAGGTGGAGAAATCTGGCATTCTCTCCTTCTAGTCCAAATTACTAGAGCTACACTGATTTCTTATCCAAGGAAAGTCTTGTTTAAAGGCTGACAAGGGAGCATACAAAATGGAGAGACAAACGCTAAATGAACAGGCACGAACAAAATGGACAATGGCGATAGAATGAGTATAAGAAGCAGATTTACCTTTGCTACGTTGACTACAATAAAGATCAACCTCTGTACTGACCAGAAGATGTTAGAATGTGAAGTACATCGCTAATGGGAATGCCAGAACACTAGCTTGTTTTGAAGGACGTGAATTATTGAATCTCTTAGGAATTGAGCCTGAAGAAAGGGAGTGGTTCAGGATAGAGAAGGGAATGAGTCAACGTACAAGTTGTCCTCTTAATTGCTTAACTCAGCATGCTGGCTGGGGAATTCTAGGAGTTGAATTTTCTATGGAGATTCTCAGTCATCCGGATCATGGTTGTCTCAAAAGTGCTTTTTCAAGAGGCAGTTGGACTTTCTTTTTTTTTCTGTGAAGACATTTCGCTTCTCATCCAAGAAGCTTCTTCAAAGGTGAAAAAGCTGCTTGGACAAGAAGCGAAACGTCTTCAAAGAAAAAACAGAAAGCCCAGTTGCCTCTTGAAAAAGCACTTTTGGGACATCTAGGAGTTGAAGTTCACACATCTAAGAAACACTGGTTTAATTTATGCAGCAAATCTCCGGATTGAAAATGACAGCAGGAGTTACATGTGCAATGTTTTAACCATCAGTTTTGTTCCAAAGTAGTTGTTATCATAAAAAATACTATCCTGTCCCCTAGCAAATAGAAAAATCATACAATTTACCTATGACATTATTGCTGAAAGTATAATATCCTGCCTGCCTGCCTGCCTGCCTGCCTGCCTGCCTGCATGGAATAAATTAAGACACGACTTGGCCCAAGGATCTCTTTTTAATTCCAGAATTCATTAAATCTAGATTGCTAGAAATTCTTTTTTCTGATCTGGAATTGAAGAGAAGCATTTCAGAACCAGGTGTTATGGAACACCATTGTACTTCAGTGTTCAGGAGAAGTTCATAGTTAAGCATGAATATTTCGCCCTGGATTCTTTGAGACTATTTTTAGTACATTATTAAAAAAAAAAGCTGTTCTGTCATTTCCTCTCCCAAGCTTTGGAATTGCACCTCGTAGGGTTTTTTTTCCCCTTGCCTGTCTGCAATCATGGATTTTCCAGTAATGTAACTTGATCCGCCTTTTCCTACCAACCCAGGTGAGACCTCTCTGACTGGCTCTGCAAGTCTCATGAGCTGCTTCTTCCGCTTGAATAACTGGAGTAGCTGTTAGCAAAGCAAGTCACATTTCGTCACAGAAAATTGGGGTCTACTACAGTGGTGAAATGTAAAATTTGTTACTACCAATTCTGTGGGCGAGGCTTGGTGTGTGGGGGGGTTAATGTGACTGGGTGGGCGTGGCCAACTTTTTTTTTTTACTTTTAAAAGCATTTTTTCTACAACCTCTTTGGCTGAAGAAGTTGTAAAAAAATGCTTTTAAAAGGCTCTTCTGATGATCCCAGCTGAGTTGCCTGATCGTCAGACTCATTTGTTTTCTTTTAAAAGCATTTTTTTGCCTTTAAAAGAAAAAAAAGTCTTTGATGATCAGGCAACTCAGCTGGGATCGTTAGAATCTTTTAAAAGCATCTTTTTACAACCTCTTTGGCCTTTTAAAAGCATTTTTTCGGCCAAAGAAAAAATGCTTTTAAAAGTAAAAAAAAAAACCTTTGATGATCGTGCAGTTCAGCTGGGTATGGGGGCGGCTTAGCTGGGCATTTTTGCTACTGGTTCTCCGAACCACCCATTGCCATCGCTACCAGATTGGGCGATCCGGTCCGAACCAGGATCTGTTACTGACACAGAGGGACACAGTGATGAATTTTTATCTGTCAAATAATGGGTCATAAAGACAAAAAAAGAAGTACCTTATACAGTTAGTCCTTGATTTACAACCATAGCCTAGCCCAACATTTCCATTGCTAAGTGAAAGAGTTAAGTGAGTGTTGCCCCATTTTACAACCTTCCTTGCCACAGTTGTTAAGTGAATCAGTGCAGTTGTTAAGTTAGTAGCATGGTTGTTAAGTGAATCTGGCTTCCCCATCGACTTTGCTTGGCAGACGATCGCCAAAGCTAATCACATGACCCTGGAAAATTGCAACAGTCATAAATACATGCCAGGTGCCAAGCACCCAAATTCTGATCAGGTTGGGATGCTGCAACAGGTCATATGAAAAACGGTCATCAATCACTTTTTTCAGTGCCACTGTAACTTCAAATGCTCACTAAATGAAAGGTTATCAGTCAAGGG
The DNA here is from genome assembly GCF_028640845.1 of Ahaetulla prasina. Classification (NCBI taxonomy): domain Eukaryota; kingdom Metazoa; phylum Chordata; class Lepidosauria; order Squamata; family Colubridae; genus Ahaetulla; species Ahaetulla prasina. The sequence goes on from NC_080540.1 coordinate 136,491,910, forward strand.
CTACCTGTACTAAATCAGAAGACCTAATTCTAACATCAAAAACATTTCTGACACAAGCATCCTGCAACTTTGCTGCTGGAGAACCCTGCTGTTCAACTCAGAAGCTTGAATAGGTTGCTTTATGGTAGGTTTGTGAAAGCAGATCGAGGGACCCATGTTTTCACTTGAACCATATCCTTGGTCCTCCCACAAAGAAACATGTTTTTCTGCTTTATGATCTCTTCCAAAAAGTTCAAATTCATCCTTGAAAGTCATCGGAATGTAGACAGTAAGTTCTTCAGACTGTGCATGTCCTCCTTTTTGGTCCATTTGATGATGGGTGAAGTACCCCATGTCTTTCTCAGGATATGAACGAACGCATCAACTTAATGCTTATGGTGGATATTTCTCTGCTTATTAAAAAGTCTAGAAATATCCATCACAATCCTTATAATTTAAGGTGTTAGTTAACATTATATTTTATATTAAAATCTCCTTTCATTTTCTTCTGTTCTTCCTGCTGCAGAGGCTTGTATTGTCCTAAGTATGCTAAGATGCAAAGATTTTAAGTACCAGCTCAGAGGATGCGATGCATTTATACACTCTTCTGGCTGTCCTGCACACAGCAACAAGCTGCTAAGGTCAAGTCTGAAGTCAAGTCTAACTTCCCCAACCTGGACCTCAGCTCTTAGAAATTCAACCCTGTTCCATCTACCAAATAGTTGCAGTTAATGTTATTTTGCAATTGTTGTCTTGGTTATGAAATTAAGCTGATGTTACTAGGAAGTGTTTCAGAAGTAAAAATAAGAATTAGAGGTGATACTAGGCATAGACTTTCTCCAAGATTTGGCTGCCCAGAAGTATTAAATTAATTAATGGAAACTCAACTTCTCTGTAGATGAGGGTGAAATTTCAGAGGAAGGAAGAATTAACCATCCTGTCTTTCTTCCTTAAATTTCCATTAAAAGGTTTTCAGCATATTTTTCCATTGATGAGCAAAAAAAAAAAAAAGTTTATTCACTGCCTTCCTAACAGATTAGAAAGCTTAAACAATTAAAGTTTAGTGTTATTTCAGGCCTTTCTTTAGATGTCTGCAAAATCCAATACATTTAAGAAAAACTGGTCTCTTTTTATATTCTCTAGGCTAGGGAAACTTATAACTATTTCCTTTGAGGGAGACATTTTGACAAAAAGACAAGTAGTGGATCAGTGGTGGGTTCTACTTATCTTTACTACTGGTTTGCAATGGGAGCACACATGCGCACTTGTTTCACTCGCGCTTGCGTGCGCACTTCTACACATGCAAAGATGTCAATTATGATGTCCAGCCAGTTAGGTGGAGCCTCCTGCCACTTTTACTACCAGTTCTAAAGAACCAGACAGAACCGGGAGCAACCCACCACTGTAGTGGATTCTTTTACTTATTTAATCAGTTTGCATTTTGTCATCTGACACCAAGATGTATGGATCTTCAGTTTCAATTTTTATCATCATGAACATTATATTTAACAGCCGGTAATCCACGAACAGGTCTAAGTCTTTGCAGGCCTAACTAACCAGATAGATACCCAACTTTTTAATGTTTTTAATATGTTTATACATCAGCAGATTTTTATGCTGATGAAAGTTTTGATTGAGAGCCGCCCGGAGTTGGTCATAAGATGGGTGGCAATAAATAAATAATTAACTATGACCATTGCCATTGCATAAAACTATATGAAAAAATGCTTCCTTTTTGCCAACAGCCTAAGTATCATAAGCAACAGTCTGTGTTGTACATTTACGCACCAAGGTACGAAATTTAGTTTTCTATTGCTCTTTTCTTCAAAAGCTTAAGTAAAATTTACAACACGATACTTTTCGTGTCCAGTCATTGAACTCAATGGCTAGTAAGAATGCCTTAAATAAGTGTTTTTTATTACTATACAAAATCAATTCTTTCCATACTTTTAAGATAAAAATAATCAAACTAGTGTCTTCAAGGTGCTTCAGATGACGATACTTCTGAGTATTGAAGCCTGGAGATGATAGGCGTTGTAATTTAACTCAAGAGGAAGGCACAGTTTGGGAAGCATTGTTATAAGCTACAACAAACAATGGAATACTATGTCTGA